>NC_053394.1:163175599-163775599 GCF_905171765.1 Bufo bufo
TGGGGAATGTGTTTTGGGGTGTCATTTTACATATACCCATGCTGGGTGAGAGAAATATCTTGGTCAAATGCCAACTTTGTATAAAAAAATGGGAAAAGTTGTCTTTTGCCAAGATATTTCTCTCACCCAGCAAGGGTATATGTAAAATGACACCCCAAAACACATTCCCCAACTTCTCCTGAATACGGCGATACCACATGTGTGACACTTTTTTGCAGCCTAGGTGGGCAAAGGGGCCCACATTCCAAAGAGCACCTTTAGGATTTCACAGGTCATTTACCTACTTACCACACATTAGGGCCCCTGGAAAATGCCAGGGCAGTATAACTACCCCACAAGTGACCCCATTTTGGAAAGAAGACACCCCAAGGTATTCCGTGAGATGCATGGCGAGTTCCTAGAATTTTTTATTTTTTGTCACAAGTTAGTGGAAAATGCTGATTTATTTTTATTTTTTTTTCATACAAAGTCTCATATTCCACTAACTTGTGACAAAAAATAAAAACTTCCATGAACTCACTATGCCCATCAGCGAATACCTTGGGGTCTCTTCTTTCCAAAATGGGGTCACTTGTGGGGTAGTTATACTGCCCTGGCATTCTAGGGGCCCAAATGTGTGGTAAGGAGTTTGAAATCAAATTCTGTAAAAAATGACCTGTGAAATCCGAAAGGTGCTCTTTGGAATATGGGCCCCTTTGCCCACCTAGGCTGCAAAAAAGTGTCACACATCTGGTATCTCCGTACTCAGGAGAAGGTGGGGAATGTGTTTTGGGGTGTCATTTTACATATACCCATGCTGGGTGAGAGAAATATCTTGGCAAAAGACAACTTTTCCCATTTTTTTATACAAAGTTGGCATTTGACCAAGATATTTATCTCACCCAGCATGGGTATATGTAAAATGACACCCCAAAACACATTCCCCACCTTCTCCTGAGTACGGAGATACCAGATGTGTGACACTTTTTTGCAGCCTAGGTGGGCAAAGGGGCCCATATTCCAAAGAGCACCTTTCGGATTTCACAGGTCATTTTTTACAGAATTTGATTTCAAACTCCTTACCACACATTTGGGCCCCTAGAATGCCAGGGCAGTATAACTACCCCACAAGTGACCCCATTTTGGAAAGAAGAGACCCCAAGGTATTCGCTGATGGGCATAGTGAGTTCATTGAAGTTTTTATTTTTTGTCACAAGTTAGTGGAATATGAGACTTTGTATGAAAAAAAAAAAAAAAAAAATCATCATTTTCCACTAACTTGTGACAAAAAATAAAAAATTCTAGGAACTTGCCATGCCCCTCACGGAATACCTTGGGGTGTCTTCTTTCCAAAATGGGGTCACTTGTGGGGTAGTTATACTGCCCTGGCATTCTAGGGGCCCAAATGTGTGGTAAGGAGTTTGAAATCAAATTCTGTAAAAAATGACCTGTGAAATCCGAAAGGTGCTCTTTTGAATATGGGCCCCTTTGCCCACCTAGGCTGGAAAAAAGTGTCACACATCTGGTATTGCCGTACTCAGGAGAAGGTGGGGAATGTGTTTTGGGGTGTCATTTTACATATACCCATGCTGGGTGAGAGAAATATCTTGGCAAAAGACAACTTTTCCCATTTTTTTATACAAAGTTGGCATTTGACCAAGATATTTATCTCACCCAGCATGGGTATATGTAAAATGACACCCCAAAACACATTCCCCACCTTCTCCTGAGTACGGATATACCAGATGTGTGACACTTTTTTGCAGCCTAGGTGGGCAAAGGGGCCCATATTCCAAAGAGCACCTTTCGGATTTCACAGGTCATTTTTTACAGAATTTGATTTCAAACTCCTTACCACACATTTGGGCCCCTAGAATGCCAGGGCAGTATAACTACCCCACAAGTGACCCCATTTTGGAAAGAAGAGACCCCAAGGTATTCGCTGATGGGCATAGTGAGTTCATGGAAGTTTTTATTTTTTGTCACAAGTTAGTGGAATATGAGACTTTGTAAGAAAAAAATAAATAAATAAAAAATCATCATTTTCCGCTAACTTGTGACAAAAAATAAAAAGTTCTATGAACTCACTATGCCCATCAGCGAATACCTTAGGGTGTGTACTTTCCGAAATGGGGTCATTTGTGGGGTGTTTGTACTGTCTGGCCATTGTAGAACCTCAGGAAACATGACAGGTGCTCAGAAAGTCAGAGCTGCTTCAAAAAGCGGAAATTCACATTTTTGTACCATAGTTTGTAAACGCTATAACTTTTACCCAAACCATTTTTTTTTTACCCAAACATTTTTTTTTATCAAAGACATGTAGAACTATAAATTTAGAGCAAAATTTCTATATGGATCTCGTTTTTTTTGCAAAATTTTACAACTGAAAGTGAAAAATGTCATTTTTTTGCAAAAAAATCGTTAAATTTCGATTAATAACAAAAAAAGTAAAAATGTCAGCAGCAATGAAATACCACCAAATGAAAGCTCTATTAGTGAGAAGAAAAGGAGGTAAAATTCATTTGGGTGGTAAGTTGCATGACCGAGCAGTAAACGGTGAAAGTAGTGTAGGTCAGAAGTGTAAAAAGTGGCCTGGTCTTTCAGGGTGTTTAAGCACTGGGGGCTGAGGTGGTTAACTTATGGGCTTCCCCTGAATAACGTGGGAACCAGGGGGCCCCAAAATAGTACGGCATAGTTAGCGGCATCATGCTTGCCGGTGCCGCGGCGGCAGGGGCCCTAGGGTCGGCTGGGGATATTCCAGATGGCACGACTGGGGCTGATTTTCCTCAGGTGTGGACATGGCATTGCTAGGTGAGTATGGCCCTTTAAATGTAGCAGAGCGGACCGGAGCGGCAATGATAATAACTTTTTTTTTTTTTTTCACAGAAAAGTCTTTTGTCGCTAACGGGGCTCCCTCCGGTGCCCTGGCAGGGGTCGGGAACGTTCCAGTAAGGTAAATAGCAGAGCCGGCAACAGTTTTAAGTTGGTACTCACTCCGGTGGTGCTCGCTCCAAGTCTCGCGAGATGCGTGGCTACGGGCGTCGGACGTCCTGCGTACAGCGTCAGCAGGTGGGTGCGGCCTCTCGTAGCTCCGGGACTCAGGTAGGCGGCACCTATTTCTCCAGACAGGGCGGCGTTCTTCCTCCTCGCCGGCTGGGTGATGACTCCGCCTGGTTCTTTTCGCGCCAAAGTCCTCTTTTTCGCGCCAAACAGTTCACCGGGCGCACTTGTAATCCACCTCAGGTTTAAGTGGCAAAATGGCTGTCTATTCACTGACAGCAAGCGGTGGCTCAAATAAGCAGCAAACAGTCCAGAACCCACTATCTTCACACCGCTAATGATGACAGTTCTTTGGCCCAATAATTTTGAATAAAACAATAGGGCTTGGTCACTTTAAGGCACTTTTTAGCACACAGTTTTATATCCGCAATGGCGCAGGAATGTTCCGTAAATCCTGTTCGTGATGCCAATTTATGCAGCACGCCAGACCTGCAGGGTATAGCGAAGCGAGGTCACGGTTATAGGCAAGCGAGGGTTGCTCACTGTATTGGAGAACCCTGGGCAGGCATGCGGCAGTGAAGGAGAGGTAGACACAGTTCCTCTGGGGCACACTCTGTATATAGGGACCAGGCCTGATGGTGGATGAGGTGCCCTGGATGTTACAGGTATTTTTAGTGCCTGGGGCAAGGTCCCTGTTGGAATCATGACGCCAGTGCCTGTAACGGTGGCACACCGATTTATAGGAGGAATAACTGAGTACTCAGTGGATAAACCAAACGTTGCTTTACTTGGTGAACACAGTCCAACTTTGTACATACAGTTACAGGTGATTGTGATGATAATGCAGTCCCTTGAACAATACTTCACAAGCAGGTAGACTTTGAATAATGGCAGGTATTAATCATGCAAGATACTTGGAGGGCACAACAGTTAATGCTTTGCAGTGCAATGCTGCTCTATCCCCTTCAGCTATTCTAGCTGGCTGGATCCCAAGGCCCGGATGCCTAAATGCTGGCTTTAATCCTTGGTATATAAATCCTCTCTCCAGTATTGGCGCTTGCTGTACTTTATAGAACCTCTGCCCATCAGGGTACTTATCTGACTTGTATTATCCTTGCTTGGTTGGGAAGCTGCAGGTTTCTCCCAGGAGGTGCTGTCCTGCAACTGGGGTGTCTCTACTGAGCTAATCCTAGCCTCAGGAGCTTCAGGTGGACGAAGTAACTCCTCTAGTCCCCTGGAATTAACTAACTTCCCCTGTCTGGGCCAACCTATATATCACCAGGGCTCTCTGGCTCCCTCTAACGTCTGGGAGGCTAAACTGCACCCTAATAGGCCTGACACCAGTTAACACAGGGAAATGCATACATATAACATTACAGGTAATAACAACACATTAACCCCTTTTGTGCAGTGCCCACCTTAACCTAGTGGGACACTACAATCTGAGCTGAGGTCTGATTAAGGGTACTTTGACACTAGCGGCAAGGAACTCCGGCAGGCTGTTCCGGCAGGTGAACAGCCTGTCGGATCCGTGCTGCTGTTAATGCACGCGTGCCCCCGGACTAGCTCTTCGGCCCCATTGACTATAATGGGGGCGGGCCAGAGTTCCAGCGGCAGCACAGCAAACATGCCGAGAGGGGTACCGGAATAAAACTACGATGCAGCCCCCAGCAAGTCCAGACCACGCTGAAGTCCGTCTCTACATAGACTGAGTCCGCACAGAGACATTAAGCAGCCAGCAAAAGGCACACAATGTCCGCTAGCCAGGCATCATCATACAAGAACAGGTCACGAGCAAGCTGCTCTAGCAAGTCCTCAATAAAAGAAATGGCTGCTCTTGCCCGTGCAGAAGCTGAGGCTGCAAAAGAAAGGTCTTCCTTTACTGCACAAGAGATGCAACTAAAGAAAGAGACAGCATGCCTACAAGCATCAATGGAAAAGGAGAGAGCATGCGTGCAAGCATCACTGTAAAAACTTGCTGCAGAGAAAAAAGCAGCAATAGCCAAGGCAGAGTACCTGGAAGCCTTGGAGTATCCAGAATCTAAGAAACACAGTCAAGTACTTGGGCCAGGCCTAGATCAACAAGATCCAGCACAGCATGTCTCAGAATATGTCCATCAGCATCCCAAGACAGATGGCAACTGTGATCCAGTATATAAGCCAGCTTATACAGAGTGCCAAAGATCCTACCTTGAACCACTGTACCTCAAGCCGGACGGTATGTGACAACACGATACTGACCACAACTACTGCCCTACAGAACGAAAGCTACAATCTTCGCTTCGACTTAAAGGGACATCCTTCACGTCAGAACAGTATTATACAGACTTCCCTAAGCCAGAAACTCCAAAAAGGCATGGTGTTACACCACACACGCAGCATAACAACAACACATCGGGTAGTATTGGCACTAACCAGGCCGCCATGTATTGGCACTAACCACGCCGCCAGTTGGAGGGACTACTGGGCCACACTCCCCCATAAAGGTACTGGATGTGAGACCATGTGTGAACAGGGCTCTGTACAGCCAGGCGGCTGTGGGACACTGGCCTGGGAAAGCCGCTTGTAATTACCGTGTGCGAACGGTGCTTTAAGTAAGGTAGGAAGATACCTTGTTTAGTTAGAGCCCAGCCGGGCAGGTGTTTATTTTGTATGATTTATGTTTGTTTTGCTGAGGTGCCAAATAAAAGTGATGTTTGGACCTTAAACTTGGTGTCTGGCGAAGATACTTGTGTGAATGACCACCGCAGAAGAGCTAACCCCCCCCCCCCCCCCCCCCCCCCCACAATATAGATATATATATATATATATATAGAGAGAGAGAAAGATGTTGATATATCATATATGTATAAAGAATATCCAAAGAAAAGGCAGCACTCCAACTGTGGTGAAAAGTGATGACCCGTTTATTCCCTGGCAACGTTTCAGCCCACACAATGGGGCCTTTGTCAAGCTTTTTTGGCTTGACAAAGGCCCCATTGTATGGGCTGAAACGTTGCCAGGGAATAAACGGGTCATCACCTTTCACCACAGTTGGAGTGCTGCCTTTTCTTTGGATATACTATATTTGAGGAAAGGTTGTCCACCTTTCCATAGGATTTGCACCCAAACCTATTTGTCACTGTGCTGCTGTTCTTTTTTGTTTTTTTATATATGTATATAGAGATATAGATCAGTAAATATCATCTATATATACACTGCCTGTCCAAAAAAAGTCGCCACCAGGATTTAACTAAGCAAATAGTCATGAGCCTCCTATTGGATAATTACTGCATGGGCGATTATCTTTCAGCTGGCAATAAGTTATTTAACCCCAACTGGTTCAATGAGTTACTTCTCATTCCTTAACCACTTCCCATCTGGGCCATTTGCCCCCTTCCTGACCAGGCCTAATTTTGCAAATCTGATGTAGCAGGCTTGATTAGAACTGTAATAAAACAGATGTGCGCACCATAGGGTAATTCTCTGAGAACAATTGAAAAAAGGGTGATAAATTACAAGGCTCACCTTGCGAGGTTGTGCAAATGTAGGCACAACACTAATGAGAACTTTTCAGAAAGACCTGGACGTCTGGAAATGGCGGTCTGCAGCCACGGGATCACGAGAAATCTTCTTGTTAGAGATGCCTGGAATCCCCAAGAAGACGAATAGCATTAAGAAAGCGAATACGTCCCACGGCGCAAAGAACCGTCAGCCAGTCACCAGGATCAGGAGTAAGATCTTTTATTGCAGCGATACAACGCGTTTCGGGGAATCACTCCCCTTCATCAGGTACAAAAAGCTGCACCAGGGTGCAGCTTTTTGTACCTGATGAAGGGAAGTGATTCTCCGAAACGCGTTGTATCGCTGCAATAAAAGATCTTACTCCTGATCCTGGTGACTGGCTGACGGTTCTTTGCGCCGTGGGACGTATTCGCTTTCTTCATGCTAATTTTGCAAATCTGACATATCTCACTTTATGTGGTAATAACTTTGGAACGCCTTTACTTATTCAAGTCATTCAGAGATTGTTTTCTCGTGACACATTGTACTTCATGGCACCTAACAGGTAAAATTTAGCGTAGGAATGTGGAACCTACACTCCCTGAAGTGTATGGTAGCCGTCATGGCACCTAACAGGTAAAATTTAGCGTAGGAACCCGTATAACAGAGATCGCCTTGACGCTTGGCAGACGGGCTCAAATAATTTTGTACAAAACGATTTGCCAAGTATCTCGCACTTATAGTGTAGCACTTGTTATTATTATGCAATTTTGTACTCTATATTGCAGTTAATTGTCGCATTGCATGTTTCTGTCTTTCAATGTTAATCCCTGCCATAGCAATGTGCTTCTGCGGTTTGGTATGTGCTGACTGACCCCCTTTTTTGGTTTTTCTTTGCAGTTTGTACTGGAGGTGTGGCTGCCTCCTCAGTCATGCACTCCTGACCACCCTGTCTGCCCTATAGGCTGATTTTAATTAGTGTTAGTACATAGTCAGGCCTGCTCCCCTTCACTCACTGAAGCCATGGCACCAGGAGTGGGATAGTTTGTGGACTCTCACTGCAGTCCTTGGTAGCCATTTGGCGCCGGTGATGTCGTGGAGTGGGCCTGCTGTGTAACCTACACTCCCTGAAGTGTATGGTAGCCGTCATGGCACCTAACAGGTAAAATTTAGCGTAGGAATGTGGAACCTACACTCCCTGAAGTGTATGGTAGCCGTCATGGCACCTAACAGGTAGAATTTAGCGTAGGAGCCCGTCTAACAGAGATCGCCTTGACGCTCGGCAGACGGGCTCAAATAATTTTGTACAAAACGATTTGCCAAGTATCTCGCACTTATAGTGTAGCACTTGTTATTATTATGCAATTTTGTACTCTATATTGCAGTTAATTGTTGCATTGCATGTTTCTGTCTTTCAATGTTAATCCCTGCCATAGCAATGTGCTTCTGCGGTTTGGTATGCGCTGACTGACCCCCTTTTTTTTTTTTTTTTTTTTTATTGTACTTCATGATAGTCGCAAATTTGAGTCAATATATTTCAGCTTTATTTATGAAAAAAATCGCAAATTTACCAAAAATTTTCTAAATTTCAATTTCTCTGCTTTTAAAACAGAAAGTGATACCTCATAAAATATTTATTACTTAACATTCCCCATATGTCTACTTTATGTTGGCATCATTTTGGAAATGTCTTTTTATTTTTTTTAAGACGTTAGAAGGCTTAGAAGTTTAGAAGCAATTCTTAAAATTTTTAAGAAAATTGCCAAAACCCACTTTGTAAGGACCAATTTAGGTCTGAAATCACTTTGTGGGGCCTACATAGTGGATACCCCCATAAATGACCCCATTGTAGAAACTACACCCCTCCAGTTACTTAAAACCGATTTTACAAACTTTGTTAATCCTTTAGGTGTTCCACAAGAATTAAAGGAAAATGGAGATCAAATTTTTTTATTTCACTTTTTTGGCAGATTTTCCATTTTAATCCAATTTTTTCTTTAACACATCGATGGTTAACAGCCAAGCAAAACTCAATATTTATTACCCAGATTCTGCGGTTTACATAAACACCCCACATGTGGTCATAAACTGCTGTATGGGCAAACGGCAGGGCGCAGAAGAAAAGGAACTCCACATGGTTTTTAGATGCTATGTCCCATTTGAAGCCCCCCTGATGTACCCTTACAGTAGAAACTCCCAAGAAGTGATCCCATTTTGGAAACTAGAGGAAAAGGTGGCAGTTTTATTGGTACTATTTTTGGGTACATATGATTTTTTGATCATTCATTATAACACTTTATGGGACAAGGTGACCAAAAAATTGGTTGTTTTAGCACAGTTTTTATTTATTTATCTTTACAGCGTTCAACTGAGGGGTTCGGTCAAGTGACATTTTTGTAGAGAAGATTGTTACGGATGTGGCGATACCTAATATGTATACTTTTTCTTATTTATTTAAGTTTCACACAATAATAGCATTTTTGAAACAAAAAAATTATGTTTTAATGTGTCCATGTTCTGAGAGCTATAGTTTTTTTTATTTTTTGAGAGATTTGCTTATGTAGGCACTCAATTTTTGCGGGATGAGGTGACGGTTTTATTGGTACCATTTTGTGGGACATACGCCTTTTTGATCACTTGGTGTTGCTTTTTTTGTGATGTAAGGTGACAAAAATAGCTTGTTTTGACACTTTATTTTTTTCTTTTTTTTTATGGTGTTCACCCGAGGGGTTAGTTCATGTGATATTTTTATAGAGTTGGTTTTTATGGACGCGGCAATACCTAATATGTATACTTTTTTTTATTTATTTCACTTTAACACAATAATATCATTTTTGAAACCAAAAAAATGATGTTTTAGTGTCTCCATGTTCTAAGAGCTATAGTTTTTTTATTTTTTGAGAAATTTATTTATGTAGGGGCTCATTTTTTGCGGGATGAGGTGACTGTTTTATTGATACCATTTTGTGGGACATACGCCTTTTTGATCACTTGGTGTTGCACTTTTTGTGATGTAAGGTGACAAAAATGGCTTTTTTTGACAGTTTATTTATTTATTTTTATGGTGTTTATCGGACTGGGTCGATTATGTGATATATTTATAGAGCCGACCGTCACAGACGCGGCAATACCAAATATGTCTATTTTATTGAATTTTTTCTATTTTTAACATTTTTTTTTATTCCTTACTTGGGGAATTTTTTTTTTTACATGTGAAACTTTTTTTTTCTTTTACTTTTTAACACTTTATTTTAATTTTTTTTATTTTACACTTTTCGTCCCACATAAGGTCATACAAGACCTCTGGGGGACATTTACTTCACTTTTTCTTTTTTTTTTTACGGTTGATTTCTCCTGTAACTGGGACTGACATAGTAGCCCCAGTTACAGGAGAAATACACCCCCCAGAGAGGCTGTACAGCACAATACAGCGCTGTACAACCTCAGTGCAGGGCTGATCGAGGTCTCTGAAAGACCTCACACAGCTCCTGCACTCTCCGGTCCCGACGGTCACATGACCGCCAGGCTGGAACAGGAAGCGCATAGCGCTTTCTGCTCTGCATACACGGTGCTCTGTGAGCGCTGTGTATGCAGCGATCCAGAAGGCAGGGACACCTGGGCACTGTCCCTGCCTTCTCTCTGGGTTGCCCTGCTGTCATTGACAGCGGACAACCCGATCAGAAGCTGCACGATTAGCGTGTAGCTGCAGTTTCTGAACGGACGTTCTGGAACGTCCATTCAGAAATAGAGAACCACCTCCCGGACGTTTATAGTCAAAGTGCGGACAGGAGGTCGAAAGACACATCTCGTGGTCATGGAAAAGATGTTAGTCTGTTTGTGAAGGGTCAAATCATTGGCATGCATTAAGCAGAGAAAACATCTAAGGAGGGGGGGCGTGGCCGCGAAGCCGAGGAGTATGGCCACTTGATTTCAGAGCTCCCGCTCCAGCAAAGCGTTCTAGTCTAACAGAACCCTTCATCCGCTCTCTAATTTTGCCTCTCGGTGCCGGCCGGTACCGGAGCAATCCCTGATGATGACCAGGGGGAAACGAAGCATGAAGAAGCAGGGGAAGCTGGAATTTTTCTTTGGCCAAGATCGGGACAAAGATGGCGCCGGCACACGAAACCTGCATGCAGAGCCTACCTCCAGCCCGAAATCCTCTGCAAGTGTTTGCTCTCCTCGAGCCTCAGACGATGGAAGCTCGCAACAACAGAGCCCTCGAGGTTCCCCGCAACATACCCGGACGGGTGAGAGCATGATTAACACTAAAGGGGACAAGACGGGGCACAATAGTGCATCTCCGTGCAACCCTGCGGCGCAACAGTCCATTACTACAAGTCCGGAGAAGCAGAGACCTAGGCTACAAGATCCCGCGGCAGCAGAACATGAAGCTGGTGGAAGCTAAGGCCTAAAAGACACCGGCACCTTGATAGAGGTGCTTCACAATTTCCCTACGGACGACAAACCTGCGTCCAGCATTCTACTAAAGGACATGTTTTTGGCCTTTAACCACTCGGTCACTACTCATTTATCACAGCTAATCGTGCCTATCCAAACATCTGTCACTGACCTGGGAAATAGAGTTCAGCATGTCGAACAAAAGATGGGCGAATTCGCTGAGTCGCATAACAGCCTGATAGAGTCACACGATGTCCAATTGGAGGAAATCTCATACCTCCGAGCGAAAGTGACGGATTTAGAGGACCGATCCCGCAGAAACAGTTTGAAACTGCGTGGAGTACCGGAGACTGTCCAGGCTACGGATTTCCAGGCCTACATTAAAAGGCTGATCAAACTTCTTCTGCCTGACTGCACCGAGCAAGATCTCATTATCAATCGGGCTCACAGAATTGCTAAACCAAAGCATCTACCTGATGACACACCACGGGATGTTTTGGCCCGTTTGCATTTCTACCATGCCAAAGAAGACACCCTGGCGGTGGCAAGGAAAATGGATGCCTTACCTGATCCGTATCAACAAGTGAAGCTTTTTGCAAACCTATCCATGGCTACCTTACAACTACGTCATACGCTAGCTCCCATTACTCTAGCACTGAGGTCACACTCCATCCCATACCGTTGGGGTTACCCTGTAAAATTACTAGTCCAAAAAAATGGAGCTGTACTGGTTATACGCTCGGTAGAAGAGGGAAAAGCTGTACTAGCCACCTGGAATATCACAGCGGCTGAGGTCCCTTCTGCAAAACAACACCAACATCTACCAGAAGATGGAGAGTGCCACCGAGTAGAAAGTCGCCGTCAGAAGAAACACCGCTGAGGGGTTCTTCTACATATCCTTCATCCATCAGGAGCGGAGATTTGTTCTACCTGTTGGATCCTCCTTGTGGTAGGCATGACTGTTTTCCCCCCACAAAGATCGCAAGGGGTTTTGAGTTTTAACCCTTGTGCTATTTCATTACTGCCCCACAGAGGCGGCTCTAGACTTTGTGAGGCCTTAGGCGAAACTCGAACATGAGGCCCCCACAAAGATCGTTGGGATGCTCGTGATCTCCCGTACGGCGCCCCGGCTCAGTCCTCAAGAAATGAGATGTGTCAACCACTGCACGGAGCGGTGGTGTGGTCAACACTCCCCCTCCATGTATCTCTATGGAAGGTTTGGCGATACACAAGTGCTGTATCTGCGGCTCTCCCATAGATACATGGAGGGGGAGTGTTGACCACCGCTCCGGGCACAAGGAGATCCGGAGTACCATATAGGAGATCGTGGGGGATCCCATCGAGCGATCGCCACCCCCCCTCCCCCCCGATCACACACTTATCTCCTATTACCTTTGGATAGGGGATTTATTTTCCTATACCAGAGTACCCCTTTAATATGCAGTGACATCACAGTAAAGGGTTAATATGCACAGTGACAACACAGCACAGGGCTTATATTTGCAGCGCATATTAACACTTGGCATTAACCCTGGCTATACTGAGATGTCACAGTGCATATTAACCCTGCACTGTGATGTCACATTGCATATTAATCCTGGCTGTACTGTATGTGACATCACTGTGCCTACTAACCCTGTACTGTGACTAACAGTACAGGGTTAACATGCATGCACAGTGGGTGACATCACAGTGATGTCACATACAGTACAGCCAGGGTTAATATGCAATGTGACATCACAGTACAGGGTTAATATGCAATGTGACATCTCAGTATAGCCAGGGTTAATGCTAAGTGTTAATATGCGCTGCAAATATAAGCCCTGTACTGTGTTGTCACTGTGCCTATTAACCCTTTACTGTGATGTCACTCACTGTGCATGTTAACCCTGTACTGTGTTGTCACTGTGCCTATTAACCCTTTACTGTGATGTCACCCACTGTGCATGTTAACCCTGTACTGTTAGTCACAGTACAGGGTTAATAGGCACAGTGATGTCACATACAGTACAGCCAGGGTTAATATGCAATGTGACATCACAGTACAGGGTTAACATGCACAGTGAGTGACATCACAGTACAGGATATACACAGTGATGTCACAGTCAGGGTTAAGCAGCTGCATGCTTGCAGCACATAGTACAGGGCAGGGGCTTAAGTAAAAAAAATGGCACAATACTGGCACCAGTAAGTTATTATCATCAGACCCTAAGGTAAGAGGTTCCCAGTATAGCTAGCCAGGGGGTGGGGGATGGGCACAGCAGCAAGCAGGACACACACCTTGGTCTTCGGGCGCCGGCGGCAGTCAGACAGGGACACTGAGGTGAGGCAGGGCCCTTGCTCCTTCTCCCCTGTGGCTGCGCAGCACTCTGAGGGCGGGTCTGGCGTTGCGTTCAGTCAGAAGACGTGCCTGTGCGGCGGCACGCTCCGAGCCCTCATCCCCAGCAGCCACTGCTCTCTTAAAGAGGCAGAGTGCAGAGGGGCTCAGAGCGGCCGGGTCGCGGCGGCTCAGTCTTATTTAGTCCACTTAGCACTGCGCATGGCCCAGGCCACCCAGAAGCCAATAAAATTGTGGTTGCAGCGTTGTATGGTGCAGGTGGGAGCCAGAGCGAGGCCCCTACCAGCGCGAGGCCTTAGGCGGCGGCCTAAGTGGCCTAATGGAAGAGCCGCCTCTGCTGCCCCAATACTTGGGCAGCCAGTTCTGGTTCATAATGTTAATGTTCATAATTATTTATCTGTACTTTTTCTTTGAGCCATGTCACTATTTCACCATACATTCGATTGTACTGCAATGTGTTGATGTGCGGTTCCCTCTACATCATCTGAGCGATTTCTCATTGGCAACTATACACCCACCAAAATGGTTTTGAAAGTAGGATCCTTAAATGTCAGGGGCTTAAACAGTCCATTCAAGAGACGGATGATGTGGAGGGAAGCTCTTTCGATCAAATGTGATGTTTTTTGTGCACAAGAGACACACATAGTGGAGGTAGATGTAGGGAGGTTAAAACACCCAGCTTTCCCGACCTTGATTCATTCCCACGGTTTAGGCAAAAAAGAGGGGAGTGCTTTTAGCGATTCGGAATTCAGTGGCACACACAGAAGACTACAGTTGTAGATGCAGGGGGACGTTATGTTATACATGTATGATCTATAAATAATGTCATTCACACACTAGTGGGAGTATATGCCCCAAATATCCGGCCTATGCGGTTTCTAAACAAGCTCTTTAAAAGAGTACAGTTATCATCTGTGGGGATTTTAATCTAGTCCCTGACCCATATCCAGACTCCTCCTCTGTCGCGAGAACTTGTTCTACTTCTCTTGCTCCGTCATTATTAGCTAACTCCCTGTTTGATGTATGGCGCATTCACCATGCATCCGAAAGGGATTTCTCATATTACTCACCTGCACATCAATCCTACTCCCGTATTGATTTGATTCTAGTAGACAGGGTCTCCCTGGCTGCCTCCGTACGTTCCTCTATTGGGACAATTACTTGGTCAGATCATGCTCCAGTGTCTGTAGAATTGGCAGAGGAATTTGTCACCCCTCCAAATCCGATATGGAGGGCTAGCGAATTCATACTGCCTAATACCAAGTATCAATCTGAGGTGTCTGCTGCCTTAATGGAATACTTTAAATTCAACGCTGCCTCTGTGCCGGATTCCACCGTGGTATGGACAGCTCATAAGGCGTATATTAGGGGCATCCTACTGAAGTTGAGTCATAGGCACAAAAAATTGAGGGAGAAACACCAGACCGACCTTATAACGCAAATTCAAACTGCAGAAGCACAAAACAAGATTTCCCCGTCGTTGGAGCTCTCTGAAAAGCTCAGACTCCTTAGATTTCAACTTAGAGAAAGTTTCTTGCACACATATGAGCTCTCTCTTAAAAAGACTAAAGCCATATACTATTCACAAGCCAACAAGGCAGGGAGGTTGCTAGCAAGCCGGGTAAAAGCAAGGGCCTTGAAATCAAGGATAGCATTCCTTTGGGACCCCTCTAAATCCTACAAATTGTACGATCCGAAGGCTATAGCCAACAGATTCATGTCTTACTACTCCCAACTGTACAATTTAAAGGAGGAATCAGGTTTTATCCCCGCTTCCCCCGGTGATATAGATAACATTCTGAGATCATTAACAATTCCCTCCTTGGATAAAGCCCAAAGCGAATCCCTCTGTGCTCTCATCTCTCAGGATGAAATCTCTAGAGTAATAACTGGCTTGCCACATCATAAAAGTCCGGGCTTCCAAACTCCTACTACAAAATCTTCTCCGATTGTCTGCTCCCGCATCTTCCTGCAGCCCTGTCTCGTGCCATGACAACGGGAAAAATGCCTAAGGAAATGCTAGAGGCGGTTATTGTGACTCTGCCCAAACCCGGGAAAGATCCTTCAACAAGTGGGGTTTGTGAAGGGGCGCCAAATCACGGATAACTCAAGGAGAGTACTGAATTTGATCGACTTTGTTAATCAAGCCAGAATACCGGCGGTGTTGGTCACCCTGGATGCCGAGAAGGCTTTCGACCGAGTCAACTGGTCGTTTGTCTTCTCTGTACTCCAAAGGATGGGTCTTCCAGAGTCCATATTACAAGCCATACGGGTTCTTTACTCCGACCCTTCGGCCTGAGTGTTAGCAAATGGGGTATTGTCTGATCCGTTTGCATTGTCTAATGGCATGAGACAGGGATGCCCCCTGTCGCCCCTAATATTTATCCTATCCCTAGAACCACTGGCGCAAGCAATTCATCAGGCGACCGGTGTGGCAGGAGTACAAATTGGAGACAGACAACATTGCATATCTATGTACGCAGACAACATAATTTTGTCCTTAACAAACCCCCGGGTGTCCTTGAAGGTAGTGATGGACATCATTCGTTCTTACGGGGCTCTTTCATATTACAAGATCAATGAAAGCAAATTCCAAGCCCTCCCACTGGGGATCCCAGAAACAATCTTGTCCTAGATGAAAGAGGAATTCTCATTAGATTGGCAGAAATCCATGGTTCAATACCTGGGTTTTAAAGTGACAGCCACCCCTCAAGAATTATACAAAGCCAACCCCCCCCCCCCCCTTGCATTCGCTCCAACTAGAGCTCAATAGTATGGCCAAATCAGAACTATCCTGGTTGGGACGCATTGCAGCTTTTCAACAGCACACACTCCCAAAGTTATTATATCTATTCCGTAATATCCCCATTCCAGTCCCGGTGTCCTTTTTTAACTTAGCCAATAAAATGTTAAGCGCCTTCATATGGAACAAGGCCAGGCCGAGAGTTGCTAGAAGTATTATGTAGAGAAGCGGGGGCTTAGGTTTGCCCAATCTTTATGATTACTACCTAGCTTCCAGAATCAGTCAGCTAAAGGAGTGGTGGAAAGGAGAAACGGGGAAACATTGGGTACATATTGAGCAATCACAAATCCCAGGCCGCAACTTACGTGCCCTACTCATGGCCGCGTTGCATGATTGCTATACAGGCCTTCAACCCGCATATTATGTCTCCACATCACTAGCTTTGTGGAAAACGTACCATGAGAAAGGACGAGATACCCCTATATCATTGGCGCATCTAGCCCCAATTGAATCTCTCCAATATCTGACCCCGGATCTGAATCTGAGGTTGTGGAGAAACAGAGGAATTACGACAGTAGCTGACCTAATGTCAGGCTCAGATTTGAAATCCATTGATACTGTCATGCGAGCCTTTAATATCCCCCAAAAAGAAGCTTTCTCTTGTCTTAAAATAAAACACACGCTGGGGAATAATCCCTCTTTCACTCTTAAAGGTCATATTCAGTTGTTAATCCGGTGGTCCGCAAGAGCTCTGTGTACACAGGGATCAAATCCTTATACATGTACTTAGGAGATAAAGACCGGTTTCTTAAAACAGCTACACTTCTAGCATGGGAGGCAGATCTAAAACAAACATTTACTCTTGCGCAATGGTCAGCTGCAAACAAGCTCGCTATTTCCACTCTCAAATGCTCCTCGCACCTAGAAGCTTACATTAAAACTACACTTAGATGGTACTATACCCCGGTCAGTCTACATGCGTTCTTCCCAAACACAAGTGTGAAGTGTTGGAGAGGTTGCGGTTGCAATGGGACATTGTTTCACATACTTTGGGCTTGCCCAGGGATATATTCTCTTTGGGCGCGAGTATTCACAAAAATATCTGGGATTGCTGGATATCAGATTTCTCCGGACCCAGCCCTTGCCCTGCTATTGATAGATCTGGATAAAATTCAACTTAAATCTAGGATTATCATTTTGCACTTATTGCTTGTGACGAAGCTAGCAATCACGAGGAATTGGAAAAGCACCAATATCCCTGATCTACAAGAGATTATCAGAATACAACAAAATCCTACGAGTATATGATGGCCCATCAAACTTTCCAAGTAAGCCCACATGTTCGATTAAGGCCTCTTTCACACTTGCGTTGTCCGGATCCGTCGTGCACTCCATTTGCCGGAGGTGCCCGCCGGATCCGTAACACCGCAAGTGAACTGAAAGCATTTGAAGACGGGTCCGTCTTCAAAATGTTGTCACGGTGGACGTGCACTCAGTATAAAAGATAACACACCAACCAGGATCTGGACGAGAGACAGGGGAAGGGTCACCTCCTAGTTTATCGCTGACCTCTTTCCCTGCACTGCTCAGCCCACAGGCAGACCTTGAAGGTAGATGTGCTGTGTCCTCCAGCCTGGACTGACAAAACCATGAACTCCCTGAAATGGTGAAGTGGGGAGAAAGGAGCAGCCTGCTCGCACAGAACCTGGATGGGATAGATGACACAAACAACCAAACTAGAAATGACACTTATCTTCTGAGAGCAGGAACTGACAGCCAACCTTCCCTCCAAACTTCCCAGACCAAATGATCAGTATAATCCGCTCAGAGCACTTAGCTGGAGGCCATTTAAACTAATGACTCCACCCAGTGCTCCTGATGAGAGGCGGATCCAGCACGGCACCAAAACAAATACTAAACTCGTGCTGCTATCCTGGCCGACCTCCGCACATCGTCAGAGTGGGGCATGACAGTACCCCCCCTTCTACGGATGACCTCCGGACACCCTGGACCAACCTTATCCGGATGGGATCTATGAAAGGCCCTCACCAGTCGGCTGGCGTTGACATCTGCCGCCGGAACCCACATCCTCTCCTCAGGACCGTATCCCCTCCAGTGCACCAGGTACTGGAGGGAACCCCGCAGAACTCTCGAGTCGAGAATCCTGGAGATCTCGAACTCCAAGTTTCCCTCGACTAGAACAGGAGGAGGAGGCAATGGCGATGGTACCACCGGTTTAACATATTTTTTTAGTAAAGACTTGTGGAAGACGTCATGGATCCTCCAAGTCTGCGGCAGATCCAGCCGAAACGCCACAGGATTGATCACCGCAGAAATTTTATACGGACCAATAAATCTTGGACCCAGTTTCCAAGATGGCACTCTCAACTTGATATTCTTAGTGGACAACCACACCAGATCACCCACACACAGGTCCGGACCAGTCACACGTCTCCTGTCAGCCATTCGTTTATACCTCTCACCCATCCTCTCCAAATTCCCTTGAATCCTCCACCAGATAGAGGACAAGGCAGAAGAGAATCTCTCCTCCTCTGGCATCCCGGAGGAATCAGACCCAGAAAAAGTACCAAACTGAGGATGGAAACCGTATGCGCCAAAAAATGGCGACTTACCCGTGGACTCCTGCCTACAGTTATTCAATGCAAATTCTGCTAAGGACAAGAATGAGGACCAGTCCTCCTGATTCTCAGCCACAAAGCATCTCAAGTAGGTCTCCAGGTTTTGATTGGTGCGCTCCGTCTGACCATTCGACTGTGGGTGAAAAGCCGACGAGAAAGAAAGTTGAATGCCAAGTCGAGAGCAGAACGCCCTCCAAAACCTGGAGACAAACTGCGTGCCCCTATCAGAGACCACATCCGAAGGAATACCGTGCAATTTCACAATATTATCCACAAAAAACTGCGCAAGAGTCTTAGCGTTAGGCAGACTTGTTAGTGGTATAAAGTGAGCCATTTTACGAAACGGTCGACTACCACCAAAATCACTGTTCTCCCGGAGGAACTCGGCAGGTCCGTAATAAAGTCCATGGACAAATGCGTCCAAGGACGAGATGGAATAGGCAATGGGAGAAGTGAACCAGGGGGTCGAGTATGAGCAACCTTTGACCGAGCGCAGGTTTCACAAGCTGTCACGTAATTCTCAATACTCTTACGCAACCCTGGCCACCAGAACCTCCGGGACACCAGATCACAGGTGGACTTACCACCAGGATATCCAGCGAGAACAGTATCGTGATGTTCCTTGAACACCTTGTATCGTAGGCCCTCAGGAACAAACAACCTCCCTGGGGGACACGAACCAGGAGCCCCCTCCTGAGCTCCACACACCTCCATCTCCAATTCAGGGTACAGGGCGGAGACCACCACTCCATCCGCCAAAATCGGCGCCGGATCTTCTGAATCACCTCCCCCAGGGAAGCTGCGAGACAAGGCATCTGCCTTGACGTTCTTGAACCCTGGGCGAAAGGTAACCACGAAATTGAACCTGGTAAAAAACAATGACCATCTGGCCTGTCTAGGGTTCAGACGCTTGGCAGATTGCAGGTAAGCCAAATTCTTATGGTCTGTTTACACAGTAACGGGGTGAGACGCCCCCTCTAACCAGTGACGCCATTCTTCAAAGGCCAACTTGATAGCCAACAACTCCCTATCTCCAACATCATAATTCCTCTCAGCGACCGAGAGCTTCCTGGATAAGAAGGCACACGGGACCCACTTGCCAGGAGAAGGACCCTGCGAAAGCACTGCCCCAACCCCCACCTCTGATGCATCAACCTCGACCACGAATGGCTGAGATACATCCGGCTGCACCAGAATGGGAGCAGACGCAAAACGCTCCTTGATAGCCGAAAAGGCCTGCAATGCCTCATCCGACCAGACAGAGACTTCAGCGCCCTTCTTGGTCATATCAGTAAGAGGTTTGACTAGCATGGAATAATTCGAAATAAATTTTCTATAATAATTCGTAAACCCCCCAAAAACCGCATCAAAGCTTTCTGATTCTCCGGTCGGTCCCACTCCAGAACCGCCCGGACCTTTTCGGGGTCCATACGAAAACCGGAATCAGAAAGCATGTATCCCAAAAATGGAAGCTCTTGCACCACAAACAAACATTTCTCCAATTTGGCATATAACTTATTCTCCCGAAGGATCGTCAAAACCTGTCTCACATGATCCTGATGGGTCTTCAGATCAGGAGAATAAATTAAAATGTCATCTAGGTAGACTACTACGAACCGCCCCACCAAGTGATGAAAAATATAATTGACGAATCGCTGAAATACCGCTGGCGCATTCGTCAACCCAAAAGGCATTACCAGGTTCTCAAAATGACCCTCATGCGTATTGAAGGCCGTTTTCCACTCATCCCCCTACTTGATCCTGATCAGATTGTATGCTCCTCTCAAATCCAACTTGGAAAACATCTTGGCTCCAACAATCTGATCAAAAAGATCAGAGATCAAAGGCAGGGGATATGGATCCCGGACTGTAATACGGTTCAGCTCCCGGAAATCCAAACACGGTCTCAGTGATCCATCTTTCTTCTTCACGAAGAACAAACCTACAGCCACTGGAGACTTAGATGGTCTAATATGACCCTTTGCCAAACTCTCGGCGACATACTTTCGCATGACCTCTCTCTCGGGTTGAGAGAGGTTGTAGAGCCGAGACTTAGGCAACTTAGCCCCCGGAATGAGATTCACTGGACAATCATAGTCACGATGAGGGGGCAATTCCTGAGCCCCACCCTCCGAAAAGACGTCCAAAAAATCCGAGAGATACCGAGGCAAGGCTGCAACGGACACTTCAGAGATAGATGTGACAAGACAATTATCCGAACAAAACTTGCTCCAACCAATGATTTGTCTCGCTTGCCAGTCTATAATTGGGTTATGTCTAGACAACCATGGCAACCCCAAAACCATTGGAGCTGGCAAATCCTTCATGACGAAACAAGAAATAATCTCCGCATGTGAATCACCCACCCTTAAATGAATACCATGAACAACGTGAGTAAGGTTCCTTTGAGAAAGAGGGAAAGAATCAATAGCAAAAACACGAATCTCGTTCTCTAACGTGCAAGTACTTAGTCCCAGACCCTGAAGAAACAGAAAGTCAATTAAATTTACCCCAGCACCACAATCAAGAAAAACATCAACAAACACATTTCTAGACTCTAGCGCCACCATAGCTGAAAGGAGAAAACGAGAACTGCAGGGAACTTGCATACCAGTCTGCTCCACCACACCATTCATACTACCAAGTGTGAGGGGAGTTTTTTTTTTCTTTTTTCTTTTTATCTCTTCCCCCTGTGGTACAACATAAGGACAAGAAAAAACAAAATGACCCCTCTTCCCACAATAGAAACATAAATTGTGCACTTTTCGAAAGTCTCTACTATCTGAATGGCAAGATATCTGACCTAACTGCATGGGTTCCTCCCCTACCCCAGAGTAACAAGCAATATCACCCTGGGCAGCTGGTGAAACAAAACCACACGCGGGAGGAATCCCTTGCACGGAGGGACCCTTACACCTCTCTCTGATACGTCTATCCAAACGTATAGCCAAAGACATTGCGTTCTCCAAAGTATCTGGGTATTCATGAAAAGCCAGAGCATCCTTCAACCTTTCAGATAACCCCTGACAAAACTGACTACGTAACGTGGGGTCGTTCCACCCCGACTCAGTAGCCCATCTCCTAAACTCTGTGCAGTAAACCTCAGCAGTATGTTTACCCTGTAGTAAGTTACGTAATTTTGATTCTGCCATCGAAACTCGATCTGGGTCATCGTAAATCAATCCCAGGGCTTTAAAAAATTCCTCCACCGACCGGAGTGCCAGAGAACCGGGCGGCAGAGAAAAAGCCCAGGATTGCGCGTCCCCTTTAAGCAAAGACATGATGATACCCACCCTCTGATCCTCATTACCTGATGAAAATGGGCACAATCGAAAGTACAAATTACATGACTCTTTGAAACGGAAAAAATCATCAGTACCCCCTGCAAATTTCTCAAGAAGAGCGACTTTAGGCTCCCCAACAGTTTGACCTGTACCTGAAGCCAGCTCCCTCTGACACTGTGTGATCGAACTACGCAGATCCGCAACCTCCAGGGACAAACCCTGCATGCGGTCAACCAGTGCATCAATTAACGCCATCACATAAACTCTGAGCAATGGCAGTCACAGTATGGCGGATTATAATGTCACGGCGTACGTGTACTCAGTATAAAAGATAACACACCAACCAGGCTCTGGACGAGAGACAGGGGAAGGGTCACCTCCTAGTTTATCGCTGACCTCTTTCCCTGCACTGCTCAGCCCACAGGCAGACCTTGAAGGTAGATGTGCTGTGTCCTCCAGCCTGGACTGACAAAACCCTGAACTCCCTGAGATGGTGAAGTGGGGAGATAGGAGCAGCCTGCTCACACAGAACCTGGATGGGATAGATGACACAAACAACCAAACTAGAAATGACACTTATCTTCTGAGAGCAGGAACTGACAGCCAACCTTCCCTCCAAACTTCCCAGACCAAATGATCAGTATAATCCGCTCAGAGCACTTAGCTGGAGGCCATTTAAACTATTGACTCCAGTGCTCCTGATGAGAGGCGGATCCAGCACGGCACCAAAACAAATACTAAAATCGTGCTGCTATCCTGGCCGACCTCCACACATCGTCAGAGTGGGGCATGACAAATGCGTGTTACTATGGTACCCAGGACGCTATTAAAGTCCTGGCTGCCATAGTAGTAGTGGAGAGCGGGGGAGCAGTATACTTACCGTGCGTGTGGCTCCCGGGGCGCTCCAGAATGACGTCAGGGTGCCCCATGCGCATGGATGACGTGATCCATGCGATCACGTCATCCATGCGCGTGGGGCACCCTGACGTCACTCTGAAGCGCCCCGGGAGCCGCACGGACGGTAAGTATACTGCTCCCCCGCTCCCCACTACACTTTACCATGGCAAACAGGACTTTAGTGTCCTGGCAGCCATGGTAACCATTCAGAAAAAGCTAAACGTCGGATCCGGTAATGCGCCGAAACGACGTTTAGCTTAAGGCCGGATCCAGATTAATGCCTTTCAATGGGCATTAATTCCGCATCCGGCCTTGCGGAAAGTGTTCAGGATTTTTGACCGGAGTAAAAAGCGCAGCATGCTGCGGTATTTTCTCCGGCCAAAAAACGTTCCGGTCCTGAACTGAAGACATCCTGATGCATCCTGAACGGATTTCTCTCCATTCAGAATGCATTGGGATAATCCTGATCCGGATTCTTCCAGCATAGAGCCCCGACAACGGAACTCTATGCCGGAAAAGAACAACGCAAGTGTGAAAGAGCCCTATGGGAGTCCTGGGGAGGTCTGAGTCCAGCAATTCCGGAGAGGGTAGGGTCAGGCTAAATAGCTACATTGGGGAAGGTGGGGTGTGGGGTCAGATTGGATTGTACATGCATAACCTCGATTGTCTCTATTGATTTATATGTATTTTAATGAGGGCAAGAAGACACGGCCCAGACTTTTGTTTTGCTTTGTTTTGCTCTGTTTGTACATTATGATTTTATTACGATAATCTGTATGCAAAGTATACTTTCTCTATGCACTTTAAAGAAAGAAATTGGAGTTTCATGCTCAATAATACACCTTGCTGTCTGTAAAATGTACTTTTATGGCATGAGCATTTACTCTGACAATAAAAATCTATTGAAACTAAAACATCTAAGGAGATTGCAGAAACTACTAAAATTGTGTTAAGAACTGTCCAACGCATTATTAAAAACTGGAAGGATAGTGGGGACCCATCGTATTCGAGGAAGAAATGTGGCTGGAACAAAATCCTGAATGATCGTGATCGGTGAAACGTTTGGTGAAATCAAATTGAAGAAAAACATCAGTAGAACTCAGGGCTATGTTTAATAGTGAAAGTTAAGAGCATTTCCACACGCACAATGCGCTGGGAACTCAAGGGATTGGGACTGAACAGCTGTGTAACCGTAATAAAACCTGGTAAGGATTGCGCAGGATCTGGCTGGCAGCCAGAGGCAGGGGAACTGGCACACCGGTGGATCACGGGGAGGGAGCGGGCACACCAGTCCAGTGAATCTTTTCACAAGGCTGCTGGCACTGGTAAGGATTGCGCATGCGCGATCCCTCACAGGAGCCACAGCAGCCAGACGCACAGGGAGGGGGCGGCCACCCAAGGCTCTGATGTTTCGCTTACAGAGCCAGACCACTCCCTAAGGCAGGGATAAGCCTGTACACTAAACGTCAGCACAGGGAGCTTGCTGGATGACGTCGTGGGTCTCGTGACCTCCATCAGCACAGAAGAAACAAGACATTATAGATAAAGAGAGTGATCTACAAAGATAATAGTAGATATGTTATAATGCTGATTAGCCTATATTTATATAACTTGGACAACCCCTTTAACATATAACTAGCTGGGCAAAGGCCTAAAGATGGTATGGGAAAGAGTTGATGAGTGTTATGGGTCAATAGAAGCTATAGAAAATGCTTTATTTAAGAGAATTGATAATTTTCCCAGAATAGTGGGTAGGGGTTACCAAAAGCTCAGGGAACTCAGCGACTTGTTAAAAGAGGTACAGTTTGCTCAGGCAGAAGGAGATCTGCCAGGGCTAGCATTCCTGGACACCTCCAGAGGTCTCAACCCGATTGTCCAAAAACTCCCTTATAACCTACAGGAGAAGTGAATCGCGCATGGTTTTCATTATAAGCAGGTTCATAATGTACCATTTCCCCCCTTTGCGGTGTTTTTAGACTTTGTTACTCAACAGGCAAGGATCAGAACGATCCCAGTTTTTACTTTACATTGTCATGCCCCGCTATTCCTGGTGTCAAACCTCATAAAAGACCAGTGGCAGTCCACAAAACTAACGTTGCCTCCACAGGTTCTCCTTACAGGTCGTTTAAGTCTTCTCAAGAACAGAACAAACCCAAAGATCTTACCAAAGAATGCCCCCTGCACAAGAAACCACATTCTCTACAAAAGTGCAGAGCCTTCAGGGAGAAGTCTTTAGAGGACCGCAAAGAATTCCTCAAGGAAATAAACATCTGCTTCAGGTGCTGCACTACAACATCGCACTTCGCCAGGAACTGCAAGGTCAGTGTGACATGCACAGAATGCGGTAGCACAAAACACAACACAGCTTTATACCCTGGACCACCCTCTCAGGTATCACCTCAGGCAGAGGAGCAATGACGGAAAGCAGATAGACACCGACATAGATACCCAAGTAGTCACTTTTCATTGTACTTAGATCTGTAAAGGACTCGCAGGAGGGAGGTCCTGCTCAAAAATCTGCCTTGTCAGAGTTTATCCGGGCGGCCACCAAGATAAGGCGATCAAGGTGTATGCAATCTTGTATGATCAAAGCAACCGATCTTTAGCTAAATCCACCTTCTTTGACACCTTCAATATTACAGGGCCCAGTTCTCCCTACTCCTTAAGGACATGTGCAGGTACCGTTGAGATGGCGGGAAGGAAGTGTTGTGGAAATTTTATTATGCGGACATTTTACTTTAGGATGTGTGTGTGTTTTTATAAATTGTCATCTGTCTCCCGGTGTCTGATTTAGCCAGGGAGCGCTCTAGCAGAGGGTACTTTGGCTGAATCAGGACCAGTGGCAAAACCGTCAGTATGAAAACCTGCAGACTGAGCAGAGCGGGAGGGATTTGCTCAGAATTTTCTATCAAGATGGTAACATTGGTGTCTCTCTCTGACTGGGGCTGAGAGAAGGGATTCACCTTTTTCCTTACACAAACTTTGATGCAAGCGGATTACAACTATTAATATTTACTACAACAGGCAAGGCAACTGGATACAAGGTAGAGTCCATAGATGGTCAGACCTGCTTGTCCCTGCCAACCGTACTGGAGTGCAATCACATTCCTGACAACTGGTCTGAGATACCTACACCAGAAAATACAAGAGTCATGCTTCACTGATGAGTTGGTATGCTTAGGATCATGAGCAGTTCCTTTCCTTCTCCATACTCTTCTCTTCCCATCACTCTGGTACAAGTTGATCTTGGTCTCATCTGTCCATAGGATGTTGTTCCAGAACTGTGAAGGCTTTTTTAGATGTCGTTTGGTAAACTCTAATCTGTCCTTCCTGTTTTTGAGGCTCACCAATGGTTTACATCTTGTGGTGAACCCTCTGTATTCACTCTGGTGAAGTTTTCTCTCGATTGTTGATTTTGACACACATACACCTACCTCCTGGAGAGTGTTCTTGATCTGGCCAACTGTTGTAAAGGGTGTTTTCTTCACCAGGGAAAGAATTCTTCGGTCATCCACCACAGTTGTTTTCCGTGGTCTTCACCGGTGCGTTTCTTCTTTTTAAGAATGTTCCAAACAGTTGTTTTGGCCACGCCTAATGTTTTTGCTATCTCTCTGATGGGTTTGTTTTGTTTTTTTCAGCCTAATGATGGCTTGCTTCACTGATAGTGACAGCTCTTTGGATCTCATCTTGAGAGTTGACAGCAACAGATTCCAAATGCAAATAGCACATTTGAAATGAACTCTGGACCTTTCATCTGCTCATTGTAATTGGGATAATGAGGGAATAACACACACCTGGCCATGGAACAGTTGAGAAGCCAATTGTCCCATTACTTTTGGTTCCTTAACAAGTGGGAGGCACATATGCAAACTGTTGTAATTCCTACACCGTTCACCTGATTTGGATGTAAATACCCTCAAATTAAAGCTGACAGTCTGCAGTTAAAGCACATCTTGTTCGTTTCATTTCAAATCCATTGTGGTGGTGTATAGAGCCAAAAATGTTAGAATTGTGTAGCTGTCCCAATATTTATGGACCTGACTGTATATCTGGTGAGTGAGATCCGCCTTGTATCAGGGATATGTTATGCACTGCTGTTTAGTTAGGTGTAGCATTACTCTGGGAGCATGTTGTAGCTGTTAGATGTTAGCCATGCAATTCTATGTACAGGCAGCCATTTTGGGACATATGCTCAGAGATAATGTAATGTTGTAGTACATGTTGTTCTATGCTTTCTGCTGTACATGCTTACTTGTATGCTTTAGGCCTCCTGCACACGAACGTATTTTTTTGCGGTCCGCAAAAACGGGTCCCGTTTTCCCGTGATCCGTGACCGTTTTTTCGTTCTTGGGTCTTCCTTGATTTTTGGAGGATCCACAGACATGAAGAAAAAGTATTTTTGGTGTCCGCCTGGCCGTGCGGAGCCAAACGGATCCGTCCTGAATTACAATGCAAGTCAATGGGGACGGATCCGTTTGACGTTGACACAATATGGTGCCATTTCAAACGGATCCGTCCCCATTGACTTTCAATGTAAAGTCTGGAGTCCCTTTTATACCATCGGATCGGAGTTTTCTCCAATCCGATGGTATATTTTAACTTGAAGCGTCCCCATCACCATGGGAACGCCTCTATGTTAGAATATACTGTCGGATATGAGTTAGATCGTGAAACCTCATTTCCGACAGTATATTCTAACACAGAGGCGTTCCCATGGTGATGGGGACGCTTCTAGTTAGAATATACTACAAACTGTGTACATGACTGCCCCCTGCTGCCTAGCAGCATCCGATCTCTTACAGGGGGCTGTGATCAGCACAATTAACCCTTCAGGTGCCGCACGTGAAGGGGTTAATTGTGCTATCATATCCCCCTGTAAGAGATCAGGGCTGCCAGGCAGCAGGGGGCAGACCCCCCCCCTCCCCCCTCCCCAGTTTGAATATCATTGGTGGCCAGTGCGCCCCCCCCCCCTTCCTCCCTCTATTGTAATAATTCCTTGGTGGCACAGTGTGCGCCCCCCCGCCCCCCCCTTCCTCCCTCTATTGTAATCGTTGGTGGCACAGTGTGCGCCCCCCATTGGCCCCCCTCCCTCTATAGCATTAACAACATTGATGGCCAGTGTGCGGCCTCCCATCTACCCCCCCCACCCCCATCATTGGTGGCAGCGGGTTACTAGCAATAGTACAATAGTAAAAGATTCATACTTACCTGGGAGCTGCGATGTCTGCTTCCGGCCGGGAGCTCCTCCTACTGGTAAGTGACAGTTCATTTAGCAATGACACTTACCAGTAGGTGGAGCTCCCGGCCGGACACGAACATCGCAGCAGCCGGTAAGTATGAATCTTCTACTATTGTACTATTGCTAAGTAACCATGGCAACCAGCGTCCTGGTTGCCATGGTTACCGATTGGAGCCCCAGCGATTAAACTGGGACTCCGATCGGAACTCCGCTGCCACCAATGATGGGGGGGGGGGGAGATGGGAGGCCGCACACTGGCCACCAATGTTGTTAATGCTATAGAGGGAGGGGGGGGCCGATGGGGGGCGCACACTGTGCCACCAACAAATTATTACAATAGAGGGAGGGAGGGGGCGCACACTGTGCCACCAACGAATTATTACAATAGAGGGAGGGAGGGGGGGGGGCGCACACTGTGCCACCAACGAATAATTACAATAGAGGGGGGGGGGGGGGGGCCGCACTGGCCACCAATGATATTTAAACTGGGGAGGGGGGGGAGGGTCTGCCCCCTGCTGCCTGGCAGCCCTGATCTCTTACAGGGGGCCGTGATCAGCACAATTAACCCCTTCAGGTGCCGCACCTGAAGGGGTTAATTGTGCTGATCACGGCCCCCTGTAAGAGATCGGGTGCTGCCAGGCAGCAGGGGGCAGTCTTGTACACAGTTTGTAGTGTATTCTAACTAGAAGCGTCCCCATCACCATGGGAACGCTTCTGTGTTAGAATATACTGTCGGTTCTGAGTTTTCACGAAGTGAAAACTCAGCTTTGAAAAAGCTTTTATACAGACGGATCTTCGGATCCGTCTGTATAAAAACTAACCTACGGCCACGGATCACGGACACGGATGCCAATCTTGTGTGCATCCGTGTTCTTTCACGGACCCATTGACTTGAATGGGTCCGTGAACCGTTGGCCGTGAAAAAAATAGGACAGGTCATATTTTTTTCACAGCCAGGAAACACGGATCACGGATGCGGCTGCAAAACGGTGCATTTTCCGATTTTTCCACGGACCCATTGAAAGTCAATGGGTCCGCGAAAAAAAAGCGGAAAAACGGCACAACGGCCACGGGTGCACACAACGGTCGTGTGCAGGAGGCCTTATACTTATACAAACTATTTGTATTCCTATAGTTTTACCACAATTGATTAATCATATCAATACTCCTGTTTTGCCAATAAACAAGTTAGACTACAGAAAACATCATCTTATTTGGAAGACAGGAATGGTTTATACTGAATGTCAGACTGCACACTGTGTGAACGTGTATAAAGACAGAACACTGCTCCTCCAGACTCCACTCACAGGTGATGTGCCCTGTCTAACTTTCCGGCTGCAGTGCACAAGAGGAGAAAAGTACAAATATGGATGTGTACTCACAGACAAATGTGTAAAATCAGCATTTAATCAAATAAACATGCTGTTCATAGCCTGACCCTTGGTTTTGCCTCTTTCTGGCTTCTTCTGGGGCATCAGAATATGGCGATGCAAAGACATTTTTTGTTTTATATGTATTTTTTTTTAAATATTAAAAGATAAGAAAATAAAATAAAAAATAATAATATTTCCAGCAAAAAAATAATAATATTTCCAGCAAAAAAACAATCCTCGATTTGGCTATGTGAACAGAGTCAGAAAAATATATGGCTCCAGGAAGGCAGCGAGTGAAAAACGGAAAATAGCTGCGTCAGGAAGGGGCTCACTTATAATTGAGTATCATAAAATGACTAGAAAACTGTAGAGGGAAGGATTATTATGATTAATATATGTATATATGCCTTTTCATATATACATATATATTGGCCCTGTATGGCCAGTATGGGCCCAAGTATGTGTATCCATAGAGATGTATGTATGCCCCCTTGTCAGCATACATCTCTATGTATATAATATATATGTGTGGGTGGGCCTATTGCTGCCCATTCATACCCCCAGTTTTGTGTATATATGTATATCTATGTGGGTATATATGTATATATTTATAGATGTGCCCAAAGCATCTATAAATATATATATATTGTGACAGGACCAGGGGGAAAGTGGTAGAAGGAGTCTACATTTCACCTACAGTCAGGTCCATAAATATTGGGACATGGACACAATTCTAACATTTTTGGCTCTATACACCACCACAATAGATTTGAAATGAAACAAACAAGATGTGCTTTAACTGCAGACTGTCAGCTCTAATTTGAGGGTATTTACATCCACATCAGGTGAATGGTGTAGGAATTACAACAGTTTGCATATGTGCCTCCCACTTGTTAAGGGACCAAAAGTAATGGGACAGAATAATAATCATAAATCAAACTTTCACTTTTTAATACTTGGTTGCAAATCCTTTGCAGTCAATTACAGCCTGAAGTCTAGAACGCATAGACATCACCAGACGCTGGGTTTCATCCCTGGTGATGCTCTGCCAGTTCTCTACTGCAACTGTCTTCAGTTCCTGCTTGTTCTTGGGGCATTTTCCCTTCAGTTTTGTCTTCAGCAAGTGAAATGCATGCTCAATCGGATTCAGGTCCGGTGATTGACTTGGCCATTGCATAACATTCCACTTCTTTCCCTTAAAAAACTCTTTGGTTGCTTTTGCAGTATGCTTTGGGTCATTGTCCATCTGCACTGTGAAGCGCCGTCCAATGAGTTCTGAAGCATTTGGCTAAATATGAGCAGATAATATTGCCTGAAATACTTCAGATTTCATCCTGCTGCTTTTGTCAGCAGTCACATCATCAATAAATACAAGAGAACCAGTTCCATTGGCAGCCATACATGCCCACGCCATGACACTACCACCACCATGCTTCGCTGATGAGGTGGTATGCTTAGGATCATGAGCAGTTCCTTTCCTTCTCCATAATCTTCTCTTCCCATCACTCCGGTACAAGTTGATCTTGGTCTCATCTGTCCAGAGGATGTTGTTCCAGAACTGTGAAGGCTTTTTTAGATGTCGTTTGGCAAACTCTAACCTGGCCTTCCTGTTTTTGAGGCTCACCAATGGTTTACATCTTGTGGTGAACCCTCTGTATTCACTCTGGTGAAGTCTTCTCTTGATTTTTGACTTTGACACACATACACCTACCTCCTGGAGAATGTTCTTGATCTGGCCATCTGTTGTGAAGGGTGTTTTCTTCACCAGGGAAATAATTCTTCGGTCATCCACCACAGTTGTTTTCCGTGGTCTTCCGGGTCTTTTGGTGTTGCTGAGCTCACCGGTGCGTTCCTTCTTTTTAAGAATGTTCCAAACAATTGTTTTGGCCAGGCCTAATGTTTTTGCTATCTTTCTGATGGGTATGTTTTGTTTTTTCAGCCTAATGACGGCTTGCTTCACTGATAGTGACAGCTCTTTGGATCTGATCTTGAGAGTTGACAGCAACAGATTCCAAATGCAAATAGCACACTGGAAATGAACTCTGGACCTTTTATCTGGTCATTGTAATTGGGATAATGAGGGAATAACACACACCTGGCCATGGAACAGGTAAGAAGCCAATTGTCCCATTACTTTTGGCCCCTTAACAAGTGGGAGGCACATATGCAAACTGTTATAATTCCTACACCGTTCACCTGATTTCGATGTAAATACCCTCAAATTAAAGCTGACAGTCTGCAGGTAAAGCACATCTTGTTCATTTTATTTCAAATCCATTGTGGTGGTGTATAGAGCCAAAAATTTTAGAATTGTGTCAATGTCCCAATATTTATGGACCTGACTGTAGGTTCCTGTCCTATACGTTCTAAAAAGCAGCCAGGGAATTGACAGCAAGGAAAACTAGGTTTTCTCTTTGCAAGGGTTTTGTTAAAAAACCTGGTTAGGCTACTTTCACACTAGCGCTTGATCGGATCCGTTCTGAACGGATCCGATCATATTAATGCAGACAGAGGCTCCGTTCAGTACGGATCCGTCTGCATTAATAACTTAGAAAAATTTCTAAGTGCGAAAGTAGCCTGAGCGGATCCGTTCAGACTTTCAATGTAAAGTCAATGGGGGACGGATCCGCTTGAAGATTGAGCCATATGGTGTCATCTTCAAGCGGATCCGTTCCCATTGACTTACATTGTAAGTCTGGACGGATCCGCACGCCTCCGCGCGGCCAGGCGGACACCCGAACGCTGCAAGCAGCGTTCAGCTGTCCGCCTGGCCGTGCGGAGGCGAGCGGAGCGGAGGCTGAACGCCGCCAGACTGATGCAGTCTGAGCGGATCCGCATCCATTCAGACTGCATCAGGGCTGGACGGAAGCGTTCTGCTCCGCTCGTGAGCCCCTTCAAACGGAGCTCACGAGCAGACAGCAGAACGCTAGTGTGAAAGTAGCCTTAGAAGGGCCTGGCTGCTTGGAGCAGGGAGAGTTGGGTGGGTCCCTGCTCCAATTAGCCACTCCAGGTATTCAGGGTAACTGTGGCTAATCACCTTGGAACCGGAGTGTGCTATAAAAGGGCAAACAGCTCACTAGCTGATCTCTCTGCTCCTGGGAAGAACCCTGCTGGGTGAGTAAAAACAACAGTGTGTTTTGTTGATGGAGCTGGGCACAAGGCTCAGTTTCATGTAGTTAGGGACTACTGCCTGTCTAGAAGTAGTGGCCAGACGGCCAGGTATTTCATTTGTTTTGAACTGTTTTGTTTAATTATTTTTCTGCAAAAGTCAATAAAACTGGCTGAGGCCAGTTGCAACATACTTGCTTGGACTGGACTGTGTTTTATGTGCCTATAGCGCCCGTCTATCCCAGGAGACGGCGGTCCCGTGAGCTAATCCCGCTACAATATATAGTTAAAATGTGGGCAGAAGATGCCCCCCACCCCTCTGGAATGTGCCTGCAGGAGGGAGAGACCGACAACTGGACAATTATGTCCAGTTTCGGCCTCTTCAAAATACAGAGGATCAATAAATGCTTGGCTGGAGGGTGGGAAAACTGGAGCGAGTGCCACGGGGTTTAAATACCCCAGCGCCACTGCGCTGCTCGGATCGGGATCCCTACCTCTCCCTCCATAGAAGAGAGCGCAGGCAGCCATGAGCCGGGCTGCGCTGCGCTAGGAGAGACAAGATTCTCCCTTTGTGTCCCAGAAGAAGGAGAGCGCCGCTGAAGAGGACCCGCTCCCCCTGCAGTACCCACAGCTAGGAGAGAGAGAGAGAGAGCAGCACTCTGAAGAGGGATCCCGACCTGCCCCTGAAGTAGGGTTGCCACCCGTCCGGGATTGACCCGGACAGTCTGGGTTTGTAATCCTATGCCCTGGTACAAGCCTTTCTTAGACCCGGGCACAGGATTATTCATTCAAACTGCAGACAGTGCGGACGTCCGACCGAGAGTGAGACAGACTCTTAGCTGCTGTCACTCACTGCACTCCTCCCGAGCCTCCCCGAGTCCCTCCCTCACCCTCCCCCCTCTAGTCTACAGTCACTACAGTGTAACAGTGAATGATGCCAGGCAGCGCAGCGGCTCAGTCACTGTTCAGTCTCCTCCCCTGCCTCCCAGTCCCTCCCTCCTTCTCTCTGATAAGGAAGTGAAGTCCACACAGGAAGTGACATCAGAGAGAGAGGCAGGGAGGGAGAATTGAAATCATTCTTCTTCTCCAGACTCCAGTCCAGCAGCCTGCCCAAGTAGTGCCCAGCCCAGTGCCCACTGTGCCCTGCCTGCAGAGTGTTTTCAACCTGTGTGACCAAGACAGTCCTGACACCTGTCCTAGATAGGCACTTCTAAAAAGGTATATAAAACATTTGAAGTGTGTAAATGTAACAGTGTTTAAAGGGTTTCTACCACCAGAAATACTGTTATGTAGCTGACTGATATAGCGATACGCCAATGTCAGCACTACATAACAGTATGTTTCTAACATTAGTCCCTGCAGCCGTTTTTACTAAAAAAGCACTTTTATTATATGCTAATGAGCCTCTAGGTGCTATGTGGGCGTAAAATCAGCACCTAGAGGCTCCGTCCACTCACCCTTTATCCCGCCGAGCTCCTCTTGATTGATGTGATGGTTCGCAGCAGCATTGATAAAATCCCGCGCCTGTGCCTTTCACTAGGTCTTCAGCGCAGGCGCAGTGAGTGAAGGCCACTCTCCTGATGCCGGCTTCCTCACTGTGAGGTAGTCGGCACAGGCGCAGTGAGGAATCCGGCACCAGGAGCGCATCATTCACTCACTGCGCCGAAGTCAGAAGTGAACGGCGCAGTCGCGGGATTTCGCCATCGATGCAGGGAACAGTGGCATCAATCAAGAGGAGCTGGGTGGGCACAACACTGGACCTGGGCGGGATAATGGGTGAGTGGACGGAGCCTCTAGGTGCTGATTTTACGCCCACATAGCACCTAGAGGCTCATTAGCATATAATAAAAGTGCTTATTTTATCAGAACGGCTGCAGGGACTAATGTTAGAAACATACTGTTATGTAGTGCTGACTGCGCATCGCTATGTCAGTCAGTTACATAACAGTATTTCTGGTGGTAGAAGCCCTTTAAACAGGTTTCTGAATCTGTCAATCATCAGAAAAAACATTACGTTATGTAGCTGACTCACATGAGCGATGGGCTAAGGTCAGCACTACATAACAGTGTGTTTTATAACTCCCTGCCTGCCGCTGCCGCCGTTCTCTTAAAATAAAGACTTATAATATGCTAATGAGCCTCTTCAGGGGCGTAACGATCGCGGTGCGACAGCGACCAGGGGTTGAGGCGGGACATGGGCGTGACTGGAGGCGGGACATGGGCGTGGCTGGAGGTGGGACATGGGTGGAGCCTGGAAGGGGTCCCTCCCTCCCTTCTGTTCGGGTTTGGCTTGAAGAAAAGGTGGCAACCCTACCCTGAAGAGAAGCGCAGGCAGCACACAGCCCTGCAGTTTCCCAACCAGCTCAGAACCCCGGCAGCCTCAGAGAAGATAGAGAGAGGGAGCAGACAGTGCTCATCGCTGACTGAGTCATGGATTGGCTAAGTATCCCTGCCTCCTTCCCCTGATCCACTGCCACCATTACCTAACCCTGCATTGCCATGTACCCCTGTTCCCTGACCATTTACCCCTTCACTGCCGGCTGCCCTGTCCCTGTGTTAACCCTTTCCTGGGTTGACCCCTGCATCCACCCCTGCATTCCCTATATCTGTATTCAGTCCCTTTAACCCCATTCCCAGCAGCCTTCCCTGTGGATCCTGTGGACCCTGTAACCCGTTCACTGCATTACTTGCTGCCCTGCCCTGGCCTGCAAGTATTAACCCCTGCAGTGCCACAATTGTGTTCCCCGTAGGGACAGTGAGTAGACAGGCGGGTGGGTTGCTGATATTTGTGTGTATGTAAGTGTATTGTATAGATAGTGTGTGTGTGTGTGTGGAGTGGAATGGGAATTGTATATTGTTTAGTGTAGTTAGGTTTGTATTGTGTTTAATAATATTGTTTATTGTAGTACTGTCACTTTGCTGTGGTGTGTGCGTCTATATGTATATATATTTATATCCATTGATCTATAAATATACAGTACAGACCAAAAGTTTGGACACACCTTCTCATTCAAAGAGTTTTCTTTATTTTCATGACTATGAAAATTGTAGATTCACACTGAAGGCATCAAAACTATGAATTAACACATGTGGAATTATATACATAACAAACAAGTGTGAAACAACGGAAAATATGTCATATTCTAGGTTCTTCAAAGTAGCCACCTTTTGCATTGATTACTGCTTTGCACACTCTTGGCATTCTCTTGATGAGCTTCAAGAGGTAGTCCCCTGAAATGGTTTTCACTTCACAGGTGTGCCCTGTCAGGTTTAATAAGTGGGATTTCTTGCCTTATAAATGGGGTTGGGACCATCAGTTGCGTTGAGGAGAATTCAGGTGGATACACAGCTGATAGTCCTACTGAATAGACTGTTAGGATTTGTATTATGGCAAGAAAAAAGCAGCTAAGTAAAGAAAAACGAGTGGCCATCATTACTTTAAGAAATGAAGGTCACTCAGTCAGCCGAAAAATTGGGAAAACTTTGAAATTAAGGGCTATTTGACCATGAAGGAGAGTGATGGGGTGCTGCGCCAGATGACTTGGCCTCCACAGTCACCACAGAGCGAAGGCAAAAGGGCCAACAAGTGCTAAGCATCTCTGGGAACTCCTTCAAGACTGTTGGAACACCATTTCAGGGGATTACCTCTTGAAGCTCATCAAGAGAATGCCAAGAGTGTGCAAAGCAGTAATCAAAGCAAAAGGTGGCTACTTTGAAGAACCCAGAATATTACATATTTTCAGTTGTTTCACATTTGTTTGTTATGTATATAATTCCACATGTGTTAATTCATAGTTTTGATGCCTTCATAGTCATGAAAATAAAGAAAAATCTTTGAATAAGAAGATGTGTCCAAACTTTTGGTCTGTACTGTATATACAGTAGATATAGCGTATTATTGGAATTGTATAGTTGTATTGTGTAATAAATACTTTATTGTTCATAATACAGCGTGTAGTGTTTTTAGTAGTCGCCGCCCTAGTATAGTGATAGTATGTCCCATTTAGTGTAGTTCGGTTAGTGTATATGCAATCAGAGGTAGTTAGTTAGCTAGAGAGTATAGCTAGGTATTTATTTTAGGCATAAAGACCCACACCTATTTATGAATATTAATTGAGATTTGCATAAATTTCAATAACTAATATTTCCTTTAACAAAAACCAATACACAAGATGGGATATGACTAGCGCCACACAAACTTTCCTAACATAGGATGGACCAGTCGAATAGAAGGGTGCCAAAAAATGAATACCACCACACAATGCCAGTAAATTTACAGCAATAAAACATAACATGATTTACCTACAGGGATCCCAACTACATTCCCAATACCTAACATGTAACTACATGACACGTGGTTTTAGATAACACATCTTCTTGTTCCGTGTTATCGCTGAGTACAAGAAGCTTCACCGGTATGTCTAACCATACATAGTGACACGCCTGGACATTCATACATTTACTTTACATGCTTTATTTACAATTTTCTATACAGTCTTTAGAAAGGGAACAGATTGACCTATGGGAATATGTCCCACTGTTTACCTTATGCATTTGTATAAGTGAAATACCATCTGCTTTCAGTGTTACCCCAGAGATTATCTAATGCACAAGAAGCACATACTGTGCTCATGTAGCATGCAAAAACACAGGACAGTGGTCTGAGCTAGAACCTGAGCAAACTAAGTGTGGAGGTCATTCACAAAGTCATTGCTAGGCTGCAGAGCTGGAACAGCCAGATTTTTAAAGATATGTGAATATTCTTATGTAATAATAAACATAAATAATGTGAACTATAACATAGAGCTAAAATATGTAGTGCATACAGAAAATTTTCCTCCCGTATTTCTCCAAAATCCTGACACCATGCAAATGCTCTTTAATGCCAATGCATGTTGATTATTAGAGGACTGGATTTTTTCATCTTATTTTTCTAATTAGTTTATTAGAAATCACTGTATTCTTTCACACTATTGGGGCTCAGGTTAGCAGAGAACACATTTGGAGAGTTATCCCATGCGTCTGAAAAGTGGCGTTAAAAAGTTACAAACTATCTATGTTATCAGTTTTATTCCTGATTTGTATACATTGACATGTAGAGAAGATACAAATTGTGACTTCTCTGTATGCCCTACAGCAGGGGCGTACACAGATCTAATAGGGCACGGCTAATTTTAGTATGGGCCCCCCTGTCACACAACTTTTCAAAGTAGGTGTGCTTTAAACACTTCTAGACAATTCAGAACATAAAACACGACTTGAAATTTCAGATTTTTTTTATTAAGCGTAAGTAATTATAATAAAATAAAAAATTTGTCATAAAAAAAAAGTTGCCATTTGCCTCAACCACTCTATCTTACTTTTATGGTGGAAAAAATGGTACTTCATAAATACAGTATGGCGTCCTTTCTGAACGTCATATTTCTGAAAGCAAATACACCACACAGCTGGCATAGATACAATAATAAATCTTCCCCATACAGCTGTAGGTCTGTAGATTTCCTCATACAGTGCATTATCAACCGATCTGACTGAAACTACCACTAGGGGAAGCTAAGTGGATAGGAATTGATACAGTTACCACTGACTGCAATGAAAGCTGTAAAATCTCTTTGCAATGAGCTCCCCCTGGTGGAGGTTGCATGAAAGTGCAATGTTTCATGTCAATAACAGAAGACTGAGTTGAACGTTGGGCCTCCCCCTGGGCCACACAGCAGTCATATGGTTTGCCTCCATGGTAGGTACAGTACACCACTGCTCTACAACCCTGTTTGCACAAGGCGCACCTTCTGTCCTGTCAAAAAGTTGTAGTGTAGTCCAGGCCTAAGTTTTAATTATTGTCAGGTGGAATGTTGCAGATAATGGCAACAATATGTTGCATGTTGTGCATGACATTCACGCCAAATAGTCAAAAATAGTTGCTCGACAGCTAATTGTATTTTTGGTTTGTGCGGCTTTCATGTGATGCATGTTGCCCTGTAGCCCTAGCCTCCCACTATTATTCAGCTGCATTTAAGCATTGAATTGCAGTATTATGTCTTGTGAGTATTATTATGATGCTCAATATTATTGGGGCATTATATATGGCATTGGCAATATTATGTGAGTTGCATATGCAGTATTATCTGTGGAGCATGTAAAACATTCAGATAAAAAGTGAATATATATGCAGCAAGAACAAATGTCTAAAAATGATTGCTGGCTGCTATGATTGTTGCATAGACCAGTGGGTATGGGTGAAATCTATGTGCAGGCATGCAGATGTCAACTATAAGTATACTTTGATGTCCATGCATGGAAAGCTATGCCCTGTTCTCAGCCACTGTACTTGTTATGAGAGATGCAAAGGATGTTTCTCTCTTGGTTATTGGTCAATTAATGGGCACTTTGAGTGAAATGCCTTGTGCTCTCGGTATGGTGTTTGTTGGCCTTTTTTTTCTATAGCCATTAATATAGGACTAGAAAAATAAAAATTCATGTTCAAAAGGCCACAAAAAAAAGATGCACTACCATATAAAAAGTTTTTAAATTGCTGACAAATTGTGTATGAAGGAGTGCTTAAAGGGGTATTATGATTAGAAAAGGTTATCCCCTATCTACAGGATAGGGGATAACTATTAGAAAAGGAACTGGGGACCCATACCCTGTGGAGCACCTCCTCTGAAATGGACAAAGCTGCTGGCTGGATTGGGAGCGCTGGAAATAGACAAGTACAGTGCCTTTTCTCGTGATGGGTAGGAATCCCAATGGTAGGACCCCAGAGGCTGATTGGCCATAGACCCTACAGGGAAATTTCCCGGTGGGCCAATACCTGAGCCCATCTCATGGCCACCAGCCAGGTAAGTAATTATCTGACTGTCCCCTCCTAACTCCTCAATTCAACTGTATTGCCATCCTGAGGCAGCTGGAGCAGGAAGACAGAATGTGGCAGCTGGCACTGGCCACCACAGAGGGGCAGTTTTTGGGGAGGTATTTTGTGCCATACTGTGGCATTTGTCTCTGCTGGAGTAGTATCATGTGCCCCCCCCCCCTTTCATTTGGGTTGTTCCTGCCCTCTGTCAAATTGGCCCCGACTACAAAATGGGGCCACTGTTAGTTTCTTTCCAGGGTCACTTTAAGTTCCCAGTTGGAACTTGTAGGACCCCCACTGATAACTTTTTCTAACCGGAATACCCCTTTAAAGGAGATATCCAGCTGTTCGGACTTCATACTCACTGCTCCATTCCAGCTCCCTGGCTCCCTTCAGTGGTCTTCCCCATCATGTAAACTTCTGGGCAGATGGGGTCATGCACGCCGCAGCAGCTAATGTGTGACCTCAGTGATGACGTGTCCCCAAGCAGCATATGATCTAGTGAAAGAAAGCTGAGGGCTGGGCCCACAGGTACAAAGGGTATACGATGCCACACAGACACAAACAATGGTTCTTTCCCAGCAGTTGAGTTTACTGAACAATGTAGTGAACAAGAAGCTGAGAATAAATAAAACAGATTGGTACACAGACAATAAACCAACAGTAAATTTGGAGAGTTATAGTATGTCCAAATGCCACTTCAACAGTTTGGTGCAACGTGATGTGGCAAAGCCCCACTTACAGTTCCTTGAGCAGGTTCTTGGTGCTTTTTCTTATTTTTTGCTCTACTCCAGAACTCCAGAACTGGATCCTACAGAGACGACACTCCTGCAAACTGCAAACCTCTCCTTCGTGCTGTCGCCAGTCTCCACTGTGAACTGGCCCATTCCCTTTCAGATTTAGCAGAGATCTTCTCTTCTGGTTTCCAGCAGCACCAAGCACAGCCTCCGTCTGTTCACTTCCTGCTTCTACAGGAACCTCCTCCCCTTACACAGGGAGAGTGTGATGCAATAAATCATTTGCTAAGTGCAGTGTCAAACCTGCATATTCAGTTTGCTATCACACTTGTAAGAGTACAAAACAGCCCATAAATTAGCTATTTTCCAACTTTGCAAATGAAATAGGTTATTAGTATTCCTCTGATAGGCAGCTCCAATGCAGACTTATCATCTTATCCTTTGCTGCCATCTACTGACCAAAATGAGATGTTGCAGTAATTATACAATTTACAACATAGAGTAATACACTTAAAGGGATTCTGTCACCTCCCCTAACCCAAAATCGGATTTTAAAGCAGTCATGCAGCACAGCTTACCTTGAATCAGCTGTGCTCTTCTATCTTGTAATCCGTCCAGTAGTTTATGAGAAAAATGACTTTTATGATCATGTAAATTAGCCCTGAAGGTGCCCAGAGGGGTGTTTTGTTCCCCTTAGTGTGCCCAGTAACGAACTCTCGCGCAGGCGCAGTACTCACTGAGGGCTGCGCCAGTGCGATTTTCCGGAGACTGAGGGCAGGAGCTTCATCCTCGTCACTGGACATGCGCCGAGCCCAGTGACGTCCGAGCGAGTATCGTTCGTCCGTGAGGGAGGGGGAGGAGAGGGATGAGAGGCTGTGGGCGGTTAGGCAGTCGGAAGGAAGGCGTTTTGGGCACTGTAAGAGGGGCGTTACTGGGCACACTAAGGGGAACAAAACGCCCCTCTGGGCACCTTCAGGGCTAATTTACATAATCATAAAAGTCGTTTTTCTCATAAACTACTAGACGGATTACAAGATAGAAGAGCACAGCTGATTCAAGGTAAGCTGTGCTGCATGACTGCTTTAAAATCCGATTTTGGGTTAGGGGAGGTGACAGAATCCCTTTAAGGTCCCTTGCCCCACATCCTTACATGCCACCCCACTAGAATTTTGGCGTCCCGACAGTTCTACCAAATAAATTCATCTGCTGCATAGCGCTGAGGGGGGATACCTGCCATGGAGCGCTCCGATCTACAGAGGCCTGGGTCCTCTGTCATTGGTGCAGGGATAGGACAGAACCCGACCCCTCCCGGGGTGGTAGCGCATTTTCAGGAATAGTGTCCGCTACTGGACAATTGGGGGTGGACGACTCGTCAGTCTGTAAAGGCAGCGTAGGGATTAGCCACCACCCTATGTCTCTTGGACTCACAGGCTTCGATTGCCTCTCCTGAACACCTCAAGAATTATCTATCGGGGAACGACTCTCTGAAAGACAAGGTCTGAGCATGTTACGGTGTAATCTTCGAGTCGGCCTATCAGAGTCTTCCCTTTGGACATCGTAGACTGGGCCTTCCAGATACAACTGCCGTTTCACAATATATGGCTGCGGTTCCCAGCGGTCATCCAATTTATCTGTGGGCCGTTTAGCACGAACCAATACTCTGTCACCCGGCGACAATGGTGTAGTCTGCACAGGTTGATGATCCCTAGGGGTTTGCTGTTGGAACTTCTCATTGACCAACCGATGAACAGTCCTCAGTTTGTCTTGGTGCTCCTGCACCCATGAGTCATCTGTCCTAGGGAACTCTTCCGAAAGAGGTCCAAGGTCCGACAGAACAGCAGCATGTGTGGAGTATAGCTGGTAGTGTTATGAATACGATTATTATATGCCCAGAGTAATTCAGGCAAATACTCGGGCCAGCGCAACTTACGTTCTTTCTCAAGAGTACGGAGCATCTGTAGAAGCATCCTGTTGATTCTTTCACAGGCCCCATTGCCCTGCGGGTTTTATGGTGTCGTTTGTGACTTCTCAATGCCATACAGCCAACACAGCTCTTCCATCAACTTCCCTTGGAAGCAAGCTCCTTGATCAGAATGAATCCACTTCAGGCATCCGTACACCTGGATAAAGTGTTTGTACACTGCACGGGTGGCTGATTCCGCCGTCTGGTCACGGGTAGGTACTGCCAAGGAGAACTTTGTGAAGTGATCAGTCATCACAAGGCGATACTGGTGACCACTCACCGACTGGCCGATCAAGATGTAATTGATCATTAAGATCTCCAGTGCGTGGACGTTCGGAAAACTTGAATTGGGGCTCTCTGCTCAGGAGGCTTCACCAGCTCGCATGATCGACACTTCTGGCACACTTCACGGGCAATCTGCTCCAACTGCGGGCAGTATACGAATTTCTGTACCCACTTGTATGTCTTCTCTGCTCCAAAGTGGGCACCCTTCTTATGTCCCTCGAGGGCTACTCTTCGGGCCAGGCTACTAGGTATCACTATCTGCCACCTTTATTTAAGATCGTATTCAACTCAAAAAATGAAGTACCAAAATACCAATACATATGTCAAAATTTATTGTCTTATCATTAAAAACACATATACATACACTTTATTTAAGATTGGTAGGCAGAAACACCTTCCGGTACATGAATCTATTTTGGATTCGCAGCCGATCCTACTGCTGCATCAGCTTCCATCCATCTAAGGACAAGCGACTTTGCTCTTCAATCTTGTGCCATATCCCAGTCTTCACCCAGTGTTTGATCTTCTTTAAGTCAGGATCATCCTCTTGCACTTGAGCCCATTCTTCCTCAGTCTTCCCCAGCAACACAGTGCTGTCAGTAGCCACTCCACTTAAGCTGCCCACGGTTGACTGTCAAGGCACACGACCAAGATCGGGTATCTCAGTCCCTTCATCTTCTTCGTCAACCTCACCTACTGGGACATCCCAGGTGACTCTAGACAGTGCATCCGCATTTGCGTTGTCTTTACTGGCAATGTATTTGATGGTATAGTCAAACTTCGCCAGTCTAGCCATCCATCTCTGCTCCAAGGCGCCCAGCTTCGCATTCTGCAGGTGGGCCAATGGGTTATTGTCTGTTCTTACTAGGATCTGTGCCCCGGTAAGATACCCTGAGAATTTTTCAGTCATTGCCCAGACTAACGCCAACAACTTAAGTTTTAAGGAGCTATAATTTCCTGGATTGCGCTCAGAGTCCCGTAGGGACTGACTAGCATACGCAATGACTCGTTCCTGCCCGTCTTGTTCTTGGGCTAGTACTGCTCCTAGTCCATGCAAACTTCCATCAGTGTAGAGTGTGAATGGTCTGTCATACTGAGCATATGCTAATCAGGGCTTTCTTCAACTCATCAAACGCTCACTGCTGTGACAGCCCCCATGATATGGGCCATGTCTTTGGACCCTGGGCAGTCACTCTCAAGAGTTTGCGTAGCGGACCGGGGATCTTTGCAAAGCCCTTTTAATAATCTTCGACAGTAACCAGCAAATCCTAGGAATGCTTTCACTTCTGGAAGCGTCTTAGGTTGCAGCGACTTACTCACTGCCTCTACCTTACTCTCCGCAGGGCAAACTCCCTCAGCTGATACGATGTGTCCCAGATACTCTAGGCTTGTTTGGAAGAGATGGCACTTCCTCGGTTTGATCTTAAAGAGAACCTGTCACCTCAAAAATGCATCTACAACCGCCAGCAGTACCTCGTAGTAGCCCACAGCCTGTTAATAATCATATGTTTCATCCTGTTGTCCAATGCTGCGTAAGTTCAAAAAACACAGTTTTATTCTCCATCATCGCTATAGTGCAGGCCAGCTTGAAGTCAAGGGGACAGTGGCCTCCTCCAAGTCAAGGTAACCATGCCCCCTAACCGTTCCCTCTTGCCTGAGAGTGACAGCCTGCAGTGTGGCTGCGATTCCCCAAGTCTCACGCAAACTTTTATCACTCCACTGTCTAGTATCTGTGACAGCATCATTTTCACTTCTTGGTAGAGTGGGCGGAATCTGCCGGTACCTTTCTCGAATCGTGGGAGTATACCCATTTGGCATTTCGTGTTCGATAGCCGTTGTGCACCCGAAGTCCGCCAAAAGGCGTATTGAAACTCCCATAGCACCGCTTCGATCTTCTCCATCTGATCGGTGGTGAACTGGTTCGCATCAATCTTCATTTGTTCCAAGATTCGCCGGCCATTCTAATCAGGCGTGGGTTCCTCCACAGAGTTCTGGTCCACTGCCAAAGTCCAGGCATCATGTTAAACAGCCCGTAGGGTGAACTGGGTACCTGTGAGTGGTTCTCCTAGCAGCACATACAACTCAGCCACTTTCTTTCCACCATGGAAGGTGATTTCATGATTGTGTACGTTGACACACCGAACTAACACATGCCCCTCCGTGATTGTCACGATGGTCCTGGGAACCACTGGGCTCCGGCATATCTATCACATTCAATTTCAGCCGGCTTCCGACACGCATTCGTATCATCTTCTCCTGTCGCGGAGGTACGGTGCAAGCCCTTCCATATGGGGCATACACTGCTCCGACCGGCTTACCCTCAGGAGTGCTTTTGCAGATACTGCATGGCCAGTTCAACCTCTGGAATGCTTTCTGGGTAGGCTTGTGGGAAGTTGTTTTCCTCCAATAACTCGGGCCCTGTTTTTGTTTTTTTGTTTCTTTATCCAAATTTTTATTTTCTGTAACAAAAGTAACAATATAAAAAGTACAACCATATTAGTCAATTTAATCCCTTGATCCACCCATCCCATACCAACCCATCCCAACCTTCCCTCCCATTATTTTTACTAGAAAAGAGGCCATAGGACAGGGGGGGGGGGGAGAAATCCAGCATATGTATCTCAAACAGGAGAACAGAAAGAGGAGTAATATAGGCCCCAAACTAGTCCCTAAGTTTTCCATATCAACCATATCTTCTTCCATTTTTGTTCATTATTTATTTGCATATATAATATTTTTTCGTATCTTTTAACTTTATTCACTAAGTTTACCCACATCTTTAAATTTGGGGAATTACAAGAGAACCACATTCTTGTGATCAGCAATCGGGCCAGGAAAATTATTCTGGTGAGGAGAGACTTTATATCTTTGTTGCAGTTCACCTCAGACATATCATTCAATAACCAACATTGTGGGGTTGATGGGATCGATACCCTCAGATTCTGCTTTATAAATTTCGAAACTGAGATCAAGTAATTACCTATCTCCAAACAGGACCAAAACATGTGTAAAAATCTGCATCCAGTGCACCACATCTTGGACAATTAGACGTTTCCCTATATCCACATTTATTTAACCATCTCGGGGTAATATACAATCTGTGCATAATATTAAACTAAACTACAACGTGATTAAAGTCGTGCAATACTAACCTTAAACTTCTACATATCTTTTTCCAGTTTATCGTGTCATTATTAAGACAGTCCACCCCCTACTCTTTTTGACCAGGGGAAACTATCTCCTTGAATAGTGAATTAACTAATATCTTATAGAATTGCGAGATCTTCGTCTTACGACTGGGATTTCTCACTAAATCTTCAATTAGTGTACATGGTTCAATTATTTTACGTGATTTCTCCTTAACGTTGGCTATTGCTAATCTCAACTGATGATATCTAAGCCAACCTAGATCACCTAGGTTGCCTCTTTGAACCGTTAACTGTAAAGGAAAAACCTCACCCTTTTCCACCACTTGTGCAAGATGTGTAATATTGTTCTTTATCCAAAAAGTGTCCCCCGACAATTCAAAAAGATTCTTAAAGTGAAAATTATACCAAAGGGGAGTACAAAAAAGTGAACCCTTAATCTCTAACCATTTTCTAATCGTGGTCCAAAATTTGGAGAGGAGCAATCTAGTCATCTTATATCTCTGTTCCCCATTAGTTAATTGTCAGGATTCTAACAAAGTAAGTATATTATCATATGGAGAGCCATCTACTAACAGTTTACAAAGAGAACTTTTTTCCCACTCACGCCACATCCATAACTGCGCTGCGACAAAATATCCCTTACAATATGGAAGATTTAACCCTCCTCCCTCCAGGGACTTATACATGTACTCTAGTTTCAGCCTTACTCTCTTCCTTCCCCAAATCAAATTATTAACTTATCTGTCAATTAATTTAAAAAACTTATCTCCAATCCAAATGGGTGAATTTCTTATAACATACAGGAGTTGAGGTAGAATTACCATTTTAACCAGAGAGATTTTATCTGCTCTGGATAAAGGAAGCCTATTCCAGATTGTTATCTTGGATCTTACTTTGGTAATTACTGGGGAGATATTAAGCTGTATGTAGTCCTGAACTTTGGAGGAGACATTCACTCCTAAATACTCAAATTACTCAGAAACATTAATCTTACTTAAAGACCAATCGTAACTAAATCAAATCTGTCTAATAACATCAGGTTAGTTTTGGATCAGTTAGTGTCGAATCCAGAAACTTCTCCAAATATGCTAACTTCGTGAATTATTCTTGGCAGAGTTGTATTGGTATGGTCTATGAAAAATAACACATCATCTGCATATAGGGAGATATGTTCCTCCGCCCCCAAAACTCCAAACCCTTTAATCAGAGGATCTTGTCTCACACTAACAGCTAGAGGTTCAATATATATATATATCAAATAGTAATGGGGAAAGAGGACATCCCTGCCTAGTACCCCTTGATAGTACGAAAGTAGGGGTCAAATTCCCATTAATATTTAATCTCACCATTGGAGACTTATACAAAAGCCGAATCATACTTATGAATCGGTCTCCAAAACCCAGCTTTCCCATAGTTTTCCATAGGAATTCCCACTCCAGCCTGTCAAAGGCCTTAGTTGCATCCAACGACAGAATGGAGCAGGAACCCTCACCCACCGCTTGCATATTAGCAAACAATCTATGGAGATTATAATGAGTACCCTTATTTGGGATAAACCCATTCTGATCGGGGTGAATAATTGTTATGATGACTCTGGAGAGCCTTGTAGCGAGGACTTTTGACAATAGCTTTACGTCAGTATTCAATAACAATATTGGTCTATAGGATCCCATGTCCAGGGGATCTTTTTTCTTTTTTTGGGATTAATGTAATTACTGCTTCTGTCATGGATTCCGGGAGCTTACCATCCACAAGTGATTTCATAAAGACCTCTAGTAGGCATGGCAAAATAACTTCCCCGTATTTCCTATAAATCTCATATGGCAAATCATCTGAACGAGAAGAGGAGTTCCCTGAACACGCCTTAAGGGCATCCTCTAACTCCCGAAGGGATATATCACTATCAATGGCCAGCTTCTGTTCCTCTGTAATCTTCGAGAGAAAAAAAGAATCTAAATAAGTGTCCATTTTCTCTTCGGCTATATTATTATCGGATTGCTAGATTTCCGAAAAATATAGCTTAATTTGGTCTGGATTTTCAATAATTAATCCCTGTGGTGTCCAGATCTTCAGTATTTATTTTCTTGGAGCCTGGTTCGATATTATAGTTGCTAGCAATTTACCTGGCCTCTCTGCTTCGGAGAAATATTTTTGTCCCTGAAATAAAGAGTCTGCTGGGCCTTATTCGGTAAAAAATCTGAATAGGTCTGAGTTGCTTTTTGCATAGCTAATCTATTTTCCTTAGTATTATTTTTTACAAACTTATTGGTAAAATCTACACTCACCTAAAGAATTATTAGGAACACCTGTTCTATTTCTCATTAATGCAATTATCTAGTCAACCAATCACATGGCAGTTGCTTCAATGCATTTAGGGGTGTGGTCCTGGTCAAGACAATCTCCTGAACTCCAAACTGAATGTCAGAATGGGAAAAAAAGGTGATTTAAGGAATTTTGAGCGTGGCATGGTTGTTGGTGCCAGACGGGCCGGTCTGAGTATTTCACAATCTGCTCAGTTACTGGGATTTTCACGCACAACCATTTCTAGGGTTTACAAAGAATGGTGTGAAAAGGGAAAAACATCCAGTATGCGGCAGTCCTGTGGCCAAAAATGCCTTATGGATGCTAGAGGTCAGAGGAGAATGGGCCGACTGATTCAAGCTGATAGAAGAGCAACGTTAACTGAAATAACCACTCGTTGCAACCGAGGTATGCAGCAAAGCATTTGTGAAGCCACAACACGCACAACCTTGAGGCGGATGGGCTACAACAGCAGAAGACCCCACCGGGTACCACTCATCTCCACTACAAATAAGAAAAAAGAGGCTACAATTTGCACAAGCTCACCAAAATTGGACTGTTGAAGACTGGAAAAATGTTGCCTGGTCTGATGAGTCTCGATTTCTGTTGAGACATTCAAATGGTAGAGTCCGAATTTGGCATAAACAGAATGAGAACATGTATCCATCCTCTGATGGCTACTTCCAGCAGGATAATGCACCATGTCACAAAGCTCGAATAATTTCAAATTGGTTTCTTGAACATGGCAATGAGTTCACTGTACTAAAATGGCCCCCACAATCACCAGATCTCAACCCAATAGAGCATCTTTGGGATGTGGTGGAATGGGAGCTTTGTGCCCTGGATGTGCATCCCTCAAAGCTCCATCAACTGCAAGATGCTATCCTATCAATATGGGCCAACATTTCTAAAGAATGCTATCAGCACCTTGTTGAATCAATGCCACGTAGAATTAAGGCAGTTCTGAAGGCAAAAGGGGGTCCAACACCGTATTAGTATGGTGTTCCTAATAATTCTTTAGGTGAGTGTATACTGGCCACTCCTTTGTAAACATGAGCTGATCCAATTCCTGCAGAACGTTCATTCCCAATACAACGGGAGCTCCACACCGAGCCAGTTTCTCTACAAGCACCACTCCCTTCTTGCCGACATCTTGTCCGCATAGCTTCATTCTCATCCAAGCCACTCCGAACACAGGTTTAGCAGTATGATTTACCGCGGTCAGCTTGATCAGGGTGCCCTTGTCAGGCTTCATCAGGTGGCCGAAGTATCTCTCAAAGAACTTTACTGGCATCGTGGCATCGTGTCTACAAGACATTACACCATCTGTTCTTCAATCTGCACCTGTAAGTAGGGGCTTTCGGTCACCAGGTCCCGGAGGTTGTTAGGGGTAACCTGGCAACTGGCCTCCCCCGTGGTGTACCCCACTACCGCGAGGGGTTCCCTTTTTAATGGTGGCTGTTCTGGACTCAGGGCCTTTTGTAGGCATTGACGGGAGATATGTCCTCTTTCTCTGCAAATCCAACACTGCGGCCCCCTTGCCTTCCGGTCTTTTGGAGGACCACGCTTCTGAGCATCTGTAGGTGGTGAGTCTCTCACTTCAGCCTCTGGAGTTGCTTAGCTGGGGGCAGCTCCCCTTTTCCAGTAATCATACTGAACTGTGGGCATCGATGGAGCCTGTAACCGTGCCAATTGCCTCTGAATTTCTCCCAGGGATGCACTCAGTGCCTTTACTGCCTCTCGCAGATCCTCTTCATCAGAGGGAGTTCTTTGACTTCCTGTAGCCTGCATTCTCATGGTGTAAGCCCCATATGCCTCTTACTTGTCTCGGGCCACAGCCTCAGTATCTTCTGAAACTTCAACGTAGCATCCGCCAAGATACATTCCCTGAGAGCTTGGCGAAGAGGAGTGCCAAGCAATCCAAGTACAAACTGGTCCCGGAGGATTTGATCTCCATTTCCAAGAATGTTAAAACCGTTGGCCTCTCTCTTCCGTACATGTGACCCAATGGCGGATCCAGAGCCTGGTCTCGGGAGGGGCACTTCTAGATTGTTTTGTGGGGGCGGACAGAAAATAATGTGTTGCTTACAGAACAGACTATTTTATTTAACCTATCGTACAGCTCTAACCTGATTTAAAAAGTTACATTTATCTTTCCAAATTACTTTTACGGATTTTAAAAATTACAAACAAATAGGTGATATTTAACCACATGTAACTTTATTTAACAGTTTTGGAGACATTTTCATCAGGAGTTTGTATACTGATTATAGAACAGAATATTCCCAGACAAAACAGTAACACACAATGCCCAATTATGTGTAAAAAGGTAGAAATATACTGATAACAGTGTCACTTTCCAAACACTAAAAGCAACAGACACATCACATTTGTACATTAAATAACATGAATAATTTACAGAATTAGCTCAATTCTGCGTTTTCCTTGCTTTGCAAATAGCTCAATTATTCGGTCAGTATTCACAGGAACATCTCTATGAATGTAAAGCAAACTCAATCCATTTAATCTTTCCTCTGACATTCGTGACCGAAGCCATGTTTTTACACGACGGAGGGTTGAGAACGATCTCTCTGCAGAGGCCACACTTACAGGTAGAGTTGCTAAGATCAGAAGTAAACTTCTGATGGTTGGAAAGAGGTCCTGGTCACACACATCTAAAACTTCAAGGACTGTTTGTGGAATTTCATTGTTTTGGGATAACTCCTTTTTCCACTTTGTGAGCCAGAGACAAATTTCTCTCTGAAGTAATGTCTCCACTATCCTAAGGCTACCATCAGCTAGAAGAGGGTGGAAACGGTTTGATAAAGAGTGGACAGCAACAGGATCCATGGTTTCAATTTTGTTTTTTACAAGTATGGGTGGCATCAATATTTGAATCTGGAAACACTGCATCGAGTTTTCTGGCAAACGAGCTTTTAAATCGTTAATAATGTTATCCAGCAAAGGAATATACAAAGATTTCCTGTAGAATTCTTCAGTTGATCCTGCATTGTAATTTGATCTGTGCACTTGTCTTTCTACAAGACGTGGCAATTTTAGTTCCACTCCAAGTTCTGAGGCCAATTCTGTAGCCTCCATATGCAAAGTGGAAAAAGTCTGATCAGCGTTACATCGCATATTCTCCAGGGTTGTCATTGTGACATTCAGACATTCAGATGCGCTTGTCAAATCAAGTGTTGGAGATTGAAGAAAACGACTCAGAGGTAGTGTTACTTTCAGAACATTGATAAGTGATATCAAGGAAAAGATAAATTCTGCACTGCACAAAGAATGGATGAGAGTAGAGGCTGATGAACTAGAGCTTGAGCATTTCCATTGAAATCTTATAAGAGAATCATGGCGCTCTACCCATCTAGTTTCACAAAGACTGGTCAGTTGAGAGCCTAACTCCTGCTTTAAAACAAAATTTCTCTTTGCTGACTGGTTGAAAAATGAAATGGTTGATTTGACCACTGCTACTGCATTGCGAACTGCTGAAACTTGTGAGGACTTTGAAATTGAATTGTTCAGAGAATGGTTGTAGCAAGGACATCTGCAACTGTTGGGTGCTGCTTTAATAATTTCTGAAACAGCGCCAGCCACCTCTGAAGACATAACACTGCAACTGTCTGTTCCAATGCCAACACAATGAGTGATATCCAGGGAGAGGTCTTTGATAAGTTGGATTACCATCTGGCCTAAAACCTGTCCTGTAAGCCTTAGTTCTGAATCTGAACTATCCAATCCGGACTCACTCTGAGTTGCAAATTCATAGGCATCTACGAATTTTATAAAATCTTCACGAATAGATCCATTGTAGACATATCTAAAGTTAAGTGAAAGCTGTTCTATATGTGAAATATCTGTAGTTTCATCAAATATTACACTAAAATAGCAAGCCTCTTTAATTCTACCAACAATTATATTGCAGATTTCATCACCACAACACTTGATTAAATCATTTTGTGTGGATTTTGAAATGTACGTAGCACGTGAAGATGCAGTAAGGAGGTGCTTCTCTAACATTTTGTCTCCAGATGCAACACGGTATCTCAGCAATTCCCGAAAGTTCCCTTCATTCACGTCCGGAGTGGAGTCATCCATTAATGCACCATCATCTCGGTGGCCACTTAGAGGTATATTTTGTCTACCCAAGAATATAATGGACTCAATGATAGGACGAATTCGCTCTTGGTTCTCCTTCACCTTCTGAAGACGATGTGAATTTATTTGATTGACAATTTCATTGTCAGGGGAATGGTAGGTTTTTAAAAATGCTTTTCCTTGGGTTACACTCTCTTGGTGATAAACTAGTCTTGCATGGACTTCCAAATCTCCTTCCTTACCCTTAAGCTTTTTGAAATTCGTAAGGGGCTCAGTTACCAATTTTCCAAGTGCCATGCCTTTGTTATGACCACCTTTACGATGTTGTGCAAACAACGCACAGTACTTGCAGAACAATCCCTTCTTAACAGCTGAATATACTAGCCAAGGAAAACTGTCAATATGTTGTTTTGATAAGTATCGTTTGATTGTCCGAGTTTCTCCATTTTTGGAAGTCATGTTCTGAACAGAGAAAGGAAGCTCATATCCAGGAGGAGGTTGCCATGGATTTTCCAGTAACAAGCATTTGGTGAAGTGATCAATTGTTTTCCCAAGATGTGTGCCAATGTCATTTATTAGGATACTGCCTGTTTGAGGTGGGGTATCAACAGACAGTGGCAACACAGAATCCGTTTGACAAGGTATTGGCTCTACGTTTGACTGTGTACCAGAACACGAAGGGAGACTAGTGTCACTTTCTATAGTTGAAGTGCTTTCTAGTACAGGCTGTGCTCCTGTTGACTTTTTTGCGCTAGTACTGAAGAAGGAATCTATAGTCCTGCTATTCACCCTTTTCTGGCTCATTTTGCGCTTTCTACAATTAAATCACAAAAGAGCACACCTTGTAAAATAATTGTAATTGGCTTGCTAGGACATCATGCCCACATCCATTATGTTATATCATGATAAATAAATGCAATAGCATTACAGTACCTTGTTTAAAGCACAATAAAGCTAGCCTTCTAATGTAATTAATTTTGCCAATAAAGCTTGCACTCTACTTAAGATATCAAATAAAGCTCATTTAACATCTGTGTTTAATAGATCGGTCAGTCTAGGTACACCGGGTTTGATCATTTAAGGTAACCCCCCCTTCCCACAGTCTGTCGTTCACTGATAGCAGGCTCAGGCTGGCAAGGCAACTTGAATTGTGCTAAAGTGGCTGGGCTAGGGCCATTTTAGTGAACTCTTATAGTGTGACAGTCAATTTGCATATGGTCAAGCCGGCCATTAGGCCATAATGTCACTATGGCCTAACGGATGGCGTGACCCCATGCAAATTGAAGCTTTAGACTATGGCCAGTCAGTGGCTCTAACTCTATGGAGTAAAAACCCCTTTAGGTTTAATACACTAAAGCAGGGATATCCAACCTGCGGCCCTCCAGCTGTTGTAAAACTGCAACTCCCACCATGCCCTGTTGTAGGCTGATAGCTGTAGGCAGTCTGAGAATGCTGGGAGTTGTAGTTTTGCAGCAGCTGGAGAGCCTCAGGTTGGGCATGCCTGCACTAGAGAAAAGTAAAACCACAATCTGTGAAAGCCTCTCTAGGCAGGAAGGTACTCACCGCTCTTCTCAGTCCAGACGTTGAGCTCTTTGGCCAGTTCAGGCACAACTAGAAACGTTCTCCAGCCCTGCCTTTTTTGGGATTTCGAAATGTCTCTAAGGATGTGGTCCCCGACATACAGGATGTTTTTTCCTTTTACTCCAAGTAGGTCACAGTGTCTGAGGAGCCTGAAAAGCAGAACATTCCAATTAAGCCAGCCCTGGGGGTAACTTACTCACTGACTTATAGCAGTGACACAGAGAAAGCATCACCTACCTCCTGAGTACACTGCACAATGCTGGTGTGGGTCTGTGTAAGTTACAATTCGTAGCACTAGCATCCCATTACCCTAAAAATTCAAATAGAAATCAGTGGCCACCTTTCATCTACAATAGAACTGTAAAGCTTGCCACAGATGTATTCATTATAGATATAATACAACAGCCTCATAACAGGTCTCTTTTCCTAAACATTCAAGTGAACGGAGCATAGCTATGCCCAGGCCAGTTGATACTAGTCGTGATGTCACTGGGCCAGCGGTAAACAGTGAGAAGGCCGCGGCGCTGCTGGAGCGCTGCTGCCTTCTCAAACAGCTGATCGCCGGGGGTCCCGGGTGTCAGACCCCCGTCGATCAGATGCTGATGATCTATCCAGAGGATAGATCATCAGTTAAAACAAACTGCAGAACCCCTTTAACTGACTACAACAATTCTCCCATTGTTTTCCGAAAACATACAATTTTAAAAACAGCCAAGAGAGGGCAGCAGAGCTCAAACATGCCAGTAAGTTTCTTCAAAAGGTGGCAATGCCACAGACAGATCATGTCCTCCTCTGTCTGGAGACTCTGGACTGCAGCTGCACTGCTGCAGCCCTATTTTCAAAGATGGAATTTTGAAAGCTGGCTCTGCTCTGTTCTCCAAAATGTGTTAGTGTAGCCCGGCCCTCAGCACAGCCGCAGCCAGCCATAAACTATAGAGAACTGTGTCACCTGTCCCGATATATATGAGGCTTGAGCCTTTATGTGATTTCAGAATCTGTGCATTGAAGTTGAACTTGAAGCAGTAGCAGTTATGTTAATTGAAGGGGTTCTGCACTTTGTTTAAACTGATGAGCTATCCTCTGGATGGATCATCAGCATCTGACTGGGGGGGTCCGACACCCGGGACCAGCAGCGCCGCTGCCTTCTCACTGTTTACCGCTGGCCGAGTGACGTCACGACTTGTATCACTGGCCTAGGCGGGCCAGCTAAGCTCCATTCAAGGGAACGTAGCTTAGCCGTGCCCAGGCCAGTTGATACAAGTCGTGATGTCACTCGCCTGCGGTAAACAGTGAGAAGGCCGCGGCGCTGCTGGAGAGCCGCTGCCTTCTCAAACAGCTGATCGGCGGGGGTCCCGGGTGTCGGACCCCCGCCAGTCAGATGCTGATGATCTATCCAGAGGATAGATCATCAGTTTAAACAAAGTGCAGTACCCCTTTAAGGGTCCATTCACACGTCCGCAATTTCGTTCCTCATTCTGCGGAATGGAATTGCGGACCCATTCATTTCTATTGCGGATCCGCACTTCCTGGTCCGCAATTCTGATCCCGAAAAAAATAGAACATGTCCTATTCTTGTCCGCAATTGCAGACAAGAATAGGCATTTTCTATTAAGTGCCGGCGATGTGCGGTCCGCAAAATGCGGAACGCACATCGCCGGTGTCCATGTATTGCGGATCCACGGATACGTAAAACACACACGGACGTGTGAATGGCCCCTATTACTAACTAACTAGGGAGGTTACATTATCAACCTGTCCTGTGCGATCTCCTCCTGTCATGGCCGGGGGCATGGTCAGCGCTATTTGTCACACGCACCCACTGTCCTGAGTGTCCTCTGTCTGAAGGGCTAAGGGTACATTCACACTAGCGTTATTCTTTTCCGGCATAGAGTTCCGTCAAAAGGGCTTTATGCCGGAAAAGAACTGATCAGGCATATCCCCATGCATTCTGAATGGAGAGTAATCCGTTCAGTTTGCATCAGTATGCCTTCCGTTTAGGCTACTTTCACACTTGCAGCTGTGTGATCCGCCGCTGGCTGAAAGCATTTGTGAGACGGATCCGGATGCGGATCCGTCTCACAAATGCATTGCAAGGACGGATCCGTCTCTCCACTTGTCATGCGGACCGACGAATCTGTCTTGTAAATTTTTTCACATTTTTAGCGGTCTGCGCAGGCCGGAACGACGGATCCGGCGCTAATACATTCCTATGGGAAAAAATGCCGGATCCGGCATTCAGGCAAGTCTTCAGTTTTTTTTGGCCGGAGATAAAACCGTAGCATGCTGCAGTTTTCTCTTTTGCCTGATCAGTCACAACGACTGAACTGAAGACATCCTGATGCATCCTAAACGGATTACTCTCCATTCAGAATGCATGGGGATAAAACTGATCAGTTCTTTTCCGGTATAGCGCCCCTGGGACGGAACTCTATGCCGGAAAAGAAAAACGCAAGTGTGAAAGTACCCTTAGTCACTGTCAGGCGTTTTGGCCGGACATAATACCGCAGCATGCTGTGGTATTATGTCAGGCAAAAATGCCTGATCAGTCGCCGGAATGCCAGATGCGGCATTAATTCCCATTGACTAGCATTAGTGCCGGATCCGGCATTGCAAAACAACTGAAGGACGGATCCGTCCTTCCGATCTGCACATGCGCAGACCGGGAAAACTGTGAAAAAGACTGCAAGACGGATCTGTCCATCCACATGACAAGCGGAGAGACGGATCCGTTCTTGCAATGCATTTGTAGACGGATCCGCATCCGTCTACAAATGCTGTCAGTTGTCACAATGATCGGCGGATCCGGCAGGCAGCGCCGACGACGGAACTATCTGCCGGATCACACTAATGCTAGTGTGAAAGTACCCTAAGGCCGAATGCCCACGGCCATTTTTCACGGAATCCAGGCTGTAGTATCAACTCTCAGCAGGAATCCAGGCCGCGGTTCCACGGACCGCTCACGGCCGTGAAAAACGGCCGTGTGCATTCGGCCTAAGGCTTTTGATTTCACTGACGCTGACTGAATGACCCTTTTTTGAAGTATTACATTTTTTACACACATAATAATGGGGACTCATGACTCATCACTTGCTACTTACTAATACTGCTGCCGGTACTAGTCTGTCACTGTCTTCTAATTTACTCAAGACTACTAGTAGTCTCTCTCACAGTCTCACTCAAGTGACTGACTCCTCAGTCCTCACAGTCACTACTAGAATAAACTGGCGGTTGGCCGTTGACGCAGAGCGTAGCTGCCGTAGCAGGCACGCACGTCACGTCACTCACTGTGTCACTTGCCAACTCGAGCTCCTCCCACTTTATTAATGAAGCAGGAGGAGCCGGAGCCGGAGGAGGAGGCGCTGTCGCTTGCCGGCTTGATGAAGTGAGTGACGTACTCCGTAGTAACGTTAGCCCTGCCCTTGACATTATCGCAGAGCAGAGACGCCGCCAGACATTGCCGCCCGCAGCTGCTGCTCCGGGCTCCGGCCAGTCAGACCTGCCTGCTGCGCATGCGCAACCTGCGCTGCGCTACACTACTTAGTCTGAAATCTGAACTAGTTGAATATGAGGAATCTGATATTGACAGTGTGTGTGAGACCCGTCCGTCGCGGCAGCGGAGGGGAGGGATTCTCGCGGGGGGGAAATTGCCCCGTTGCCCCCCCCCTGGATCCGCCATTGATGTGACCAGATCTCCTGGCAAACTGGGGAACAGTCTCATCTTCACGCTGGAAGCGAGTGAAGAAATGGGACCTTAGGCTGCCAGTACTGGTCGTTTCTCCGAGAATATAGCATCCAATCTCTTCCTTTCCTCTTCTGGACGTAGCATGACAGTGCATCAAGCATCCCCTTCCAAGGCGTTCAACGCCACATCTGACTGTAAATCTGGAGCCAAGTTGTACAACCTGAGGGTGCTCTTAAGGTGTGCAGCCCAGTCTTCTAGCAGCATATTTTGGCTATCAAACCACACTAGCTGTTCAATATTGCCCCTGTGGGCAAACACATGATCAGAGCTACTCCCACGGCAGGAGGGGTGATGGGGGGCATAGGCGAAACTGGTTGGGATCTGCATGGCGATCAATGTACCCTGCTCACAGCACCAAATGAAAGAAATCTGAGGGCTGGGCCCACAGGTACAGAAGGTACATGATGCCACACAGACACAGACAATGGTTCTCTCCCAGCAGTTAAGTTTACTGAACAATGTAGTAAACAAGAAGCTGAGAATATATAAAACAGATTGGTAGACAGAAAATAAACCAACAGTAAATTTAACACAGTCTAACAATAAACCAGTAAATGTGATGTTTTCCCCAAAGTCCATTAAGCAGTCTAACTGCACTTGTATGTCCCTGGACGAGTTCCTCGTTGGGGTGCAACCTAAGTATTGCGCAATACTATTTGTAATCCACAGGTAAATGCCTGTCCCTTTGATTGCATGAGCAGCCAATGAGATAGGAAGGTGTCAGCTTATGAGTCCCTTAGGGCTATACATTAGCTTGCAGCCCGCACACTGCAATGGAACGGTACTTGGAGAGTTATAGTATGTCCAAATGCCACTCCAACAGTTTGGTGCAATGTGATGCGGCAAAGCCCCACTTACAGTTCCTTGAGCAGGTTCTTGGTGCTTTTTCTTATTTCCTGCTCTACTCCAGAACTGGATCCTACACAGATGACACTCCTGGGTTCATCGCTGCAAACCTCCCCTTCGTGCTGTCGCCAGTTTCCACTGTGAACCGGCCCATTCCCTTTCAGATTCAGCAGAGATCTTCTCTTCTGGTTTCCAGCAGCGCCAAGCACAGCCTCCGTCTGCTCACTTCCTGCTTCTACAGAAACCTTCTCCCCTTACACAGGGAGAGTGTGATGTAATAAGTCATTTGCTAAGTGCAGTGTCAAACCTGCATATTCAGTTTGCTATCACACTTGTAAGAGTACAAAACAGCCCATAAATTAGCTATTTTCCAACTTTGCAAACTAAATATTTTTTTATTTTTAGTTATTAGTATTCCTCTGATAGGGAGCTCCAATGTAGACTTTTATCATCTTATCCTTTGCTGCCATCTACTGACCAAAGTGAGATGTTGCAGTAATTATACACAATTTTACAACATAGCAGAGTAATACATTTAAGGTCCCTTGCCCCACATCCTTATCTAGCAATGATGTGTCACTTAGGGTCATGTCACCACTGAGACTAGTTATGGGCTACAGCAGATAAAGTGACCTGGTCCATTCAGAAGTTTTCAGGGCAGGGACTGGAAGACCTCTGAAGGGAGTCAGGGAGCTGGAATGGAGCAGTGGGAAGCAGGCGAGTATGAAATCCGAAAAGCTGCATAAAAGTTATCGGTGGGGGTCCTACAGGGGCCGACTGGAGCAACTGGGAGCTGATTTTTTCAACATATACAACAGGCTGGTAGTGAGGGATAAAGAAAAAGTCTAAAAACTGGACAACCCTTTTAAGAGTAAAGCCTCATTTACACATCAGTGTTTGGTCAGTGATTTCCATCAGTGATTGTGACCCAAAACCAGGTTCGGCTCTAAACCCAGAACAGGTGCACATCTCTCCATTATAGTTTATCTCTGTGGAGACTCCAATCCTGGTTTTGGCTCACAATTAGAGTTGAGCGAACACCTGGATGTTTGAGTTCGAGAAGTTCGGCCGAACTTCCCGGAAATGTTCGGGTTCGGCATCCGAACCCGAACCGAACTTCGTCCCGAACCCGAACCCCATTAAAGTCAATGGGGACCCGAACCCCATTGAAGTCAATGGGGACCCGAACTTTTGGGCACTAAAAAGGCTGTAAAACAGCCCAGGAAAGAGCTAGAGGGCTGCAAAAGGCAGCAACATGTAGGTAAATCCCCTGCAAACAAATGTGGATAGGGAAATGAATTAAAATAAAAATTAAAAAAATTAAAAATGACCCAATATCAATTGGACAGAGGTCCCATAGCAGAGAATCTGGCTTCACGTCAGCAGAGAATCAGTCTCTTCATGCCATAGCAAAGAATCTGGCTTCATGTCACCCACCACTGGAACAGGCCACTGTCACACATTTAGGCCCAGGCACCCAGGCAGAGGAGAGAGGTCCCGTAACAGAGAATCTGGCCTGATGTCAGCACAGAATCTGTCTTCATGTCATAGCAGAGAATCAGGCTTCACGTCACCCACCACTGGAACAGGCCACTGTCACACATTTAGGCCCAGGCACCCAGGCAGAGGAGAGAGGTCCCGTAACAGATAATCTGGCCTGATGTCAGCACAGAATCTGTCTTCATGTCATAGCAGAGAATCAGGCTTCACGTCACCCACCACTGGAACAGGCCACTGTTACACATTTAGGCCCAGGCACCCAGGCAGAGGAGAGAGGTCGCGTAACAGAGAATCTGGCCTTATGTCAGCACAGAATCTGTCTTCATGTCATAGCAGAGAATCAGGCTTCACGTCACCCACTACTGGAACAGGCCACTGTCACACATTTAGGCCCAGGCAGAGGAGAGAGGTCCCGTAACAGAGAATCTGGCCTGATGTCAGCACAGAATCTGTCTTCATGTCATAGCAGAGAATCAGGCTTCACGTCACCCACCACTGGAACAGGCCACTGTCACACATTTAGGCCCAGGCACCCAGGCAGAGGAGAGAGGTCCCGTAACAGATAATCTGGCCTGATGTCAGCACAGAATCTGTCTTCATGTCATAGCAGAGAATCAGGCTTCACGTCACCCACCACTGGAACAGGCCACTGTTACACATTTAGGCCCAGGCACCCAGGCAGAGGAGAGAGGTCGCGTAACAGAGAATCTGGCCTTATGTCAGCACAGAATCTGTCTTCATGTCATAGCAGAGAATCAGGCTTCACGTCACCCACCACTGGAACAGGCCACTGTCACACATTTAGGCCCAGGCACCCAGGCAGAGGAGAGAGGTCCCGTAACAGATAATCTGGCCTGATGTCAGCACAGAATCTGTCTTCATGTCATAGCAGAGAATCAGGCTTCACGTCACCCACCACTGGAACAGGCCACTGTTACACATTTAGGCCCAGGCACCCAGGCAGAGGAGAGAGGTCGCGTAACAGAGAATCTGGCCTTATGTCAGCACAGAATCTGTCTTCATGTCATAGCAGAGAATCAGGCTTCACGTCACCCACCACTGGAACAGGCCACTGTCACACATTTAGGCCCAGGCACCCAGGCAGAGGAGAGAGGTCCCGTAACAGAGAATCTGGCCTGATGTCAGCACAGAATCTGTCTTCATGTCATAGCAGAGAATCAGGCTTCATGTCACCCACCACTGGAACAGGCCACTGTCACACATTTAGGCCCAGGCACCCAGGCAGAGGAGAGAGGTCCCGTAACAGATAATCTGGCCTGATGTCAGCACAGAATCTGTCTTCATGTCATAGCAGAGAATCAGGCTTCATGTCACCCACCACTGGAACAGGCCACTGTTACACATTTAGGCCCAGGCACCCAGGCAGAGGAGAGAGGTCGCGTAACAGAGAATCTGGCCTTATGTCAGCACAGAATCTGTCTTCATGTCATAGCAGAGAATCAGGCTTCACGTCACCCACTACTGGAACAGGCCACTGTCACACATTTAGGCCCAGGCACCCAGGCAGAGGAGAGAGGTCCCGTAACAGAGAATCTGGCCTGATGTCAGCACAGAATCTGTCTTCATGTCATAGCAGAGAATCAGGCTTCACGTCACCCACCACTAGAACAGGCCACTGTCACACATTTAGGCCCAGGCACCCAGGCAGAGGAGAGAGGTCGCGTAACAGAGAATCTTGCCTTATGTCAGCACAGAATCTGTCTTCATGTCATAGCAGAGAATCAGGCTTCACGTCACCCACCACTGGAACAGGCCACTGTCACACATTTAGGCCCAGGCACCCAGGCAGAGGAGAGAGGTCGCGTAACAGAGAATCTGGCCTTATGTCAGCACAGAATCTGTCTTCATGTCATAGCAGAGAATCAGGCTTCACGTCACCCACCACTGGAACAGGCCACTGTCACACATTTAGGCCCAGGCACCCAGGCAGAGGAGAGAGGTCGCGTAACAGAGAATCTGGCCTTATGTCAGCACAGAATCTGTCTTCATGTCATAGCAGAGAATCAGGCTTCACGTCACCCACCACTGGAACAGGCCTCTGTCACACATTTAGGCCCAGGCACCCAGGCAGAGGAGAGAGGTCGCGTAACAGAGAATCTGGCCTTATGTCAGCGCAGAATCTGTCTTCATGTCATAGCAGAGAATCAGGCTTCACGTCACCCACCACTGGAACAGGCCACTGTCACACATTTAGGCCCCGGCACCCAGACAGAGGAGAGGTTCATTCAACTTTGGGTTGCCCCGCAATATAATGGTAAAATGAAATTAAAAATAGTATTGAATGAGGAAGTGCCCTGGAGTAGAATAATATATTGTTAAGGGGAGGTAGTTAATATCTAATCTGCACAAGGGATGGACAGGTCCTGTGGGATCCATGCCTGGTTCATTTTTATGAACGTCAGCTTGTCCACATTGGCTGTAGACAGGCGGCTGCGTTTGTCTGTAATGACGCCCCCTGCCGTGCTGAATACACGTTCAGACAAAACGCTGGCTGCCGGGCAGGCCAGCACCTCCAAGGCATAAAAGGCTAGCTCTGGCCACGTGGACAATTTGGAGACCCAGAAGTTGAATGCGGCCGAACCATCAGTCAGTACGTGGAGGGGTGTGCACAGGTACTGTTCCACCATGTTAGTGAAATGTTGCCTCCTGCTAACACGTTCCGTATCAGGTGGTGGTGCAGTTAGCTGTGGCGTGGTGACAAAACTTTTCCACATCTCTGCCATGCTAACCCTGCCCTAAGAGGAGCTGGCCGTGACACAGCTGCGTTGGCGACCTCTTGCTCCTCCTCTGCCTTCACCTTGGGCTTCCACTGGTTCCCCTGTGACATTTGGGAATGCTCTCAGTAGCGCGTCTACCAACGTGCGCTTGTACTCGCGCATCTTCCTATCACGCTCCAGTGTAGGAAGTAAGGTGGGCACATTGTCTTTGTACCGGGTATCCAGCAGGGTGGCAACCCAGTAGTCCGCACACGTTAAAATGTGGGCAACTCTGCTGTCGTTGCGCAGGCACTGCAGCATGTAGTCGCTCATGTGTGCCAGGCTGCCCAGAGGTAAGGACAAGCTGTCCTCTGTGGGAGGCGTATCGTCATCGTCCTGTGTTTCCCCCCAGCCACGCACCAGTGATGGGCCCGAGCTGCTTTGGGTGCCACCCTGCTTGGAAACATGCTTCATCTTCATCCTCCTCCACCTCCACCTCATCCTCCTCGTCCTCCAGTAGTGGGCCCTGTCTGGCCACATTTGTACCTGGCCTCTGGTGTTGCAAAAAACCTCCCTCTGAGTCACTTCGAAGAGACTGGCCTGAAAGTGCTAAAAATGACCCCTCTTCCTCCTCTTCCTCCTGGGCCACCTCCTCTTCCATCATCGCCCTAAGTGTTTTCTCAAGGATACATAGAAGTGGTATTGTAACGCTGATAACGGCGTCATCGCCACTGGCCATGTTGGTGGAGTACTCGAAACCGCGCAACAGGGCACAGAGGTCTCGCATGGAGGCCCAGTCATTGGTGGTGAAGTGTGTCTGATCCACAGTGCGACTGACCCGTGCGTGCTGCAGCTGAAACTCCACTATGGCCTGCTGCTGCTCGCACAGTCTGTCCAGCATATGCAAGGTGGAGTTCCACCTGGTGGGTACGTCGCATATGAGGCGGTGAGCGGGAAGGCCGAAGTTACGCTGTAGCGCAGACAGGCGAGCAGCGGCAGGGTGTGAACGCCGGAAGCGCGAACAGACGGCCCGCACTTTATGCAGCAGCTCTGACATGTCGGGGTAGTTGCGAATGAACTTCTGCACCACCAAATTCAGCACATGCGCCAGGCAAGGGATGTGCATCAAACCGGCTAGTCCCAGAGCTGCAACGAGATTTCGCCCATTATCGCACACCACCAGGCCGGGCTTGAGGCTCACCGGCAGCAACCACTCGTCGGTCTGTTGTTCTATACCCCGCCACAACTCCTGTGCGGTGTGGGGCCTGTCCCCCAAACATATGAGTTTCAGAATGGCCTGCTGACGTTTACCCCGGGCTGTGCTGAAGTTGGTGGTGAAGGTGTGTGGCTGACTGGATGAGCAGGTGGAAGAAGAGGAGGGGGAAGCTGAGTAGGAGGAGGAGACAGGAGGCAAAGAATGTTGCCCTGCGATCCTTGGCGGCGGAAGGACGTGCGCCAAACAGCTCTGCGCCTGGGGCCCAGCCGCCACTACATTTACCCAGTGTGCAGTTAGGGAGATATAGCGTCCCTGGCCGTGCTTACTGGTCCACGTATCTGTGGTTAGGTGGACCTTGCCACAGATGGCGTTGCGCAGTGCACACTTGATTTTATCGGACACTTGTTTGTGCAGGGAAGGCACGACTCTCTTGGAGAAGTAGTGGCGGCTGGGAACAACATACTGTGGGACAGCAAGCGACATGAGCTGTTTGAAGCTGTGTGTGTCCACCAGCCTAAATGACAGCATTTCATAGGCTAGTAGTTTAGAAATGCTGGCATTCAGGGCCAGGGATCGAGGGTGGCTAGGTGGGAATTTACGCTTTCTCTCAAATGTTTGTGAGATGGAGAGCTGAACGCTGCCGTGTGACATGGTTGAGATGCTTGGTGACGTAGGTGGTGGTGTTGGTGGTACATCCCATGTTTGCTGGGCGGCAGGTGCCAACGTTCCACCAGAGGCAGAGGAAGAGGCCGAGGCGGCGGCAGCAGCAGAAGAGGCCGAGGCGGCAGCAGCAGAAGAGGCAGCAGGGGGAGCCTGAGTGACTTCCTTGTTTTTAAGGTGTTTACTCCACTGCAGTTCATGCTTTGCATGCAGGTGCCTGGTCATGCAGGTTGTGCTAAGGTTCAGAACGTTAATGCCTCGCTTCAGGCTCTGATGGCACAGCGTGCAAACCACTCGGGTCTTGTCGTCAGCACATTGTTTGAAGAAGTGCCATGCCAGGGAACTCCTTGAAGCTGCCTTTGGAGTGCTCGGTCCCAGATGGCGGCGGTCAGTAGCAGGCGGAGTCTCTTGGGGGCGGGTGTTCTGATTTTGCCCACTGCTCCCTCTTTTGCTACGCTGTTGGCTCGGTCTCACCACTGCCTCTTCCTCCGAACTGTGAAAGTCAGTGGCACGACCTTCATTCCATGTGGGGTCTAGGACCTCATCGTCCCCTGCATCGTCTTCCACCCAGTCTTGATCCCTGACCTCCTGTTCAGTCTGCACACTGCAGAAAGATGCAGCAGTTGGCACCTGTGTTTCGTCATCATCCGAGACGTGCTGAGGTGGTATTCCCATGTCCTCATCATCAGGAAACATAAGTGGTTGTGCGTTAGTGCATTCTATCTCTTCCACCCCTGGTAAAGAGCTAGGTGGATGCCCTTGGGAAACCCTGGCAGCAGAGTCTTCAAACAGCATAAGAGACTGCTGCATAACTTGAGGCTCAGACAGTTTCCCTGATATGCATGGGGGTGATGTGACAGACTGATGGGCTTGGTTTTCATGCGCCATCTGTGCGCTTTCTGCAGAAGACTGGGTGGGAGATAATGTGAACGTGCTGGATGCACTGTCGGCCACCCAATTGACTAATGCCTGTACCTGCTCAGGCCTTACCATCCTTAGAACGGCATTGGGCCCCACCAAATATCCCTGTAAATTCTGGCGGCTACTGGGACCTGAGGTAGTTGGTACACTAGGACGTGTGGCTGTGGCAGAACGGCCACGTCCTCTCCCAGCACCAGAGGGTCCACTAACACCACCACGACCATGTCCACGTCCGCGTCCGCGTCCCTTATTAGATGTTTTCCTCATTGTTTCCGTTCACCACAATTTTGAGAATGGCAAATTTGGGAATAGTTTTTCAACCCAGAAAAAAAAATGTGCTTTTACGGTCACTATAAATAACTTGACCAGCTAAAACAGTACAGATTTGCTTGAATAGAAATGTGAGACCTGTTTTTTTTTTGAACTGTGTGACAGGTTAAGGTTTAATCTCAGAATCAGACTTCTATCTGCACGGTAGCGTGTGTCTTAGGTTTTTCTGAATGACACTATCAGTACCTTCAATGTAAGATATCCTTTTTGGGATAGATTTCAAGTAGGCCTCAAATACCAGAAACTAGTTATTTTGAGAATGGCAAATTTGGGAATAGTTTTTCAACCCAGAAAAAAAAAAAGTGCTTTTACGGTCGCTACAAATAACTTGACCAGCTAAAACAGTACAGATTTGCTTGAATAGAAATGTGAGACCTGTTTTTTTTTTTGCACTGTGTGACAGGTTAAGGTTTAATCTCAGAATCAGACTTCTATCTGCACGGTAGCGTGTGTCTTAGGTTTTTCTGAATGACACTATCAGTACCTTCAATGTAAGATATCCTTTTTGGGATAGATTTCAAGTAGGCCTCAAATACCAGAAACTAGTTATTTTGAGAATGGCAAATTTGGGAATAGTTTTTCAACCCAGAAAAAAAAAAAGTGCTTTTACGGTCACTACAAATAACTTGACCAGCTAAAACAGTACAGATTTGCTTGAATAGAAATGTGAGACCTGTTTTTTTTTGCGCTGTGTGACAGGTTAAGGTTTAATCTCAGAATCAGACTTCTATCTGCACGGTAGCGTGTGTCTTAGGTTTTTCTGAATGACACTATCAGTACCTTCAATGTATGATATCCTTTTTGGGATAGATTTCAAGTAGGCCTCAAATACCAGAAACTAGTTATTTTGAGAATGGCAAATTTGGGAATAGTTTTTCAACCCAGAACAAAAAGTGTGCTTTTACGGTCACTACAAATAACTTGACCAGCTAAAACAGTACAGATTTGGTTGAATAGAAATGTCAGGTCTATTTTTTAGGCGCTGGGTGACAGGCTCAACTTGCCCCTGATGTAGTATATGGCCAAAAAATAACCACACTGTTGATGGTTAAATGCACTTGGGTGACACAGGCTCAGCCTGCACCAGATGTAGTATATGGCCAAAAAATAATCAGACTGTTGATGGTTAAATGCACTTCGGTGACACAGGCTCAGCCTGCAGCTGATGTAGTATATGGCCAAAAAGTAACCAGACTGTTGATGGTTAAATGCACTTCGGTGACACAGGCTCAGCCTGCAGCTGATGTAGGATATAGCACAAAATAACCACACTATTGATGGTTAAATACACTTGGTGATAGCTTGTGCTGGCGCACCACAAGTCACAAAATGGCCGCCGATCACCCCAGAAAAAAAGTGATCTAAAAACGCTCTGGGCAGCCTCAAAAAAGTGAGCAAGTCAATATTAGCACTTCAATGATCCACAGCTGCAGATCGATCACAGAATGAAGTCTTTTGGAGGAGTTAATCACTGCCTAATCTCGCCCTAACGTCACAGCTGCAACCTCTCCCTATGCTTCAATCAGCAGAGTGACGTGCAGCGCAACGTGACCCAAGCTTATATAGAGTCTGGGTCACATGCTGCACTGGCCAATCACAGCCATGCCAATAGTAGGCAAGGCTGTGATGGCCTCTTGGGGCAAGTAGTATGACGCTTGTTGATTGGCTGCTTTGCAGCCTTTCAAAAAGCGCCAAGAAAGCGCCGAACACCGAACCCGAACACTGACTTTTACGAAAATGTTCGGGTCCGTGTCACGGATACCCCAAAATTATACAGTTCGGGTTCGCTCATCCCTACTCACAATCACTGATGGAAATCACTGACCGAACACTGACGTGTGAATGAGGTGGCAGTGAAGTTGCCGAGATGTGGCCAAGAACCTTTGTAACTATTTCTCCAAATAGTATTAAAATGGTTGAAACTTGAGATCAGCAATGCGTGGAAATAAATTAGTCAAATTAAAATCAACTCCACCAAATCAAGAAAGTGATTGGGCCATGATCAGGGAGCCTGTACACACTGGGGGTCATTTATTAAAGGACTTGCAACTAGTTTAGTTGTAAAAATAGTCATAAATCCCTTTTTAACCGGCCATGTTTAGTCATACAGCTGATTTTATGCTGTGTTCAGCAGCTGGACAAAACGGAGGAGTAGCATTGGGCAATGTCGGCCTGTGCAAATATGCTAACAGGCATAAATGTTGGCCAGAAACTACAGTTGTTTTTCTCTCCAAAAACATGGACTGCCTTAGGGCTCATGCACACAAACATATTTTTGTTCAGAGTCCATTCCGTTTTTTTGCGGCCCGTATGTGGAACCATTCACTTCAATGGAGTCGCAAAAAAGACAAAAATTACTCTATATGCATCCGATCACCGTATGTCCACATGCCCATCCCGCAAAAAAAATAGAACATGGCCTATTATTGTCTGCATAACGTACAATGATAGGACTGTTCTATTAGTTGCCGACCCTTCCGTTATGCAAAACGCGGAAGCACACGGCCAGTATCCGTGTTTTGCTGATCCACAATTTGCATGTGCATGAGCCCTTTGATTCACCTAATTTATGACAAGGTGCATGCCTTGTCATAAATTAGCCAAATCTTATGGCAGCGCACAGGGGAAATCTAAGACCGGCATAAAAAGCTGGTTTTAGTATGTCATCCTCATTGGGTATGGCTCCACATGCAGGATTTGTTAATGCAGTTTTTGAAGCCAAAATCAGGAAAGAATTAAAAAAAGAGCAGTATCTGTCCTATATACTTTCTCTCCTTTTTATGATCCACTCCTGATTTAAACTACATGAAAACCCTGAACTTCTGGCTGTACCCTTACAGATATGTGCCACATGGCCAGGAAAAAAGGTACAAGATAATACCGCAAATTGCTGTGATTTTGCTATGTAATTTTTATCCATATGGCTTGGACAAGTAAATCAGTATGGGCACTTTTAAGGGCCGTTCACACAGTATATTTTGTCACTGGAATTTTGATGGGGACACAAACTTCAGGCGGCGGCTATGTGGTACAGTCAGGTCCATAAATATTGGGACATCGACACAATTCTAGCATTTTTGGCTCTATACTCCACTACAAGGGATTTGAAATGAAACAAACAGGATGTGATTTAACTGCAGACTGTCAGTTTTAATTTAAGGGTATTTACATCCAAATCAGGTGAACGGTGTAGGAATTACAATAGTTTGCATATGTGCCTCCCACTTGTTAAGGAACCAAAAGTATTGGGACAATTGGCTTCTCAGCTGTTCCATGGCCAGGTGTGTGTTATATTCCCTCATTATCCCAATTACAATGAGCAGATAAAAGGTCCAGAGTTAATTTCAAGTGTGCTATTTGCATTTGGAATCTGTTGCTGTCAACTCTCAAGATGAGATCCAAAGAGCTGTCACTATCAGTGAAGCAAGCCATCATTAGGCTGAAAAAACAAAACAAACCCATCAGTGAGATAGCAAAAACATTAGGCGTGGCCAAAACAACTGTTTGGAACATGCTCAAAAAGAAGGAGCGCACCGGTGAGCTCAGCAACAATAAAAGACCCAGAAGACCACGGAAAACAACTGTGGTGGATGACCGAAGAATTCTTTCCCTGGTGAAAAAAACACCCTTCACAACAGTTGGCCAGATCAAGAACACTCTCCAGGAGGTAGTTGTATGTGTGTCAAAGTCAACAATCAAGAGAAGACTTCACCAGTGTGAATACAAAAGGTTCACCACAAGATGTAAACCATTGGTGAGCCTCAAAAACAGGAAGGCCAGATTAGAGTTTGCCAAACGACATCTAAAAAAGCCTTCACAGTTCTGGAACAACATCGTATGGACAGATGAGACCAAGATCAACTTGTACCAGAGTGATGGGAAGAGAAGAGTATGGAGAAGGAAAGGAACTACTCATGATCCTAAGCATACCACCTCACCAGTGAAGCATGGTGGTGGTAGTGTCATGGCGTGGGGATGTATGGCTTCCAATGGAACTGGTTTTCTTGTGTTTATTGATGATGTGACTGCTGACAAAAGCAGCAGGATGAATTCTGAAGTGTTTCGGGCAATATTATCTGCTCATATTCAGCCAAATGCTTCAGAACTCATTGGACGGCGCTTCACAGTACAGATGGACAATGACCCAAAGCATACTGCAAAAGCAACCAAAGAGTTTTTAAGGGAAAGAAGTGGAATGTTATGCAATAGCCAAGTCAATCACCTGACCTGAATCCGATTGAGCATGCATTTCACTTGCTATAAACAAAACTGAAGGGAAAATGCCCCAAGAACAAGCAGGAACTGAAGACAGTTGCAGTAGAGGCCTGGCAGAGCATCACCAGGGATGAAACCCAGCGTCTGGTGATGTCTGTGCGTTCCAGACTTCAGGCTGTAATTGACTGCAAAGGATTTGCAACCAAGTATTAAAAAGTGAAAGTTTGATTTATGATTATTATTCTGTCCCATTACTTTTGGTCCCTTAACAAGTGGGAGGCACATATGCAAACTGTTGTAATTCCTACACCGTTCACTTGATTTGGATGTAAATACCCTCGAATTAAAGCTGACAGTCTGCAGTTAAAGCATATCTTGTTTGTTTCATTTCAAATCCATTGTGGTGGTGTATAGAGCCAAAAATGTTAGAATTGTGTAGATGTCCCAATATTTATGGACCTGACTGTATCTGCCTCCCATCTGCAGTTTGTGACCTGGAGGTTAAAAGCCGGTAATGCACCAAGAAACAACATGTCCCTTCTTTTTATGGTATGAGGAGACCCGGTGCTGGAATCCAGGGGGGTAGTCCACTTGCATGGCGCCATTTGCAATGTATGCCATTTTTTCTGAATGGCAAACCTGGCAAGATGATGGGGCACCCATTTTGATCTACTCAGCCAACTCTATTGTATGTATTCCGCTACCTATCAGAAGGTGATATGAAAAAAAGATGTCTAACCAGTTAGATCTTAATCATTCCAGCAGTTTAAAGATCATTTACAAATGAAGAAGGTCTCAAAATATAGCCAAGGCCAGGTCACCTGAGCAAGTTCACGCTGGCTTAAAAGCATAATGCAAAATGCTGAAAGAGTCTCTAAGAACCCCAGAATATTTGAACAGAATCTACAGGAAGCTCTTACTGCTATTGATATCACTGTGCGCGAGTCTACCAATAAAAACATGCTGTGCAAATTAGATTTACAAGGAAGGTGTTCCAAGAAGACTGTAGTTTACCTATGAAAAACTTCAAGATTTTTAAACAAAATGCATTGGACAAACAAGACATGTTTAGTGAAAACCATATACAGCATTTTACCACAAGAACCTGTCACGAGGGTGTCAAGAACCACGCCTGACTCCGTTATACCCGGGGTTAGGAAGTCGCAGCGGTTGGCTGCGCGCTCTATGTAAGATAGGGCTGTTTTCTTATGGTAGCTTTCTGGGTTTGCTTTGCAACCCTTTTTGGCTCACTCAGGGATCCGTAGCTCCTTCTCCTCAGCTGTTCCTTGTCCAGCACTCCCAACCTCCTTATATTCCCCTCTCACACTTCTCTGGTTGCCAGATATAGAGCTTCCTGCCTGGACTTCTATTCTGACCCTCTGGAGCTGTGTTGCTGCGTTCTCTGGTTGTTGGTCCAGAACGTTACCCTCCGGATCCCTGTTGGACCTTTTTGGTCTGCTGTGGTCGCTCACCTGGGTGTATGTGTTTGTCTGTATTGTCTGTCCTCTCCCTGGTGTTTCCCTCTTAGTGTCAGTGGTGCGGACTAGCGATCCCACCGGCCCGTTCACTATCTAGGGCTCATTTTAGGGAAAGCCAGGGTTTAGGCACGTGATCGCTGCACGGGTGAGGAACCCGTCTAGGGACGTCAGGGCAGTCAGGTGCCAGCCGCAAGGTGAGTCAGGGGTCACCACCTTTCCCTCTCCCTTGGGCAGGGCTTTCCCTTTTCCCTCCCTGTGCGTCACGCCGGTCATTACATTATATCTGGCCCTTATTTTGTGTAGGTTAAAAAAAAAAAATAATAATATTTTTTTTTTACCTACTTAGAATCCAGTATGGATCCAATTGCTGCTCTGTCCAAACAATTTCATGGCCTGTCTTTGGAGGTGGCAGGATTGAAGGCGTCGGTCCTCCAGCAACAGCAGCAATTACAACTGACTGCAAGCCCAGCGGTTGCTACTGGTAACCAGGTTGTTGCGGAACCCAAGGTCCCTCTCCCTGACAGATTTTCTGGGGGAAGGGACAAGTTTTTGACATTCCGTGAGGCCTGTAAATTATATTTTAAACTGAGCCCTTACTCCTCTGGTAATGAAGAACAGCGGGTGGGGGTTGTTATTTCCCTGCTGCAGGGGGACCCGCAGTCCTGGGCGTTCTCTTTACCCACTGATTCCCAGGCTCTTCGGTCAGTGGATGAGTTTTTCGGGGCCTGGGGTCTCATATATGACGACCCTGACCGAGTCGCACTGGCTGAATCAAGATTACAGAGACTCCTACAAGGAGAGCAGCCGGTAGAGGAGTATTGCTCTGACTTCCGTAGGTGGGCTACGGATACCCAATGGAACGACCCGGCTCTCAGGAGTCAGTTCTGCTCTGGGTTATCCGAAATGGTTAAGGATGCGCTTGCATTATATGAGACCCCCTTTTCCTTTGATGCGGTTATGTCCCTTTCTATCCGAATAGATAGACGCCTTAGGGACAGGTTGAAAAAACCGGAGCAATTGGTAACCCCTCCCAAGCAGCAGTTAGTCTGTACGGACTTAGACGAGCCTATGCAGCTAGGAGGAACTACTCGTCAGGTCCGTACTCCTGAGGCTCGCCGTAGGCGTGTTTTTTTTTTTTTTTGTGGGGAGAGGGGTCATTTCATTAAGTTCTGTCCTTCTTTCCTCAGAAACAAAAGACCGTCGGAAAACTACTAACCCCAGACTGTGTGGAGGATGTCAGCCGGGGGGTATACGTTTCCTCCATACGTACATCGCAATTTGTGTTGCCAGCGGTTATTGTTTTTGGTGTTAAGACAGAGATTATTTCTTTCTTTCTAGACAGTGGAGCAGGGGTCAATTTGATAGATGCCCATTTTGCCCGCACTATGGGTTTGTCTCTCTGTACGCTACAGAGACCTATTCCCATATTCGCTATTGATTCTGCTCCTCTGTCTCAGAGAAACCTCACCCACATTGTTCATAATTTACACCTTCGGGTAGGGGACCACCATAACGAGTTGCTTTCATGTTATGTTCTGGAGGGGCTTCCCACTCCGGTAGTGCTGGGTCTTCCCTGGTTGGTAGCGCACAATCCAGTGGTGGATTGGCAGGCCAGGGAGATATTGGAGTGGAGTGAGCAGTGCAGAGAAAATTGCTTAAATAGCAATTGCTTAGTCGCCTCCATAACTACCCTACCTACATTTATTTCGGATTTTGAGGACGTTATTTCTGAAAAGGGTTGTCAGAAGTTACCACCTCACTGTCCTTATGATTGCCCGGTTAACCTGATTCCCGGTGCAAAATTACCCAAGACCAGGTTATGTAATCTTTCGGGCCCAGAGAGACAAGCCATGAAAGATTATATCTCCGAGAGCTTGGCTAAGGGACACATCAGACCCTCTTCTTCACCCGTGGCTGCAGGGTTTTTCTTCATTAAAAATAAAGATGGGGGCCTGCGTCCTTGCCTAGATTTTTGCGAATTAAATCGGATAACCATCCGAGACCCATACCCTCTTCCTCTCATTCCTGACCTGTTTAACCAGATTGCGGGTGCTAGGTGGTTCTCCAAACTTGATCTTAGGGGGGCCTACAATCTGATTCGTATTAAGGAAGGGGATGAGTGGAAGACAGCTTTAAACACCCTTGAGGGGCATTATGAAAATCTAGTTATGCCTTTCGGTCTGACCAATGCTCCTGCCGTCTTTCAACATTTCGTTAATGACATTTTTAGTCATCTAATCGGCAGGTTTGTGGTAATATACCTAGATGATATTTTAATTTATTCGTCTGATCTGAGAACACATGAGGTGCATGTCAGACAGGTACTGCAGGTCCTACGGACGAATAAATTATATGCTAAAATTGAAAAATGTGTCTTCGCCGTTCAGGAGATACAATTCCTAGGTTATTTTTTATCTGCTTCAGGTTTCCGTATGGATCCTAGGAAGGTCCAGGCAATTTTAGATTGGGATCTTCCTGAGAACCTCAAAGCACTGCAACGGTTCTTGGGCTTCGCGAATTTCTATAGGAAATTCATTAAAAATTATTCAGTTATTGTAAAACCCCTTACTGACATGACTAGGAAGGGGACTGATTTTTCTAAATGGTCTGACGCCGCTAAAGTTGCTTTTTCCTCTCTAAAAGAGAGGTTTACCTCGGCACCTGTACTAGTCCAACCTGATGTCTCTCAGCCTTTTATTGTTGAAGTCGATGCGTCAGAGGTGGGTGCTGTCTCAGGGTCCGTCTCCTGGCAAATGGCGTCCTTGTGCTTTCTTTTCTAAAAAACTATCTGCAGCAGAAAAGAACTACGATATTGGCAATAGGGAACTATTAGCTATTAAACTAGTGTTTGAAGAATGGCGTCACTTTTTAGAGGGGGCAGTCCACCCCGTCACTGTGATTACGGACCACAAAAATCTTCTGTACCTCGAGTCAGCTAAGCGTCTCACCCCTAGACAAGCTAGGTGGTCGCTATTTTTTACCAGGTTTAACTTTGTTATTACCTATCGTCCTGGGGCAAAGAATACCAAGGCTGATGCACTATCTCGTTGTTTCCCTGGAGGGGGTAATGTGAGTGATCCGGTACCCATTCTTCAAAGAGGAGTGGTTGTTTCGGCGGTACACTCTGCTCTGGAGGGGAATGTGTTAGAGGCCCAGGGGGACGCCCCGGTCTCTTGCCCCTCAGAGAAATTGTTTGTACCGTTGAACCTGCGTTTCGAATTATTAAAGAAACATCATAATTCGGCACTTGCTGGGCACCCGGGTAGTAAAGCAACCTTGGAGCTATTGTCTCGTCGTTTTTGGTGGCCAATGTTGCGTCAGGATGTATTGGATTTTGTGTCTTCTTGTTCTACCTGTGCACGCGCAAAAGTTTCACATACTCGTCCTGCAGGGTCTCTATTACCACTCGTCATTCCCAATAGACCATGGACACATCTGTCAATGGATTTTATCACTGACTTACCTGCGGGTAAAACAGTTATTTTGGTAGTAGTGGACAGGTTTAGCAAAATGGTACACTCCATTGCTTTACCCGCACTACCTAATGCTAAGACTCTTGCTCAGGTATTCGTCAGTGAAATCGTGAAACTTCACGGGGTCCCTTCCGATGTTGTTTCGGATCGGGGTACCCAGTTTATTTCTAAATTTTGGAAAGCTTTTTGTTCCCGTTTGGGGGTACACTTGTCCTTTTCCTCAGCTTTCCATCCTCAGTCGAATGGACAGACTGAGCGTACCAACCAAAACCTGGAGACATATCTAAGATGTTTTGTGTCTGAAAACCAAGAGTTGTGGTCATCATATTTACCGTTAGCTGAGTTTGCCATAAATAATCGTCGTCAGGAATCCACTGGCAAGTCACCATTTCTTGGTGCATATGGTTTTCATCCCCAATTCTGTACTTTCAAAGAGGGGGGGTCTTCTGGGGTTCCCGAAGAGGAACGATTTTCGTCATCTCTTTCATCGGTATGGCAGAAGGTGCAAGCTTACTTGAAAAATATGGGAGGTAAATACAAATGCATGGCTGATAAGAGACGGTCGCCAGGTCCGGACCTAGGAGTGAATGACTATGTGTGGTTGTCTACTAGGAATATTAAATTGAAGGTTCCCTCTTGGAAACTGGGTCCTAGGTTTATTGGTCCTTACAAAATTGTAGCCATCATCAACCCCATGGCTTTTCGCCTGGAGCTACCTCAGACTTTTAAAATCCATAATGTCTTTCATAAGTCGTTACTCAAAAAATATGTTCCACCTCTAGAACCGTCACCGCTGCCACCCCCTCCTGTTGTTGTGGATGGTAATCTAGAGTTTCAGATATCCAAAATTGTTCATTCTCGTCGGGTCCGCCGCTCTCTTCAATATCTGGTGCATTGGAGAGGTTACGGTCCCGAGGAAAGAATGTGGGTCCCTGCGTCTGAGGTAAACGCCGACAGGCTAGTTCGGGTTTTTCATGCCTCTCATCCTGAGAGACCTGGTCCTGAGTCCCCTCGTAGAGAGGGGGGTACTGTCACGAGGGTGTCAAGAACCACGCCTGACTCCGTTATACCCGGGGTCAGGAAGTCGCAGCGGTTGGCTGCGCGCTCTATGTAAGATAGGGCTGTTTTCTTATGGTAGCTTTCTGGGTTTGCTTTGCAACCCTTTTTGGCTCACTCAGGGATCCGTAGCTCCTTCTCCTCAGCTGTTCCTTGTCCAGCACTCCCAACCTCCTTATATTCCCCTCTCACACTTCTCTGGTTGCCAGATATAGAGCTTCCTGCCTGGACTTCTATTCTGACCCTCTGGAGCTGTGTTGCTGCATTCTCTGGTTGTTGGTCCAGAACGTTACCCTCCGGATCCCTGTTGGACCTTTTTGGTCTGCTGTGGTCGCCCACCTGGGTGTATGTGTTTGTCTGTATTGTCTGTCCTCTCCCTGGTGTTTCCCTCTTAGTATCAGTGGTGCGGACTAGCGATCCCACCGGCCCGTTCACTATCTAGGGCTCATTTTAGGGAAAGCCAGGGTTTAGGCACGTGATCGCCGCACGGGTGAGGAACCCGTCTAGGGACGTCAGGGCAGTCAGGTGCCAGCCGCAAGGTGAGTCAGGGGTCACCACCTTTCCCTCTCCCTTGGGCAGGGCTTTCCCTTTTCCCTCCCTGTGCGTGACGCCGGTCATTACAGAACCTCATATTAACTGTAAAGCATGGCCGTTATATTATGGCTAAAGGATGCTTTGCCACTTTAGGACCTGGCCAACATCTTAGAATCTACTGTGAATTTTATCACTATAAGATACAGTAATATATCAGAAGAGTTTTTTTCTGCCTCAAGGGCAGTGATGGCCAGTTCGCATTGTTCGCCCGCGAACATATGCGGGCTGACATCTTTTTTCTCAAGTCCGGCGAGGCACAGGTAAGCCCTTACCTGTGCCTGTGCCGTGAGCCGGTCTGAAAACAAATGCAGTCACCGGGAGCAGGCAGTTCCGAGGACAGGCCGATGAAGGCCCTTGGTGGTTGTTCTCGGAACTGCCTGCTCCCGCTGACCGCACTTGTTTTCAGACCGGCTCGCGCACAAGCACAGGTAAGGGCTTACCTGTGCCTCGCCGGACTTGTGAAAAAAGATGGCAGCCAGCATATGTTCGCGGGCGAACAATGCGAACTGGCCATCACTGCTCAGGGGCCAATGCAAGGTATTAGAGTCAAGGGTGCATTTACTTTGTCCTAGAAGGAAATGGTAATTTTTGTTCGATAAATTATTGCAAAGTTATTCCATCTGACTACCTGAGGAGGATGCAGGACTAGGTTTAGTCCTTCTACAAGATGATAATGGGGATAAAAATTGTGTAGTATATAAATGAGCAGGAAGCTTACATCGCCAAAATAAGCTATATTGTGGTTTAGCATGCCATAGCAACCATGTTTTCTATAGGAACCATAGAGTATTTGTTTTTCAATCTTAAGTATCTAAAGGACCAAGAAATACGGGTAAGCCTAAATTGGTTGTCCATTTTGTGCATAAAAGTGTAATTGCATAAGAAACCACTGCCTTGCTTCAAGGATTACCTTGCCCATAGTGCCCATGGATACAGATGTAAACAACTTAAAAAAAATGGTGGTTGAGTCACACGTGCTGGAAGCGCAGGCACAGATACAAACAAGCCATGGACATCATCCTGTATCAGCTCTTGCACTGAACGCTTTTCGTGCAGTAGAGGACACAGCCACCATCTTGAGAAGCTATGGATGGAGAGACTAGTTTATATCAGTACTCATGGGCACCAGGAGGCTTCTCCTGATCATAGACTGTGTCTGTTATTGCATCAGTTACTTGATTTTACTTAATTTATGGCTGAGCTACAATACAAACCTAAAAATTTAAGATACAATTACCTCCTCTTGGCTTTCTTCAGTGGCCACATGTTTGGCCCATTGTATTTGAAGTAAGCCAAGTGAAACCAGAAGGAAATTAAGTTAACAAAGCTTTCCCAGTGCTTATGTAGCAAAAATGGCAACATAAAGAAAGCAGGTGAACATACAGTGAGTACATTAAGAGCATATACTTCAAAGTGTGGTAGTGGGGTTCATCTTGTGCTATGCAAAATTAGGCACAACACTAATAGATATACTTTTGTCAGTATTGGTTGGTGGTGCTGAAGTCGGCTGGGTGAGTTTGGTGAAGGAATGACTTCTTTATTGAAACCTCTATGAAACAACGTGTTTCGGAGTACTGGGACTTCTTTCTTAAAGGGGTTATCCAAGACCTAAAATGCCCCTCGAAATGCCTGGACCCGTCACACAGATTGTACTTACCTTGCTCCCTGGCACCCGCGTCGCTTCTGATGCTGGTATGGCTGCTGCTGCATCTCCCTGCCGCACGGATGAAAACATTCAGCGACGGGGGAGTATAGGGCTAGCCAATAGCAGGCCACGACAGGAACGAGCCTCCCTAGCATTAGAGGGGCAGCTTTCTGCTTAAAGAGGACATTTCACCTGGAAAAACATTGTGAACTAAGTATGCTGACATGGAGAGCGGCGGCCAGGGATCTCACTGCACTTACTATTATCCCTGGGCGCCACTCCGTTCTCCCGTTATGCCCTCCGGTATCTTCGCTCAGTAAGTTATAGTAGGCGGTGTCTGCCCTTGTTCTGTGGGCGTCTCCTTCTCCTAGGCTGTAGCGCTGGCCAATCGCAGTGCACAGCTCACAGCCTGGGAATTTTTTTTCTTCCAGGCTGTGAGCTGTGCGCTGCGATTGGCCAGCGCTACAGCCTAGGAGAAGGAAACTCCCACAGAACAAGGGCAGACACCGCCTACTATAACTTACTGAGCGAAGATACCGGAGGGCATAACGGGAGAATGGAGCGGCGCCCAGGGATAATAGTAAGTGCAGTGAGATCCCTGGGCGCCGCTCTCTATGTCAGCATACTTAGTTCACAATGTTTTTCCAGGTGAAAGGTCCTCTTTAAGGCTTCTTTCACACAGGACAAGAAGACGTCCCAGTTCTCCGAAATTCCTTCACCAATCCCCACAGTGCTCATTTGGCAGTGGTCAGTTCCCTCACAAATAGATATATATGCCTTCATTGTCTGTGATGCTAAGAATTAGACTACAAAGGCGAACCAAAGTCTTTCTAGAGTACTGTGTGACAGCTGTTCTTTTCCTAACATTGAGGCTACACATATATCAGGTACAGTTGTATGACTGTTGAATGACAACAGATCAATGAAGATCAATGGTGGTAAACAAGCCTTGCCCGGGAACTGTGTCACTTAGGCTCTATTTTAGGACTGCGGCCATCATAGACTCATCCAGCAGCAGAAGGTTATCAACTGTGATAAGTTGTGTTCTCAGATCACAATGTTCTATGAATGTGCAAGTCCTCCTCACTAGAGATTCAGTGATAAGGACACTACTTATCTTCATCACAGTCTGCCACTAATTACATACATAACCCAGTCTTCTCCTGACGAATGTGCCGTTAAATGCATGAACAAATAATATGTTTCCCTGGAGTGAGCTATTTGGAAGTCATTAAAAAGGTCTGGATAATGTAACCATTTAAAGAAATGCAACATCTGCTAATAGAGGTTCTCCAGCCCAATAAAATAAGCAGCTCTGTAAATATGACAGACATCAGAGGTAATAAAATAAACGTAAGTTCAGCCTCCTACCTTTATACTTACATCTACTCCCTGGTTTATAATATCTGTTCATTAGCTTGAGTACATATAGGTCTATAGGCACATATGGGCTATCCACACAATGAAAAAAATCCATAATCTTGCCCTGGTGATGCCTAGCTGGAGAACTGGAAGGACTAAATATGATGCAGATCGATGTGTGTCTGCTATGTGGCCCTGATGTGTAGAGAATTTCCTCTACCAGAAGACATCAGTATTGTGGTATCTCAAGATACAATGGTCTCAGGATACAATATTTTCAACATACAATGTTCTATTTTGGGTCAATGTAGGTTGAAACTAGACTCAGCATACAATGCCTCAGACTCAGATTCAACCAATGGACATGGCCATTTCTCTGGTAAAACACCTGTATTGGTTGTCTAGTAGCTCCTCCTTAAAGTGCATCACTACAGATGTGTCTCCTGCTATATGTTTAGTAGTATTTTTTTATTGGACATTGAGATGGTCTGCCAGGATGAAGTACTCTTAACTTTGCTTCTTAGGCTTTGGCCTTGACAAATGGAAATATTTGCTTGAAAAGCATACTCATCTGTTGTAATGGGCATTGCATGTTCTGTACTGACCTCTGTCTATACCAGAAAGAACTGCTCCTTTGGATGTCCGGTGAGGGCTGCTTCATTTTATTTTTCTGGTACCCTTGTGTGTTATACAGGACTCTGAAAATAGTCCTGTCTTCATCATAGAAAGTGACGTACAGCTTTCATCACTATTACTGACTGTTATATGTAAGGACTTGCTTTATATGTCTTGATTATCTGCTAATTTTTCTTAAATCTTCATTTTCTCTTAGGTTGAGATTATATTTTCTGGCTTTGGAACCAATTAATGTTTTAACTTAAGTGACCACTGTATTATAAATGGCACACAGTAGAAGGGAGGGCCTTGTGGCAGATTTTCCATAAAGGGCCATGAGCTTAAGGTTTTATCTCTTGTAACCACCTAGGTCAGTGGTGGCGAACCTAGGGCACGGGTGTCAGAGGTGGCACTCATAGCCCTCTCTGTGGACAACCGCACCCTGGAAAAAGTCTATGGTGTACCAATATGCCTTACACTTTTCCTGCTATTGATCAGCGTAGGGCGCACTACGAACAGCACATGCAGCGCACTGAATGTAGGCAGGCTATTATAGCTAAATGTAGTATTCAGGTTAAATTGTCGTGTTGGCACTTTGCGATAAATAAGTGGGTTTTGGGCTGCAGTTTGGGCAGGCAGGGGGAAATTATTTTGCTTGTATTCAATCTCATTTAAGCCATTCTGTGATTGTGATTTATCCAGTAACTAACACTATACCTGTCCATACATTTCTCTCTGTATTTTAACAAAATGGCTGTTGGAGAGGGGTTTTATTCTAGTTCAATCAGCTTCTTTAGCAGCTGATGGGTTAGTCATGTCAGCTGATATAGTATGCTGAACCTGATTGATCAGAGACCTGACTGTAGCTCTATAAGCCTTGGATGTACCTTGAATTTTAAACAAATCAACAACAGTGTCACTTGCTAAACATCCACACACCATCTCCTCCATACTTCACGGTGGTAACTACACGTAGAAACAATGAACTTTTCTTTGCTTCCGTCCGGATACCTGGCCCTATGGGGGCGGAATCCCTAATAAACCCTATATGGGTACTCCCGACGTGTCACGTTTCATTCCGTGAGTGAACTCTTCAGGGGAGATGAATTAAGTAATAACAAGACTATGGATGGGGCTTGTATTACAAAATAGCGATGATAGAGGGAGAGTTGAGGTCAATCAATATAATCGCAGGTGAATGGTCAGTCGGACACAACACCATTGAATGGCCACAGCAACCCTCTTAGCTAAAGTACAAGTTCACCAGTGGGTGATACCTGTCAGAGTCAAGGTCTGACCCCAGAATGTGTATGATCCAATTGGGCTGTCGGACAATTTTGTAATACAAGCCCCATCCATAGTCTTGTTATTACTTAATTCATCTCCCCTGAAGATTTCACTCACAGAATGAAACGTGACACGTCGGGAGTACCCATATAGGGTTTATTAGGGATTCTGCCCCCATAGGGCCAGGTATCCGGACGGGGACGCCCCTTGCGGGGCAAGTTCCTCGTATAGATAGGTAGGGCCTATTAGCCCCTGTCCCTCACATAGGGTCTTCTGGGGCTATTGCCCTGTAATTTCCAACTATACAGGGGCGAATACGCTTGGCACTTTCCAGCATGGCGACCTACCAATAAAGTCCATCTCCACCTTCAGCAACGTGTGAGAGAACCCTCGGTCCACCTTTACATCTGGGTGAGAACGTTCCTGTTTTTTATTGGTATCATTCACCATACTGTGTATGTTTAGTCTAGGCCCTCTGGGCTGTTTCATTGTTGTTTGTCACAGAGGTCCATCCTCTAGCGTCTATTATTTTAGAAGCATCTATATTAAATGTTAGGTTTTACCCCTTTGTCCCCTAGGGGATCAGTACATTTGCCATATTATTTTGGGAGTAAATAGGATCTAGTCGTCGAACCTGGCCTTTCTTGAGTTTTTCTATTAACTCTTGGTCTTTCTTTCATGGGGTGATCCTGATGATTTTAGGATACTGGACATTTTCTGGATTGACTGATCTTCATGTCTTAAAGCATACCTGAGTTTTTTAAGAAAAAGTCTAAATAATGGCTGTGCTTCTTTGTACAATAACTGTGAAGGAACAGGTCTTTCCCTTACTTCCCACTATGTTTGTTTTCCTCTCTGGAGCTCAAAGAACAAGCAAGAAGAGGGAAATCACACTGACAGACACACAGGAGGCTCCTATAATATTTAAAAGCTGCGTAGAAGCAGTTTTTGTAATCAGACTTCTAAACTCAGCTAGTTCTGACACATCTAAATTTCCTGTAATCCGTCTTCTGTGTCTCTATTACTAGGGATGGATCATGCCTGACAACATACAGTAGACTGCAAATTAGGTGGAAGTGAGACCCCTAGTGGCCATGACTTTACAGCTTTTTTTCAGGTGGATGCAGGGATATTTTTTTTAAATAAAGGGATTTAGAAATTTGCTACTTAAATCATTCTCTATTAAATGAAATGAAATTGTGGGAAAGTACAGTGACTCTTTTTTCCCCCAAAATGTATAGAAATGGCCTCTTGTCCAGTTAGTGGACTATGGTTTTGTATACTAGTAATTACTAGTAATTTAAAGTAACGATAGATTGCCATTTCCCTTTACTTGGTTTATTGGTCCTTGCCATAATGTGGATTTGAACGATTGTGTACCAGTCCTACTTCTGCACAACATAGGTGATAGTCTCAAACACATTATGAAGGTAAGAAATTACACAAATTAACTCTTGACAAGGCATATCTTTTAACTGAAAACTATTCCAGGTGACTACCTCATGAAGCTGATTGAGAGAATGGCAAGAGTGTGAAAGCTGTCATCAAATCAAAAGGGTGCTACTTTGAAAAAATAAAAAAATAGTATTCTGCTATATTTAACACTTTTTGTTTACTACTCAATAGGGTTGTCCCACTAATATAAATACCGCCATTTATCAAAACTGTCTTATTCTAAAGTTATTAGTCTACCGTTGCACCCTGTGGCACATCAGTTTTGATATTCAGTTGCTTTCGGTTACGTCCTGCATTGGAGCCTCGTAATTAGGTAGTAGGAAACATTATTGGTAAGAACAAGGGGCGTGATTAGTGTCAAATGATCTGCTGATGTCAAGACTAGGGTTGAGTGAACCCGAACTGTAAAGTTCGGGTTCGTACCGAACTTTTGGATTTTTGGACCCCAGACCCGAACCCGAACATTTCAGTAAAAGTTCGGGTTCGGTTTCGGTGTTCAGCGATTTCTTAGCGCTTTTTGAAAGGCTGCAGAGCAGCCAATCAACAAGCGTTTAACAGCTACATCTGTGATTGTTAAAAACAAGCTTAATAACATTCATTTTGGGCCCCTGCCGCATTAATCAGTGTGCAATTTATGCTAGAAATACAACTATAATTTTCTGGGTTTTAAAAACACCCTTTTTGTGCAATATACACAATTTTACAGCCCTTGGGTATATACTGCTGTCATATTCTGTTATTAAACAAACACCCATTTTGTGCAAAAAACTTAATTTTGCAGCCTTTGCTGCATATGTCATTGTGAGATACACCCTTTAGATACTGTGGTTCTATTCTGCTATTAGCAAAACACCCATTTTGGGCAAAAAACTTTAATTGCGGCCTAGTCTGGATCTGTACGTGTGAGATACACACTTTACATACTATGGTTCTATTCTGCTATTAATAAAACACCCTTTTTGGGCAAAATACACAATTTTACAGCCCTTGCTGCATCTGCACGTGTGAAATTCAAGCGTTATATACTGCTGTCATATTCTTTTATTAAACAAACACCCATTTTGGGCAAAAAAAAAAAATTTGCAGCCTTTGCTGCATATGTCATTGTGAGATACATCCTTTAGATACTGTGGTTCTATTCTGCTATTAGCAAAACACCCATTTTGGGCAAAAAACTTTATTTGCGGCCTAGTCTGTATTTGTACGCGTGAGATACACACTTTACATACTGTTGTTCTATTCTGCTATTAATAAAACACCCATTTTGGGCAAAAAACTTTAATTGCGGCCTAGTCTGGATCTGTACGCGTGAGATACACACTTTACATACTGTTGTTCTATTCTGCTATTAATAAAACACCCTTTTTGGGCAAAAAACTTTAATTGCGGCCTAGTCTGGATCTGTACGCGTGAGATACACACTTTACATACTGTTGTTCTATTCTGCTATTAATAAAACACCCTTTTTGGGCAAAAAACTTTAATTGCGGCCTAGTCTGGATCTGTACGCGTGAGATACACACTTTACATACTGTGGATCTATTCTGCTATTAATAAAACAAAATTTTTGGGCAAAATACACAATTTTGCAGCATTTGCTGCATCTGCACGTGTGAAATTTAAGGGTTATATACTGCTGTCATATTCTGCTATTAATAAAACACCCCTTTTGGGCAAAAAACTTTAATTGCGGCCTAGTCTGGATCTGTACATGTGAGATACACCCTTTACATACTGTGGTTCTACTCTGCTAATAATAAAACACCCATTTTGGGCAAAATACACAATTTTACAACCCTTGCTGCATCTGCACATGTGAAATTCAAGCGTTATATACTGCTGTCATATTCTGTTATTAAACAAACACCCATTTTGGGCAAAAAAATTAATTTTGCAGCCTTTGCTGCATATGTCATTGTGAGATACACCCTTTAGATACTGTGGTTCTATTCTGCTATTAATAAAACACCCTTTTTGGGCAAAATACACAATTTTACAGCCCTTGCTGCATCTGCACGTGTGAAATTCAAGCGTTATATACTGCTGTCATATTCTTTTATTAAACAAACACCCATTTTGGGCAAAAAACAAAATTTTGCAGCCTTTGCTGCATATGTCATTGTGAGATACATCCTTTAGATACTGTGGTTCTATTCTGCTATTAGCAAAACACCCATTTTGGGCAAAAAACTTTATTTGCGGCCTAGTCTGGATCTGTACGCGTGAGATACACACTTTACATACTGTTGTTCTATTCTGCTATTAATAAAACACCCATTTTGGGCAAAAAACTTTAATTGCGGCCTAGTCTGGATCTGTACGCGTGAGATACACACTTTACATACTGTTGTTCTATTCTGCTATTAATAAAATACCCTTTTTGGGCAAAATACACAATTTTACAGCCCTTGCTGCATCTGCACATGTGAAATTCAAGGGTTATATACTACTGTCATATTCTGCTATTAAACAAACACCCATTTTGGGCAAAAAACTTTAATTGCGGCCTTGTCTGGATCTGTACGTGTGAGATACACACTTTACATACTGTTGTTCTATTCTGCTATTAATAAAATACCCTTTTTGGGCAAAATACACAATTTTACAGCCCTTGCTGCATCTGCACGTGTGAAATTTAAGGGTTACAGTGCTGGCCATAATTATTCATACCCCTGGCAAATTTTGACTTAAAGTTACTTTTTTCAACCAGCAAGTAATTTTTTGACTGGAAATTATATAGATGTCTCCCAAAATATAATAAGACGGTCTACAAGAGGCATTATTGTAGGGATGTTAAGGGGGAATATTAATCACCAATATTTATGCAAATATCGATAATTGATATTCATAAATGGGAGGAGCTGTCTATTGATAACTCCGCCTATTTATGCCTTTATATAACAACAACAATACCTTTGCTATGCTTTACACTAGTCACTTATGCTAACTGTATGCGCCTTACTAACTAACTATCGCCAATAACTACACGTTACACAGATACAAATATAACGGTATTTATTAACAATACACTACGCACGCAATACTAACAATACAGCACTAAATATACAATCCTAAACTACACTACACATTCCCAATTCCACCCATCAACTAACTATACAATTCACACATACAAGTATATAACAACCCACCCCACCTGATTATTCACTGTCCCCACGGGGTACGACGAAGGGTTAATTAATTGTTTGCCGAGCAGAGGCATGCTCCACAGAGGATTGTTTGCAGAGCAGAAGCATGCTCTACAGAGGAACCAAGGCAGGGGACCAGGGTAACCACCAGGGGTTAATCAGGGTTTACCAGGGTTTACCAGGGTTCAGGGGTCTATGGGGGGTGATAACAGGGTAAACCATGGGAGAGCAGGCACACAGGGAACCAGGGGATGTATAGGGTTCCAGGGGTAACCAGGGGAGAGTAGGGTAACAGGGCACTGAAGGGGTTAACAGGGGACTGGGGAGCAGAGTTGCAGAGCAGGGGACTGTGACCTGGGGCAGCAGGGCAGGGGTTAAGGGCAGCAGCAATGCTGCTGGGATTGCCATTGGGGGACTGCTGGGCACTGAAGGGGTTAATGGCAGGGGGGCAGTGAGATATTTCAGGGCAGCAAGGGTTAAGGAGGAGGCAGGACAGGGAAAGCGATACTTAGACTGTATAACTTCTGCTCCGTCCTTCTGCTCTCCTCCTCAGGGCTGCTCTGGGCTCAACTACTCAGCCTAGTCTCCTCCACTTCTCTTCAGAGCGCTGCCAGCCTTTCAGGAGCGCAGCTCCTTCGCTGACTGCGCTCTCTCCTCTTAGTGGGGGGGGGGGGGGATTCTCACTCCGGCATGCAGGGGGTCCACTTCTGAGCGCAGAGCACAGCGCTCTGCTGCGGCAGGCAGGCAGGGGTTCTCTATCCCAGCACCGGGTGCGCTCACCTTCAGGGGGGGGGGGGCCGAACTGTCAGAGCGCAGTGCTGCTGGGGTATTTAAACCCTGCAGCACTCGCGCCCGTTTTACCGCCCTGCGCCAGCCCGCTCTCCCAGGCAGGGGGATCCTTTGATCCTCCCGCCTGTGGAGATATCGCACATCTCTGGCGCTGTAATTACAGCGCCGGAGGTGAGCGGCACACAGGGGCATGGGAACTCTGTTCCCATGTCCCTGTTAGGCATACCATCTCCAGCGCTGCCGGAGATGGTGACAAAGGGCAGAGGATCTTTTTGATCCTCTGTCCTTTGTAGAGGCCGACGCTGGAAATAATTGTCCAACTGTCGGTCTCCTCCACCCACCCAGCAGGCGCATATGAGCGGGATTCCGGCCATATATGCCCATAGATGCTTGGGGCACATCTATAAGCATATATGAACGGACATTATTCACATAGGGGCAGGAATAAGCCCTCCTATATAACTGTATAGGGGCACATATATATATGATAAGGGGGCATATATTAAGGGGGATTATCTAAGGGGCCACATTCATATATAAGGGGGCACAAGCCCCTACAATATAAGAGGGCACAAGCCCCTACAATATAAGAGGGCACAAGCCCCTACAATATAAGGGGGCACATATTTCCCACAGGGGCCACCATGAGCCCCTGGGGATCACCATGGGCAGACGTGCGCAGATGCTGGGCACATCTGCGCACATCGTCCCATGATGCTATGGCTAATGTATGCACATATATACCATACATGCCCGCATGTGTTTGCAGGCATGCATGGATATATATGCATATGTCTCAACCGTTCCTCAACAAGGGAAAAAAAAAATATCTCAGCTTTTATTTACATTTGAGCAAAAATACAAGCTGTTCCGCACTGTGGAAAATCTCAGAGGACGTGGTCGGAAGCCAAGAGTGACACCTGTGCTGGCCAGGAGGATAGTTAGAGAGGTGAAAAAGGATCACCACCAAGGCCATCCTGGTGAATCTGGGCTCTGCTGGTGGCAATGTCTCAAGGCAGACAATCCAATGGACACTGCACACCGCTGGGTTCCACTTCTCCAGATTAGGCACACAAAAGCTCGCTTGGCCTTTGCAAAAGCTCATCTGGACAAAGAAGAAGACTTCTGGTCTTCTGTGTTATGGTCAGATGAAACAAAAATTTAATTGTTTGGTCACAGTGATGTTTCCTTCATTTGGTGTAAAAAAGGAGAAGCCTTCAACCCAAAGAACACCATCCCCACTGTCTAACATGGTGGTGGGAACCTAATGCTTTGGGGGTGTTTTTCAGCCAATGGACCAGGGAACCTAATCACAGTAAACAGCACCATGAAAAAAGAGCAATACATGAGGATTCTCAACGACAATATTAGGCAGTCTGCAGAGAAACTTGGCCTTCGGCACCAGTGGACATTTCAGCATGACAATGACTCAAAACACACAGCAAAAGTGGTGAAGAAATGGTTAGCGGACAACAACATTAACGTTTTGGAGTGGCCCAGCCAGAGTCCAGACTTGAATCCAATTGAGAATCTGGAGGGAGCTAAAGATCAGGGTGATGGCAAGAAGACCCTCCAACCTGAAAGATTTGAAGCTCATTGCTAAAGATGAATGGGCAAAACTACCTGTGGAGACATGCAAAAAGCTGGTCTGCAATTATAGGAAGCGTTTGATTGCTGTAATAGCCAATAAAGGCTTTTCTATTGATTATTGAGAAGGACACTTTTTGCCCAAATGTAAATAAAAGATGAGAAGTGTTTTTTTTTCCACAATAATGCCTCTTGTACATCGTCTTATTATCTTTTGGGAGACACCAATGTCATTTCCCATAAAAAAAATTACTTGCTGGTTGAATAAAAGTAACTTTAAGTCAATATTTGCCAAGGGTATGAATAATTATAGGCAGCACTGTATATACTGCTGTCATATTCTGTTATTAAACAAATACCCATTTTGGGCAAAAAACTTTACATACTGTGGTTCTATTCTGCTATTAATACCAATTCAGAAGGTGGTGTGTCCCCTCAGGATGGAATGAACCAGCCCTGAAGAGTCAGTTCAGGTCAAGTCTGTCTGATAATTTAAAGGATCTTCTGGTCAGTTATCAACTTCCAGAGACCTTAGAGGAGATGATGACCCTTGTTGTCCGACTTGACCGACGGGTTAGAGAGAGACGACAGGAACAACAGTTCTCTTCCCAGATGGTCGTCCAGCCAGAGGCCTATCCCAGAGACAATGCTGAGGTCTCCACCGAGGAACCCATGCAGGTTGGCATGACCCGAGGGAATCTTCGGCGCAGACGTGGAGAATGATTTTACTGTGGAGATCCTGACCATTGGATCAACCAGTGTCCTAAGAAGGTCCTCTCTGTCAAGTCTCCTAAGGCAAGGCAACCTAAAGACCAGGTACACCCTGATTTTTCTAAATGTAAGCTTTTGGTACCCATTACGATTTCTCTGGGGGTAGATAAATGGCCGGGTAAGGCCTTTATTGATTCTGGCTCAGCAGCCAGCTTTATTGACTCTGAGTACGCTGTAAGGTTGGGTATTCCAATGTTTGCTTTACCAACTCCTATCCATGTCATGGCTATTGATGCTACTCCTCTTATTGGTGGTACGGTGAGCTCATGTACCTCAGAGATTTCTCTAACCGTGGGTGTGTGCCACTCAGAGAGATGTTCCCTTTTAGTCCTGGAGAACCTACCGGCTGAGGTGGTACTAGGGTTGCATGGCTATGTCTACATAACCCCACTATAGATTGGTCCAAGGGGGAGTTGGTGAGATGGGGGCCTAAGTGTGACTCGTGCTTGTCCGTGGTACAGGCTGGGGTCTCAGTAAAGTCTGATACTTTACCCACTGTTGTTAGGGAATATTCTGATGTATTCTCATCACCAACCCCGGAGGTTCTACCCCCCCATAGACCTTATGATTGTACTATAGAGCTAGTAGAGGGGGCCAAGTTTCCTAAGGGGTGAATTTATAATCTTTCTAAGCCCGAACGCAAGGCCATGGAAGATTATATTAAGGAGAGCCTTGGTAAAGGGCATATTAGACCTTCTGTTTCTAGTATGGGTTTTTCTTTGTTAAGAAAAAAGATGGTGGTCTTAGGCCATGTATCGATTACCGGAGATTAAATAAAATCACTGTCCAGAATAGATACTCCCTCCCGTTGATTCCGGATTTATTTAACCAGGTTCTGGGGGCAACCTGGTTTTCCAAGATTGACCTGAAAGGGGCATACAATCTAATCCGAATCAAGGAGGGAGACGAATGGAAGACGGCGTTCAATACTCCGGCAGGACACTTTGAATATCAGGTGATGCCTTTTGGACTCAGCAATGCCCCAGCTGTGTTCCAAAACTTCATGAATGACATTCTTAGGGAGTTCTTAGGTAAATTTGTTATTGTCTATCTTGACGACATTTTGATATTCTCTCCTGACTTCGAATCCCATGTGTCTCATGTTAAACAAGTATTAGAGGTGTTAAGGGAGAATCAGCTATCCGCTAAGCAAGAGAAATGTGTCTTTGGTGTACAGGAGATTCTGTTTCTAGGGCATGTTCTGACTCCTCACGTCTTCAAGATGGATCCTGGTAAGGTACTAACAATTAAGGAATGGGTAAGACCTTCATCCTTAAAGACCTTACAACGGTTCTTAGGTTTCGCCAATTACTATCGTAAATTTATTCTGAATTTTTCCGTAATTGCTAAATCGTTGAATGACCTTACTAAGAAAGGGGCGGATTTGGAGAATTGGTCTACTGAGGCCATTTCTTCATTTGAAAAATTAAAAAAGGCATTCAGTAGCGCTCCTATTCTGATCCAGCCTGATCAGGAGAGACCTTTTATTGTGGAGGGGGATGCGTCCGAGGACGGCGCAGGAGCAGTCCTTTCACAAGGTCCTGCTAGCCTCACTAACCTGAGACCAGGGCCGGCGCCACCAGTAAGGCGACTTAGGCAGTCGCCTAGGGTGCCATTTAGCAGGGGGCGCCCGTTGCGGTGTAAAAAAAAAAATAATAATAAATTGGTTATATAAGTTCGGCCGGCCGGCCGGCGGCGCCCGTCATGCTGCGCCTCCTGAGCGGCTGAGCGCTTGCCGCTCTAGAGAATCTCCGGCCGCCGGCTCAGTGCTGTGCAGCCTGCCTGCGCCTGCTGTCATGCTGTGTCTGCTCTGTGCTGTTGTTAATGTAGCGTGGCCGAGCTCTGTTCGGTCCGCGGTACAGGAGCTTTTGTTTCCTGTACCCGGCCGGACTGACAGGAAGTGCTCACTTAGTGTGCACTTCCTTTCAGTCCGGCCGGGTACAGGAAACAAATGCTCATGTACCGCGGACCGAACAGAGCTCGTCCACGCAACACTAGAGGTGAGAGGGGGGGGGGGGGGCTGGAATGAGAGTGACAAGGGAGGGGGGGTAAAATGAGAGTGACAAGGGAGGGGGGGTAAAATGAGAGTGACAAGGGAGGGGGGGTAAAATGAGAGTGACAAGGGAGGGGGGCTGGAATGAGAGTGAAAAGGGAGGGGGGGGCTGGAATGAGAGTGACAAGGGGGGGGCTGGAATGAGAGTGACAAGGGAGGGGGGCTGGAATGAAAGTGACAATGGAGGGGGGGCTGGAATGAGAGTGACAAGGGAGGGGGGCTGGAATGAGAGTGACAAGGGGGGGGCTGGAATGAGAGTGACAAGGGAGGGGGGGCTGGAATGAGAGTGACAGGGGAGGGGGCGGCTGGAATGAGAGTGACAAGGGAGTAGGGGGCTGGAATGAGAGTGACAAGGGAGGGGGGGGCTGGAATGAGAGTGACAAGGGAGGGGGGCTGGAATGAGAGTGACAAGGGGGGGCTGGAATGAGAGTGACAAGGGAGGGGGGGTAGAATGAGAGTGACAAGGGGGGGGCTGGAATGAGAGTGACAAGGGGGGGCTGGAATGAGAGTGACAAGGGAGGTGGGGCTGGAATGAGAGTGACAAGGGAGGGGGGGTAGAATGAAAGTGACAAGCGAGGGGGGGGAAATGAGAGTGACAAGGGGGGGAGAGTGACAAGGGAGGGAGGGGCGGGAGAGAGTGACAAGGGAGGGGGGGAGAAGAGAGTGACAAGGGAGGGGGGGGGGGGGGGAGTGACAAGGGAGTCCCCAGAGCCAGACCAAGAGCAAGACTGCAGCCAGAGACCAGATCATCTTATTGTCCTGGTGGTAAGTAGACAATGCAATATGTTTATTATGTAATTGTTTAGTTATTAATACTACATTGGAAACTAATTTACCTCACATTTAGGGTCCATTCACACATCCATGTGTGTTTTGCGGATCCACAAAACACGGAGAGCGGCAATGTGCGTTCCGCATTTTGCGGGCACTAAGAGAATATGCCTATTCTTGTCCGCTATTGAGGACAAGAATAGGATATGTTCTATTTTTTTTCAGGATCGGAATTGCGGATCCGGGTGTATGGGTCCGCAATTCCGTTCCGCAAAAAGAGACAGCTACAAGAAGCTGGATTAACCCTAAGGGAAACATTGCAGTTCTTTTAATTTAAAAGCTGAGAAAGGGGTGGAACATACAGTACAGACCAAAAGTTTGGACACACCTTCTCATTCAAAGAGTTTTCTTTATTTTCATGACAATGAAAATTGTAGATTCACACTGAAGGCATCAAAACTATGAATTAACACATGTGGAATTATATACATAACAAACAAGTGTGAAACAACTGAAAATATGTCATATTCTAGGTTCTTCAAAGTAGCCACCTTTTGCTTTGATTACTGCTTTGCACACTCTTGGCATTCTCTTGATGAGCTTCAAGATGTAGTCTCCTGAAATGGTTTTCACTTCACAGGTTTAATAAGTGGGATTTCTTGCCTTATAAATGGGGTTGGGACCATCAGTTGCGTTGAGAAGTCATGTGGATACACAGCTGATAGTCCTACTGAATAGACTGTTAGAATTTGTATTATGGCAAGAAAAAAGCAGCTAAGTAAAGAAAAACGAGTGGCCATTATTACTTTAAGAAATGAAGGTCAGTCAGTCGAAAAATTGGGAAAACTTTGAAAGTAAGGGCTATTTGACCATGAAGGAGAGTGATGGGGTGCTGCGCCAGATGACCTGGCCTCCACAGTCACCGGACCTGAACCCAATCGAGATGGTTTGGGGTGAGCTGGACCACAGAGTGAAGGCAAAAGGGCCAACAAGTGCTAAGCATCTCTGGGAACTCCTTCAAGACTGTTGGAAGACCATTCCAGGGGACTACCTCTTGAAGCTCATCAAGAGAATGCTAAGAGTGTGCAAAGCAGTAATCAAAGCAAAAGGTGGCTACTTTGAAGAACCTAGAATATGACATATTTTCAGTTGTTTCACACTTGTTTGTTATGTATATAATTCCACATGTGTTAATTCATAGTTTTGATGCTGTTACGTTGAACGCTCCGGGTCCCCTGCTGGTCTCGGAGCGCTCACAGCGTATGTCCCCAGGCAGCACTCCAGCGTCTCGGCGTGTGCGTCCTCGCTCTCTAGGGCGCGCGCGCGCCAAGACTCTTAGATTCAAAGGACCAGTGCACCAGTGATTGGTGCCTGGTCCAAAGGGGTTATTAAGGGTTAAGGTTGTGAGAGGCAGTGCTGACTTAATTAGGCTGCACCTGTGCACTGCCCATTTATACCTTCTCCTCCCACAGCCTTCTGCCGGATCTTTGTGCCTTGTGCCTCAGAGAAAGCGTTCCCTATGATGTTAGTTTGCCTTACCTGTTGCCGTACCCGTTGCTACCGTCCACTCGCCTTTGAACCTTTGCCGCCTGCCCTGACCGCTGCTTCGTCCGACTACGCTCTTGCCTTCTCCCTGTGTACCACGCCTTATCAGTTGCCAGAGAGGTCGAGTTGTTACTAGGGGACACGACCTGGTAGTTCCCGCCGCGGCAAATCCATCCCGCTTTGCGGCGGGCTCTGGTGAAGACCAGTAACTGCTTAGAACCGGTCCTCTAGTACAACCCGCGCCATCGCCTCTCTGGTGCAGAGGATTCACTACCTGTCCTGAGCAACTTTTCTTCTTCGTACCACCCTCAATCTAACGGCCAAGTAGAACAGGTGAACCAGATTTTGGGTGACTATCTGCGTCACTTTGTATCCTCTCGCCATGACGACTGGGCTGATCTACTTCCCTGGGTGGAGTTCTCCTACAACTACAAACAATCCTCTGCCTCTAACAAGTCTCCTTTCTTTGTAGTTTTTGGCCGTCATCCTCTTCCACCGCTGCCGCAGTCTCCCACTCCTTCTTCTGTACCTGCCGTTGACAGTCTTGTACAGGATTTTTCCTCCATCTGGCGAGAAACCCACGCTGCTCTCCTCAGGGCTTCCGCCCGTATGAAGGTTCAAGCTGACAAGAGACGCAGATCTCCACCGGAATTTTGCCGGGTGACAAGGTGTGGCTCTCCTCTAGGTACATCTGATTTAGGGTCCCAAGTTACAAGTTGGGCCCTCGTTTCTTGGAACCCTATAAAATCAAGAGTCGTATCAATCAAGTTTCTTATCAGCTCAATCTTCCTCCCTCCCTCCGAATCCATAACTCCTTCCATGTCTCCCTTCTTAAACCTGCTATCTTTAACCGTTTTTCTCCCAAGCTTGTTTCTCCCACCCCTGTCGCCGGTACCTCCGATATATTCTCTGTCAAGGAGATCTTGGCGACCAAGATCTCCCGGGGGAAAAGGTTTTTTTTGGTCGACTGGGAGGGCTGCGGTCCTGAGGAGAGGTCATGGGAGCCGGAGGAGAACATCCTGGACCGCAGTCTCATCCGCAAGTTCTTCGGTACCAAAAAGGGAGGGAGACCAAAGGGGGGGGTACTGTTACGCTGAGCGCTCCGGGTCCCCTGCTGGTCTCGGAGCGCTCACAGCGTATGTCCCCAGGCAGCACTCCAGCGTCTCGGCGTGTGCGTCCTCGCTCTCTAGGGCGCGCGCGCCGGGACTCTTAGATTCAAAGGACCAGTGCACCAGTGATTGGTGCCTGGTCCAAAGGGGTTATTAAGGGTTAAGGTTGTGAGAGGCAGTGCTGACTTAATTAGGCTGCACCTGTGCACTGCCCATTTATACCTTCTCCTCCCACAGCCTTCTGCCGGATCTTTGTGCCTTGTGCCTCAGAGAAAGCGTTCCCTATGATGTTAGTTTGCCTTACCTGTTGCCGTACCCGTTGCTACCGTCCACTCGCCTTTGAACCTTTGCCGCCTGCCCTGACCGCTGCTTTGTCCGACTACGCTCTTGCCTTCTCCCTGTGTACCACGCCTTATCAGTTGCCAGAGAGGTCGAGTTGTTACTAGGGGACACGACCTGGTAGTTCCCGCCGCGGCAAATCCATCCCGCTTTGCGGCGGGCTCTGGTGAAGACCAGTAACTGCTTAGAACCGGTCCTCTAGTACAACCCGCGCCATCGCCTCTCTGGTGCAGAGGATTCACTACCTGTCCTGCCGGTTCGTGACAGATGCCTTCATAGTCATGAAAATAAAGAAAACTCTTTGAATGAGAAGGTGTGTCCAAACTTTTGGTCTGTACTGTATGTGATGTCATGATATGGGCAGATCATCTGATAAGGGGGGGGGGGGGCGGCAATTTTTATCTTGCCTACGGCGGCAAAATCCTTGCACCGGCCCTGCCTGAGACCATGTGCCTTCTTCTCCAGGAAATTCTCTCCCACGGAGAGAAACTACGACATAGGGAATAGGGAGCTGCTGGCCATTAAATGGGCATTTGAGGAGTGGAGGCATTTTCTGGAGGGGGCAAGGCATTGTGTAACTGTTGTCACTGACCATAAAAACCTTATGTTTTTCGAGTCTGCTAAGAGGTTGAATCCCCTTCAAGCCAGATGGGCTATGTTTTTTACTCGTTTTGATTTTTCCATTACGTTCAGGCCGGGAAGTAAAAATGTGAAGGCGGACGCATTATCTCGGAGCTTCCATGCTTTTCAACCTAATGAGGTACCACCTGAAACCATCCTACCAGCAAAAATCTTCATAGCAGCTCTAACCCAGGATATCTTGGCTTGCATTAGGTCTGAACAACATCTGGCACCGGTATCCACCCCAACAGATAAGTTGTTTGTTTCCATACAATTTCGTCTCCAGCTGTTGGGTGAGTGTCACGATTCTGCCTTTTGTGGACATCCGGATGTTAAGGGCACTAAGGATCTGGTTTCTAGATCTTATTGGTGGCCCACTCTAACTAGGGATGTCAAGTCCTACGTGTCAGCCTGTGAGGTTTGTGCTAGGTCCAAGACACCTAGGACTCGCCCTGCTGGTAACCTACGACCCCTACCCATTCCCAGTAGACCCTGGTCCCATATATCGATGGACTTTATAACTGACCTACCGCCGGCGGAGGGTAAGACTGTAGTTTGGGTAGTGGTCGATAGGTTTAGCAAGATGGTCCATTTCATTCCCCTGTCTAAACTCCCGAATGACAAAACCCTGGCGTCTATTTTTGTGAAAGAAATTGTTTGATTGCATGGTATCCCAGAAAATATTGTTTCTGACAGGGGTGTGCAGTTTGTGTCCAAATTCTGGAGGGCCTTCTGTCAAAAATTTCAAATTTCATTGTCTTTTTCCTCTGCCTACCACCCTGAGAGTAATGGGCAGACTGAACGCCTTAATCAGTCTGTGGAACAATTCTTGAGGTTGTATGTGGCTGATGACCAGCAATTATGGATGAAATTTCTTCCATTGGCTGAATTTGCTTTGAATAACCGTGTCAATTCTTCTGCTGGGGTTTCACCTTTCTTTTGTAACCATGGTTTCCATCCCCGTTTTCATTCTGGGTCATCCGTCTCCTCCTCTAACCCTGAGGCGGATAGGCTCTCCTCTGAACTGTGCACAGTTTGGGCCCGGGTTCAATCGAACTTAGAAAAGGCTCAAAGTTCTCAGAAACTCAAGGCCGATAGGAGACGTTCAAGGGGGGTGAATTTTCAGGTTGGGGATAAGGTATGGTTGTCCTCCAAGAATCTCTCTCTTAAGGTAGATTCTAAAAAGTTTGCTCCTCGTTTTATTGGACCATATAAGATCACGGAGGTGATTAACCCGGTATCATTTAGGTTGGAGCTGCCCGAGTCATTCCACACTCATAATGTGTTCCATAAATCTCTACTTTAAAAAATATTTTGAACCGGTAGTACCATCGAAAGCCTCGCCTCTGCCGATTCTTGTTAATGATGCTGTCGAGTATGTGGTGTCTAAAATAGTGGATGTCAGGAAGGTGCGTAATTCCTTGCAGTACCTGATTCACTGGAAGGGGTATAGACCTGAAGAGAGATCTTGGGTATCTGCCAGGGAGGTTCAGACTTGTTTGAAAATTTCATTTAGAACACCCTGAAAGGCCATCGCCTGAAGTCTTGGGTCCGGTGGCCCCTCGTTAAAGGGGGGGTACTGTAACGGGGTGCCGAAGGCGCACTCGGTCTTCCATCAGCCGCAGACCTGCTGCTTAGCTTCGGGAGCGAGGATCTGTGTTTGACCTCGTTCCCAGGGCGGCTTTGCTAGCTGGGAGGCTCCCTGCTCCCTGCTCCTAGGTCTGCCTTGAGCGTCGAGCTGATCACTCGGTGCTCGACTGGTTGGTCTGTCGGTCATGTGACGCTGGCCACGTCACATGACCCTCACTCCCCACTATAAATACAGGCAGCCTGCTGGCCACAGGTTGCCTGTTAATTTAAGTTCCTGGCAGTTGTTGGATACCTGTGTACTTACCTGAACTTGTTCCCTGACGATCCTTTGCCTTCTCCTCCTGTACTGCGCATCCTTCCTGGTATATTGACCTCGGCTTCCACCTGACTATTCTTTGCGGACTCCTTTGGTACTTCTCGTCTCTCCTGGTATTTATGACCCCGGCTTCTCCTGACCTTTCTTTGCTTATCCCTCTGTACTGCGTTGTCCTCTTGGTTCTGCCACCCCGCAAACAGGACAGGATAACCGTTACAAGGACATCGTATCGTCCATAATTCCGTTACTGGAGCGTGATCGTAAGATTCGCGAGTACAAGCGTGCGCTGGTAGACGCGCTGCTGGTGGCATTCCCACCTGACAGCGGGGGCACAGTGGAAGCACAAGGCGAAGGCAGAGGAGGAGGAAGAGGTCGCCAACGCAGCTGGAGCACTGCCAGCACCTCAGAAGGCAGGGTTAGCATGGCCGAAATGTGGAAAAGCTTTGACAGCATGCCACAACAACCAGCACCACCAGCTGATATGAAACGTCTTAGCAGGAGGCAGCATTTTACCAACATGGTGGAGCAGTATGTGTGCACTCGCCTACACGTACTGAATGACGGGTCTGCCCCCTTCAACTTCTGAGTCTCCAAATTGGGCACATGGCCTGAGATTGCCCTTTACGCCTTGGAGGTGCTGGCCTGCCCTGCAGCCAGTGTATTATCTGAACGTGTGTTTAGCACGGCAGGGGGCGTCATCACAGACAAGCGCAGCCGCCTGTCCACAGACAATGTGGACAAGCTCACGTTCATTAAGATGAACCAGGCATGGATCCCTCAGGACTTGTCCGTACCTTGTGCAGAATAGACATGTATACCGGGCTTTCGCAGCCATTGTTATACTACAGAGCAATTGCTCCTTGTTGTATTTTTGATATTTCCCACTCTTTTGGGGTGTACCCTAATAAAAAAAATATATAAATTAAATTAAAACCAAAAACCAGTGTTGGCTACCTCGTCCTCCTCCACCGCTGCATCCACCTACACCGCTACGTCCACCGCCTCCTCAAACTCCTACTCCATATGGACCTCCACCTCATAAATCAAGTTTTTTTTTTTTATTTGTACGTATTTGATTTTATTTTATGTCATTTCACTAATTGGTCTGTTACATTTTAGGGTGAAATTCACCAACTTTTTGGGTATGATATACCACTGCTATACCTAGTAGACAGGTTAAAAAAATTCACGAATTTGTCTGTTACATTTTCAGGTGAAATTCAGCAATTTTTGGGTGTGATATACCACTGCTACACCTAGTAGACAGGTTAAAAAAATGCACGAATTTGTCTGTTACATTTTCGGTTGAAATTCACCAATTTTTGGGTGTGATATACCACTGCTATACCTAGAACGCCAAAGAAAGAGAAATAGGGCTCGCACTCAATAATATTATGAATATATAAATTTTATTAGTGTCTCCATATGAGACAAATCACAGTAAAAACACATAGAAAACAGTAGATGGTGAAAAATGAGCACACAGAATGACACGGAGCACAACTAATACCTGAAATGGCAAATAAATCCAAACAATGGGTATATAAATATAGCACAATGTGCATATGGGCCAAATAGGATATCAGAAATACAAATAGTCAGGCAAAGCTATAGAGGCTAGGTAAAGGTATCATGTATAATAACCAAAATATGCAAATAAAGTGCAAAGTGCAAATATATCAAAGTGCATAGATAGCAGAAGCTGAGTAGTTCATTGTAAAGCCATGGACAAAGTACCTGTGTAGTGCTCCAGCAACCCCGACGTACGTTTCACGCAAGACTTCTTCAGGGGGAGGTGTGTATGGAGGGGGGCTAATAGGATGACTTATATAGCCAAGAGGATAGCTGCTGAATAGGAGGCAGCTGCAGACACTTAGGGAGCAGAAACATGTGTGGCCACACAAGGAAGGGAGACGAGTGCGCTCCAAGCTGGAGCGCATCGCGTCACTTCCGGTTCCTGTAGGTGAACCGCATGGTGGAACGCAAAGCGCTACTTCCGGGATTCGGCAGGAGTAATGAATACAAAGAACTATGACCTAAGACGCTCCAACAGACCCGTGGAGCCAAATTATAACATAGGGGGGCAAATAGAGCTCATATTGTAAAGCAAAACAGAGTGTATTGGGCCAGAATGTAAAATGACCATACATAACACATCCTATGACACAATGAAAAATAGACCCAGAGAGGACCGCATACAGCGCTACAGTATTCAACATATTAATAAGTGAAATATATGGAAGTATATAAACACCAAATATATAGAGTATACATAGAGAATATATAAAAAATATATATATAAAAAATACATATAAAAAATACATATAAAAAATACATATACATGTAAGGTACATACCCACAGTGATACCCATAACGATATATATACATATAGATGTCCAAAGTGAATAAGGTACAGACCCAGCTGTACATATAGGGAAGAAAAGTATTGAGATGTGTGTGGGTGCGTGTGGACGCGCGGGCGCAAAGGAGAATGACACATATGCGCACGTGAGTGCACACGCTCACAGACACAAACAAGTGCATAAATGTATATAGATAAATAAATAAATAACCTACATTGATAGAAATGAGGTTTTAATATGCAATAAGGGCAAGAGTCAAAAACTCAAAACCGTAATAAACCAATAATGTGACAGATGTAATATACATGCAAATACACCATAAAGTGAAATCATTGTCAATTAAACCAAGACGTAAATACATCTGTAGTATCCTCAACGGCAATGGGCCTGGATAGAGAGGGGGAGAAAGGGGCGCAGAATCCCGAGTATCGATGGCAACCACACCTAAATAGCTGACACAAGAAAGACATAATTAAAAATCCCTCTGCGGGAAAAACAGATAAAATACATAATAAAATGATTGAGCCAGCCAAAAGAAAGGCAGCCCTCAAGAGTGTTATATTAAACCTAAAAGCACCCAAAGGTGGAGACATGTCTGCGAACAGACAAAGAAAACACCCATGGGCAGACACACACACACAGAATATGTATATCTATCTAAAGGAACACAAAAATACAACCAAATTTCGAGCTCAAAATAGAAAAAAGAGAAAAGAAAGAGAGAGATCGAATACAAGTGTAACGGTCGCGTACACACACACACAGGGGGGAGGGAAGTGACCACTGTGCTCCACCCTTACCCCTGGCCCTGCCTACTTGCCTCGCGAGTCCTAATGACAGGGGACAACTGGACGGCAATCCCTAACTTGGAGTAAGTGCAGGGATGACAGACAGACAAACAACAGGACGTGAACGGACCGAGTCAATACCAGGAAAGCTGCAAAGTACAAATGGAGCAAGCAGAGAATTGTCAGGAGAAGCCGGGGTCATAAATACCAGGAGAGCAGAGAAGTACAAGAGGAGTCCTAAGAGAGTAGTCAGGTGGGAGCCGAGGTCACAATACCAGGACGGATGCGCAGTACAGGAGGATCAGGCAAAAGGATGGTCAAGGAACAGGATCAGGTAAGTATTCAGCAGTCCAACAAATACCAGGAACCTAGAAATTAACAGGCAACCTGTAGCCAGCAGGCTGCCTGTATTTATAGTGGGGAGTGAGGGTCATGTGACATGGCCAGCGTCACATGACCGACAGACCAACCAGTCGAGCACCGAGTGATCAGCTCGGCACTCAAGGCAGACTTAGGAGCAAGGAGCCACCCAGCTAGTAAAGCCGCCCTGGGAATGAGGTCAAACACAGAACCTCATTCCAAAAGCTAAGCAACAGTTCTGCGGGCAATGGGGGACCGAGTGCACCTTCGGAACCCCGTGACAACAAGCCATGGATACGGCCCCAACAGTATTACGGCAGGAAGGGGGCAAAGCTTAAACCCTCATTTAAACCATGAGGGGTAACAGTGTGTAATTGGAAAATCCACCTAGCCTCGCGTTGGGCTAAGAGGCGTTTCCAATTGGCACCTCTGCTGCCTGCAAAAACCCTGTCGATCCCTCTTACCTGAAGCAAAGAGCTATCACTGGCATGGTATGTCTTGAAATGGCGAGGGATGGTCTTTAGGGCAGTGTCATCTTCCTCAGTCGCAGCTGACTGTATCCCCAGCACATGTTCTCTCGTACGACGCCTCAGTTCTTGTGATGTGAGACCAACATATAGAAGCCCACAGGGGCAACCGGCAACATAGACCACCCCGGTGGTGCTGCAGGTGATGGTATGTGTAATTTGGTAGATCTTCTGTCCAGCGGAATCAGTAAAAGAGGTGGTAGTAAGGATGTTAGCACATGCCACACAATTACCGCAGGGGCGGCAACCCCATTTGGGACCCTTGGATCCAAAGATGCGTGAGGGGGTGGCAGCCTGATGGTGGCTGTGGACTAAAACATCCCGTATATTCCTCTCACGTCGAAAAGTTGTTGTGCTGTTTCAAGATGGGGTCCATACACAAGATATTCCAATGTGTGTTTAATGATTGCAGTACTGCATTATGACCTGAATTGTAGGTAGTGATGAAGCGTACCATGTTGTTCTGAGATTTCTTTGTCTTCGGACGCTGTTGTAAAAGGTCCTCCCTCCCAGATCGTTTGGCTCTAAAATAGCCTTTCTTCAGAGAGGATTCAGTATAGCCTCTTTCTCTAAATCTTTTGGTCAACTCCTGGGCACGCTTTTCAAACAGATCGTCGTTAGAGCATATGCGTCTTAGTCGCAGAAATTGGCCCGTAGGGATCCCTTCAATCAGTCTCCGTGGATGTGCAGAGCCAGCGTGTAACAGACTATTCACTGAAGTAGGTTTACGATGCAGGTCAGTGTAAATGAAGCCTTGATGATCTACTTGTAGAAGAACGTCCAGAAAATCCATATCTCTTCGACCGGATTTATAGGTGAGATGGATATTGAGCTGATTCTGATTCAGGTTAGTCATGAAGGAGTCCAGTTCTCCAGTCATGCCCTGCCAAATCATGAGAACATCATCGATGTAGCGATTCCACATATATACCCTGTCAATAGAGGGAATGGGGTCAGTCAGAAAGAGACCCCTCTCCCACAGCCCCAGGAAAAGGTTAGCATAGGACGGCGCACAGGCCGCCCCCATCGCCGTTCCCTGGAGCTGTAGGTAGAAGGATCCATTAAAAACAAAAAAGTTATGCCGAAGGGCAAAATCCAAAATTTGCAGAATGAACGTGGCATAATCACCTTCGACATCAGACATGGCGAGGAACTGCGACACTGCTGCCATCCCATCCTGATGGCTAATGGAAGTGTACAGTGATTCAACGTCGCAGGTAACAATGAGCATGTCATCCTCCAGTTATATACCATTTAGTTTCCACAAGATGTCGCCAGTATCTTTAAGGTAAGAAGGGAGATTCTCAACCAAAGGTCGCAACACATGATCGACCAGCTTACATATTGGTTTGCATAAGTTGTTATTACCTGCGACGATAGGGCGACCTGGCGGGGTGGAAAGCTGCTTGTGCACTTTAGGTAGCAGGTAAAAAGTAGGTATCGTAGGGCAGGGCACAAGTAGACAACTGAACTCCTTCTGACTGATGGTACCTTGATCATAGGCCGAATGCAGAATCTTATTCAAGGAATCCTGAAAGGAATTGAGAGGATTAAAGGTGAGTTTTTTTTATAGCAGACTGGGTTCTTCAATTGACGGAAAGCCTCCTTTTCGTATAATGTAACAGGCCAGACCACTATATTGCCCCCTTTATCGGATGGTTTAATTACCAGGTTTTTCATATCACTTAATTGCTTAACCGCTAAGCGTAGGTTACCATCCATATTACCATGTTGAAACTTGGTGGATGCCTTGGTCAAGTCATCCGTAACCAGTTTCACAAAGATGTCAATGTTGGGATACATATAAATAAGGGGAAATTTCTTGGATCTGGGCATCAACGTATACGGCAGCCTACTTACTGGAGGAGGATCCTGTTCATCCAGTAGATCACATAAATCCTGTATTGCTCTTTGTTCATTGGTCGGGGGGGACGGTGCAGAATTGCCATCTTTGTGAAAAATCCTTTTAAAAACTAGATTCCTTGCAAATAAGTTCAGGTCCTTTATCGCTGTAAAAACATCAAGTTTAGTTGTCGGGACGAAATTAAGACTCAGACTCAAGACCTCAAGTTGGGCCTCAGTGAGAACAGTATCAGAAAGATTAATTACCTGAGCTCTAGATGGGCCGGAATCACCTGTGCGATATCTTTTGTAAATTTTTTGATGATTCGGTATGTCCTTCCGTTTGCCCCCGTACCTCGTGGAGCGGGGGGTGGCCACATCATCACCTCGTGCCCCTTCGGCATCAGTTGAAGTATAGGAGGAGACAGAGGCACTGCGGCTCCTGGGCATGGTTTTGAATTGCTGCCATCGATACACCCGCTTCTGTTCATAATCTTGACGATCCCTCTGAAATTTGCTCGCCTTGCGGTCCTTAATAAGTTTTTCCCATGCATCATGGCTAGTCTCCATTTCGTTTTTAAAGGACTCCAATTCAGGACTGGATAATGATTGCTTTAGTTGGACATCAACCGTAGTCAACTCCTTATCCAAGGCACTCAGCATGGTCTCATTAGCTGATATCAGTAATTTTAAAAAAGTATTAGAACAGACATTACAGAATTCTTCCCATCTGGCATTTAAATGCTCCACTTCAAGACCATAGGAGGGAAACACCTGAACCCGGAGACCCCGTGGAATAAAATCTTTTGATACATACTGTTCCATGGACGTCTTATTCCACCACATACGGAGACGTTTATGCGACAAATTTCTAAAAGAGCTCTTCAAATCACGTGTATTCCTTAGATGGTTAACATCCTGCGTGCTCTCACCATCACAGTTAAAAATTGCATTCGCCTGGGACCTAGAGGAGGCCTCACGGGCTAGGAAATTCATAATGGAAAGGTCTGCAAAAGAACAAATAAATGTCCGCAGATAACAATAAACACCAATAATGAATGACTCACAGAAGTGAGTACCCGTGCAGAGCCAGCACGTATAGTAGAACGCCAAAGAAAGAGAAATAGGGCTCGCACTCAATAATATTATGAATATATAAATTTTATTAGTGTCTCCATATGAGACAAATCACAGTAAAAACACATAGAAAACAGTAGATGGTGAAAAATGAGCACACAGAATGACACGGAGCACAACTAATACCTGAAATGGCAAATAAATCCAAACAATGGGTATATAAATATAGCACAATGTGCATATGGGCCAAATAGGATATCAGAAATACAAATAGTCAGGCAAAGCTATAGAGGCTAGGTAAAGGTATCATGTATAATAACCAAAATATGCAAATAAAGTGCAAAGTGCAAATATATCAAAGTGCATAGATAGCAGAAGCTGAGTAGTTCATTGTAAAGCCATGGACAAAGTACCTGTGTAGTGCTCCAGCAACCCCGACGTACGTTTCACGCAAGGCTTCTTCAGGGGGAGGTGTGTATGGAGGGGGGCTAATAGGATGGCTTATATAGCCAAGAGGATAGCTGCTGAATAGGAGGCAGCTGCAGACACTTAGGGAGCAGAAACATGTGTGGCCACACAAGGAAGGGAGACGAGTGCGCTCCAAGCTGGAGCGCATCGCGTCACTTCCGGTTCCTGTAGGTGAACCGCATGGTGGAACGCAAAGCGCTACTTCCGGGATTCAGCAGGAGTAATGAATACAAAGAACTATGACCTAAGACGCTCCAACAGACCCGTGGAGCCAAATTATAACATAGGGGGGCAAATAGAGCTCATATTGTAAAGCAAAACAGAGTGTATTGGGCCAGAATGTAAAATGACCATACATAACACATCCTATGACACAATGAAAAACAGACCCAGAGAGGACCTCATACAGCGCTACAGTAGTCAACATATTAATAAGTGAAATATATGGAAGTATATAAACACTAAATATATAGAGTATACATAGAGAATATATAAAAAATATATATATAAAAAATACATATAAAAAATACATATAAAAAATACATATACATGTGAGGTACATACCCACATACATAGCTCTTTGCTTCAGCTATTTAGGTGTGGTTGTCATTGATACTCGGGATTCTGCGCCCCTTTCTCCCACTCTCTATCCAGGCCCATTGCCGTTGAGGATCCTACAGATGTATTTACGTCTTGGTTTAATTGACAATGATTTCACTTTATGGTGTATTTGCATGAATATTACATCTGTCACATGAGTAGGGTTATTGGCTATGCTCGGGTCCCCTACCCAACCCTTTTAGCTAAACTAACCACCCCACTTCCCATCCCAAATAACCACACACAGCCACTGTTTGGATTAAATCGGCCACAGCAGCCGTTTTATTAAATAATATAAATAACATGAACAAACATAAACAATTGATACAACAATGACATATATATATATAAATATATATATAAATATATAACTGACGAGGGAGGTCCTAGAAGCCGCCTAACTGCACCTTAATCGACCACAAACCACCACGGCAATTCCATCTTGCCCCCAGCCGCGTACCACAAGCTCGGGGACACCAACTGACGGACGCCGTACCAAGCCAACCAGGTGCCCCAACTCTGAGAGTCCAGCCCCACCATTGAGGCCCTCTCATTCACCGTTACCATCCAGTAGCCCCAGCTTCTATGACCTCCCCCCGCCAACAACGCGCAGCTTGACAGACACCTTAAGCTCGCGCGTTCCGCCACACCCGGAGGGCTCTCTCAATACCTCCCTGTAAATCAAGGGACCACAAATCAATGCCCACCGCATTGAGGTGGACCCCATCCTGTCTCCAGAAACCTCCAGTCCCTGCTTCCAACTCTGGGTGCCGCACCACCACTGCACCATGTTTGGCACAAAACCGCCCAATCACCCTGTTCAGTTTAATCCTGGCCTTATTTAGCTTGTCCACAGATCTCGCCTCCCTCCAGACCTTCCTGGGTACAATGTCAGACCATACTGTGACCATTGACGGGAAAAGGGACCATAAACGCAAGAAATCGAACCGAATGTCCCTAATCAATTCCCTGCAGGGACGGACCCCAAAGTCATTTCCCCCGACGTGTAACACTAAAACATCCTGGGCCCTATCCAGCCTGACATGACGATGAACCTCCTGTAGCACACTACCCCACAACATACCTCTACGCCCGATCCATCTCACTATGGCCATCCCACGATCAAACCCCAACTGACGCCCATTCTGGCGTACGTCCGCCCGCAAGGCCCCCCAGAAAACAAAGGAATGGCCCAAAATCCACACTAACAACGGGGCGTCACCTGAAAAAAAACAAGACAAAACAATGGTTAGCACAGCCTTAAACCGCCCCTAAGCGTACATACAGTCGAAAACGCTCCGACTCCCACCTCCCAATACGTTTGATCACCTCATCCCGCACCCCTAAACGAGCAGCCTCCGTGGCAGCACCAATTCTGAAGGAATGACCCGTATAATTGGCAGAGTCCATTCCCAGATTACGTAAACATTTCTTAAACACTGCTATAAATTGAAAGCGTGATCAAAAGTAGCCATCCTTGTGTCTGAGAAGCGGGCCAGCCGCGACCCCGGCCCCTCCTTGAAAATCCTGCAAACACCGTACCGGACACACCAAACATCCCGGTACCTCAAACAATGAAACAAAATGACCTCTCCCCTCCCGATCCATTTTGGAAAATCTCAGAAATATCACCACCCTGTCGTCATATAAACTTACATCCTCCCTTCTCAGACCCCCCTCCCGCCGCACACTCGCACACACTAACTCCCCTAGACGAAAAGCCCCGAAAAAAGCCAGCGCAAAAGCTAATCTGAACAATCTCACCTCCCAAACCGAATGACACACTTCAGACACCTGCTCCCCCAACTGCAACAACAACAAAAAAGACACAGGGAGACGAGAATCTTTGACGCGCTGAAACCTTCTATACCCCTTTAAGATTTGCCGAACCAAAAAGGACTTAGTAATGTCCGGGGAATTCCGCAATTTGAATCCAAAGGCCAGGCCTGCGATGCAACTGTTGATCTTCGCCACCGACTAACCTTGTTCTTTTACATGGCCAATAAAAAGCAACAACGGAATTTCCCCGCCCAGCACATCGACCCCCAGGTCTTTACACCACCGCTGCCACATACTCCAAGCCTTATCATACATCCTCCAAGTGCCTTCACTCAATGACGCCTGCAATAGAACCGCTACGGTACCTCCAGGATCTCCCACAACGACTCCGGACACACCATCCCGACCTGACTCGCCTCCGGGGCCAACTGGCGAAACCGCTCCCACTGCAAACGAGAAAGTGCGTCAGCTATACAATTAGAAGAACCAGGAACATGCACTGCAAACACCCAAGCATTCAGGGACAAGCACCGCAGGACCAACTGTTGCAGCAGGCAAACGACTGGGGGGGAAGAAGCCGTTACACTATTGATGGCTTGCACCATGCCCAGGTTGTCGCAATGGAACCTAACCTTCTTGTGCCGAAACTTCTCCCCCCATAGCGTGACTGCCAACACAATGGGAAAGAGTTCAAACAATGCCATGTTTTTAACCCACCCCTTCAGTATCCAAGACTCCGGCCACTTCCCCGCACACCATTGTCCATCACAGTAGGCCCCAAAACCAACTCCACCCGCCACATCCGTAAACAATTCGAAATCGAAGGCATCAACAACACCGCCCATAACTAATGCTCTGCCGTTAAACTGTTGTAAAAAAGAATCCCACACCTTCAAATCCCCTTTTAACTCCCTGCCTAGCCTAATAAAATGGTGCGGGGACACAACACCCCTAGTCGCAGAAGCCAACCTCCTACTAAAAATGCGGCCCATCGGGAGGATCCTACATGCAAAATTTAATTTGCCCAACAATGATTGCAGGTCCCGCAGGCGAATCTTTTTTGCCCCCAATGCGGCCGCCACTCCTGCTCTCAAATCTGATACTTTGTCTACCGGTAGCCTACACTCCATCCGCTGCGTATCAATGACAATACCCAGAAAACTCAGCTCAGTAGTCGGCCCCACCGTCTTATCCCCCGCCAACGGGACTCCGAAACGCTCAAAAACAGACTGCAATGTAGATAACAGCAACGAACAAACCCTAGACCCTCCTGATCCCAAACACAAGAAATCATCCAAATAGTGAATGACAGAGTGACAACCTGATTCCTGAACAACTATGCAGCGTACTCAAGTTAGGTGTAGAAATGTTCCTGGGTGTTGTAGTGCAATTGTGACACTAACCTGAGACAGCTGACTCTCTGCAAGGGCAGGTGATGATAAGTAATGTTCGTGACGCCAGTGCCAATTAAACGGTGGCACGCCGTTTGCTGATAGCAGGAATAACTGAGGAACCACGTGATGTTAAAACAGAACTCAAACTTTAGTAGTCATCATACTTGGACATAGATGGAAGCGCAGTTCCTTTGCAGACAGTTGGTTGCAGTACATTTGATGCAGGCAATATATATAGCAAGGTGACTTCAGAGTGTTAAACACAGGACTTGCAGTACAGGCGGCTTGCACTCTATTCCTGACTGATCCTGGAACATAGAAACTCTTCTCCAAGGCCCGATGCCCTAGCTCTGGCGTATATCCTTGGTTTTATAATTATCAAGTACCTCCTCTGTTGTCTTTAGTACCTCTTGCTTTTCTGAGCTTGCCTCTGTCTCTCTCAGTGTCCTCAGGCTGATTAGCTGTGGTGTTCCTGCTTCTGCATATATGAACTCAGAAGGGGAACCTTTTCCTTGGATCTGGAACCCGGTTACAGGGACTGCAATACCCTCTCCTGGTCTGCAGGCTTCAGGCCTGGACTTGACTCTGACATAGTCTAATCCCCAACTTGGTTCTCACTCTGGTTAGACTAGACTACAGACTGACTTTTCCTTCCCTGACTGGGCCTTATATAAACTAGGGCTCCCTAGCTCCCTCTAGTGACTAAGAGCTGGAATGACACCCCTAGCAGGCCTGTACATGCACATTTTACAGCAACAGGGAAATATATAGCATTACATTACATGTTATAAAGATGACTTATACCAACTTCCCCATAAATAAGGAGAAACGACAGCACACCAGTGACCCTTCTGTAGTGACGGGCATTACAGCTCCCGTACACTACATACCCCACTGCTTTAAGCTGAGTACGACCTCGTACTCCATCAGGGCCCGCCCAACTGGAATTTCTACCTGAAACAGAAAAAGACACATGCAGGCATACATATATGTAATTCATCTGCATTTACATTCATATCAGGTCCAATTGGCAAAGGTGAAGGGTGGTGACAAGGGGCGTCGTTCTCTTCTTTCAGGATAGTGAATGGAACTGGGGCGCTGACCTGGCACAGCGTGACATTAATACCAGGATAGTCCATATGTGCAAATTGTCCTTAATAGAACAGCAAGAAACGGTAAAACAGTATAAAAGTTCTTGGAGGCTCAAAGAACAAATATGAGTCCGTACCCAGGTTACTTTCCTATAAATCACAGAGGCTCTCATGCGGTGGAGTCCATCTCTGGGCACATTTCCCTTTAAAAGAGCAAAAATCTCAGAGGCTCAGGTTCTTTTGAGTCTATCTCTGGGCACGGTTCCTTAGTATCAAGTTGCACAATATAAAACAAGTGCTGTAATACCCCTGATCAACCTGAAAAGGGGGTTAAGGGTAAAAGGTGCAACAAAGGAACAGGCACAACTTGGCGTGGGATAGCAAAAGCAGGCAGGAGGTCCTGGAAACAAACTTGGCCTTGTTGACTTTAATACTTCAGTGGTTAACACCTACTACTGAGCCGTGGATAAACTGGCAGCAGCAACAAACGGCCAGGAAACATAGGACTCCTGTCCTGGAAGGGTTAAGTTCTCAACATCATTTTTTTAGCAAAATAAATTAAAGGCCTAGCAGGCTGATTCACAGAGGCATGTCATAATCACCCGGCTCTGCTGGCAAACATGGCCTGTAGTAGTCCTCTACAGGAGGATGTGCCCACATCACGGTGTCAGGGGGCAGCTGCAAGGTGAAGGGGCCCCTGATAGGTATTGGCCCCATAGGCCCAGGGGTAAACACTCTTTTGGACCGCACCGGTCCCGGCATAACTACTGTAGGCTGTAGTGGACTTGGTACCGCCGCCGCAAGCGGTCCGGTGGGCTCTGTGCAGCAATTCACAGCAATAGAGGGTCTTCTTTGGGACCTTGACGGAGCAACATTAGTAGAAGGTGGTTTACGGGTGGTGACAGGCACCCTTACCTCGTCCTTCTTAGGCGGCGGCTGGATCCTGGTGGTGGCAATCTTGCGCAGCTCCCGCAACTTTTCCTCCAGCCGGACAATCTGGTCACCGATGCTTTCCGTGTCGGAATCGCTGTCCTCTGCTGGCGCCGCCGGCGTAGGTACAGTCAACGATGTGTCGGACGCGGCCTCTGCAGGCTCCGGTGGCGCATCGGGTCTCCTACCCTTCCGGATATTCTCCAGGGTAACACGGAGTCCCTTGAGATTTTCCAAGTCCTGGATTGTCTTCTCCCGTCGAGGCAGCTCGGGGGAAGGATAGGGGCTCACCCATTTTTCCAACACGGTTGGCTGCCAGAAGACATTAGGCCCAATGAAGGAGCCTTGCTCCTGGAAGGCGTGGTGGGCCGGTTCTGGAGAGCGTTCAGGTTCCCGCTCGCAGCCAGAGTAGTCTTCTTCTGCCTCCCAGTCCTCAGGTTCTCGCTTGGGACGGGTCACAGCAGTCGCATATGGGCCTCTCAGGCTCTCGGCAGGGGTGAACTCCACCTCCTCTCCCTCGCGGAGGCTATGCTGATACGAAGGGAGGTAGTCTCTCTTGACAGATCTCCTGTTAGGTAGTCTTGTATGAACCCGTAGCCACGGGTTTTGTCAAAGGACACCACCAACCCCTTTCTCCTTTCCAGGCGGGGTTGGGTGTTGGTGTGGCGCTCGTGAATAGTCTTGGTCAGTTCCTCATAATATATTTTAGTCTTTGTATTCCGCTTTATAGCGGCCTCCCGGATCTCTGCCATTAATGAGGACCACTTGAAAGAGGGCTGAAAGAAGTCTCTCCAAGAGCCATAATGATGCTCTGGTTCTTTCTCCCGTGGCGGGCAGGCGGGTTTCTCCGGTCCCGGAGAGTAGGCCGGTGGAGCGTCCTCAGGCTCTACACCAACATTATTCATCTTTGGTAACTCCCGCGCGGACGTTGCAGCAAAACAGTCCTCACTGTCCAACATGCTCGATCCTTCTCTGGAGAGCGACAGGGTGGCGCCAATAAGATCAGCCAGATCCTCCCATTGCACTGGGAGGCCGCCCCCCAGGTATTCCAGTATATGGAAGGCGGAGTCCATGCTGGCAGACATGCAAATGTCCAGACAGGCTGTGGCGCCTGACCTTGAACCTTTTCCCGCTTCTTCATCAAAAAGGCGCCAACTTTTCCCGCCTTTTCGGGATGAAGATGACGCAGCAGCAATTTCAGCAAGCTCAGCGGCCATCTTTGGTAGAAACGCTGTCTATTCACTGACAGCAAGCAGGATGATGAAAAGTCCACAAAACTACACTCCGATGTGGCGATTTCCTTCCTCTTGATAGCGCAACACTGCACAGCGCTTTTTTGAGGTTTTAGGGACACTTTTGGTATGTTTTTCAGTCCACAAAGTCCACTTTAATAAAACAGGCAATTTGTCACTTTGGTCACAGGGCAACTGTATAAGGCACAAAGTTCACGCTTCTTGCACTAGAAAGCGTGCGTATCCTGTTCGTGACGCCAAAAGAGAGGTGCAGCGTACTCAAGTTAGGTGTAGAAATGTTCCTGGGTGTTGTAGTGCAATTGTGACACTAACCTGAGACAGCTGACTCTCTGCAAGGGCAGGTGATGATAAGTAATGTTCGTGACGCCAGTGCCAATTAAACGGTGGCACGCCGTTTGCTGATAGCAGGAATAACTGAGGAACCACGTGATGTTAAAACAGAACTCAAACTTTAGTAGTCATCATACATGGACATAGATGGAAGCGCAGTTCCTTTGCAGACAGTTGGTTGCAGTACATTTGATGCAGGCAATATATATAGCAAGGTGACTTCAGAGTGTTAAACACAGGACTTGCAGTACAGGCGGCTTGCACTCTATTCCTGACTGATCCTGGAACATAGAAACTCTTCTCCAAGGCCCGAAGCCCTAGCTCTGGCGTATATCCTTGGTTTTATAATTATCAAGTACCTCCTCTGTTGTCTTTAGTACCTCTTGCTTTTCTGAGCTTGCCTCTGTCTCTCTCAGTGTCCTCAGGCTGATAGCTGTGGTGTTCCTGCTTCTGCATATATGAACTCAGGAGGGGAACCTTTTCCTTGGATCTGGAACCCGGTTACAGGGACTGCAATACCCTCTCCTGGTCTGCAGGCTTCAGGCCTGGACTTGACTCTGACATAGTCTAATCCCCAACTTGGTTCTCACTCTGGTTAGTCTAGACTACAGACTGACTTTTCCTTCCCTGACTGGGCCTTATATAAACTAGGGCTCCCTAGCTCCCTCTAGTGACTAAGAGCTGGAATGACACCCCTAGCAGGCCTGTACATGCACATTTTACAGCAACAGGGAAATATATAGCATTACATTACATTACATGTTATAAAGATGACTTATACCAACTTCCCCATAAATAAGGAGAAACGACAGCACACCAGTGACCCTTCTATAGTGACGGGCATTACAGCTCCCGTACACTACAACTACCCACTCCAGAAAAGAACTGAAACGCTCAAAATATGCACATGATATTGAACAGCCCATTGGCAAACACCTGTCCACAAAATAGCCGCCATTCCAAAAGCAACCGAGTAAATGCAGACTATCCGGGTGGACCGGTAACAATCGGAATGCCGCTTCAATGTCACATTTTGCCAACAGGGTACCCGGACCCAACTTCCTAACCCATTCTACAGCCGCATCAAAAGAAGCATAAACCACGGAACAAAGTTCTGGGTCAATGCCCTCATTGACCGACGCGCCCTTAGGGAATGATAAATGGTGGATAAGCCTAAATTTATGTGGCTCCTTCTTAGGGATTAAACCCAAAGGGGAGACACGCAAATTACTGATGGGTGGTGTAGCAAACGGACCATCCATCCTTCCCAGAGAAACTTCCTTAGCTAACTTCTCTGCCACTATGTCCGGGAACTCCAATGCTGAGCGCAAATTCTTCCGCTTCTCCGTCACTGGTAACGGGTGAGAGGGAATATGAAAACCAAACCGAAATCCTAAACACAAAAATTCCGCTAACTCCCGGTTCAGATATCTATTTAGATGATCCACCATCCTTTCCACTCGTATCGGAGTCAGCCCCTTTTGCAAAACTATCCCCTCCCCTCTGTCTGCCCCCTCTAAAACATCTGTTAGCCCCATGGCCACCTCCACACATGGAACATTCATGCCTAAATTTACATTTTTGGCCGAATTTACAATTTCCCTCATTGAAAAGGAAGCAGAAACCTTTTCCAACTGGGGGTGTCCCTGTACCTTGCTGGGCCCCAACCTCTGACTCGTTCCGAAAGGACTGACCACTCCTACCTGGCGCTGTCACCCTCATCCATAATGCAATGTCTTTATGGTCCCATCTCATATTAGGACGGACCGCTTTCCTTTGACGAAACTGTTCGTCGTATCGTAACCACCCTGATCCCCCATACACCCTATAGGCTTCCCCGATAGCATCCAGATAACAGAATAAAGGGGAGCAACATTCGGGACTCTTCTCCCCAATTACACTTGCCAAAATAGCAAAGGCTTGCAGCCAATTACTAAATGACCTAGGGATAAGGCGAAAACGACGCTTATCATCATCTTCCTTCCTTACTCCATCCTTCTTTACCACGTCAAGATTGAAGCGTTCCAATGGAAGCAGCGAGAATATTTCTATATATTCTCCCTTCCAAATTTTTTTGTGCACCTCAGCCTTCAAATGCGCTCCCAGGAGACCCTCAAAGCAGACATACACTTCCCCCTTAGCCGCATCATCTAACCTGGGCCTATCCTCATCACCTCCCGCCTGCGTCTGCACTGACACTGACTCCGCCATAGCTGTGCTAGCAGTCGGCGGTATATTGCTATTTCCTGTCCCCAACCCCCACGCTGTTAATGGGGTGGCCCCCATTCCCCCCCTATCCTGACTAACCCCAGCTAAACCACACAGCAAGCGCCCCAAACCCCCAATAATAGCACTATTGCTCCCACCCGAATTGGGCGCCCCGTTAAATAAAGATATCAATGTTCCCAATGATGTCTCACCTAGCTGCCCCGGGCGCTGTGAACCCGGCAGCCGAAAATCCGGATTCCTGACGGACGACTCCTGGATCCGCGACGGTCTGTGTATGGTCCCTGGCGCTGTTCGCAGGCTGCACCCCAGCCGGGTCACCGCTGGGCGCGTTATGGATAACTCTGGGAAGCCCTCTGTCCTCCCCGCTGTCAGGACCAGCAGAAAACTGTCCGCACGTAGAAAAAGGCCTGCGCACATCCCTGTCCACTACGTACGCAGCCTCGCGCCTGTCTTCCCGCCCAAGAGGCCTGCTCTGGGAAGAGGGGCCATCCAGAGCAACCTCGTCCTCCTCCTCTGAAGGTGGTGAATCCTGGCAAGGCCTGCGCCCGTCCCTGGCACCGCCAGGCGCAGCCTCGTGTGCCAATGAAAGGGGCTCATCCTGTAAGGGCCTGCGCCGGGCCGCCCTGGCCGACCGCGCAGCCCCGCCGCCGCCTCTGCTGCCGCTACCGTTCCCTTGCTGAGCAGGCCTCCGCCTCCCGGGGACAGGAGGGGATCCTGCAGCACCTGGTCCTGACTCCTCTGACGCTGCAGCAATGGGCTGAGGGGAAGGCCCCACAGCCTCCACAGGGTCCCGCCGGACATATGGATTCCTCCCACGCCGGGGGGCCGTAGGAGCGGTAACATTAGAAGGCCCCCGGCGTGGAGGGTCCCTTGTGGGGCTCCTGACACGGCGCCGGACCCGGGGGGGTAGATCGGGGCTCATGGGCGCCGGCGGCCGTACCCGCCTCGGCCGTGTAGCCATGGGATTGGGGCTAGTTGTACCCCCCTCCGCTCCCCCCAACAACGCCGTCACCTGCTGCGCTAGCCAGTCTGGGCCCCTGGTGTCCGCCGCCTCTCTCAAACGCTGCAGCATCGCCTCCACTGCTTCCGACATGGCAGTATGCGATGCTGCAGAAGATGCCGGCTCCTTGCTTTCACAAAATGGCGGGCGCTAACCCGCCTCACCCCTACTTAAGCTTGCCGCTCCCCGCCCCTTCCTGGCTCATCCCCCCCTGCACGTCTCACCGTTAACCTCTGACTACCCTAGCCCTCGCTACCACAACGACTCATGCCGGCCTCCCCTGAAGCGTACCGCTCCGTCCAGCCTTACTTTATTGGTTTATTACGGTTTTGAGTTTTTGACTCTTGCCCTTATTGCATATTAAAACCTCATTTCTATCAATGTAGGTTATTTATTTATCTATATACATTTATGCACTTGTTTGTGTCTGTGAGCGTGTGCACTCACGTGCGCATATGTGTCATTCTCCTTTGCGCCCGCGCGTCCACACGCACCCACACACATCTCAACACTTTTCTTCCCTATATGTACAGCTGGGTCTGTACCTTATTCACTTTGGACATCTATATGTATATACACTCACCTAAAGAATTATTAGGAACACCATACTAATACGGTGTTGGACCCTTTTTTGCCTTCAGAACTGCCTTAATTCTACGTGGCATTGATTCAACAAGGTGCTGATAGCATTCTTTAGAAATGTTGGCCCATATTGATAGGATAGCATCTTGCAGTTGATGGAGATTTGAGGGATGCACATCCAGGGCACGAAGCTCCCGTTCCACCACATCCCAAAGATGCTCTATTGGGTTGAGATCTGGTGACTGTGGGGGCCATTTTAGTACAGTGAACTCATTGTCATGTTCAAGAAACCAATTTGAAATGATTCGAGCTTTGTGACATGGTGCATTATCCTGCTTGAAGTAGCCATCAGAGGATGGATACATGTTCTCATTCTGTTTACGCCAAATTCGGACTCTACCATTTGAATGTCTCAACAGAAATCGAGACTCATCAGACCAGGCAACATTTTTCCAGTCTTCAACAGTCCAATTTTGTTGAGCTCGTGCAAATTGTAGCCTCTTTTTCCTATTTGTAGTGGAGATGAGTGGTACCCGGTGAGGTCTTCTGCTGTTGTAGCCCATCCACCTCAAGGTTGTGCGTGTTATGGCTTCACAAATGCTTTGCTGCATACCTCGGTTGTAACGAGTGGTTATTTCAGTCAACTTTGCTCTTCTATCAGCTTGAATCAGTCGGCCCATTCTCCTCTGACCTCTAGCATTCACAAGGAATTTTTTCCCACAGGACTGCCGCATACTGGATGTTTTTCCCTTTTCACACCATTCTTTGTAAACTCTAGAAATGGTTGTGCGTTAAAATCCCAGTAACTGAGCAGATTGTGAAATACTCAGACCGGCCCGTCTGGCACCAACAACCATGCCACGCTCAAAATTACTTAAATCACCTTTCTTTCCCATTCTGACATTCAGTTTGGAGTTCAGGAGGATGCCTTGACCAGGACCACACCCCTAAATGCATTGAAGCAACTGCCATGTGATTGGTTGACTAGATAATTGCATTAATGAGAAATAGAACAGGTGTTCCTAATAACTCTTTAGGTGAGTGTATATCGTTATGGGTATCACTGTGGGTATGTACCTCACATGTATATGTATTTTTTATATGTATTTTTTATATATATATTTTTTATATATTCTCTATGTATACTCTATATATTTGGTGTTTATATACTTCCATATATTTCACTTATTAATATGTTGAATACTGTAGCGCTGTATGAGGTCCTCTCTGGGTCTGTTTTTCATTGTGTCATAGGATGTGTTATGTATGGTCATTTTACATTCTGGCCCAATACACTCTGTTTTGCTTTACAATATGAGCTCTATTTGCCCCCCTATGTTATAATTTGGCTCCACGGGTCTGTTGGAGCGTCTTAGGTCATAGTTCTTTGTATTCATTACTCCTGCCGAATCCCGGAAGTAGCGCTTTGCGTTCCACCATGCGGTTCACCTACAGGAACCGGAAGTGACGCGATGCGTCTCCCTTCCTTGTGTGGCCACACATGTTTCTGCTCCCTAAGTGTCTGCAGCTGCCTCCTATTCAGCAGCTATCCTCTTGGCTATATAAGCCATCCTATTAGCCCCCCTCCATACACACCTCCCCCTGAAGAAGCCTTGCGTGAAACGTACGTCGGGGTTGCTGGAGCACTACACAGGTACTTTGTCCATGGCTTTACAATGAACTACTCAGCTTCTGCTATCTATGCACTTTGATATATTTGCACTTTGCACTTTATTTGCATATTTTGGTTATTATACATGATACCTTTACCTAGCCTCTATAGCTTTGCCTGACTATTTGTTTTTCTGATATCCTATTTGGCCCATATGCACATTGTGCTATATTTATATACCCATTGTTTGGATTTATTTGCCATTTCAGGTATTAGTGTGCTCCGTGTCATTCTGTGTGCTCATTTTTCACCATCTACTGTTTTCTATGTGTTTTTACTGTGATTTGTCTCATATGGAGACACTAATAAAATTTATATATTCATAATATTATTGAGTGCGAGCCCTATTTCTCTTTCTTTGGCGTTCTACTATTCGTGCTGGCTCTGCACGGGTACTCACTTCTGTGAGTCATTCATTATTGGTGTTTATTGTTATCTGCGGACATTTATTTGTTCTTTTGCAGACCTTTCCATTATGGATTTCCTAGCCCATGAGGCCTCCTCTAGGTCCCAGACGAATGCTATTTTTAACCGTGATGGTGAGAGCACGCAGGATGTTAACCATCTAAGGAATACACGTGATTTGAAGAGCTCTTTTAGAAATTTATCGCATAAACGTCTCCGTATGTGGTGGAATAAGACGTCCATGGAACAGTATGTATCAAAAGATTTAATTCCACGGGGTCTCCGGGTTCAGGTGTTTCCCTCCTATGGTCTTGAAGTGGAGCATTTAAATGCCAGATGGGAGGAAGCCTGTAATGTCTGTTCTAATACTTTTTTAAAATTACTGATATCAGCTAATGAGACCATGCTGAGTGCCTTGGATAAGGAGTTGACTACGGTTGATGTCCAACTAAAGCAATCATTATCCAGTCCTGAATTGGAGTCCTTTAAAAACGAAATGGAGACTAGCCATGATGCATGGGAAAAACTTATTAAGGACCGCAAGGCGAGCAAATTTCAGAGGGATCGTCAAGATTATGAACAGAAGCGGGTGTATCGATGGCAGCAATTCAAAACCATGCCCAGGAGCCGCAGTGCCTCTGTCTCCTCCTATACTTCAACTGATGCCGAAGGGGCACGAGGTGATGATGTGGCCACCCCCCGCTCCACGAGGTACGGGGGCAAACGGAAGGACATACCGAATCATCAAAAAATTTACAAAAGATATCGCACAGGTGATTCCGGCCCATCTAGAGCTCAGGTAATTAATCTTTCTGATACTGTTCTCACTGAGGCCCAACTTGAGGTCTTGAGTCTGAGTCTTAATTTCGTCCCGACAACTAAACTTGATGTTTTTACAGCGATAAAGGACCTGAACTTATTTGCAAGGAATCTAGTTTTTAAAAGGATTTTTCACAAAGATGGCAATTCTGCACCGTCCCCCCCGACCAATGAACAAAGAGCAATACAGGATTTATGTGATCTACTGGATGAACAGGATCCTCCTCCAGTAAGTAGGCTGCCGTATACGTTGATGCCCAGATCCAAGAAATTTCCCCCTATTTATATGTATCCCAACATTGACATCTTTGTGAAACTGGTTACGGATGACTTGACCAAGGCATCCACCAAGTTTCAACATGGTAATATGGATGGTAACCTACGCTTAGCGGTTAAGCAATTAAGTGATATGAAAAACCTGGTAATTAAACCATCCGATAAAGGGGGCAATATAGTGGTCTGGCCTGTTACATTATACGAAAAGGAGGCTTTCCGTCAATTGAAGAACCCAGTCTGCTATAAGAAACTCACCTTTAATCCTCTCAATTCCTTTCAGGATTCCTTGAATAAGATTCTGCATTTGGCCTATGATCAAGGTACCATCAGTCAGAAGGAGTTCAGTTGTCTACTTGTGCCCTGCCCTACGATACCTACTTTTTACCTGCTACCTAAAGTGCACAAGCAGCTTTCCACCCAGCCAGGTCGCCCGATCGTCGCAGGTAATAACAACTTATGCGAACCAATATGTAAGCTGGTCGATCATGTGTTGCGACCTTTGGTTGAGAATCTCCCTTCTTACCTTAAAGATACTGGCGACATCTTGCGGAAACTAAATGGTATACAACCGGAGGATGACATGCTCATTGTTACCTGCGACGTTGAATCACTGTACACTTCCATTAGCCATCAGGATGGGATGGCAGCAGTGTCGCAGTTCCTAGCTATGTCTGATGTCGAAGGTGATTATGCCACGTTCATTCTGCAAATTTTGGATTTTGCCCTTCGGCATAACTTTTTTGTTTTTAAGGGATCCTTCTACCTACAGCTCCAGGGAACGGCGATGGGGGCGGCCTGTGCGCCATCCTATGCTAACCTTTTCCTGGGGCTGTGGGAGAGGGATCTCTTTCTGACTGACCCCATTCCCTCTATTGACAGGGTATATATGTGGAATCGCTACATCGATGATGTTCTCATGATTTGGCAGGGCACGACTGGAGAACTGGACTCCTTCATGACTAACCTGAATCAGAATCAGCTCAATATCCATCTCACCTATAAATCCGGTCGAAGAGATATGGATTTTCTGGACGTTCTTCTACAAGTAGATCATCAAGGCTTAATTTACACTGACCTGCATCGTAAACCTACTTCAGTGAATAGTCTGTTACACGCTGGCTCTGCACATCCACGGAGACTGATTGAAGGGATCCCTATGGGCCAATTTCTGCGACTAAGACGCATATGCTCTAACGACGATCTGTTTGAAAAGCGTGCCCAGGAGTTGACCAATAGATTCAGAGAGATAGGCTATACTGAATCCTCTCTGAAGAAAGGCTATTTTAGAGCCAAACGATCTGGGAGGGAGGACCTTTTACAACAGCGTCCGAAGACAAAGAAATCTCAGAACAACATGGTACGCTTCATCACTACCTACAATTCAGGTCCTAATGCAGTACTGCAATCATTAAACACACATTGGAATATCTTGTGTATGGACCCCATCTTGAAACAGCACTTACCTCCGAGGCCATCCTTAACTTTTCGACGTGAGAGGAATATACGGGATGTTTTAGTCCACAGCCACCATCAGGCTGCCACCCCCTCACGCATCTTTGGATCCAAGGGTCCCAAATGGGGTTGCCGCCCCTGCGGTAATTGTGTGGCATGTGCTCACATCCTTACTACCACCTCTTTTACTGATTCCGCTGGACAGAAGATCTACCAAATTACACATACTATCACCTGCAGCACCACCGGGGTGGTCTATGTTGCCAGTTGCCCCTGTGGGCTTCTATATGTTGGTCTCACATCACAAGAACTGAGGCGTCGTACGAGAGAACATGTGCTGGGGATACAGTCAGCTGCGACTGAGGAAGATGACACTGCCCTAAGGACCATCCCTCGCCATTTCAAGACATACCATGCCAGTGATAGCTCTTTGCTTCAGGTAAGAGGGATCGACAGGGTTTTTGCGGGCAGCAGAGGTGGCAATTGGAAACGCCTCTTAGCCCAACGCGAGGCTAGGTGGATTTTCCAATTACACACTGTTACCCCTCATGGTTTAAGAGAGGGTTTAAGCTTTGCCCCCTTCCTGCCGTAATACTGTTGGGGCCGTATCCATGGCTTGTATTCGATCTCTCTCTTTCTTTTCTCTTTTTTCTATTTTGAGCTCGAAATTTGGTTGTATTTTTGTGTTCCTTTAGATAGATATACATATTCTGTGTGTGTGTGTCTGCCCATGGGTGTTTTCTTTGTCTGTTCGCTTTTAGGTTTAATATAACACTCTTGAGGGCTGCCTTTCTTTTGGCTGGCTCAATCATTTTATTATGTATTTTATCTGTTTTTCCCGCAGAGGGATTTTTAATTATGTCTTTCTTGTGTCAGCTATTTAGGTGTGGTTGCCATCGATACTCGGGATTCTGCGCCCCTTTCTCCCCCTCTCTATCCAGGCCCATTGCCGTTGAGGATCCTACAGATGTATTTACGTCTTGGTTTAATTGACAATGATTTCACTTTATGGTGTATTTGCATGTATATTACATCTGTCACATTATTGGTTTATTACGGTTTTGAGTTTTTGACTCTTGCCCTTATTGCATATTAAAACCTCATTTCTATCAATGTAGGTTATTTATTTATTTATCTATATACATTTATGCACTTGTTTGTGTCTGTGAGCGTGTGCACTCACGTGCGCATATGTGTCATTCTCCTTTGCGCCCGCGCGTCCACACGCACCCACACACATCTCAACACTTTTCTTCCCTATATGTACAGCTGGGTCTGTACCTTATTTACTTTGGACATCTATATGTATATATATCGTTATGGGTATCACTGTGGGTATGTACCTCACATGTATATGTATTTTTTATATGTATTTTTTTATATGTATTTTTTATATATATATTTTTTATATATTCTCTATGTATACTCTATATATTTGGTGTTTATATACTTCCATATATTTCACTTATTAATATGTTGAATACTGTAGCGCTGTATGCGGTCCTCTCTGGGTCTGTTTTTCATTGTGTCATAGGATGTGTTATGTATGGTCATTTTACATTCTGGCCCAATACACTCTGTTTTGCTTTACAATATGAGCTCTATTTGCCCCCCTATGTTATAATTTGGCTCCACGGGTCTGTTGGAGCGTCTTAGGTCATAGTTCTTTGTATTCATTACTCCTGCCGAATCCCGGAAGTAGCGCTTTGCGTTCCACCATGCGGTTCACCTACAGGAACCGGAAGTGACGCGATGCGCTCCAGCTTGGAGCGCACTCGTCTCCCTTCCTTGTGTGGCCACACATGTTTCTGCTCCCTAAGTGTCTGCAGCTGCCTCCTATTCAGCAGCTATCCTTTTGGCTATATAAGCCATCCTATTAGCCCCCCTCCATACACACCTCCCCCTGAAGAAGTCTTGCGTGAAACGTACGTCGGGGTTGCTGGAGCACTACACAGGTACTTTGTCCATGGCTTTACAATGAACTACTCAGCTTCTGCTATCTATGCACTTTGATATATTTGCACTTTGCACTTTATTTGCATATTTTGGTTATTATACATGATACCTTTACCTAGCCTCTATAGCTTTGCCCGACCATTTGTATTTCTGATATCCTATTTGGCCCATATGCACATTGTGCTATATTTATATACCCATTGTTTGGATTTATTTGCCATTTTAGGTATTAGTTGTGCTCCGTGTCATTCTGTGTGCTCATTTTTCACCATCTACTGTTTTCTATGTGTTTTTACTGTGATTTGTCTCATATGGAGACACTAATAAAATTTATATATTCATAATATTATTGAGTGCGAGCCCTATTTCTCTTTCTTTGGCGTTCTACTATACGTGCTGGCTCTGCACGGGTACTCACTTCTGTGAGTCATTCATTATTGGTGTTCACTGCTATACCTAGTAGACAGGTAAAAAAATTCACTAATTTGTCTGTTACATTTTCAGGTGAAATTCAGCAATTTTTGTATGTGATAGACCCCTGCTCTACCTAGTAGACAGGTTAATAAATTTCACTAATTTTTCTGTTACATTCTTGGGTTGACATTTTACAATTTTTGACGTGAATAAACCCCTGCTCTGCATAGGTGACAGGGACCGAAATTTTTACAAATAATCTGTTCCATTGGTGGGTGACATTAACCCATTTTTGGCGATGAAAAAAACCCTATTCTGCATAGGTGACAGGGACTTAAATTTCTAAAATTCGTCTTTAATTGGCCCTTTCCTTCGATCCTTCTGCTTTAATAACTTTTCCCACATTTCCGCTCGATCAAAATTAAATTTCATCCATTTATCTCCCTTGGATGTGGTATCTCTTTCTCACGCTCCCTCTCTGGTGTGGAACCCTGATTCGCCGATAACCGTGATCAACATGGTAGGCTCCGAAAAGAACATCGAAAGTGTATAGAGAAGATATCCAAATGGATGGTGGACGTCACAGGGACGTGCGATCAGGCAGAAATTATCTAGAGTCAACAAAACAGCAGCAGGGCCTCTCCTGTCTAACGTTTCCTAATCCAAAATACCGCAGTGACATTCCCTGTAATTTTTAATTAATCATTCAAATAACAGGGCATCTTAAGAGTCCTGTATTGTTATTTATCGTCACTACCTCCCCGAGTCGGGAGTGGGTAATTGCCGCGCGCCCCCTCCTTAACTTGAAAGCTTATGCTTCAATACTTTGTCCCACATTTCCGCTCAATTACATTTAATTTCATCGATTGACCTCCCTTGGATGTGATATCCCTTTCTCAGGCTCCCTCTCCGGCCTGTTACCCTGATTCCCCGTTACCCGTGATCACCATGGTAGGCGCATAAAAGAACATCGAAATTTGATAGAGAAGATATCCAATTGGATCGTGGACATCACGGGGACGTGCGACATGGTGGAGCAGTATGTGTGCACACGCCTACTTGTACGGAATGATGGGTCTGCCCCCTTTAACTTCAGGGTCTCCAAATTGGGCACATGGCCTGAGCTTGCCCTTTACGCCTTGGAGGTTCTGGCCTGCCCTGCAGCCAGTGTATTGTCTGAACGTGTGTTTAGCACGACTGGAGGGGGTTATCACAGGTTATATTTCCCAATGTTTTGGGGTGTACCCTAATAAAATAAAAAAATATTAATAAATTAAAAACCAAAAAGCAGTATAGGCTACCTCCTCCTCCTCCACCGCCGCTTCCACCTACACCGCCACATCCACCACCTTTTTTTGCGTATTTTATGTTATTTAAAGTAATTTCCCTATCCACATTTGTTTGCAGAGCACTTGCCATGCTCTTAACCACATTTTGATGCCATTTGCAGCCCTCTAGCCCTTTCCATGACATTTTTACAGCCATTTTAGTGCTCAAAAGTTCGGGTCCCCATTGACTTCAATAGGGTTTGGGTTCGTGGTCAAGTTCGGGTCAAGTTCGGGTCCCGAACTCAAACTTTTTTGTGAAGTTCGGTCGAACCCGTCGAACCCGAACATCCAGGTGTCCGCTCAACTCTAGTCAGGACACATCTCACTGCCCTAAGGCATGATGGGACAGCAGTCACATGACAAACCATGAAGTAGGATTCAAGCATTGGAGAAAACTGCAAATAAGGTAAATTTAAAAAGAAAATAAATTTAGTAATTGATGAAAATTACACTTTAAAATGAAAAGTAGTTCATGGCACAACCCGTTTAATTACATATATTTCCTTCATCATTTTTATGTCTTCAATGTGAATTTACAACATAGAAAATATAATAAAAAACAAGAAAAACCACGGAATGAAAAGGTGTGTCCAAACTTTTGACTAGTGCTGTATTTTTTTGTAAATGTAATGAAATGTACTTCATTAGGAATATTGGCAAGATCACATGCAGAGCTCATGGAGTACAAATGAAGCTGTCTAAGTAATGTAATTAGCAGTCTACTAACAAGGCAGTAATGATGGTTCCTACCATTCCAGAAGTACACACCACTCCCCCATTCCTTCTCATTACTGGACTTAAATCACAATTATGGAAACTATTTGCAACAAATTAAGAGACATTCAGTGGGAGGCACTATTAACCCTTATGTAGTTACAGATCTTGTCTGTAGAGAGTTCATCAGCAGTGGCTTTTCAGGGCAGGGAACTCCAAACCAACAATAGACCCCACTTCTTCTATATAGACAATGTATCACGAGAAAAGGGATCAGGATTTCTTCTTCTTGGTTTGATATTTTTCAATGAGGCATGGTGTCTTCTGTTTATGCCACATATAACAGGAACCATATGTGTCAAAAAGCTACACTTTTGACTCATCAGTATACAGTACACATGTGATCTGTTGCTAGCAGCAATCCCCAGCAAAATTGCATACAATGGAGGATGTCGGCAGTACCACAGTACCACAAAACATCCTACACAGGATAGCCAAATGTGCGGATGAGGCTATAAGAAATAAAAAAATCACTGGAAATGGTGCACTACAATGGTAAATGCAATTGACAATATATGGCTAAACTCTCACACTGGTATTAAAATGAGACTTTCACCAATCTATTCTTATATATCCGCTGCCGACATCCTCCATTGTATGCAATTTTGCTGGGGATTGCTGCTAGCAACGGATCACATGTGCAGGATTTGCTCCCCCGGTTAGAAATGCACAACAGCATATGGGGTCTTGAGCATTTTCTGCCTTTTAAGACCACTTTATTCAGTGATTTTGTCTGCATATGTATGCCTAGAGGTGAGGCAACCTCAGGTTAGAATGTGCCTTGATTTTTATCTATGGGTAACATTCAGGTGCACCTGGGTAGCCTGCGTCACATGAGCCAGTTATGGGTGGGACTTACAGCCTCCTCCCATTGTATGTGTGAATTTACGCTGGAGGTAACTGGGAGCTGCTGGCTCTTTGTAGGACCTTATGCCCAGGCATGGGATTCAGCCGGTTTCCTCTGGTTCTCCAGATCCGCTTGTTAAAATTACAGCCGTATCGGAGAAACGTGTTACCGGCTGAATCCCGATCCGGCGGGAGATAAGCGCTTGCATTGTGGAAGTGCTCATCTCCCTACATTCATCTGTATCACCGTCCTCGTGACGGCAATGCAGATGAACACTGCAGCAGGGCAAGGGAGAGGTGTCTCCCTTCCCTGTTCCTCTGATAGACACTAGGCCGGAAGAGGCCTGCATCGCATCACTGACAGCGTGGTGGTAAGTGTTCTTTTTTTCTTTTCTGGAGGACACTATTGGCACATGGAGGACACTATTGGGGTATCTACTGGGGGCATTGCTGGCATATGGGGGACACTATGTGGGCATCTACTGGGGCATTGCTGGCACATGGGGGACACTATGGGGCATCTACTGGCACATCCTTGGGGACACTATGGGGGGCATCTACTGGGGGAATTGCTGACATATGGGGGACACTATCGGGGGCATCTACTGGGGGTATTGCTGGCACATGGGGGACACTATGGGGGCATTACTGGCACATCATGGGGGACATCATGGGGGCATCTTATACTGGCACATTATGGGGACACTATGGTGTTGGAGGGGGGAAAGAACACTATGGGGGCATATTATATAGGCACATTATGGGGGCACTAAGAAGGGGCATTTATACTGGCACATTCTGGGGGACACTATGGGGGAATCTTATACTGGCACATTATGGGGGCACTATGGGAAAGAGGAGAGGAGCACTATGTGGGCATTTACTAGGGGCATTATATAGGGGTATTGTATACTTGCACACATTATTGGGGCACTATGGGGACATTAGCTCAACTGGGGGAACTGAGGGAATTTTTTGTACTGGCACACAGAACGGGAGCATTTTTGAACTAGTGCACTTTATTATTATTATTATTATTGAAGGTGGCAGGTGAGTTGTTAAGAAGGTAGGAGGAGGATGGAAAAGTAGGAACCTAAGATGGCTTTTGTCAAACTGCAGAGATGAGAGATGGGTGAAAAATCATCATGGTGGTCTGGTCTCAAAGGAGAAGATGAAGAAAGAGAAGGTCTGCATCAGAGGAGAAGTCACTTGATATAAGAGGTATGTGGTGCTGTATTCTGGATAGCACAGAATATAATATGTATGCAAATATGTATTTAGTGCTAGGTACAAATGTGTATAAAATGTATATGGTGTATATAAATCTACTGTAAGTGTAGCCTAGGTGTCATTTATATACTGTATGATGTATATTGTATATGTGATTATGTGAGTGTAGTGTCTATTGTAGGGGCTCAGCTCTCTTTCAGGGGGTCACACTCACAGACACCAGGATTTAAGGGCCAAAACTTTGTTTTATTGCGGCACATCCGCGTAAACATAAACAGTTTTACAAAATAAACTCCTGCCCGTCTGGGCTCTACCTAAACATATATAGGTTTCCCTGACTCACCTCTAAGTACCGCTTAGTGTCAGGGTCTCAGGCTCCAAGCCTTAGCAGGTTCCACTCATCAACCATCAGTCCACACAGGGGAGAGATCAGGCTTCGCATAGCCTTGTGGCCCCTCAGTCCTCCTGACTGAGACCACACACAGAGCCTCTGCTCCAGTATCACAGACACTCTCCCTTCTCCCAGACTGACCTACTCTGAGGCGCTTTATGCCAGCCTGATTACAGCAGGCCTCACCTGTGATCACCTCAGGTAGAAAGGAAAACCCATACTGGAAGGGTGTGGACTGGCAACTCCCTCTACCAAGCCTAGCCACCAGTCCAAGTAAAATCCAGCCCAGAAAATGTATACAAAAATGTCTTAGCAAACTATGCTTTGCTGAGACTACTGCCACTCTATGGATTTTATCTGTCTCAGCCATCTGAGGTACCTGAAGTGGGACAACACACCTTCCAGCACTGTTCACAGTACCACATATCCCCCCCCCCTTCCCTCTTCTTCAGACCGGAGGTCTGGGTATTTTCCCACATCGTACCATGCCCTCTGGAAGATGTGGTCAGTGTCACATATTTCTCTCTATTCTGCCACCCCCAGGCTAGCAGAGCTTGGTTTTTCATAAACACTGACTTTCTACCTAACAGACAGTGTCTAAGGGACTCCTCCTTCTCCTTTTTGCTGGAGAACTTTTTCTTAGCTTTCTGGCTTGCTCCTTTTCCAGATTTCTTCTTAGGTCCACGACCTCTAACTTCCTCAATCTTTACAGCCGTGTTTTCCACGGGGAGCTCCCGCCTCCCTTCTTTTGTTGGAGATCCAGCTGGTCAGTTTTATACTACCCTTTAGCCGCTCTGGTGTCACCTGGTGTTCACACTCGCTTTGTTTCTTTCTTCTATCAACAGATAGCACTTCTCTTTTTCCGTTACTCCCCACAGGGTTTAGCTCAGGTTTGGCTTCAGTTTCAGAGTCTTCTGCTTCTTCAGTAGCTCTGCACACTTCGGCCAACTCTTCTTCCGCCTTATCTTTGGTCTCTGGAGCATCCGAGAATCTCTCCCACTCCAACTCATTGGCCTTAGCTTCTTCAGCCTTTGAGTCTTTATTCAGTTTGTTAGCCTTCTCATCTTCCTCGGAAACGGCATCGTATACTAGCATTCTTAACCCCTCCTCTTTCTCATCAAGGTTGGAGGTACTGGAGACACCGGGGTCCTCAGACTCTTCATCTTCTGGGATTCCCTCCAGAGGGTCACCCAGAACATTGTTCTCCTTTCGGGCAGGCTCTAGGAGAGCCATCTCACAGTAGTAGACAACATCTGCATGCTGGCCATCTGTCTCCTCATATTTCTTCCCCAGCAGACCACTGGCTTTCTGGAAGGCATTGACGGCAGAGGGGACATCTTTCATGACCCGGTCCTGGCTACTCATTGCCATGAGTCTCTTGACTTCTGCCTCCAAATCAGCTTCATCAACTTGTTCAGAAGAAACTTCTTCCATCTTCTCTGCCTCGGCCGGCAGTGCAGTACCACCATCTTCAGGCCCATTCTTAACAGGCTCTGACTTCTTGGCATCTTTCAGAGGATGCTCCTCTCCAGGTTTCTCATTTTCCTTTGATTGAGCCAACCTGTCATCTTGAGAAGCTCTTGCCTCTAACCCGTCAAGCTTAGTCTTCTCCAACTCATAGACGTTCTTCCCGACGTCATCGTTTGAGCTCATGAGATCCTCCATCTCTGCTCTGGGTTGCTTTTTCAGCCTCTCACATTCACCTCACTCCTCAAGTGCTTCTTCAAAGGCGCTAACCAAGGAGAGGGCCTTGGTCTCCTTCTCCCGAGCATCAGCCTCAGCTCGGTCACGTTCTTCGGCATATCGGGCCGAGCCGTATTTCTCTATATGAGACATAATTTGCCTCTGTTGGTCACCCATCAGATCATCCAATTCTCGCTGAAGTTTGATCTTGGTTTTGCGCACAAACGTGACGGAAGCGCCCCGCCCTTTGGCCATTCTCTTTTGGATACCCTCTGGGGGTTCTACCCAGAGTCTCTTTAAGCACATTGTCCGTGTCTACCGCTGTTTTCTGTGCTTCTTTGGAGCCTTTATTCTTCACCTGGATATCAGGCAGTAGATCCTTCAGTGCACTTATCTCTTTCTGATTGCAGCTGTACTGACACGTCTGGTCATCTACCACTGCCTGGGTATAGGTCTCAGTCACTAGGCTGACGTCTCCCCACTTAACTCTCGTCACGTCAGGTATAACTGTTGTCTGGTCGCTACTAGCAACTACCTTAATTTCGCAAGACCTTGACCTGGTAGCTTCTTTCTCTGAGTTGCTATCGGTCACAGCACATACGTCATATATACTGCTCGGGTCATTATCAATCCTTACCTCTAGGGGCACCGATAAGCTAATCCCCACCTGGGACACTTCCTTAGTAACCAAAAAACACTGTGGAGACTGCATATCCACCTCTGGTACGTGCGGTACACCCTCTAGCTCTATCATATTCTCCTGCACATTCAAACAGTGAGTTGGAGCTGTGCTTTGCTCCACACTACTTATATGCATTTCTTCAAATCTTTTTATCAAGTCATATAGATCTTTCTGAAAAATAGCAGATGCAGAAAATAAAACTTCATTATCATTTACATTTTTACCACCAGGGAGCGCTTCTCCCCTGACCTCAACCTGCAACGGAAAAGGTATATCACTGTCACCGCATATTTCATATGACATCATATTTTCAGTATGCATTCCCACACTCTTGTCACCATCACTTTGCACTTTACCAGCACCATTGTTTTCAATGGTCAATATTCTTTCCCCATGTAGGTCAAAGTGCAGCTCCCTTAGATCTTCACTTAAAGGGACAGGTGCAGGTTCTGCAGGAGTTTTGTCACTATCTGCAGAAGTGTCTACCTTACCCCACAGCAACAAAACGATGTCTTGGCCCAATAACACATTAGGTATCCGTGAAACTGCATCACGAAGTTCACAAGTCCCAGATTGCACTGGAGTCTCACACTCAGGGAGAGCCACCGGACAGTCCATGCTAACTCCATGAAAGTCCTGCACATAGTTCTCAGCCACCCGGCTGGCAGGTACCAGGGTCACCTGGCTCTCTGCGTCCAGCAACGCCTCCACAAGGTCACACATTGGCGTAGCAGTCGCTAGTCCTGGTGTTTTTACACTCACTGGCTCGGCAGATAGCAACTGCTGCCGGCTCATACCACAGTACAGGGCTACTGAGGCATTAGGGCACTGGTCAGCAACACGTCCAACCTCCAGAGCCCTGCTCCCTGTCACTTTAATTGCTGTATAAGAAACAACTGGAACGCTCTTACCCACAGCCGTCACAGGTTTGGCGCTCCCAAATGCTGTACGCACTTTTCCCCAGCAGTCATCTTCCTTCTACGGGATGTTGGGAACCTCCCATCTTTGATTCCTGGTCATAGGACAATCAGGTGCACACCTTCCCACTTGGCGACATCTCCAGCAGCACTCTCTCTGTTGCCGGACAGCTGCATGCTGTCGAGGTTGGTTGCTCTTAGCAACAGCATTATGGCATCTTCGCACATCCTCTCTAGGACTCTGTACACCTTGGCAGAAAACACTTGAACTTTTGAGAGCCGCACTGCTCTCTCTCTCTCACACTCTTATGAGCAGCACCTTCTCCACTGGACAAAAAAAAGCTTTCGGTCCTTTAACGCCACACACAGCAAAAAAGCTTTTAACAGCACCTGCTGTCTCAGCGTTGCCCCTAACAACCGACCGTTGCCCTTCTCTCATGGACAACTTGCCCGCATCCGACACCAATTGTAGGGGCTCAGCTCTCTTTCAGGGGGTCACACTCACAGACACTAGGATTTAAGGGCCAAAACTGTGTTTTATTGCGGCACGTCCGCGTAAACATAAACAGTTTTACAAAATAAACTCCTGCCCATCTGGGCTCTACCTAAACATATAGGTTTCCCTGACTCACCTCTAAGTACCGCTTAGTGTCAGGGTCTCAGGCTCCAAGTCTTAGCAGGTTCCACTCATCAAGCATCAGTCCACACAGGGGAGAGATCAGGCTTCGCATAGCCTTGTGGCCCCTCACTCCTCCTGACTGAGACCACACGCAGAGCCTCTGCTCCAGTATCACAGACACTTCTCCCTCCCCAGACTGACCTACTCTGAGGCGCTTTATGCCAGCCTGATTACAGCAGGCCTCACCTGCGATCAGCTCAGGTAGAAAGGAAAACCCATACTGGAAGGGTGTGGACTGGCAACTCCCTCTACCAAGCCTAGCCACCAGTCCAAGTAAAATCCAGCCCAGAAAATGTATACAAAAATGTCTCAGCAAACTATGCTTTGGTGAGACTACTGCCACTCTATGGATTTTATCTGTCTCACCCATCTGAGCTACCTGAAGTGAGACAACACACCTTCCAGCACTGTTCACACTATATAGTCTGTTTATGTATGCATACCTCCCAACCATCCCAGATCTGGCATAACTACTGTGTGGGGGGCACAATGGAGACTAAGCAGGGTTGGGACATGTACAGATAGACATTGGGAGGAGTTAGAGGTGTGGGCCAGCACTTTAAAAAAAACTTCGCGCAAAACTGATAGTTTAGCTCCTTAGGCTTTTTAAAAGTTTTGTGGTATGTGTGTGTAGTGTATACATGGTGTATTTATGTATGTGTACCATGCATATGGTGTATTTATGTGTGTTGCATGTTTATGGTGTATGTATATGTAAAAATGTGTCCTGACACCACGTATCTGCCTTTGAGTAGGGAACCTGTTGTTAAAAATTTGAATCCCACCCCTGCTTATGCCCCTATCACAAATTGCCCATATGGCATAGGTAGGTTAGCGTTAGGTCCCGTGCCATATTGAGATACCTTGACAGGGTGCGCGGGCTCTTGTATGTTCTTGATATAAGAATATATTGGCGAAAGTCTCATTTTAATATCAGTGTGAGGGTAGGGCTCTTTCACACTTGCGTTGTCCGGATCCGTCGTGCACTCCATTTGCCGGAGGTGCCCGCCGGTTCCGTAACAACGCAAGTGAACTGAAAGCATTTGAAGATGTATCCATCTTCAAAATGCGTTCAGTGTTACTATGGCACTCAGGACGCTATTAAAGTCCTGGTTGCCATAGTAGTAGTGGGGAGCGGGGGAGCAGTATACTTACCGTCCGTGCGGCTCCCGGGGCGCTCCAGAATGACGTCAGAGCGCCCCATGCGCATGGATGACTTGATCCATGCGACACGTCATCCATGAGCGTGGGGCGCCCTGACGTCACTCTGAAGCGCCCCGGGAGCCGCACGGACGGTAAGTATACTGCTCCCCCGCTCCCCACTACACTTTACCATGGCAACCAGGACTTTAGCGTCCTGGAAGCCATGGTAACCATTCAGAAAAAGCTAAACGTCGGATCCGGTAATGCGCCGAAACGACGTTTAGCTTAAGGCCGGATCCGGATTAATGCCTTTCAATGGGCATTAATTCCGGATCCGGCCTTGCGGCAAGTGTTCAGGTTTTTGGCCGGAGCAAAAAGCGCAGCATGCTGCGGTATTTTCTCCGGCCAAAAAACGTTCCGTTCCGGAACTGAAGGCATCCTGATCATCCTGAACGGATTTCTCTCCATTCAGAATGCATTGGGATAATCCTGATCAGGATTCTTCCGGCATAGAGCCCCGACGACGGAACTCTATGCCGGAACCCAACAACGCAAGTGTGAAAGAGCCCTTAGCCATATATTGTCAATTGCATTTACCATTGTAGTGCACCATTTCCAGTGATTTTTTATTTATTTTTTCCAGACAACTACTATCTGTTTTCGGAACTGTCACTCTAGTGCCACCTATAGGTATTTACCCTGTACTGCATGTCCTATCTCTTAACCAATGTCATGTTTTAAGGTACTTTATCAGCCACACCAGAGTCACCCATCAATACACATGACTCAAGGAGCAATAACTTAGATACAGCATTTCTGAGTATATCTTGTCTTGAATAACTCATGTTCCAAGGGTCAGGCATTTACTTACAGTCACTTTTAGGTGGCACTAGACAGGCAGGGTTTTTTTGCTTCTGGAGAAGAGATATTTTGTATACCTTTTTCTATGGACCATTACATTGGGATCATTCAGATGAGCAAGTTTTTGTCCGAGTTTAGGATTGACAGAACCCAGACTGAATACTGACCCATTATAGTCAATAGAGGTCATTTACTAAAGACTGGTGTTTCACACACCAGTCTTAGTAAAAACATCACTGGAGGAAGATCAGTCCAATATATTAAGAGACACATGCCTCTTAATAAATTTGTGGCATCTTCTACTGGCCTTACGCCAGAACAGAAATCCATTCTTGCCAGGAGTTGCAGTAGATTTCTGGTTTAATGTGCGCCAGTTTTATACTCATCTACCCCCACGGGTTTCATGATTGAGGTTCTCAGTTATCAATACATCTGTAAAAACTAGGGATGATCGAAGCGAGCTTCGGAACCTAGATTCACTCAAAACTTTGGCTTAATGCTGTACGGAGATCCGTCTCTGTGCTGCATTAAAATGTACGGCCTCTGACGAGGCGAAGTCAGTTATTCCCAAAGTCTTGCGAGACTTCAGTGAATAACTTTGGTAGTTGATTTTTTTAAACGTCGGACCATTAAACTTGGATCCGAAGTCGGGTTCGGGTCCGAAGTACCAGTTGGAACCAAAGTCGACTTCTGATCCAAGTTTTAAAATGTTTTTGCAGTTTAACAATCAAATACTGCAATTATTCACCAAAGTCTTCGCCTCGTCGGAGGCCATACATTTTAATGCTGTACAGAGAAGTTACTTTGGATCTAGGATCTGAATCTTGCTTCGCTCATCCCTAGTAAAAACAGTAAACACATAACTATGCAAACAGTATAACGTTAGCAGCAAGACAGGTTAAACAGTAAACTTAAAGGGAACTTGTCATCAACTTTGTAGCTTTGGCTGGCTTATGGTCTCTTTACCACAGTGACAGTATAAACCCATACTGGCAGATGAACATTTGCACCCAGCACTTGAAATCACAGAGGATATCTCCTGTTCCTGTCATTAGTCGCTTCTTTACTAATGCCTCCCACTTTTGAAGCCTCCCTGTGACTATGTTCCTCTATAGCTTCCAGCTTGGGATCCACGGTGATTGCTTCCTTCATGGCCACAGGGGTTTGCACTGTTCCTTCACCATGTGAAGCATTCTTGCTTACAATAGCAGATAGCACATGACTCCATCCACATGTGGTCCATTTAAAAATACATCTGTATTGGGGGGGCGTGGCCTGACCGAGCTGGATGGCGGCTGCTTGAGAGCGGAGCTCCCGCCACTAGATTCCTCATAGCCTATTTTTTCAGCACTACCCGTGTACAGAAATGAAGATCCAACCCAAGGACTCTGCTAGAACAACTACGGACCAGAAGCGGGACCCCCTGCAACAAACCGATATGGAAAAATACCTTCAAAAATCGACTCCCCAGACACCCGCTCGCTCAAGCAAGATGGCGCAGAAGCGGCATGGGGAAGACGGCACATCTGGTGACCTGAACCATGATGCTCAACCTGCAGAAATAGAAGAGGTATGTGGGGCATGCTCTAAAGACGACTCAGCATTACTCACCAGAAACTTTCTGGAGGAAGCACTTCACAAAGCGCTGGCCCCGATCGCTGCAGACCTCGCTACCATAAAGGCGGATGTACGCCATATTGGGGATAGAGTGGAGTCTCTTGAGCAAGTGCAGGATGCCATGCTGACTTTTAACACGGCGGTCAGAGACACACTAGGGGCACATACCAGAGCTATGAATAGTCTGCTTCTACAGATGGAAGATCAAGAGAATAGGAGCAGACGGTGCAATATAAGAGTTAGAGGATTACCAGAGGCAGAGGAGAAGGAGGATCTGATGAGCTCCATGGATCTACTTTTCACTTCACTGCTGGGGCCGGACCGGGCAAAAAGTGTCATAATAGAAAGAGTGCATAGAGCATTGCGGCCAAAACCTGGAACGGCGGAAAATCCTAGAGACATCATCTGTGGCTTGCTGAGCTATAGGGACACAGAGGATATCCTACAGAAAGCAAGGGCTAAAGGAGAAATACACCTGCAAGGGAGAAGCATTCAAATATACCAGGATTTAGCGGCCTCCACGCTTCAGAAGAGAAGAATGCTAAGACCGCTAACAGACCTACTCCGGTCCTCTAAGCTGCCTTATAGGTGGTTGTTCCCGTTCGGCATCTTGATTACAGCAGGTAACCGCCGATTCACGGTCAGAACGCCTGCTGACTTAAAACCAGTGTGGGAGATGTTGGACCTGACGCCGGTGGATGTTCCTTCTTGGCTACCTGTACCCTCAGAGGAAGAGCTTCCACCTTTACCTCAAGCTTCACCCTGGCAGAAGCCGAAACAACAAAGAACCGGCCGCAGTAGGAAGATATTGAATAGAGATATGGACACCTGAGGATAGAGATGTGAGATAGACGCTTATGGTCCAGTAAGCATAAGGGGACAGTGTCTGTTTGGATGCTTTACCAATGCAATTCCCATCTCCCCCCCCCCCCCACCCCATCCCCTCTCCCTCCCCCCCCCCCCACTATGCTTTCTGTACCTTATCTTACTATGGGATCATATGTTTGTGAACCTACTATTCAGTACGTCACCAACGTATTCAATTACTAGTCAGTGATGTTATCCTCAGGGAATTATTATTATTATGATTGGGTAGTTAAATTCACCTTTACAATCTGCAAAATAGGTTAGAAGGGAGTCTAGGCCGATCAGGGTATACTGATGGTACTTAGTTCCCTTCCCCCTATTACTTTCAGGAACTCATTAAGGGTTTCTTATCTTGTTTCATGTAAGCAGGTTTCCTGTTCAGTTAATTTTTATCTTCAATTAATGTTTTGTGCTCCACCTTCTGGTCATACTTATACTTGCAAGGGAATCTATATCTTTTTACTGGCACATAAATGGCACCTTTAGTACTGAATATCGCCACATACAATGTACATGGCTGCAACAATCCAATGAAAAGGAGCCGGGTGTTCCGGAGTATTAAAAAGGCAGCAGTTGACGTTATTATGCTGCAAGAAACTCATTTTAAGGCCCGTCATATTCCAAATCTGAATAACACTCCCTTTCACCATTGGTACCATTCTTGCTCCGAGAATGCCGCTTCCAAAGGAGTGAGCATAGGGGTCAGTAAGAATGTTCCATTCACTCTTCACTCGCAATTGGCAGACACTGAGGGCAGATACCTCCTGCTAAACTGTGAGATAGGGCGTACTAGGTATACGATATGCAATCTATATGCACCGAATATAAAAACAGTCCACTGGCTCATAGAGACCTTGGACAAGATAGCCGCGTTTTCCTCTGGTGGGTTAATTATTGGAGGAGATTTTAATCTGACCCTGAATCCATTATTGGACTCTTCATCCAGGAAATCGGCTATATCATTCAGGGCACTGAAGTCCCTGCAGACTCGCTTGCGAGACATTCATGTAGTGGATGTTTGGAAGTCGGTTCATGGGGATAAAAGAGATTACACCTTCTATTCGAACCCTCATAAATCTTACCAGAGACTGGACTATATTATGATCCAGGACACCAGTCTAACTTTGGTTCAATCGGCTGATATAGATTGCATAGCGATTTCTGATCATGCTATGGTACAATGTGCTTTGCAGGTTCCCAACACGAGAGGGAAGGAATGGTCATGGAGATTGAACCATACATTATTGGACACCCAATCTGAGGTAAATACTATCACTAGGAAGCTACAGGAGTACTTTGATCTCAATGTAAATACAGCAACCACTCCCGCTATTACATGGGAAGCACATAAGGCGGTTATACGGGGTGAATTTATAGCTCTAGGGGTGCATCTTAAAAGAGTAAGAACAAAACAACTATCTGAGCTACTGACCCAAATCTCCCAAGTTGAAAGAACCCATAAAAGATCCTTAGCAAGTAGGGACCTAGAGACACTGGTGAGGCTTAGACAGGAACTAAAGGCATTGCTCAATATTAAAGCAGCAAAAGCCTACTTAAGGGTGAAGCACAAACATTACATCCATGGGAATAGAGGCAGTAAGGTCTTGTCCGCCATGATCAAAAAACGAACAGAACAGACCTTCATTAAGCAAATGGTGACCCAGGAAGAGAAGACAACAGTAGATCCCAAGGAAATTTCTAGTGTATTCACCAAATACTACCACGATCTGTACAATCTGCGGAAAGATGAGACTAGTGAAGAGCTTCTTGTTAGGCAAGGGAAGACAGCAACCTTCTTGCAGGACTTGGGATTACCATCATTGTCGGCAGAGGAAAAAGAGACTTTAATTGCCCCAATAACGCTTCAGGAGGTAGAGAAAGTCCTGAAATCGACACCTAAGGGGAAAAGTCCGGGACCTGACGGATTGACGGTAGTATACTACAAAAAGTTCTTTCCAGTTTTAGGTCCTTATATGGTCTCTCTCTTTAACTCACTGATGAATGGAACCCCATTACCTAAGCAGGCACTAGAAGCCCATATTACAGTCTTGCCGAAACCTGGGAAAGACCCTAACCTGCCATCTAGCTACAGGCCAATTTCATTGCTTAACGCTGATGTTAAATTATGGGCGAAGGTGTTGGCCAATAGAGTCTCCCCCCTTCTCAGGAATTTGGTTTCTCCGGAACAGTCGGGCTTTGTGGGAGGAAGGGAGTGCAGGGATAGCACATTTCGGGTTATCATGGCACAACAATATGCTTTGTCACATGGACATAGTATCACTTTGTTGAGTACTGACGCAGAAAAAGCGTTTGATAGAGTGGATTGGCAATTTATGGCTGCCTCTCTTTATAAGTTTGGTTTTCCCCCTCAATTTGTGACCGCTGTGCTATCCCTGTACTCCTCCCCCACGGCAAAAATCCGCATAAATGGTAATTTATCTGCTCATTTTGATATCAGGAATGGGACACGGCAGGGCTGCCCATTATCACCGACCTTGTTCATCCTCTGTTTAGAAACCTTTTTACAAGCGATTAGACAGGACAATGAGATACAGGGACTTAAGGTAGGACACCAGACACATAAGGTTGCGGCGTTCGCCGACGACATGCTCCTGCTGTTGTCAAATCCTAAAGATGCATTCCCCGCGCTACTAAGACAATTAGATAACTTCGGAACTATATCTAACTTTAAGATAAACTTAGCTAAGTGCGTCGCATTAGGGGTTAACACTCCTCAGTCGACTATAGCTCACCTTAAAACACATTACCCCTTCCAATGGAAAACGGAGAGTATAGATTATCTTGGAGTTCAGATAACGAAACATCCGGATCAACTTTTCTCCCAAAATTACCCCAAATTATTGGAGAGTATTAAGCTGCAACTAAAAGAACTTAAAATCCCTTTTTTGACATGGTTGGGGAGAAAAAATGTTATCAAAACTTATATATTGCCCAAATTATTATACTTAATGCAGACTTTACCAATAACATTACCCCGTCAATTTCTGGGTCAGATAAGAAGAACCTTTTCCTTGTTTGTGTGGAATCAGGCCAAGCCCAGGATTGCATATAAGCAATTAATACTTCCCAAACACAAGGGTGGTTTTGGACTACCGGATGGGAATGGTTATTATAGGGCAATTCAAATGAGGCTTCACTCTGAGATTATAAATCTAAAGGTAGAAAAAATGGGCTGCCAAATAGCGAGGAAGCTGTTGGGTTCCAGAGGACTAGCAAATTTATGGGCCGTGGGTCAAAAACATCACAGGGGCCATAGCGTTTCTTTAACGTTTAAAGGCATGGTGGACTCATGGCATAAACTACCAGAATTTATGCATCCTACTCAGTACATCTCCCCCTTGACGCCCATCAAACTTCTACCCTACTTGATTAAAGCAGATTTCAGAGACGATATGGGAATATGGGCGGTATTAGGGGACGTGGCAATAGGAGACTTGTTGGTAAACCGCAAGATCCCAGACTTGTTATCTCTTAAGGACACCTTTCGGCGAGTTCCCTGGACCTTGACACAATACTCGCAATTTAGCAATATTTGCCAGCAATATTTGAGTACTACCCCCAGCAACTATGTCCCTACATGGTATGATGGGATATGGTCTACAACGGTCAGCAGGAAGGGGGCAATTTCACAGATTTATAATAAAGTCCTAGAGATGGGTTCTGGCACTAGGCCTAAGTTCATTGACCAATGGGCCGCTGAGATGGACCTCACGATTAACAATGATACCTTGAAGAGAATACTTAAACACTCGCACGGTTACTCACGATGTATAAAAATACAAGAGAATGCTTTTAAAATAATCACTAGATGGTATAAAACACCTGATAAGTTGCATTCCATTTCGCCCGCATATTCTGCTGACTGTTGGAGATGTGGGGAAGCCACAGGGACCATGTTCCACATCTGGTGGGCCTGCCCAAAAATTAAGAAATTCTGGGACATGGTGTCGGAGAAGGTGCAAACTATATGTAAGATCAAATCTCCTATCACTCCCTCAGTAGCGATACTAAATCTGCCGGATGGCAATTATAAGTTGGCAGCACACTCCTTGGTGGCGCAACTAATAGCAGCTGCTAAACTACTAATACCAAAATATTGGTTGTCTAAGGAAGTACCGGGATTACAGGAGTGGATGTCCAAGGTTCAAGAGATTTGTCAGTTAGAGGAAATGACAAGCTGGGAATCTTTATCTCATGATAAGTTCCTGATGTCTTGGAGCAAATGGAAGGAATGGTATAATTCCACTCCTGTGTCAGATTAGTAGGGAGAATATCATGCCTATTATGTCTATCTATTTTTCGCCAAATAGAGCTAGGACTGAGTACAGCTTAAGGGGGAAAAAAGTTAGTCAGAGGAGGTAGATGAGAAAGGTATACGAGAAGAGAAAAATAAAGTGGCTCATATAGATGCTTCAGGGTATGCATTGTACGTTGGATGGTAGGTGACTGTCTTAATGCTTGTCTCAAAATGTGCTAATTTACTCCCTTTTATTCATCTTATTCACTTCATTGCATAGATGTGATGATCAAATCCTTGCTTGTATCGCTGTATTTCTTATGAAACCAGATATGTTTCGTTCTGAGGCAGTATTTTGTTATTGTGGTTTTCACTTGTATTTGTAATATGAAAGAATCTCAATAAATAAAGATTTGATAAAAAAAAATATGTATTTACCAGCCGGAACACGGATGAATTTAACACTGTTCATCTGAATGAAACTTAAAGGGTTTTTTTCCGGTAAAAATTACATTGTATCTAGTGCCGGCAGCCTGCCTCCTGAACCAGAAGATTCATACTTACCTGCTCCACGCCGCTACAGTCCTCTGCGCTGCCCCCCACTGTCTCCATATTTTTGTCCCTGCGCTATTTACATACGGCTGGCTATTGGCCTGGTCAACATGACTGTAGTGATCAGTGATCATGTGGCCACAATCAGCATGTCACCACTGTAGCCAGTCATTGGCTGGAGCAGTGCATGTGACCATGTCCATAGTCAGCCGGATGTAAAAAGCACAGGAACCACAATATGGAGAAAGCAGGGCAGCGTGGAGGAACAGTGCGGCCTGGAGCAAGTAAGTATGAATCTTCTGTTACCAAAAAAAACCTTTAAAGGGGTTGTCTGGTTTCAGGAGGAATTTGGACAACACTCGGGGCGTGCCTGAAATAAAGACCATTACTTACCTAGCAGATCCTGCATTGCCACTCCTAGTCTCCCTGTTGGACTCTTTTGATCCAGCTGCAGTGGTCACATCATGTCGAGAACTTGTGACCGCTGTAGACAGTCATTGGCCACAGCAGTGCACAGGGATCTATTAGGTAAGTAATAGTCTGTTCTTTTCAGGCATGCCCCAAGTGTTGTCCAGCTCCTGGCATCTCTACATTGTATAGCAGATGTGCTTGGTATCGCGTTCATCTAGGGTTGCCACCCAGCCGGTGTCTCACCTGCAAGGCCGGTATTTTAGTGGCCCTGCTGGTGCTGTTTTTTTTTTCTATGCCGGTATTTTCCTGTTACTAATGAGCGCTTCCATTGCAGAGGTTTCATTAGTACAGCCCTTAATTTCCCCCCTGTGTTAGTAAAAAAAAAAAGTACTCACCTCCTTCATTTGCTCGCACTGCTGACTGGATATGCAGAACAGGACCTGTGAGGTGTCATCACGCTGGAGCGCAGGTCCTTCCAGTCAGCAGGAAGTGTTCACAGTGGAGCGAGCAAATGGAGGAGGTAAGTGTTGTTGTTTTTTTTTTTTGCAAAGCAGAAAAGGGGCACTAATGGGGGGCATTATTCTAACTGGGGGCACTAATGGGGGCATTATTCTTCCTGGGGGGCACTAATGGGGGCATTATTCTTCCTGGGGGCACAAATAGGGGGCATTATTCTTCCTGGGGGGCATTAATTCTGGGGTGCACTAATGGGCCCATTACTCTTACTGGGGGGCACTAATGGGGGGCATTAGTTCTGGGATGCACTGATGGGGGCATTACTATTACTGGGGGTCACTAATGGGGACATTAATATTACTGAGGGCACTAATGTGGACAGTATTAATTCTGGGTGGCGCTAATGGGGGCATTACTATTACTGGGGGCACTAATGGGGGCATTCATATTTTTGGGAGCCACAGTATGATAGTGACTTAACACCCTTGCTGTTATTTTTTGTTGGGAAAGTTGGCAACCCTACGTTCATCCCTATTCACTTCAATGGGGCTGAGCTGCAACTAGGCCATATGACCGGTGTACAGTGATGTTACATGGCCTAGGAAGAGGCTGCCGTGCTCACGGAGCACTGGCCTCTTCTAATAGCTGATCCTGGGTGTTGGTCCCCTACCAATCTGATATTGATGACAGGTCATCAATAATAATTACCGAATAACTCCTTTCGTGAGGCAGAACTTTCTCTTGAGAAATTATTGTTGACACTTACCAGATATGACCAGCAGATGGCAGGTTAATACAACATATTTCTGCAATGTGCAAAGCCAAAACTTTTTCAGGCAATTACACCAGGACTCAGTATTATCCAGATTAAACATTTATATGCAAGAATATAGATAGCATAAAGATGCATTAAAATTTCAATAGTAATCATGATTGCATTATATAAAAATAAAAAATTTCCCTTGAAGGACCATATTTCATGTTTGCATATATGGGAAATAATTCTGTAATCTGGCTTCTCTGTTGTATTCTGTATGCAGCTGAGAAGAAAAGCTATGCTTCCCTATGAAATCAGAGGGATACAGAGGTTCAGTAGGGCCCAGAAGGGTTTGCAAACGTGGGCATTTACCAGTTGCCAATTTACTATAAATCCACTTATTTCAATACACCACTAGCAGCTCTATTATTAACTGCTTCATTAACTAGACCATGTAGGACTAGTAACCCCTCCAATATTTAGGTATTATTTAGCAGTTACTCACCTCCTTGCCCCTTTTCAGTGTTGCTCTCCTACCAGTGGCCACTAGCTCTCTGCACACCGCCATAGGGTGCAATGACTGACCTGCTCAGAGGACTTCACAAAACTGCAACTTTAAAAGAAAAGATCTCGCTGGACAACAGTGATTGTGTATAATGGCAGAATTACTAATCTTATAGATGGCGTAAATTTATACAGCCACATAGACCTGCAGCAGATTTATCACAGGGGCTCAGGGTGGATGACAAATCTGGTGCATGGATAGACACTTCTGTGTATCTCTATACCAACTATTGGTTGGTATCTGTGGGGACACTGTATCTGAGGTAATATATACAATATACCGTCAGGTCCATAAATATTAGGCCATCGACACAATTCTAACATTTTTGGCTCTATACACCACCACAATGGATTTGAAATGAAACAAACAAGTTGTGCTTCAACTGCAGACTGTCAGCTTTAATTTGAGGGTATTTACATCCAAATCAGGTGAACGGTGTAGGAATTACAACAGTTTGCATATGTTCCTCCCACTTGTTAAGGGACCAAAAGTAATGGGACAATTGGCTTCTCAGCTGTTCCATGGCCAGGTGTGTGTTATTCCCTCATTATCCCAATTACAATGTGCAGATAAAAAATCCAGAGTTAATTTCAAGTGTGCTATTTGCATTTGGAATCTGTTTCTGTCAACTCTCAAGATGAGATCCAAAGAGCTGTCACTATCAGTGAAGCAAGCCATCATTAGGCTGAAAAAACAAAACAAACCCATCAGAGAGATAGCAAAAGCATTAGGCGTGGCCAAAACAACTGTTTGGAACATTTTTAAAAAGAAGGAACACACCGTTGAGCTCAGCAACACCAAAAGACCCAGAACACCACAGAAAATAACTGTGGTGGATGACCAAAGAATTCTTTCCCTGGTGAAGAAAACAACTTCACAACATTTGGTAAGATCAAGAACACTCTCCAGGAGGTAGGTGTATGTGTGTGAAAGTCAACAATCAAGTGAAGACTTCACCAGAGTGAATACAGAAGGTTCACCACAAGATGTAAACCATTGGTGAGCCTCAAAAACAGAAAGGACAGATTAGAGTTTGCCAAACGACATCTAAAAAAGCCTTCACAGTTCTGGAACAACATCGTATGGACAGATGAGACCAAGATCAACTTGTACCAGAGTGATGGGAAGAGAAGGGTATGGAGAAGGAAAGGAACTGCTCATGATCCTAAGCATACCACCTCATCAGGGAACCATAGTGGTGGTAGTGTCATGGCGTGGGCATGTATGGCTGTCAACGGAACTGGTTCTCTTGTATTTATTGATGATGTGACTGCTGACAAAAGCAGCAGGATGAATTCTGAAGTGTTTCGGAGAATATTATTTGCTCATACTCAGCCAAATGCTTCAGAACTCATTGGACGGTGCTTCACAGTGCAGAGGAACAATGACCCAAAGCATACTGCAAAAGCAACCAAAGAGTTTTTTAAGGGAAAGAAGTGGAATGTTATGCAATGGTCAAGTCAATCACCTGACCTGAATCCGATTGAGCATGCATTTCACTTGCTGAAGACAAAACTGAAGGGAAAATGGAACAAGCAGGAACTGAAGACAGTTGCAGTAGAGGCCTGGCAGAGCATCACCAAGGATGAAACCCAGCGTCTGGTGATGTCTATGCGTTCCAGACTTCAGGCTGTAATTGACTGCAAAGGATTTGCAACCAAGTATTAAAAAGTGAAAGTTTCATTTATGATTATTATTCTGTCCCATTACTTTTGGCCCCTTAACAAGTGGGAGGCTCATATGCAAACTGTTGTAATTCCTACACCGTTTACCTGATTTGGATGTAAATACCCTCAAATTAAAGCTGACAGTCTGCAGTTAAAGCACATCTTGTTAGTTTTATTTCAAATCCATTGTGGTGGTGTATAGAGCCAAAAATGTTAGAATTGTGTCAATGTCCCAATATTTATGGACCTGACTGTGTGTGTGTGTGTGTATGTATGTATGTATGTATATATATATATATATATATACAGTATATATATATAGATATATATATATAGATATATATAGATAGATAGATAGATAGATAAATCAATGTTTTTGGTAGAAGTGAAATCTCCACATAGCGAATAATTTACTTGTAAATGTAATAGAGTAATACAAAAATAACAGACACAACAGTTAGGATAAGCATGCCGCTATTTCTCAGTAATCGAATCATTAATTGAAAGCGGCATGCTCAAAATAATAGCAGTGAGGAGTTCAATTGGTGAAGTCACTCATTCTTTGGAAATGTTGCACATGTTGGTTATAGTGCATTTCCTTCTGAAATACTGGGGAAATAGGTAATTCTAGACATTGTTCTCATGAAGAACATACTTTAAGAAGTTGATTGGAGAGGGAAAAACATATAGAGAAATGCAGAAAATTATAGGCTGCTCAGCTAAAATAATCTCAAATGCCTTGAAGTGGCAACCAAAACCTGAAAGACATGGAAGGAAGCGGGGAACTAGTGTTCGAGTGGATCGAAGAATAACCAAAATGGCAAAGACTCAACCAAAGATCACCTCCAGTAAGATGAAAGATCTGAAGTTACCAGTGAGTACTGCTGCAATCAGAAGACTAATTATCAGCAATAACTCCCTGCCAAGTCCCGACATGTCCTGAATAGGTCAAAATCTGCCAAGAAATTGGACTGGCCCAAAGAGAAATGGTGCAACATTTTGTGAACTGATGAAAACAACATTTTTACTTTTTGGCTGAACACTGAATTCAAGCCACAGTACTATGCAGACTAGAAAGCATGGGGGTCCAATTGTCATGATATGGGGATGTTTGTCATACCATGGTGTTGGGTCTATTTATCACATATGAGGCATCATGGTTCAGTTTCACTATATCAAAATACTTGAGGAGATCATGTTGCCCTATGATTAAGAAGAAATGCCCTTGAACTAATTGTTTCAACATGACAATGACCCAAAACACACCAGTAAGCGAACAAGATCTTGGTTACAGACAAACAGGATTGAGGTAATGAATTGGCCAGCCCAATCCCCTGTCCTCAGTCCCATGGAGAACTTGTGGGGTGACATAAAAAATGTGATTGATGAGGCAAACCCCAAAAATGGAGAAGAACTGTGGAATGTAGTCCAATTGTCCTGACTGGAATACCTGTTCAGAGGGGCGAGAAGTTTTTTGGCTCCATACAACCCAGATGTCAAGCAGTTCTCAGCAACTATGATTATGCAGCTAATGTTGAAGTCTCAAACATTTTTTCAGTTCATACATTACATTTCAGAGCTTTTAAAGAAAAATGCTAGCACTGCTATTTTTTGACCAGCCTAATATTCCTTTTTCTTTACTTTCGTTAAAGGATTAACACAAACTGGATAACTGCTGTTATTGTGTTGATTTGGAATTGAATGTGTAATGTTCCCACTGCATTTGCATTTATACAAATAAAAGTTATTATAATGATTTTGCAATGTGTTGGCTTTTTTAAAACCTTAATGCTATATTTTTTAACACTACTGTATAATATAACGAGAACAACTGTGTAAATATGCCTAGCGGGTAAAGGGTCCTACTCTGTGTTTTGCCCATGGCTCATTTTATAAAGCCAGTCCAGTGCATGAGGTGAAGCTTTGCAGTGTCTGCAGTAGCATTCTTCAAAATCGTTGTCTAAAATCTAGTTAATTTGACTTTGTATAATTTGCGGAAAATATTTATTTGTGTGTATCTCTAAATATGTTTGAATGCCTGTGCAGCAAAGAGGAATACATGAAGCAGCTATGTGTGCTGCTCCCAACCTCACATTTGACTTGCGTTGCTCCATAATGCACTATGGCTTCAAGTCATCTCTAAGATTGGTTATGTGAGGCGTATGAAGCCTTCATGATTACAAAGACAGAAGCAGGGCCTCCACTGACAAATTGTTCATGGCAGGCGGGTGGCCTGCGGTTACAAGGGTTGGTGAAAAGTCATCCAGTGTTTGTGTTATTCCACCATGACAGCAGAACAGTCCACATCTCTGTCTTCACATGACGCTTTCAATAAGATGTCACACTAACGATGGCCATTTCTTAGCAGTCATTCCTTACATTCCTTTATTAGGACAAGAAGAAAGCGACAATCCTTTCATTTGCCAGAAAGCTTTCTATAATGCTCAACATGTTAAGCTATTGACAGCTTAGCTTAGACTTATGGATGAGTGCACAAGGGTCTGCACCTAGGCTTCTGTATTTTATGTGTATCTTTTAAATTGTAAGCTCACATGGCAAGGCTCTTCTACTACATCTTGTATTGTCCATTTGATATCTTTTTTATCATTCAGTGTAATCATACTTGTGTTTTTTTTTTTAACAGAATCTGGGGATTTCCATGACTATAAGAATTTCCTTCTCTACCAAGATGTTGTCATTTGGCTTTTTCCTCCTTGAGTTTTCTTTTCCTTTAACTGGATCAACACTGCAGGATAATGAGTTGAACTAAATGAACCATTGTTAATAGGATTTTCTAGGAGCTGTAAACATGGCTGCTTACTATGGTTATCTGCCTCTTCTGTTGTTGAGTTGTCTAGTATTGTAGATCACCTCCACTGAAGTGAATTTGTTGCAAGCACTGGTTTTGGCACAGAGTGCGCCACATTCAACTTAAAAGAGCAGACAAAAAAGTCCTGCATGCAGGGCTTTTAAAAAAGCATACACCCCCTAACGAAGCATAATGAAGGAAATTGGTACACGGCTTAACCTTACTTTGAATGTCCAGGTTTGTACTCCATATAAGTATTAGATCCATAATTCTGTGCTGACTAATTTCTAAGTACTGTATATATGTCATTGCTTTTCTGAAACATACTGTAGTTTTGAAACCCCTACATAGACAAATGATAAACTCCTGGCTGACTGCAGCCACTATTAGAGGAGGCGTTTACTGTATAAGGTTTATACCCTGGACGCAATAATAAATGTGTATGTTGTAAGCTCCTAAACTCCCTCTGAATGACCTGGTTGAACAGCCATGCACCTGGATGGGGTTGTTGTGGGTGGATTTCTGCAAGTAGGTTAAGTGAAGTGGCTGGATGTTTACCTTGGTGCCTTTACCTTCTCTGTTTTGGTGCTTAGGTTTGTCCCAAGTCACACAGGAGCACCTATGTCTCCCTGATGCCGTCAGGTAAAAAGCGGAGGCTGGTCGGTATGCCAGAGCTTCCTTTCCATTCCTTAAGTAAGCCTGTGTCTCCCTCTTGTGGAGCATCTGAACTCTCTTCGCTTCTCGGCCTTTTGGCTAAGATCAAGTGTAGTATCTGTTCTTATCAGTCTGCCTTGACTTGCCGGCCCAGGTCCTTGTGGGTACCCCCTGCACTCTGCCTTTGAGCATCGTTGATTAAATTCAGCTTTAGCTCACTGCTGCTATTGGGTGTAGGGCTATTCCCCAGGGAACAAGAGTGCTCTGGTCTCCGACCTCCTCTTGGCCTGTGGCTTAATAGTCTTGGTGTACGACGTTAGACAGTGCTTACTTGGATCTCGACAGCCCGAACACGACTACTGGAAGATTTTCTCCGACTGCGATCCAGGAGAAGACTTTGCGAAGACTCGACGAGGAACCCCGAGGACGAGGACTGAAGACCCCGGCCTGAAGACTTCGGCCTCGAGGAACCCCGACGAGAAGAAGAAGCTCGGCGAAGACCTTCACTGGCAGAAGCTCCGCCCAGCAAGGAGAAGACCCGCATAGCCCCGCCCACTTGGGCAAAGGGACGCTTTGCGAAGACACTCTAGGAAGATGGCTAAAGGGAAGTAGCCATGGCCACAACCTCCAAGCCCCCCAAGACCAAGAAGGATGCTGCAGGACCGGCCAAGAAGCACCAAGCCCCCTGGACCCTCCGGGGCCAGACCCGAAGCCTCTTTCCGGCAGAAGGGTGGCAGAAAGCCCGGCCAGGTCACCCCTTTCCTGGAGCCCTGGATGCGGCAGACCGTCGCCATGAAGCTGAAGGAGGTGGATGGAAAGACCCCGGAGATGACCGAGGAAATCTTTTGCCAGAAGATGCTGGTGGACCAGGGATTTTCAAAGCCGGAGACCCTCAGCATCCAAACCTTTATGACCGGAATTTTCTACGTGACCTTTGCGTCAATCAACATCTGTAGAAAATATTGGGAGAAGGTGAAATTGGTGGCATCGGACTCCACGTTTTCTCACTTTGTCGGGAATTGCCCCATCCAGAGGGAGGAGAGAAGGATAACGGTGTCTATGAGGAATCCACACACCCCCGGCAAAGACATAACCACTTTCCTGAATCTATTCTGCACAGTGGTGAGGGAACCCACCCACATCCTGAACGGACTCGGCTTCTGGACCGGGAAGTGGTCAGCGGTCGTGAAACTGAACAAAGACGCGACCCAGAAGACGGCCTCCAGTACCTGCCCCAGTCTTTTTCCCTCGGAAACTCCCACGGCCTCATCTACTACCCGGATATGCCACAGTTCTGCAGGAAGTGTGGACAGAAGGGCCACGAGATGAGGAACTGCAAGGAGGATCCCTGCCGAATCTGCCGGGTCACAGGTCACGAGACCAAAGACTGTCCAAAGAAGGTGGCGTGCAACCTATGCGGACTGGCCTCCCACGTCTACAAGGACTGTCCAAAGAGGGAACGCACCTGGGCTTTAGTCGCAGCCAGGGCTCTGGCCGTCCGGAACCCCTCCCAAGCCTCAGTCCAGGCGGCGGCAAAGCCCAAAGAGAAGCCATCCAAGAAAGAGGGTAAGCGGACATCTCCCCCCGCCCATGCTCCCGTTCCCTCCCCCTCCTGCCCAACCGCCCCCTGCCCTGTCGTCACTACCACTGAGGACATCCACATCCAACTCCCCATCACCTCAGTGGCACCCTCCCATGCCCCCAGCCCAACCCGCCTCGTTGTCACCACTACAGCAGTAATAACCTCTCCTCCAGCTGCTGTAGCCCTCTCTATGGAGGAATTTCCCCCTCTTGTCTCCCCAGATGTCAGCCAGAGGAAAGGGAAGAGAAAGGAGAGGGACAGCCCCATCGCTGACCACTCCAAAAAGAAGATGTCGAGGTAGAGGATGTGGCCTCACCTAACAAAGAAGAAACATAGCAGCAGATGGAAGAACCGGTGGCCACCAACAAGGACCCCCAACAGCAAACCCTCCACCCCCGCTAGCCTCGACGAGACCGATGTGGAGGAAATAGTGGCTAACGGGGCGACCGTCGACCTAATAAGGCTACAGATAACTCTAGAAGAGATCGTAGTCAGCTTTGCGCTGTTGCAGGGGCAAACCGCCGGACGTCCGGAGTGGTAACTAGGCTGTATCGTTCGCTGCCAACCTTTTTCTTTCTCTTACATGATGGCAAACTTTAACCTTTTTTCCATCAATGTTAGGAGCATCAGGGATCGGTCTAGACGTCAGACGATACTAGCCTTCCTTACTTCTCTGGTTGCCGACGTTAACATGTTGCAGGAGTGTGCTTTGCCCCCTTCTAGGTCCTACAACCACCTGGCCAGGCAGTGGTCCCATGGCCCCTCCTACTGGTCCGGTGGTGGTGACTGTAAATCGGCTGGGGTTGCCATCCTCCTCAGGGGAAACGCGTTCACACTTGACTCCGTCCAGGAGCTCGTCTGCGGCAGGCTACTTGTCGTAGATGGCTCCTGGGCGGGAGAGCCGGTTAGGCTCATCAACGTGTACGCCTCCCCTGACAAGGGTGAGCGACTGGAGTTATTCCAGGCCCTACGACCGCAGCTTGCTACCACCAAGACCGTAGTGATGGCCGGGGACTTCAACTGCCCGATAGAAGGGGACGGACGCAGCTCCGGGACCTCAAGCAAGCTAGACGTCACTTCCAAACTGCTTATTGAGATTGTGACCGAAGCGTCCTTGCAGGACGTTGTGGGATCCATGGGGAACGGCTCCATTAATTATACGTGGTGCCGGCCCGATGGCTCACTCCGTTCTCGGATCGACTTTGTGTTTACCTCTTGGGCAGTCAGTTGGTGTTGGCACTCTATGGTCCCCTGCTTTTTCTCTGACCACAGGGCCATTCAGGTCCAGTGCACCCTAGGCATCGGGTTTCCCCCGGGCCGTGGGTCCTGGAATTGAAAGAAGATCCTAGCAGACGTGACTTCAATGCTCATGGAGTTTTATTGCACATAACAATATGTCTCATAGAAAAGGACGCGTTTCGGCTCAATTGCCTTTTTCAACAGGTAGATGTACATAGTCAGTAGCTCGTATATATACACACATATCAATGATTGGAGAGGGGAACCTCCCTGTGACGTCAACGCCCAGAAAGAGGGCGGTGAATACATGGTCACATGATAACATGATCAAAATAATCCATCAAAAACGGAACAGGTATCAGAACACATGTTAGTAATAATTACATGTTATTAAATGTTATTAACCACCTCAGCCCCCAGTGCTTAAACACCCTGAAAGACCAGGCCACTTTTTACACTTCTGACCTACACTACTTTCACCGTTTATTGCTCGGTCATGCAACTTACCACCCAAATGAATTTTACCTCCTTTTCTTCTCACTAATAGAGCTTTCATTTGGTGGTATTTCATTGCTGCTGACATTTTTACTTTTTTTGTTATTAATCGAAATTTAACGATTTTTTTGCAAAAAAATGACATTTTTCACTTTCAGTTGTAAAATTTTGCAAAAAAAACGACATCCATATAGAAATTTTGCTCTAAATTTATAGTTCTACATGTCTTTGATAAAAAAAAAATGTTTGGGTAGAAAAAAAATGGTTTGGGTAAAAGTTATAGCGTTTACAAACTATGGTACAAAAATGTGAATTTCCGCTTTTTGCAGCAGCTCTGACTTTCTGAGCACCTGTCATGTTTCCTGAGGTTCTACAATGCCCAGACAGTACAAACACCCCACAAATGACCCCATTTCTGAAAGTACACACCCTAAGGTATTCGCTGATGGGCATAGTGAGTTCATAGAACTTTTTATTTTTTGTCACAAGTTAGCGGAAAATGATGATTTTTTTTTTTTTTTTTTTTTTCTTACAAAGTCTCATATTCCACTAACTTGTGACAAAAAATAAAAAGTTCTATGAACTCACTATGCCCATCAGCGAATACCTTGGGGTCTCTTCTTTCCAAAATGGGGTCACTTGTGGGGTAGTTATACTGCCCTGGCATTCTAGGGGCCCAAATGTGTGGTAAGGAGTTTGAAATCAAATTCAGTAAAAAATGACCTGTGAAATCCGAAAGGTGCTCTTTGGAATATGGGCCCCTTTGCCCACCTAGGCTGCAAAAAAGTGTCACACATCTGGTATCCCCGTACTCAGGAGAAGTTGAGGAATGTGTTTTGGGGTGTCTTTTTACATATACCCATGCTGGGTGAGATAAATATCTTGGTCAAATGACAACTTTGTATAAAAAAATGGGAAAAGTTGTCTTTTGCCAAGATATTTCTCTCACCCAGCATGGGTATATATAAAATGACACCCCAAAACACATTCCCCACCTTCTCCTGAGTACGGAGATACCAGATGTGTGACACTTTTTTGCAGCCTAGGTGGGCAAAGGGGCCCATATTCCAAAGAGCACCTTTCGGATTTCACTTGTCATTTTTTACTGAATTTGATTTCAAACTCCTTACCACACATTTGGGCCCCTAGAATGCCAGGGCAGTATAACTACCCCACAAGTGACCCCATTTTGGAAAGAAGACACCCCAAGGTATTCCGTGAGGGGCATGGCGAGTTCCTAGAATTTTTTATTTTTTGTCACAAGTTAGTGGAAAATGATGATTTTTTTTTTTTTTTTTTTTTCATACAAAGTCTCATATTCCACTAACTTGTGACAAAAAATAAAAACTTCCATGAACTCACTATGCCCATCAGCGAATACCTTGGGGTCTCTTCTTTCCAAAATGGGGTCACTTGTGGGGTAGTTATACTGCCCTGGCATTCTAGGGGCCCAAATGTGTGGTAAGGAGTTTGAAATCAAATTCTGTAAAAATTGACCTGTGAAATCCGAAAGGTGCTCTTTGGCATATGGGCCCCTTTGCCCACCTAGGCTGCAAAAAAGTGTCACACATCTGGTATCTCTGTATTCAGGAGAAGTTGAGGAATGTGTTTTGGGGTGTCTTTTTACATATACCCATGCTGGGTGAGATAAATATCTTGGTCAAATGCCAACTTTGTATAAAAAAATGGGAAAAGTTGTCGTTTGCCAAGATATTTCTCTCACCCAGCATGGGTATATATAAAATGACACCCCAAAACACATTCCCCACCTTCTCCTGAGTACGGAGATACCAGATGTGTGACACTTTTTTGCAGCCTAGGTGGGCAAAGGGGCCCATATTCCAAAGAGCACCTTTCGGATTTCACTTGTCATTTTTTACAGAATTTGATTTCAAACTCCTTACCACACATTTGGGCCCCTAGAATGCCAGGGCAGTATAACTACCCCACAAGTGACCCCATTTTGGAAAGAAGAGACCCCAAGGTATTCGCTGATGGGCATAGTGAGTTCATGGAAGTTTTTATTTTTTGTCACAAGTTAGTGGAATATGAGACTTTGTATAAAAAAAAAAAAAAAAAAAAAAAATCAGCATTTTCCACTAACTTGTGACAAAAAATAAAAAATTCTAGGAACTCGCCATGCCCCTCACGGAATACCTTGGGGTGTCTTCTTTCCAAAATGGGGTCACTTGTGTGGTAGTTATACTGCCCTGGCATTTTCCAGGGGCCCTAATGTGTGTTAGGTAGGTAAATGACCTGTGAAATCCTAAAGGTGCTCTTTGGAATATGGGCCCCTTTGCGCATCTAGGCTGCAAAAAAGTGTCACACATGTGGTATCGCCGTATTCAGGAGAAGTTGGGGAATGTGTTTTGGGGTGTCATTTTACATATACCCTTGCTGGGTGAGAGAAATATCTTGGCAAAAGACAACTTTTCCCATTTTTTTATACAAAGTTGGCATTTGACCAAGATATTTCTCTCACCCAGCATGGGTATATGTAAAATGACACCCCAAAACACATTCCCCAACTTCTCCTGAGTACGGCGATACCACATGTGTGACACTTTTTTGCAGCCTAGATGCGCAAAGGGGCCCACATTCATTTTATGAGGGCATTTTTAGACATTTGGATACCAGACTTCTTCTCACGCTTTGGGGCCCCTAGAATGCCAGGGCAGTATAAATACCCCACATGTGACCCCATTTTGGAAAGAAGACACCCCAAGGTATTCAATGAGGGGCATGGCGAGTTCATAGAAATTTTTTTTTTTTGGCACAAGTTAGCGGAAATTGATATTTTTTATTTTTTTCTCACAAAGTCTCCCGTTCCGCTAACTTGGGACAAAAATTTCAATCTTTCATGGACTCAATATGCCCCTCACGGAATACCTGGGGGTGTCTTCTTTCCGAAATGGGGTCACATGTGGCGTATTTATACTGCCCTGGCATTCTAGGGGCCCTAAAGCGTGAGAAGAAGTCTGGAATATACATGTCTAAAAAATTTTACGCATTTGGATTCCGTGAGGGGTATGGTGAGTTCATGTGAGATTTTATTTTTTGACACAAGTTAGTGGAATATGAGACTTTGTAAGAAAAATAAATAAAAATTCCGCTAACTTGGGCCAAAAAAATGTCTGAATGGAGCCTTACAGAGGGGTGATCAATGACAGGGGGGTGATCAATGACAGGGGGGTGATCAATGACAGGGGGGGGTGATCAATGACAGGGGGTTGATCAATGACAGGGGGGTGATCAGGGAGTCTATATGGGGTGATAACCACAGTCATTGATCATGCCCGTGTAAGGCTTCATTCAGACGTCCGTATGCGTTTTGCGGATCCGATCCATCTATCAGTGCATCCGTAAAAATCATGCGGACATCTGAATGGAGCTTTACAGGGGGGTAATCAATGACAGGGGGGTGATCAGGGAGTCTATATGGGGTGATCACCACAGTCATTGATCATGCCCCTGTAAGGCTTCATTCAGACGTCCGGATGCGTTTTGCGGATCCGATCCATCTATCAGTGGATCCGTAAAAATCATGCGGACGTCTGAATGGAGCTTTACAGGGGGGTGATCAATGACAGGGGTGTAATCAATGACAGGGGGGTGATCAGGGAGTCTATATGGGGTGATCACCACAGTCATTGATCACGCCCCTGTAAGGCTTCATTCAGACGTCCGGATGCGTTTTGCGGATCCGATCCATCTATCAGTGCATCCGTAAAAATCATGCGGACATCTGAATGGAGCTTTACAGGGGGGTAATCAATGACAGGGGGGTGATCAGGGAGTCTATATGGGGTGATCACCACAGTCATTGATCATGCCCCTGTAAGGCTTCATTCAGACGTCCGGATGCGTTTTGCGGATCCGATCCATCTATCAGTGGATCCGTAAAAATCATGCGGACGTCTGAATGGAGCTTTACAGGGGGGTGATCAATGACAGGGGTGTAATCAATGACAGGGGGGTGATCAGGGAGTCTATATGGGGTGATCACCACAGTCATTGATCACGCCCCTGTAAGGCTTCATTCAGACGTCCGGATGCGTTTTGCGGATCCGATCCATCTATCAGTGCATCCGTAAAAATCATGCGGACATCTGAATGGAGCTTTACAGGGGGGTAATCAATGACAGGGGTGTAATCAATGACAGGGGGGTGATCAGGGAGTCTATATGGGGTGATCACCACAGTCATTGATCATGCCCCTGTAAGGCTTCATTCAGACGTCCGGATGCGTTTTGCGGATCCGATCCATCTATCAGTGGATCCGTAAAAATCATGCGGACGTCTGAATGGAGCTTTACAGGGGGGTGATCAATGACAGGGGTGTAATCAATGACAGGGGGGTGATCAGGGAGTCTATATGGGGTGATCACCACAGTCATTGATCACGCCCCTGTAAGGCTTCATTCAGACGTCCGGATGCGTTTTGCGGATCCGATCCATCTATCAGTGCATCCGTAAAAATCATGCGGACATCTGAATGGAGCTTTACAGGGGGGTAATCAATGACAGGGGGGTGATCAGGGAGTCTATATGGGGTGATTACCACAGTCATTGATCATGCCCCTGTAAGGCTTCATTCAGACGTCCGGATGCGTTTTGCGGATCCGATCCATCTATCAGTGGATCCGTAAAAATCATGCGGACGTCTGAATGGAGCTTTACAGGGGGGTGATCAATGACAGGGGTGTAATCAATGACAGGGGGGTGATCAGGGAGTCTATATGGGGTGATCACCACAGTCATTGATCACGCCCCTGTAAGGCTTCATTCAGACGTCCGGATGCGTTTTGCGGATCCGATCCATCTATCAGTGCATCCGTAAAAATCATGCGGACATCTGAATGGAGCTTTACAGGGGGGTAATCAATGACAGGGGTGTAATCAATGACAGGGGGGTGATCAGGGAGTCTATATGGGGTGATCACCACAGTCATTGATCACGCCCCTGTAAGGCTTCATTCAGACGTCCGGATGCGTTTTGCGGATCCGATCCATCTATCAGTGCATCCGTAAAAATCATGCGGACATCTGAATGGAGCTTTACAGGGGGGTGATCAATGACAGGGGGGTAACAGGGGGGTGATCAATGACAGGGGGGTGATCAATGACAGGGGGGTGATCAGGGAGTCTATATGGGGTGATAACCACAGTCATTGATCATGCCCCTGTAAGGCTTCATTCAGACGTCCGGATGCATTTTGCGGATCCGATCCATCTATCAGTGCATCCGTAAAAATCATGCGGACATCTGAATGGAGCTTTACAGGGGGGTAATCAATGACAGGGGTGTAATCAATGACAGGGGGGTGATCAGGGAGTCTATATGGGGTGATCAGGGGCTAATAAGGGGTTAATAAGTGACGGGGGGGGGGTGTAGTGTAGTGTAGTGGTGCTTGGTGGGACTTTACTGAGCTACCTGTGTCCTCTGGTGGTCGATCCAAACAAAGGGGACCACCAGAGGACCAGGTAGCAGGTATATTAGACGCTGTTATCAAAACAGCGTCTAATATACCTGTTAGGGGTTAAAAATTAAATACCAGTACAGCTGAGATACTCCTTCATTTATGTGGTTGATGTCTAGAAAATAATGATACAAAAAATGAATACCAATTAATGGAAGTTGATATATAATGGTAAACGGAAAAAATGCACTAGTGAACACAGATCAATCTCAGATATGCATGATTTCGTAGTCTCTATTGAGACCCCTTGGATGGAGGGTATCAAGGGTATGAATCCAGTAAGCCTCCCGGCGCAAAAGTAGTTTTGGGAGCTGAACTGCGCTCTGAGTCAGGGAGATGTGCTGGCGGAATTAAGGGACACCTACATAGCCTGGCGGAACGACAAATGCTTGTTTAAATGTACTAGTGACTGGTGGGAGTATGTTAAAGTCCAGTTCCATTGTTTCTTTCAGGCCAAACAACATCAGGCGTGTGAGAAGAAGAAGGCCTTCAGAGCGCTGCAGCGTGAGTTGCGGTCCCTGCAAGATCTTCACCGGTGCGGCTGGGATGTGAGAGGGGACCTGGAGGAGACAAAAGAAAGCCTGAAAAGGCACTTTGAGGAGGAATCCAGGCAAATCGTCTTCCGTTCCAAAGTGGAGAACCTGGAGAAGGGTGAGAAGTGTAACTCTTTCTTTTTCAGGAAACTCCACGCCGGCCACACGCCCCTGAACGAACTGCGAGACAGAGACGGCAACATGCGCTTGGGGAAGGAGGAAGTAATGGGAGTCGTCACAGACTACTACAGCGACCTCTACTCCCCGAAGAACACCGACAAGACAGCTGCCGATAAATTCCTGTCAGGTATCACTAACCATCTTGATCCGACAGGTACGGAGGCCATGGATGACCCTCTGACGGTGGGGAAGGTGCTCTCTGCCGCTAGATCCTTTAGGTCCGACAGGACCCCAGGCAGTGACGGCCTCCCAGCAGAGCTCTATGTAGCACTGGGGGATCTGATCTGTCCGGACCTGCTGGAACTCTATGAGGAGATGGTGGTGGAGGGTAGGATGCCCCCATCGTTGAGGGAAGGAATGATCACGATCCTGTATAAGCGGAAGGGGGAGAGATGTGACTTGAAAAACTGGCGTCCCATCTCTCTCCTGAACGTGGACTACAAGATCCTCGCCAAGGTACTGGCCAACCGGCTGAAGGTCGTCAACAGCGGAATCATCCACCCGGATCAGACCTGCGGCATCCCTGGCCGCAGGATCGCAGACAGCCTCGCCCTTGTGAGAGACACGGTACACTACATCCAGGACCGCCGTGTTCATGCCGCCCTGGTCAGCCTGGACCAGGAGAAGGCATTCGACCGGGTCTCTCACGAGTTCATGGGCAAGGCACTGCGCAGGCTGGGTCTGGGCAGGAGGTTCTGTTCCTTTGTTGACCTAATGTACCTTGACATTTGCAGCACGGTGTTGGTGAACAGTTGGAAGACTGACCCCTTCCCTGTCCTCTCTGGGGTCAGGCAAGGCTGCCCTCTTTCACCTCTCCTTTTTGTTTGTGTTATAGAATCCTTCGCGGAGGCTATCCGGCAGAATGGGGAGATCAGAGGGATCGCCGCACCAGGACCAGGACATTACAAGGTCAAGTGCTCGCTGTACATGGACGACGTGACAGTCTTCTGCGCTGACCGGCGTTCGGTGACTGCACTCGTCCAGGCCTGCGAGGAGTTCGGACAAGCTTCAGGGGCCAAAGTCAACTGCGGCAAGTCAGAAGCCATGCTCTTCGGGGACTGGCAACTGGCCTCTTCTGCCCCCTTTCCATTCAACATCAAATCGGACTTCATCAAAATCCTCGGAGTCTGGTTCGGGAAGGAAGGCGCAGCCCTCAAGTCTTGGGAAGAACGCTTGGCCAAGGTGAATCAAAGAATCAGACTGTGGAGCTTCAGACTCCTCACGATTGAAGGGAAAGCACTCGTCCCGCGTAATGAAGTTTTGCCCGTGCTCCAATACACCGCACAGGCATGGCCCCCTCTTGCCACCGTTTCCAGGGCCATCACCAGGACAGTGTTTCGCTTCATCTGGGGATCTAAGATGGACAGAGTAAAGCGAGCCATCATGTACAAAGAGCCCCGCTAGGGCGGAAAGGGCATACCGGACCTGCCCACTTTATTGCGGATCGCCTTTGTGACAGCGTTCGCCGGACTCTGAGAACTGCCAATGGCTCTGCGGGCAAGGCTATGTCTCACTTTTTCCTCCTGCCCCTCTGGAGGGGTCTGGGCTAGGACAAGTGGGACAGCTCCATCCCTTACAACTGGCACGCTCCCTAGTTCTACGGGGACGTCGTCAGGTTTGTGAGGGAACATCAACTGGAGGGCCTCAAGCCCGACTTGTGGAAGCCAAAAACTATCCACAAACTCATCAGAGCAAAGGATGTGGTGGAGTCAATTCCAGGGATCCATGACGACACCGTAGAGACAGTTTGGACTAATGTTTCGTCAAACAGGTTGACCAACGGGCATAAGGACTTGTCATGGGTGGCCATTCAGGGCGGACTGCCAATCCGGTCATTCATGCATGCCCGTAATCTGTGCAAAACCCGGTACTGCCCCAGGTGCCCTTTCGTGGAGGAAACATCTTATCACCTGTTTTGGGAGTGCCACTTTGCACAGCGCCAGTTGGACGCCTTGGAACATGAACTCAAAGACTCTGTGCCTAGGAACAGCCTGCAATGCACTTCGGTGCTGTATGGACTATTTCCTGGGATTCATACTGTTGAGGCCATCCAGGAGGCCTGGCGACTTATGAACTGTTTTAAGGACGCTATTTGGGTCTCCAGGAACCGGCTTGTGCTTAGGAGGGAGAACATGTCCGTCCTTGACTGCCGCAGACTTATCCACAGCCTGCTGCGGGATTACAACATCTCCAATGACGTCAACGAAGAAGAGGCCTGAACTGCTCTCCTTCCCCCCTTCTCCCCCCGTGTGTTTTTGTCTTATCAATAAAGCTTCGGACATGTGATTGGATGTGCATCCCTCAAATCTCCATCAACTGCAAGATGCTATCCTATCAATATGGGCCAACATTTCTAAAGAATGCTATCAGCACCTTGTTGAATCAATGCCACATAGAATTAAGGCAGTTCTGAAGGCAAAAGGGGGTCCAACACTGTATTAGTATGGTGTTCCTAATAATTCTTTAGGTGAGTGTATAACAATGCCATGCTCGCCAAGACGATTGTTTGTAATTTATTGAGTGCTGTGCTGCGTCACAGTACCACAGTATGCATGTATGACGATTGATTGTAATAAAGACGTTTTCAATCAAAAAAATCTGAACTGTATTTGGGGGCGAGAAAGCTGTCCAGCAGTTTCCACTTAGCAGCAGCCAGCCCTCCCACCTCTACAGACAATGGACAGAACACTGTGCGTGTCACAAGGGACTAATCGGCGGCTGGTCATCAGATGACATCACAAAGGGCCCTGATGGAACCCAGAACAATGGGACCCGGACATCACAATCAACAATGGTGTTTTTTTTTACATCCAGCCAAGATAGGCCTGGACAGGAAACTGTGAATCTCTTCAAGGGGTTGTCTCCCTTCAGCAAATGGCATTTATCAAGTAGACAACGTTAATACAAGGCACTTACTAATGTATTGTGATTGTCCATATTGCCTCCATTGCTGGCTTGATTCATTTTTCCATCACATTATACACTGCTCGTATCCAGGTTTTACAACCACCCTGCAATTCAGCACCAGTGGCCGTGCTTGCACACTATAGGAAAAAGCTCCAGCTTCTCTGGAAAAAAGCAGTGTACTGTATAATGAGATGGAAAACTGATTCAAGCCAGCAAAGGAAGCAATATGGACAATAACAATACATTAGTAAGTGCCTTGTATTAACTTTGTCTACATAATAAAAGCAATTTGCTGAAGTGAGACAACCCCTTTAAATACTTCTTTTTACATTCACCTAAGTGTTTGCCAGCAGCATGTGCCCCATAAGTGGCTAAGATGCCACAGCTCTGTGCCTGCTGAGGGTCAGTCACATATTCCCCCAAAGTGCATTGCACAAATGTCTTTAAGAGTGGTTGCCACATATACCCCCCAAGCACCATGGGTGAGGTTATATGTTGACTTTTGGTTAAAGGGACATACCTCCATTTTCCCACCGGCAGCCCCCCTGCTAAATCGTGCAGGGCAAAGGCATTTTTTGGAGATCCGGTGACATACCGGGGCTCTCCATGGGGCTGCCATGAAGCCCGGTGACGTCACCGGCACTGATGGGTGGGATTTAGCTCTGCCCTAGCCAGTAAAACCAAACACACTGCCGGGCAAAAGTTTCCGCCCGGCAGTGTGTTATTGAAAACAAAAGAGACCTTGCCCTGCGCGAGAGTTAGCGCAGGGCAAGGGAGCGCATCGGAGCATGAGATGCTCCGATGCCAGCCTCAGGGCAGCTGCCGGGGTGAAAAGAAGGGTATGTCCGGGTTCAGCTCTGAACCCGGACAACCCCTTTAAGAGGCCAATATCTACACTCCTTTGTCTGCTTATATGGGCTATTGAGGGGGGATGATTTTTCACTGTAGTATTTGGGGAATACAATATCTCCTTATGGACAGCGTCTTAAATGGCATGAGGAGTCTTATAGGGCAGACAATGCTCCCGTGGAGTTCTGGGAAGAGGGTATGCAAATGCTACAGGGAGACAGAGTATAATTGCATTGTTTTCCTTATGGATACCATACCAGTTCATAAGGCTTTAACAGCTGGAACATTTCTCACATAGTTCACAGCTAATGCAATATGAAAGCATACATCTAATGAAGCTGACATCTGTATGTACGTATCCTTTAATCATTCAGTAATATTGACCAGTACAAATTGTGCTTATTAATACCTTGAAATGCGTCACTGCTCAGGCACAAATACTTCATAAAGACTACGGGAAATATCACAGAAGCCATCATTTGCAAACATAAGAATTATACAAAAAAGACAGTTTTATTGACACCATTTATTGACTGTTTGATAGGAAAGGATTACAACATGACTTTATAAAGCTTGAACACACATGTACCTGGATGTGTGTCATAGAATACGATATAAACATTGACATACTGAAACTAGAACACTCCGTATTAATACTTCCTTCCTCATAGTTACTTCTTTGTGAAGACCATCGGGGCAGCCCATGTGACTGATATGGGTGCCCTGGAGAGGGGGGGTAGGATTCTGGTTTGATCTTGTCTCTAATTTAGTAAGACGATGAGAACTTGCACAACAAATGTACTTGAGTCATGAAAATTGTAATTGACACCAGATCCTCCTATTGTAGGTGGTGAGGAGTGTGGTGGTCTCAAGCAGCTCCTGAAAGCCTCCCTCATTTAGATTTTTTTACTATGAAACCCTTCACCCTCCATATGCAACATAGTTAATATAAGGTCACTTCCCTTACTGAACAGCTTTGGATTTAGTATTGCCTTAAAGGCTGGAAGCAGTTTTTTGAGCCAGAACCAGAAGTGAATTCACAAGGAATGGGATATATAAAGGAGGAATTTAAACTTCCTGCTGGATCCATTTCTGGTTTTGGCTCCAAAAAACGCATAAAAAACTATATTGGTTTACCAGCTTATGGTTGGTTCACACACAAGTTTTTGTGGCAGTTTTCTTGAGCCAATGTAAGAAGTGGGTTAAAAGGGAATGGAATATATAAAGGAAGGTCTTACACTTCTCCTATCTGATGTATCCACTTCTGGCTTTGGCTCAAAAACTGCCACAAAAAGCTATGTGTGAAACCACCCCAAGAGAGTCTGTTACAATGTCTAACCTCCATAAACTGGTGCAATCGTATTTGTACTCATTGGCATCCCCCCACTAGTAGAATTGCACTCTATGCAAATTTTCTTAAAGGAACACTTCCATCAAAATGTTTAATTCTACATATTAACAACCTATATGTGAATAGTCTATGTATTTTTTTATCAAAAAAAACTGTGGATGTTTTTCTGGATATAATTGTTTAAAATCCATGTATCTCACTTCCTGTTCTGGTGCTTCCTCGTTGTTTGGGCATTTAGCACAGCAAACAGTCTTGCTTAACTTTTTCAGTCAGACCATCACTACAACCAGAGAGAGACCCCTGTAGTGACTCAATTAGAACATGACACATTACACTCATCAATACAATGCACTTCATCTAGGTCTATCAAGCAACTTCATCTAGGTCTATCAAGAGAACAAAAAGGCTGTCATACTGGTGTCCCAATTCTACACGTACTATTATCATGCAGATTACCATTCAGATAACATCTTCCCCTCACAGCAGTAGTAAAATGACAATAGATTACATATATATATATATATATATATATATATATATATATATAGGAGGTTTTATCATTTGTGGTGACTGCTACATAAGGACAATATTATGTATTTGATTTTCAATGGCATAGTACTGCCGAAATAAAGAAAAAAATCTAGAAATGTCAAAAAAAGTTTTCTATGTATATAGTTTAAAAAACCCTTTCTGATAGAAGTGTCCTGTTAAGTTCACACTCACTCCACCAGTCTTGCTTACCCCACTTTCTAAATATTCATATGTTCTTCCTGTTGAGCTGATGTACTCATCACTACAGTCTACATCAGAATGAGATTTCTTAAGAAACTTATAAACTGGGTCTTGTAATGTCGACTCTTCCATTTATCTATGTCTGGCTCCCTATTTACAGATAGCAATATATGTGCAGTAATGAGAGAGGTGCATGGCACATGCACATTTGCTGGAGGACAGCTGGTGATGATGGTGTACATTCTTCTATCAGTTACAGAGGTCAACTCTTAGGCCCATTTCACATGACCGAGTTTTCTACGCAGGTGCAATGCGTGACGTGAAGGCATAGCACCCGCACAGAATCCTGACCCATTCTTTTTAATGGGTCTGTGTACATGAGCAATTTTTTTCACACATCAGTTCTGCGTTGCGTGAAAAACGCAGCATGTTCTATATTCAGCGTTTTTAATGCAGCCCTGACCCATAGAAGTGAAGGGGGCTTTAGTGAAATATGCATTGCATATGCAAGCAAGTGCGGATGCAACGCGTTTTTCACTGATGGTTGCTAAGAGATGTCGTTTGTAAACCTTCAGTTATTTATCACGCGCATAAAAAACACATCAAAAGTTTTCAAAACGCATTGCACCCGCACGGAAAAAACTGGATAACTGAACGCAATCGCAGACAAAACTGACTGAACTTGCTTGCAAAATGGTGCAAATCCGTCATGCTCGTGTGAAAGAGGCCTTAAGCTCAGTGATATAACTGATAGGACTCTGAGGGGCCTAATCACACAATGGCTATGTGATTACAGGGGGATATAGCTAGTGAGTAGACACTGTATTTACATATTCTGAATCATGATCCTACCACCTATATAGTGATTTTAATAATTAGGGTTGGTGACAGATTCTCTTCAAGGAGAAAAATTATATTTGATGTTTGGACACATTTTCTAACCTATTCTCCATAAAATTGGTGTCACAATTTGAGAAGACTAAATCTAAATTTCTAGGCGCATTGCATAATGCTATAAGAGCTCAAATTGATCAACTCTTTACTAGTCAGCAATACGGCCTGTTAAGAGGAACCCCTGGCTAATTCCCTCTCTGTATGAACCTGTGCAAGGTCCCTCTCTTTATTGCCACCACAACAGTACATAATAGGTAGAGTGAACTGGAGCAGAGTGAACTTTTCTCTACGTGGTGGACAAGACGTGCGGACATAAATATTAGGGATACAGAGGTTATAATTGGCCTTGGGCCTGAGTGCCTTATGGAGTCAAATGCCTATACCAGACAGGAAAATACCAGGACTATAAGTGAAAGTAGGGGGTTCTGGGATACATTTTGCATTTGGGCTCAGGAATTTCAAGTTACAACTTCAGAAAGAGGGAGAGACAATAAAGTTTAAAAGCGTCTCATACACATATGGTTGTGGTAGTCTGAGTTGCAGTAGAAGTTGTCAGCAATATTGTTTTCTGATTCCATTTCCCCGATGTAGCAATCATGCAACACATATTCTAAAAGACAATAGTGCATCGGAACATGTTCTAATCTAGACAACCTTGGAAAAAAGTATTAAATGTTTGTTAATATAAGAAATCCTATATAAAAAGAGTACTGAAATGACAATGATATAGACCAGTTATTTGACCTGGAGTAATTCATCATCACTTTAAAAGATAATTTACAAGAATTGATGTTCAATTTAACTACACACCATTACGCTTAAAAGTCTATGTCCATCTTTGGCGAAACTTCCTTAGAAGCCCAGCCTTTCGACCAAGAGTGTAGATACCATAGAGGCAGTTCATGCAGCTGCAATTGGGCTTGAAGAGAGATATGGCCCTATATTATTTGCTATTGGCCATGCTCTGTACAGGACTTCCCTTTTGAGAGAATTATATTGTTGGAAATCAACAGTTGGACCATGAAAGGAAGAGAAAATAACAAACACTAGGCCCTACTGTCCTTGGTTGTGAAACCCAGCACCATAATGGGGGTCCATTTTACTCTATACTATGGGTCCCTATCTCGTGTACGTATGCCACTGTTTTGATGCTGTTTTCTGGATATCTAATGATAGAAAGTATAGTTTTAGAACTTCTACAGTCATCTGATATACAGATGGAGCTGTTGTAAACTTGAGTGTCATATCAATGTATGGTGCATTATCACATCACAAAAGCCATTCCATTGAAAAAGTCAATTCAAATTTTATTGCCATTGTTTACTTAATTTGCTAAGAATCAAGATCATGATTGCTACATCTGTAATGTGTGGGATCTTCAGGCAATCATCTAAAAATTCCACAAACAACATAACCAAGAACCTTCAACAGAAATACCAATACAGAAATAGAAAGCTAAAGCGTACTGTATAACAAATGGCTTAATTTCTAAATATCAGAAACATTTGAACGTAAAATATTTACGTTACAGTATGGTATATATACTGTATATATATATATAATTCTCTTATGTTGACTAACCTCCACTAGACAAGATGGCTTCCTTGCCAACTTTGTTACACCCGAGTGAATATATTTGGTTAAAAAAAGTATTTTTTGGGGGTTTGCTTTTGCTTTTATTAGAAAAAATCTTCTTAATGCATTCCTGTGTAATGTGATCCCATATACTGTTTCTATGAACTTTCATGTCAACCTGTGTAACCTTCACTTGGTGGGGTCATCTCTCATTGTCTCCCTCCTTTACATTATACTTGTTATTTAGAAAATGACGACTTGTTAAACTTAAAGAATGGCCACCTCCAAATTACAATTCCAAATGTCCATTCAGCATGAAAGTTTTTTCTACTTAAGATGGGTGAGTATAAAACAGCAGCACAATATTACACAGCTCCTGTACCCTAACCAAAAGCTTGTATGTGTGAGGTGGGCAGAAAGCATTCCCAGCTTGCCAGGGGGAGTTATTGTAATTATTTTCTGATCCTTTCATTTATGTGATATGTTAGCATATATATAAATTGGATAATGGCATCACAGCAGCAAGTCTCTGGGGAAGACGGAAGTAGCCTGCAGCTCCTAGATAGGAGGTTTAATATCGGTAGGCCCTCTAGTGTAGTGATGAGGGTAATGTTGGGGTTGTGCTCCCTCAAGCAATATGGCATTAGGGAGTTTCAGTCTTAACTGCTATGATTGATGGGAGAGACAGACATGCTAGTTCTAGTTTCCAGTGTGGAGGCATTGACGATCGTAACGTCACATCTCCCAGGATCGGTTTTTAGATTAGGCCAGGTGAACATGTCAAGGGAGGTTGTTGTGCCTGCTGACTGGTCTTGAGACACCCAAACTTAAAACTGCTGCAGTCTGCCTCTAGTCATCCTTATGCTGTCTAGTAGCTCTACCCCGGGTGAGTGACTACACATTTCTACATGGGATGCCCTATACACCTATATTTTGAAAACAGACAACAGGATTCCCAGACCGAATATAGACATGACCATGACAGTCTAGGGGTGGGGGGTTGTATTGTGGTACTGAATGGATTGGATGAGCTGTTGGTGACCCAATTGCAGGACAGAGGGCAGGCTAACACTTTGGAACCATCCAGAAATGCAGAAGTGTCCTTGGAATTGCAATGGGTAAATAGGGACCAGAAATTAGAGAACTGCTGACAGGGCTGTCAGCTGAAAGATTCTATCAGCAACACTAAATAGGGACTTAGATGTAAAGAAGGGGTTTGGATTCACATAGGAGAATTACAGTGGAGAACAGCTGTTTGTCAAAAGATGGCCAGTTGGGATGCTAGGTCATTATGAATACCTCCACAATTTCTGGTATGGACAGAGATTCAAATAAAAATGGGAACACGAGCCATGGTGGTGGTGGGCCGTAGTTATTACTGACCAGAAATCTACAGAGAACCAGAGATCTGGTATGAGAATGAAAAGGAGCCCAACTTGTTTGCTCCTTTTCAGGCCCTAAAGCAGGCGCCACTGGACATGCCTTGAGTAGGCAGGGCCAGGCAAGCCCACACTTCAAAGTTGCTGAGGTGCAATTGATATTATCCCTGGGAGAGGATGATGCAACCACCTGAGGAGATGAAGGAAGTAGTCACAGGGGAGGAAGAAGTCAAGGAGAAGCACAAGCCAGAGGCTAAAGGGGGAACCAAGAAAAGCTGATAGAGAGAAGCCCAGTGAGTTTGTGGGTCAGAGTTTCCTGAGATATCTGACAAAAATAAGATAGCAGTTAGGAGAGGAGACATTTTATATGATTACAAAAGCCTCGTACAGATGCCAATAAATGTTAATGTGCCAGTGATAGTCAATTATGGTGCTGTGGTTAAAATGCCATAGTTTATCTTAAAAAGCTAAGACTTTATTATAGAACTAAAAGTGTTTTAATGTGGTTCATGCCACAGTATGTTGCAATTCTTATTGTCTTAGGTTGCTTGCAATTGATTGTGGAGTACAGCAATTGTGAAATCGGGAGGGGGGTTTTATGTAAGGTGAACAGAAAGATTTCCCACTTTACCAGGAGAAGTTATTGTAATTAAACTCTGTTATTTAAATTTGCTTGATATGTACATGTAAATGTTTGGTAATGGTACCACAGCATTGATAAGGGTAGACCCTCTAGTGAAGTGATGAGCGTAGTGTTGCGTTAGTACTTTTCAAAGAAATATAGCTATGTGAAGTACTGCCCTAGCTGCCATTACTGATGAGAGAGGGGAAAATGTGCCAGTTCCAGTTTCGACTGTGGGGGACTGATGATTCTGATGTAATGTCCCTCACATGGGCTGGGACTGGTATTTAAAGGGAACCTGTCACCAGTTTTATGATGTCCTAACTAAGGGCAACATAAATAAGTGACTGATTCTCTTAGCAAAATGCTGGGTCACTTTCTTTAATTGACCCAGTCAATCTGCCAACATCTTGTATTGAAAAGCTCCAGCTGATAATGATGAGTCATGAATATTCATGAGCTCCTGACTCTCCCCGCCCACCTGCTGCTGATTGACAGTTATTTTCCATATGAATCAGCAGCAGGTGGGCAGGGGAGTGGCTATAGCTCTGAATTAAATAAACGCTGGACTCAATGACATCACGCTGGACTCAAATCAGCTCATTGGCATGTGGCCTCTTTGTGTGTATATTATGAGGTAACCATCTGTCACACCAGTAAGTGAATACAGCTAAGGTACTTTTTAGTAGTTAATGATTGTATATAATTAGTTAGATTATAATCAAATATCCACATGACAGGTTCCCTTTAAGGCCGAGTTTGGTTACTGCCGGTCGGGCGATGTGTCAAGGCAAGATTTTGTATCTGCAGACTGCCTTTCAGTGACTCTAGGCTCTGGGACCTGCATTTAATTGGAGCTGAGCCCAGCTGGAGGAGGGAAGAGTAGCCGCAGGTGAAACTCCTGAGTGAACGAACAAGAGAAGCTGTGCAGTTGAGAGGCCTGAATATAAAACCTGCTGAAGTGACGTCTCTCCCACTGGTTTGAGCACTGTACCAATACCACCATCCCACCATGGGCAGAACTGTCAATGATGGGCTGTGTCAAAATCAACCGTAATGATATAGTTATCTCTTAGCTCTACTCTGGGTGAGATTGCACATTCCTGCGATAGTGGTCCCTTACATATGTAAGAAAAATGACCTGCTATGGGGCCTTCGAGAGATGAGTCCTGGTTGCTACTGTGTGGTATAGTCTTCTATGTACAGAGGAATTATAATGTGCACCTTAATTGCTATGTTGCCCCTTCTCTACTGTGTATGCTACAGACAGATCCCTAGACAAGGAACCTTAAAACTGACCCAACTGTTGGACTGCACTAGGTTACTATTATTTGTGGCATTGCCATAGAGAGCTATGTGAGGTCAGGTGTTACAGTGGTGCTCTTCTCAAAATTTGACAACACTTTTTAGAAAATATCAACTATGTGCAATATCAGCCAACCAGTCTAATCTAGTTTGTTTTTGAAAGTATGATTGGAAGAACATTCTGTCTGAACACAGTGTCTTTCATCCATGCATTAATTTGCACTATTCCATCATTTTAAACTTAGAACTTGCAGGATACTGGTTCAATAACCTCAATGAAGATCAAACTATTGCCCCTCTAAATAGCTGTAGACTATTGTAGCGTAAAAGTCAAATTTAAAACATTTTAAATTGTGATTTCCAGAGACTTGTTGGATTGGAGCTAAGAAAATAAGATTGAATGATGGATTGTGTATGCCTAAAATCCTGAAACTTTAATTATAGGGACAAACTTACAAACATATGTATTCAAATCAATTACATTCCTTCTTTTAGAAGATGACATCTGAGTTAGAACCAACGAATTGTGACTTCTGGCTACTGGAATGGAGGTTATGGAGATTGTCAGCAGATCTTATAAATTACTTGAACTGCCCAGCAGTCACATGCTAATGCTGTACACAACTTTCACATACACATTTATACAAAGAGATAGAATAACTGATGCCCCCACTGCAGATGGCAAGAGACCAGTCTGAGGCCAATAGTAGGCTAAGAACTTCAACTAGAGGAGCCATCATCTCAGCCCTGCTCTTGTGTTGGTCTTCTACACTAACCTGTCCTAGCGCTGTCCTCATATTTCTGCATGGGAACTGCGATTGATTGGGCCACTGGGACCTATTGGGATCAAGGAAGGGATCCTAGCTGGCATGCCTGACAGTACAAGCTGGTATCCAGTGCTATTCCTTTAATGGAATTTAGTATACAAATGTGAAGCAAAAAATGAAAACCTGATCTGAATAGAGTTTACATGATACAAGATTCAAAAGGAGATGACTGAGGTCAGGCTGTCACCTGAGCACAAATGGGGCACATTTTGCTGGCCAGCAACAAACTCCATTTGTCATTTCTAACATATAAAAACAGACAGAATAAATAGACTGAGTACATGTAACCCTTTGGCTGCCAGACTAACATCCAAACAGCGAAGGAGTTAGAAGCAGCTGCACGCCACGGGATTCATGAAGCTCTGGGTTATAATGAAGACCTATGTGAGCACTGTAGTGGCCATATAAATATGCCACCTCAAAACATAACAGTTGCAATGCATTCTAATGTAAAAATGACTATTATGCATGATGTGTCCTGTTCTTACTTCCAAAGTGAACACACCAGTCATATTGGTATTTCAGGATCTACTGCAGGCCAGAACTATTCTTTTACTGCAGTCGTGCAGCTGCTTTAACAAAGTTAAATTCAGTCCAGCGTACAGAAGCCAATGGCATGGGCTCAATTCATAGGATCAGGAGGAGGACGAGAAGGGGGTGGACCTGGGGGCATTCGTGAAGGTGGAGGACCTGGTGGAGGTTGCCTCTGTGGTGGTTGATGAGGAGGCTGTTTAGGTGATTGCATTGGAGGTGGTGGAGGGCTTGGTGAAGCACTTCTGGCAGGTGGCTTATAGATAGCCTGGCTTCCATCAGCTTTAACTCTTGTGAAATTGATACAGCGTCCCTAGAAAAAAAAAAAGAGAGAAAACACAAAAACACAATAAATTTTAAAGACTAAAGAAAACTATGATATGCAGGGAAGTAACAAACTGCCTGTCCCTCAAACATCGATTACTGATTCCTCTTCTGAGTGTTGCCCAGCAGAACAACAGTGCAGGCACTACACAGTCAATTAGTATTGGAAGTTTGTGGGAATTTGTCCCCAAAACAGTAGTTTATGGGAAATGATCAAAAGAAACTCATAGTGAAGAAGTGGCTTCTTTTGACTTTTACAAATCCATGTAGTAGAAAACGTTGACAAAACATATCAGTTCCACTGACTTTGAATTGAGTCGCGTGGGGCATGCTCACTTCTCCTATCTGTAGCCCTGTAGCAGGGTGGGGTAGTGGACAAGGCTCCCCAATTCTGGTAATCAATGGAGGTCTTAGCTGTCACCTCCCCATGATATAGCATTTATCACCATTACTGTGGCTAGAATACCCTTTAATATAATGAGCTTAAACTTCTCTAAGAATTCATCTGTCAGCATGTCAATACTTCTGGCCCTGGTAACCCAGCAGGTCAGTGTGCTGATGGCAACATTTTTTGCCCTCCGTTACTATTATCATAGGGACATTGGACACAACAACCAAAAACAATCTAGCTTCAATCTTTCTAGCCTTGGAAATATGACACTTGGATGGTTGCTATGTACAATGTTCCTATAATAACACAGACCTGCCAGACCATAATGGAGATAAGTGTCGCCATGGACAGAATAGAAGATAAATTTTCCCACAAGATTCAGTTCACTGCTGTAGCCCTGTCTCAAAATACAGTACATTGGCCAAGAAAGTGGCTTGTGAGTGACCATATTAGCACTGGTACAAATGCATACTTGTAGACCATTTGGAGAACAAATATAAAGTCTGTTTAGATAATCTAAATGACCTCTCACAAGGAAGTGACTAGTGACATGTTGTCATATGTTCTTACCTTGTCTCCTGTCTGCGGCCTCATTAGTGACACTTGGTCATATCCTCTCCTCAACAGAGCCCAAATCGCATCAAGCTTACCCTGGAGTGAAACATGAAGTCAGAAGTAAGTTCACCTACCATAATTCTAGATGTAGACAGAGATATGTTGTGAAGTAACATCTTCTTTACCTTGATTGGACTGTACCATTTCCTCTCCTGTGGATTATTACGGCGCATGTTTTTCTTTGGTTTAGGCTCCCAGGGTTCAAATTCTTGCTCTGGCAGTTTAATGACAGCATTTTTGGGTTTCTCTAGTTTTGCTCCTTCTTCAGTGGAGCCCTTACCACCCCACCTCACCTACAGTTAAAAAAAAAAAAAATCTATTTAACATATACTACATCTACATGTCTGTTTTAGGACTTTTTCACACAAAGTAATTTTCCATCCGGATGCGATATATGTCGTGATTGCATAGCATCCAGACTGAATCCTGACCCATTCATTTCAATGGGCCTGTGTACATGAGTGCCATTTTTCATCATCTGTGTGTTCATGAAAAATTGCACTATGTTCTATATTGTGTGTTTTTCACATAGCCCTGTCTCTATAGAAGTAAATGGGGCTTGCATGAAAAACGAAAAGAATCCGGATGCAATGCGTTTTTCACTGATGGTTGCTAGGAGATGTAGATTGTTACTCCAGTTTTTTTTCAAGTGTGTGAAAAACACGTGCAATCTGGATACAATCTGAACAAAGAGGGAGCACACACGGAACACAATCGCAGACAGAACTTATTGAACTTGCGTGCAAAACCACCATTTTTTCCTGAACAGCTCCTCACACAATCCAAATCGCTTATGTGAAAGAGTCCTAAGCAAACACTTCAAATGAAATAACTATTCTGGAGTATCTTTTCTTTGAACTTGCTCTGTGATGTCACTCTACCATTCCTGCTAGAAATGTATAAATACATGTACAACTTGGTGTTATTATTTCCCTTGTAACGGTGCGTGTCCCTACACACGCTGATGCTGTTGAACCTTTACTGTCAGTGTTATAGCTATTGGATTAGTAAACACCACAACTGCCCCTGTTTTACCTCCATCCTCTTTATACCCCCAACGCCTCTTCCTCCATAATAAGATGCATCCACAGTTGGCCACTTTTTCTTTGGTAAACCGTCCTCATCATCAGATTCCTGAATAAACAAGATTAAAAAAGTAAACTCATTATACATTTCTTCTGAGTCGGTGCGGACAGCACTATCAAGCAAGTTCAATAACATTTTAGGTAAAGGTAAGTGCTAACACCCCTATCATATATACCTCTTCCGAAGACCCACAAAAATCTAAACTACAGGCCACCCATTAGCCAGATTGTTGAACAGTGTTAGTGTTAGGTGAACCCTAAACCATAAGCAAGACCAAGACAAGTTTCTTTTGACAGTTGAAAATAAGTAGTTGTCTCCCCTTGAACATTAGTGGCATATTTTTAGGATATGCCACCAATGTCATATAGGTGCAGGTCGCATCTCTGTCTTCGGGGGAGCTCAACAATTTTCAGAAGTCACATAGAAGTGAAGTTCCCTCCATTCACTTCTATGGAACTGCCAGAAATAGCAGAGCCAGTGCTTTGCTATTTTTGGCATTCCCCTAAAAATGAATGTAGGGTGGTCACTCATTGTCATGACCCGGGTTGTATTCGAACCGGGATCTTCCTGGTCTCTTAAACCATAGCCTTACCTGTTGTGCTACAGAAGAGATCTAGACTTTGGGAATGTCCTTACTGTGTTCAACACTGCATCATACTCTCTAGCTCCACCTGCTGCCAGCTGTGGACAATTCTCAATCTGGACAGCCTTTAAATAGGAAGTGAGGTCATCACTCAGTGCCCGTTTATTTGGATTTCTTCCCTGGGTGTTTTGACTTCAGTGATCTTCCTTGTATTGAACTCCTGCCTGATATCCCGACTATTCTACAGCCTGCTGATTTTGTACCTTGCCGCCAGATCGTGTATGACCTTAGCCTGCCTGACTCTTCTCCGGATTTTGATTGTGAACTATTTGCCTGACGACGCTTTGCCTGGATCTCAAGCACACTATTTCCACTTCGGACACTACCTTTTACAGGTACCTTACACTCATGCACAATGCGATCTCACTTTCTTTGGGAGCTTCATTCTTTGGGTGCCACCAATGTTTCAGATGACAACCCCTTTAACTCTCTTGATGCAACAGCTGTTCAGAACATTAGCCACAGCATGTTGACCTTGAACTATCCATCCCACATCTCATTCCACTTAGTTTTTGACCATCTACAATCTGGCGTCGGCCCCAACTCCAGTGAATCTGCACTAACCAAAGTTATTACATGTTTAAATTAAATGTAATTTCTCTGAGCTCCTTCTTCTACACGTAGACTTGTCCTCTGCCTTCAACACAGTTGACCACTCCCTCCTGTCACAAACTCTCATATCCTCGGCATCAGAGACTTGTTCCTTTCTTGGATCACTTCATACATCACTAATCAAACATTCAGTGTCTCCCATTCACACACCACCTCTTCATAACACCTTCTCTCTGTTAACGTCCCTTAAGGCTCTGTCCTGGGGCCCCTACTCTTCCACATTTATATCTTCAACCTGGGACAGCTCATAAAGTCCCACGAGTTTCAATACCACCTCTATGCTGATGACACCCAAATTTACCTCTCTGGTCCAGATGTCACTTCCCTACAATACAGAACCTTAGCATGTATATCAGCTATATCAGTTAATGGCTCTCTTTTAAAATTCTTACATCCACTGCCCTGGGATAACATTTGATCCTGTCCTTCAACCCACACACCCAAGCCCTTTCCACCTCTTGCTGCCACCAAGTCAATAACATGTCGTGCATGTTCTCTCCCTTTTAGATGTACAGCGCCCAGGAACTTAAAAATAAATAATAAAATATAACAATAATGAATCCCAACTCCAGTCCTCATCCCTGTTCTTTCATTGTGAAGGTACCATCATTATTTTGACTTGAGTCGTGCAGCTGGGAGCATCTGATAAATGGCCCCTTTTGTTCTGTAAAGATAGATTCATAGGGAATACAGAAACATTCCAAAGATCATGTGACATGTCTGCAGACGACATGGAGGAAAGAATTTAAGCCTTCTAGACAAAAAAATAAAATGCCACATGATGATAATACAAAGTCAAATCAGAGTTCATCTATTAAGGAGCCGTTCTGCCAAATCATAAACAGATGGCGTCTTTTGTTTAGGAACCCAAATGATGTCCACTGTAATTAAAAGGGTTTTCTCAATATAGACATTGGTGCTTTATCATTTGGGAGTCCAAATAGTAAGAATGTATCCAGAAAAAGATGTGTGGAGCTGACACGAGACAAAACAGCACAGTGCTTCCCCGGTGTTTCATTGTACAAACTGGGATCAAAATAGTTGGACCCTTACCAGCTGGACATTGGACCAACTGGACATTTCAATAAGTGTAATACTTTGTTTTTCCTGCAGGGGCACTGCAGCAATAGTAAGCAGTTACAAAACATGATCAGCTTGGCTCACAATCTAAAAGGGGAGATCGAAAGCAGGAAACGCTTACAAAACTGGTGGATGTTGTGAGGCGTCAAAGATGATAAAGTATATATGAAAATACATTTTTTGTGGAAGGTTTTTGAATTCGTATTTTTTTCATAGATGCAGTTGATGAGTCTCTTGATGTTATAGAACAATGGACACATTGTCTAGAGGTCGTGGTGAGACATACCATACATAGGGAGGATTGAAAAAGGAAACCTGTGTATATATATCCACAGAGTCAGAGTGGAAGAGGGAGGTTCTAGATAATGTATTGAACTGTGAATGAAGATTTTGTTGGATGGCACATGGCTAACCCAGCAGGTAAAAAAAAAATGAAAAACCTCTTACATTCCAGTGAAAGAATTTTACTGTTTCCAGGGTTTGTACAGGTTTTACTCAATATTCATGTGTGATATTTCCTGCATATATTGCAGGAGTAATTACAATTTTATATTATTGTACTGTATAATGTAAGATATGGTAGATAGTCATTGAAAGACATGCTTAAAGGGGTTGTCTCATCAATGACAGTCATTTGTATACTACCAGTGTCGGAATGGCAAAAGTTTGACCTCTGTGACCTTTGCTGATCTCTAATATAAAGTGACAGTACTAGTGCTAGAAATGCGCCATGCCACTTGCCTCCTGTTAGGTCCAGTTGGTTTTCTTTAAGGGCTGCATGGTCAGCCAATTATAGTCAATGACCTACCATGTGGCCTTCTAGAAAAAAACGAGCAGAGCAAATCTGTCAGCACATTCCGAACTAGGCAGCACTTGATTTTCAAAGGGTGGTGTACAAGTGCCTTATTGCCCAAAATGGAGACAGGAAAGATTCCCTCTTATTAAAAATGTCTACATAAATTATATTACATGGGGGGGAGGGGGCTAGATTTATCAATCTGGTGTAAAGTAGAACTTGCTTAGTTGCCCATAGCAACAAATCAGATTCCACTTTTCATTTTCCAAAAGAGCTGTGAAAAATGAAAGGTGGAATCTGATTGGTTGCTATAGGCAACTAAGCCAGTTCTACTTTACACCAGTTTGATAAATCTCCATAAGAGTGTGTAAAGGCTAAGTAATTCAGTGTGGGCCATGAAAAACAGACCCTTGTCCCTTGTGTGGCTTGTACAGGATAATGCTTATCTGACCTCATTCATCAAAACTGTCTTTGTAGCCCATAGCAAGCAATCAGAGATCAGCTTTCATTTTACCACAGCAGTTTAAGAAATTAATGAGGCCCATCGTATCCTTCCCTGCCAGTCGAGTGGCACTTTTTGTGCAGAGGACAGGAATGGTATGTGTGAGGGAGTCCAAAACACTGTATGGAACTCATAGCGTAGGACTGTTTTTCTGGTGAATTTTCTAACCTTCCTGTTCCAGCAAAAAGCAGTATACAAGGTTTATGAGAAATGTTAAGAAATTGACATGAAAATTATCTCAGCAGAACATGTCGATGTATACTTAATAACAGGGTTATGCCATGGTGGATGTAAACAATGAAAATTAGACCAGATCATATAGTACATGACAATACATTTCTAACAAGGCTAGAACCAGCCCTGTACAACACATGGGTCCAGAGATCTCCACATTTACTGCCCCAAATGCTAGATTATCATCAGCTCAGGAGGTGTGTCCTTTCTGCTGCAGCTCTCTCCTAGTAACTGCCACAGCTTCTAACAGAACAAATGGCTGGTAGCAGTAGAAGATTTAAAGGTTTTTCCGAGATTTTAATACTGATGACCTGTCCTCAAGATAGGTCCTCGGTATCTGATCTGTGGTGGTCTGACACCCAGGACCCCTGCCGATCAGCTGTGTGAGAAGGCAGCAGCGCTCCTATACAATGTATGGAGCTATGCGTGGTATTACGCTCAGCCCCATTCACTTCTATGGGGCTGAGCTGCGCCTAGGCAATGTGACAGATGAACATGTTGTCACAGGCCTAGGAAAAGCTGCGAGAAGGCCGCGGAGCTTCTCAAACAGCCGATTCGTGGGGGTCCTGGGTATCCTGAGGTCACCAGTATTAAAATCTCGAAAAACCCCTTTAAACTGAGCATGTTCAAACAGCTCAGTGAGATGGATAAAAAATAAGGAAAAGAACCAACAGCAGGTGGCGCTATACAGATACATTTAATTGAATAGGTCTAGCTATACTACATTTTTTACAGTTACAAAAATATTCAGATCTAGATGTTGTTTTGAAAAATGTAGAATATATTTCGTGACAACCCCTTTGAATCACTTCACCAGAAGGCACAATGAGTGTCAGTTTAACAGGAGTTACAGGAGGGGGATAAACAGAAGTGAGTGGCATTTAGTCCGTTGCAATAAACCATCCATGATGAAGCATGGTTCCCTCTACCCAGGTGTATTAATTTACAAAACTATAGGTACTGGCACACACAAAATTCACACAAACAGCACCAAAATCCACTTCATGATTCAATAATCGGCATTTTGCACAGCTATGGGTACACAGATTCTGGAACCCAGCAGTGTATATGGACATATACGAGCAATTCTGAGCGTAAATACTGTTTCTTCTAGAAAGACAGGGCAACTTGCCATACTTCACATCTGACTCTGTGCTGATTTCATGCGGCATTCACAAAACAACATAAAGTGAGCAAAGGGTTGTGGCGGCCTCCATGGTCACCAGACAGTGAGTGACTTTTATCTGTGGGGTTACATGAAGGGTGAAGTTTATGAAACTAATTCCAGCCAGTCCACAAACTAAAATGTCTGGAATATGGGACAGGTGGTGTTGCTGAAGGTGATCCTGAAAATGGTAAGAAGGGCACAACTTTGCATAGCCTCTGTCAGAAACCACTTCCACCATCTCCTGTAACGGGTACATATCTCATGCTTCCATTATCCTGTACAAACCACACAGGGTTCTGTTTTTCGAGGCCTACCCTATAGTACTTCTGTAAGGGTCAGGTGGTCTAGAGTGATTTAGCTGTGAATACCTCAATTCTTGTTGGTCTAGGACAGTATTTATCGCTGTTTCTAAGCCAAGTAACCCCAAAAAAAAATTACTTCAAAGTATCCCCAAAGCTATGTGTGTACCCTCTAGACAGAGAGAAAGGGGGGAATTTATCATTCTCGTCCTCCATTTCTGGCATAATAAAGTAACAAACTTCTGGGTTCATTTATCAAACTGGTATAAAGTAGAACTGGCTTAGTTGCCCATAGCAACCAATCAAATTCAACATTTCATTTTCCAAAGGAGCTGTCAAAGATAAAAGGTGGAATCTAATTAGTTGCTATGGGCAAATAAGCCAGGTCTACTTTAAACCAGTTTGATAAATGACCCTATTCGTGTTTGTGACTTTTTAAACCTTAAATCTAGGCACAAGTGGTGTTTCTACGCCACCCACTACACTTTCCCAAGAAGGGGGCGTGGCAAGGCTGGGGAGAGGCCCAGCTTATTTATTTTCTTTTACGCCATTTTTCTGGCATCAAAAAAGACTATGCCAACTCTGAGCTGGCGTAGATTTCACTCTAAGCACACGGACTGCTGAAGGATGCACCTAATTTATGACAAGGTGTAGTCCAAAATGGTGGTCCATGATAAACCCCCCTGCAAACTTCAGTTATGTCCATAGGGTCTAAGGTGTTGTACTGCACATTGTCCATGGTAGTCAAGGGTGGCATAGCAATTAATACCTAATATGATTACAGGGTTAATAATGGTGATATGTGACACCAAAAATATCTAATTAATTAGAATTACTCCAAATAGGTCCGGAATTCTTTATAAGGTTTGGGGTCCTGGTTTTCTGATACAAAGCTCCATATTCCTTGCTTACCTCCTTTACACAGCCATAGAGTACGTGGTGTTGGCCTGCAGCCATAGCTAGAGGGATCTCACTGCACAAAGGTTTATATAGAGATCTATGCTGAAGCAACCACTTTATAGGCCTCAAACGTGGCATGACATGGTTGATGTAAAAAATGGAAATAATGATGGCATGACATGGTTGATGTAAAAAATGGAAATTAGTCTCTTTCTAACAAAGCTAGAACCAGCTCTGTACCTCACATGGATCCAGAGTTCGCCCCATTTATTGGTCCAATTACTATGCTAAATTCTCTTCAGGCTAGCAGCTCAGGGGGCATACCCTTCTCTGGTGGCAGTTTCAGGATGAAACTTAGCACGTGTGACCTCCTCAGTTAGTGGACATGCACATTACTATACAGCTTAAACATCAGGGGGCACCATTATAATGATGTCATGAGAATATCTCACACCTGGAGCATATTTGTAACAGAAAGTAAATTATATTAAAATTACATTTAATGGAGACACAACCTCTTTAGATGGAATTCTAGCCATTTCTTAAGTTGGATTTACATGGCTCGAATATCGGGCCGATTATCGGGAGTGAACGTTCCTATGAATGCTCATTCCCAATAATCTGCCTGTCTAAAGGTGCTGCAGATCACCTGATGAATGAGCGAAATGCTTGTTAATCTGTTGAAATGATCTGAGGTGTGGACACCTCAATCATCGTTCCTTGGCAGCAGATTGTGTGGTCTAAACAGCACTCTGTTGTCCAGGGGCAATGATTTTGTATGAGGACAAGCAGCAGCCATCGCTCATCCTCATACCGTGGAGGTGATCGCTGCATGTAAATTCAGTGCTTCACCTCCACTTAGGCTACTTTCACATTCGCGTTTGGTGCGGATCCGTCATGGATCTGCACTGATAATAGAACCGCATGCATCCGTTCAGAACAGATCTGTTTGTATTATCTTTAACATTGCCAAAACGTTTTCTTTTGTGTCAGTGAAAACGGATCTGTCCCCATTGACTTACATTGTGTGTCAGGACACAAGCAGCGTTTTGGTGTCTGCCTCCAGAGCGGAACGGAGGCAAACTGATGCATTCTGATCGGATCCTTATCCATTCAGAATGCATTAGGGCAAAACTGATCCGTTTTGGACCGCTTGTGAGAGCCTTGAAACGGATCTCACAAACAGAAACCAAAACGCCAGTGTGAACATAGCCTAACAAGCAGCCGACTGTCTGGAAGGAACACTTCTTTCCAGACAATCGGCTTCTCCTTGCGCCGTGTAAATCCACCTTTAGTTACCTCTGCAAAAAGCTGTATGACAATCAATATGGCTTGCCATTACAGCTCCCACATGGGCTAATCCTACAACTTGACCAAAGCCGAATTTAGTTCTTGGACTCTAATGGGAAATATTCTTTATCAACCGTTACATCACACTCATAATACAGTGGACAAATGGAGCGTGGAGAGGTCCAAGAACAAGGTGAAGGTTAGATGCATTGCATGCAGGTATACAAGGCTCAATACTCACTGGTGCTGGAGGAGGAGGTGGTGGTGGCTCTTTAATCACCTGTCAAAAAACAGACATATATTTCAGCATAACCCCTTCCCACCTGTCACATTCAGGCCTATGGATGTAATGAACATGGGTCATCAGCTTGGAACTACCTCTATTAAACAGAGCAGAGAGCGTCAAGAAAAAGTTGCTCTAGTTTTGGCAGATGTGGTCCATTCATGGAGGCTGACATGTAATACTAACTTTACCCAGTAGGGGCCACTGCAGGGGAAATGCAGCGCTGCCCAGCAGTGATAGGCGATCAATGGATTTCCTTCATGAAACAATGGTGATTTTCTATGATAACTAAGGGCAATAAAATATTTTTATCCACAATATACACATTTCTGGATGGAGAAATCTGCCGTGGAGAAACATCTCTTTAAATTGGGACATCTATAAGGAGCCTTAAAGGTTCTAATTCAAAGACTACAAGCAAATATCTTCAAAGCTAGGAGAAACTGCTACACAAAGCTTATTGTATATTGCAGAAGATTTCGTCATACAATGAATAAATATTATTTGCTGAAAATGGATTGCATCATTGCCAGTACTCACCACAGTGCAGCAAAGTGGCCAAAACCACCAAAGCAAAGCCAGGAAAAGTAGAAGGAAGAGTATCAGCAGGGCAATGAAGAGAATGATTCCAGTGCGCTGCGGAAGATATTGGATCTTATTATCACATAGGTACTTGGTGGCCAGATAGATACCAAACTATTATTCTATGACTGTGATGGCTAACCTCCGGGACTCCAGCTGTGGTAAAACTACAACTCCCAAGATGCACACTTGCTTGGCTGTTCTCAGAACTCCATAGATTTGAATGGAGCATGCTGGGACTCGTAGTTTCACCACAGCTAGAGTGCCGGAAATGTATTAGGGCAAAGTTTTGAAAGGCAAAATAGCAGACTAAAAACACAATACAGACACATATGAATAATACTCCCATACAGTGTCCAACTATGTACACTTGTGGCCAAAAGTTTTGAGAATTACATAAATATTGGAAATTGGAAAAGTTGCTGCTTAAGTTTTTATAATAGCAATTTGCATATACTCCAGAATGTTATGAAGAGTGATCAGATGAATTGCATAGTCCTTCTTTGGCATGAAAATTAACTTAATCCCAAAAAAACCTGCAAAGAAACGCGTGCAGCCACCATTGCGTTGCATAAAAATGGCTTCACAGGCAAGGATATTGTGGCTACTAAGATTGCACCTCAATCAACAATTTATAGGATCATCAAGAACTTCAAGGAAAGAGGTTCAATTCTTATTAAGAAGGCTTCAGGGCATCCAAGAAAGTCCAGCAAGCGCCAGGATCGTCTCCTAAAGAGGATTCAGCTGCGGGATCGGAGTGCCACCAGTGCAGAGCTTGCTCAGGAATGGCAGCAGGCAGGTGTGAGCGCATCTGCATGCACAGTGAGGCGAAGACTTTTGGAAGATGGCCTGGTGTCAAGAAGGGCAGCAAAGAAGCCACTTCTCTCAAAAAAAAAATCAGGGACAGATTGATCTTCTGCAGAAAGTATGGTGAATGGACTGCTGAGGACTGGGGCAAAGTCATATTCTCCAATGAAGCCTCTTTCCGATTGTTTGGGGCATCTGGAAAAAGGCTTGTCTGGAGAAGAAAAGGTGAGCGCTACCATCAGTCCTGTGTCATGCCAACAGTAAAGCATCCTGAGACCATTCATGTGTGGGGTTGCTTCTCATTCAAGGGAGTGGGCTCACTCACAATTGTGCCCAAAAAAACAGCCATGAATAAAGAATGGTACCAAAACACCCTCCAACAGCAACTTCTTCCAACAATCCAACAACAGTTTGGTGAAGAACAATGCATTTTCCAGCACGATGGAGCACCGTGCCATAAGGCAAAAGTGATAACTAAGTGGCTCGGGGACCAAAACGTTGACATTGTGGTCAATCCTCAAGAGGCGCGTGGACAAACAAAAACCCACTAATTCTGACAAACTCCAAGAAGTGATTATGAAAGAATGGGTTGCTATCAGTCAGGAATTGGCCCAGAAGTTGATTGAGAGCATGCCCAGTCGAATTGCAGAGGTCCTGAAAAAGAACGGCCAACACTGCAAATACTGACTCTTTGCATAAATGTCATGTAATTGTCGATAAAAGCCTTTGAAACGTTTGAAGTGCGTGTAATTATATTTCACTACATCACAGAAACAACTGAAACAAAGATCTAAAAGCAGTTTAGCAGCAAACTTTGTGAAAACTAATATTTTTGTCATTCTCAAAACTTTTGGCCATGACTGTACAAGCTGCATAATACTGCCAACAAAATACTGTAGTATGCAGTATCCAAATAATACTACCCTTAAGAAACCAAAAATACTGTCATATAGTTCCCAAAAATACAGAAAAACAGCTCCCACATTCACTGCTAAATAATATTGAAAGGTTTCTGGGTTAATCTTCATCAAGAGTGGTAAAGGGGTTAGAGGTGGCAATGCCTAGTAGTGGTGAAGTTTGAAATGGTGCCAACTCTGCCATCTATAGTAGTAAAAGATCTAAATGGGTTGCCCAAAGGAAATCTCTATCCCCTGACCCCTTGCTGCTGGTGTGAATGGAGAGGCGGCCACGAATCCATTAATTTCCATGTCTGTTCTGCCTGAGGAGGTGGTGATGGTAAGTACAATAAAGGAATTCAAGAGGGGCCTGGATGTATTTCTGGAGTGTAATAATATTACAGGCTATAGCTACTAGAGAGGGGTCGTTGATCCAGGGAGTTATTTTGATTGCCTGATTGGAGTCGGGAAGGAATTTTTTATTCCCCTAAAGTGGGGAAAATTGGCTTCTATCTCACAGTTTTTTTTTTTTTGCCTTCCTCTGGATCAACTTGCAGGATGAAAGGCCGAACTGGATGGACAAATGGCTTTTTTCGGCCTTAAAGGGAGTCTTTCACCTATACTGACCGTTATAGAACACTAACACCATTATCAGTATTATAGTCCCCATATGTGAATGCTACTTACTGTTTAGCTGGCCGTCACTTATTTTCTTCAAAAAACACTTTTATTCAATATGAAAATTAGGTCTGAAGGTGCCCAGAGGCGGCGTTCAAGCGGCCGGTGCCCAGGCCCCTCGTCGCCGGCTAGATCGAGATGTTGGGGTCGGCGCATGCGCAATAAACGCTCGGATGCTGATGCCCACAATGGGTATTGCTGTGAGCAGGCACGGTGATTCGGATGCACGGCGCAGGTGCAGCATTTCACACTGAAGGGAGGAGGTTAGCAGAAGAACCTAGAGGGGGCCAGAGTGGTAAAAGGGCAGGGGTTTCAGATGAATAGCGACGAGGGGCCTGGGCACTGGCCGCTTAAACGCCGCCCCTGGGCACCTTCAGCCCTAATTTGCATATTGAATAAAAGTGTTTTTTGAAGAAAATAAGCGACGGCCAGCTAAACAGCAAGTAGCATTCACATATGGGGACTATAATGCTAATAATGGTGTTAGTGTTCTATAACGGTCAATATAGGTGAAAGACTCCCTTCAAATAATTAAGATAGGAACACTTTAATGGAGGCATCCCAGATTTTAGGATAGTAGAGGGTTTAATGTTAACATCCACAAAGAGGTCTAACGTGCAAAAAGAGCCAATTATAAGGTCTTTGGTATTCTAGGAAAGGGAAGGAGTCATTGGTTTAACCCCTGCTACTCTGGGACAGTAAGGGAGTTTATCATAAAGTCCCTGGTGGTCTAGGATTAATTATAAATCCCCTTGTGGTCAAGGCTGGCCTACAATATCGGAGGCCCAGTTTGCCACCTCCAAAACTGGCCGTTTTGTTAGAGAGGGACAAGATATAGTTTGTGACACATAACTAGTCTGTCGTTTTAAGGTGCACCCACGATACTTACACAATGTGTACTGGTGATGCTCACAGAACTAGAGATAAAGTTGAGGCCCATGTTCATGCTGACCTGTAGATACATCACCCTAAAAAAGAAGATGAAGAAATCAAGACCACCTTCCACAATAAGAATGTTTGGAGTCCTAGACTAGGGTAAGCCAAGTACTGCCTTCCCTAACCTGTAGACACGTCCCTTTTTACACAAGCAGAGCTGATCAGGGTATGCCAAACCCTGCAGCACTGCTCTTCCCTTGAGACACCCAGCGATCACGTGATTCACTGCATAGTGCTCACTAAGCTCCAGGCATGAATGCTCTGATCACTCACCAGTGTATGCTCGCACAATACTCTTGTAGGCCATTCAGTGACTGTGCAGTACCCCAGATGAGGTATCTGCAAATGTTTGATAATGCACTGTTATGGTAATGTTCTGCATTTAATGTTATGTGATACACTGTTATGTTATATAACACACTCAGTATGTTCCAGCGTGAGTCAGGCTTGGCCGGAGTTAACTATCCTGACCTCGCCCTCTCTGGAGCTTGGTGTGGGCTTATCCCTCCCCCTAACTCCAAAAGATTATAGTGAAATTTATAGTCTTCTATGAGTAGGAAGTGTGTGAGGACAGGCCTGGATGAGATAGGGAGCAGGCATTCAGCTCCTCTCCCCAGGCATTCAGCTTTAATGCTTCCGTGTGTCCTCTGCTACTTCTACAGAGATGGAGAGAAGAGATTTAGAGTATTGCCTACACCGTGAGTAAGTAAGGTAACCAGCGGAGAGAATTGTAGTCTTTGCTGCTGCAAAAGGAAAACAAGTTAAGCCACCCAATGCATCCTAGATTAATAACATAGGTGACAACGTTCTAGTCAGCAAGGAGATCTTTGTACAGCATTTCCAGATCTGGCTGCAGTGGAGGGATACTGAGTTCAGACACCCTGCACACTTCAGGTATGATTTTGCCAGTGGTATTGTTGGAATCTCATGCTGCCATACGATTTGCAGGCATTGAGACATATTGCAGTTGTAAGCCATTGATCTTAGTAGTAGAGACTGTAGCAAGAGAAAGAGTAATCAGAGGGCCATTGCTGTAAACACCTGCTTAGCTCATGTTGGACATCTGGGTGAAATTTGCACTGTGTACAGATAATTGATGAATGTACTACAACTCCTAATTGGTACACAGTAAAGAGAGACTTTTGTTAAGTTCAATCTGGCCTGATTACTGACTCTCCTAACACCACACTCAGGCCATTGCATCACTTCAAGCCCTGCCTCAGACCAACATGGACATTTAACATCAAGGCCACCCCAAAATCACCATCAGCTAGCTACAGGGAACATAGGGTGCCCCTCCTGCACCAACCCCAGGGAGCGACAGCCTGAGGGAGTACATTGGTAATAGATACTGCACGATAACAAATCATGTAGAACCCTAATTGTTCTATGGTGACCCAGTGCTGTATAGAGAGCCTAATTATTGATGAATAATTTTTTGAGTCATAGTATAGGGATCGGTCACAGAAGGTAGTAGGCATCATTCATGAGCATCCATTTGCTACCTTATGAATGTCCACCATCTTGTTTTTCCCAGTCACATCTGAACATGGTTCAATATTATTTTGGGGATAGTTACTACACAAGCACATTTTAACGCTGAATCTAGAGATTAAAGATTGGGTATTGTACTGACTTGGACAAAGTATAGTGAAAATGACAGAGAAGCAGTCATTTGAGTCACAAAAAAATGTCTATCTGGACCCAACTAGTCACCCACTGGATGTGCCAACAGAACCACAAATTAAAGATACATACTGTCCAACTTCTTCAATTACTGGAGCAGGGCATAGCAGGTAAGTGTTTTCTATGATAGACGGCTTCTCATCTGGAAGACACATAGACACACATAGGACATCAATTTTATAGAATACAATTTCCAGGGTCATATACATTTCCACAAAAGTGGAATTTTACAGTAAATTTATTACCATATTCTTTATAATAATTTATTAGGACCATTTTGGAGATGCTGAGCAATCCGAAAAAGCATCAGATAATTATTGCCATTTAGCATCCACATAATTAGCCATACAGCAGCCATATAGACATTGCATCCATATATCTTGTGTTACACAGTGTCCAGATAAACAGTTTCACCCAATATCTAGATAAATATTCCATGCAGCATTCGAATAAATCCTGGCAACCTATAGTATTTTGCTTCCTTGGTAGTCTATGGTGGTGTAAGTAAAAAATGTAATATCCCTAGTGAGTTAGAGTAGAAAAGGTGGTAATGATAACATCACTGGTGGGTTAAGGTAGCGAAGGACCTCTGCAGGTCTACCGTGGTGATGGGTTACTGCTAGCATCCCTGGTGGAGTAGGGCAGAAAAGCTGTTTAATAATACCTGGTGCCCAGTGGGTTAGTCATTTTCCCAAGCTAAACCATTGTAACAGGTAACTGCAAATTTAGTTGGGACTCAAGGAGTTTGCCCGTCTGCAGATTTCTCCTGAGTGATGGAGGTTTGAAGCTAGTAGCAGGGGTCCTATCCAGCAGTGTCAACAATATGTCATGTCATAATAAGCGTAGTGTAGTATCCCACTACATAAAGGTGGGCACTATTAAGGGTTATGTTGCTTCCACCTCCTGTGGGAGAATGGTATTTTGTATTGCATTGTAATGCCATGTTAATTCCTGTGTACCAGGCCTGTCAGGGGTGTAGTTTCTCCTCCCAAGCTGTAGAGGGAGCTAGGGAACCCCCTAGTATATATAGTTAGGCCCAGAAAGGAAGGGGTTAGTGCAGTATATTCCAGGAGGTTAGTGAGTACAGTCTAGCCTGCCTGAGGGTTCCTGAGCAAAAGAAGCACAGAAGTTGAACCAGGAGAAGAGTCTGCCTCCTGAGAAACAAAGTTCCCATAAAAGTACAGTGCAGAGCCAAGCTTGTTCCAGCCAAACAGAGAGCTGAAGGGCAGAAGGATATATTCACAGCAAGGAGTCATATACGAGAGGAAGTTTTCCCTAACCAATGATAAAGCCAGCAATAGGGCATACGGGCCTTGGAATAAAGACAGACAGGATTCTGAGGAAAAGTGCAGCCTGATCTGTAAGTGTTTTACCCTCTGAGTATCTTGCAAGAACATTGTGCCTGCCATTTGATGTAAAGCCTGCCTGTCGCCATCTTATACATGTGGAACTGACCAAAGACTGTAAATAGTTAACCTGTTCAGTAAAAGGAAGCTTTGGTTCACTGCACGTGTGTTCCTCACTTATTACTGCAAGGAATCGGTGTGCCACCGTTACCGGCACTGGCGTCACGAACTTTAAGGGATCTTGCCACAGGCACATTAAACCTACAACACCTAGGGCACCTCACCTACCACCTGGCCTGGTCCCTATACACAGAGAGTGCCCCAGAGGATCCATGTGCCAGCCTCTCCATCACTGCTGTACGCCTGCCCAGGGTATCTATAAACTGTGAGTACCAAGAGCAAACCTCGTTCTGCCTATTAACCGTGACCTCACATTCGCTCACCCTGCAGGGCTGCGTACTGCAGTAGCAACTAAAAACAACACTCCAATGTGGTGGGCTGTGAGTGGCCTGAAGTGCTCAATGATGTACTGTATCTAAGGATGACATATCTAGATGCTGATGGGTAAACTGAGGAGTGGCAGGAGATCTAGAAATTGGCAGCAGTGAAATCTTACATTACAAAGTACACCAAGGTAATCTACGGACACTTTGGGTGAGATTTATAAAAAACAGTGGAAGAAAACAGGGGAATTCTTTCCCATAGCAACCAACCAATTGATTGTCATGGGTAAGTGCTCCACTTCTCCTCTGTACTTTGTTATACTTTGCTGTGGTGTTCTTACTTATAGTGAAGCTATCATTGAGTTTAAAGCTGCACAAGACTTGACTGGTGTCACGGGCGCTCTGGAAGCCATTTCCTCGTACCACCACCTGGAAGGACTCTGAAAAGAGAACACACAAAGAAAAACATTCAAAGGGTAGTTCTAGATGAAAGGGCCTTTCATGGGGCATCAAACACTCAGTGCCATCATGAATGAAAACATCTGATGACCTGGAACTGAATCATAAATTACTCATCATCATTCTAAATGACACATAAGGAAATGCCAGTAATCTGAGTTGCATTTGCCCAAACTGTAAACGTAAAGTTTAAAAGCAGGGCCGTATTGTAAGTAGGGGCAAGAGCTCATGGGAACTTGACCACCTATGTTTAACAGAGAATTCCAGTAGTTAGTTGAATTAGACTACGTTTAAGTGGAGCAGGGGAGGTCACCGTGATGGGGTTTTTGAGAGACTATTATGGTTACATGGGGCACATTAAGGAGGGCAGGCTTGGTAGCATACTGCGTACCCTAGGGTCATCAGGGGATTTATAAATGGTGTCTGGGAGGGGCCATTGGCCACTTTTCCCGAGGGTGTAAACTGGGCAAAGTCCTCCATGATGTAACTGTGATGGATGCTATTGGTTGTTGGTTTGGCAGAATTTGGAATGGGGGATTAGCCATGCTGCAGCATGCTGGGGACTTGTCTCATTATCTGGGGGGTGGGCTGGTGTGGGCTTCCCAAAGTTGGTAATAAATGGATGGGCTCAGAGATTGGCCGGTAGCCACTGTAGCTCTCCAATTTACGAACAAAAGGAGGAGTTGCTTGGCTACAATCTAGAGCTTCCAGCTGGAGGACCAGTCACTTACATGGGGGTCAAGGGGCTTGCGAATACCCCTCAGTCAGTGATTTGGTGCCTGCAAGCCATCGTTTATCCGCTGTAGGTACAGAAAGTGTTCTGTGAGCGGATGAGGTTATAGTTTGTGGCTTTGAGGACCTCCTTTGGATGAGTTAGAACTAATTTGATATATTATATGGCAAAGTTAGTTATTGTTTCATTTTATGGTTTGGAGCTCGCTTGGTCCAGGTATGTTTTACATATGTTTGTTGTTTGTTAATCTCTTATATATATATATATATATATATATATATATATATATATTAATGAGTTTCTGTCTGTCTGGACGTTCTTTATGCGCGACCAAACGACTGGACCGATCTTCACCAAATTTGGCACAGGTGTCCGGGAAGGTTTTGGTACATCAGGTGTCTGGGAAGGTTTTAGACTGGGTCTCAGCTCTCTACGACGTACCGTTCCTGAGATATTCCCAAAAAATGAGCCCCCCCCCCAAAATACAAGCCTGCAAGTCTTTCTCTTCAAATCCCAACTGCCATAAACACAGTTTTACCCCAGGTTTCCATAACAACCCAGCCATTTTTCTTTACTGCTTAAAGGGGTGGGTACTGTGGAGGTCACTATTTTTAAAGGGGTGGGCACAGTGGAGGTCACGGTTATTAAAGCGGGCACACTGGAGGTCACTGTTATTAAAGGGGCGGTCACTGTGAAAGTCACTGTTAAAGGGGCGGTCACTGTGAAAGTCACTGTTAAAGGGGCGGTCACTGTGAATGTCACAGTTAAAGGGGCGGTCACTGTGAATGTCACTGTTAAAGGGGCGGTCACTGTGAATGTCACTGTTAAAGGGGCGGTCACTGTGAATGTCACTGTTAAAGGGGCGGCCACTGTGAAAGTCACTGTTAAAGAGGTGGTCACTGTTAAAGCGGCGGTCACTGTTAAAGGGGAAGTCACTATGAAAGTCACTGTTAACCACCTCTGCTCCCCTAGCTTAAACCCCCTTAATGACTAGACCACTTTTTACAATTCTGCACTACACTACTTTGACGGTTTATTGCTCGGTCATACAACTTACCACCCAAATGAATTTTACCTCCTTTTCTTATGACTAATAGAGCTTTCATTTGGTGGTATTTCATTGCTGCTGACATTTTTACTTTTTTTTATATTAATCGAAATTGACCAAAATTTTGGCCAAAAAATGACATTTTTCAATTTCTGTTGTAAAATTTTTCAAATAAAACTACATTTCTATATAAATTTTTATCTAAATTTATTGTTCTACAAGTCTTTGATAAAAAAAATGCAATAAGTATATATTTATTGGTTTGCGCAAAAGTTATAGCGTTTACAAACTATGGTACAAAAATGTGAATTTCCGCATTTTGAAGCAGCTCTGACTTTCTGAGCACCTGTCATGTTTCCTGAGGTTCTACAATGCCCAGACAGTAGAAACACCCCACAAATGACCCCATTTCGGAAAGAAGACACCCTAAGGTATTCACTGATGGGCATAGTGAGTTTATGGAAGTTTTTATTTTTTGTCACAAGGTAGCGGAAAATGATATATATTTTTTTTTCTTACAAAGTCTCATATTCCACTAACTTGTGACAAAAAATAACATTTTACATGAACTCGCCATGCCCCTCACGAAATACCTTGGGGTGTCTTCTTTCCAAAATGGGGTCACTTGTGGGGTATTTATACTGCCCTGGCATTTTAGGGGACCTAAAGCGTGAGAAGAAGTTTGGAATCCAAATGCGTAAAAAATGCCCTGTGAAATCGGAAAGATACTCATTGGAATTTTGGTATCGTCGTACTCAGGAGAAGTAGGGAAATGTGTTTTGGGGTGTATTTTTACATATACCCATGCTGGGTGAGAGAAATATCTCTGTAAAAGACAACTTTTCAATTTTTTTTATACAAAGTTGTCATTTTACAGAGATATTTCTCTCACCCAGCATGGGTATATGTAAAAATACACCCCAAAACACATTGCCCAACTTCTCCTTAGTACGGCAATACCACATGTGTGACACTTTTTTGCAGCCTAGGTGCGCAAAGGGGCCCAAATTCCAATGAGTATCATTTAGGAGGGCATTTTTAGACATTTGGATTCCAGACTTCTTCTCACGCTTTAGGGCCCCTAAAATGCCAGGGCAGTATAAATACCCCACATGTGACCCCATTTTGGAAAGAAGACACCCCAAGGTATTCCGTGAGGGGCATGGCGAGTTCATAGAAGATTTATTTGGAATCTGGGCCCCTTTGCGCACCTAGGCTGCAAAAAAGTGTCACACATGTGGTTTTGCCGTAATCAGCAGAAGTAGGGCAATGTTTTTTGGGGTGTATTTTTACATATACCCATGCTGGGTGAGAGAAATATCTCTGTAAAAGACAACTTTTCCCATTTTTTTATACAAAGTTGTCATTTTACAGAGATATTTCTCTCACCCAGCATGGGTATACAGTACAGACCAAAAGTTTGGACACACCTTCTCATTCAAAGAGTTTTCTTTATTTTTATGACTATGAAAATTGTAGATTCACACTGAAGGCATCAAAACTATGAATTAACACATGTGGAATTATATACATAACAAACAAGTGTGAAACAACTGAAAATATGTCATATTCTAGGTTCTTCAAAGTAGCCACCTTTTGCTTTGATTACTGCTTTGCACACTCTTGGCATTCTCTTGATGAGCTTCAAGAGGTAGTCCACTGAAATGGTTTTCATTTCACAGGTGTGCCCTGTCAGATTTAATAAGTGGGATTTCTTGCCTTATAAATGGGGTTGGGACCATCAGTTGCGTTGAGGAGAAGTCAGGTGGATACACAGCTGATAGTCCTACTGAATAGACTGTTAGAATTTGTATTATGGCAAGAAAAAAGCAGCTAAGTAAAGAAAAATGAGTGGCCATCATTACTTTAAGAAATGAAGGTCAGTCAATCAGCTGAAAAATTGGGAAAACTTTGAAAGTAAGGGCTATTTGACCATGAAGGAGAGTGATGGGGTGCTGCGCCAGATGACCTGGCCTCCACAGTCACCGGACCTGAACCCAATCGAGATGGTTTGGGGTGAACTGGACCGCAGAGTGAAGGCAAAAGGGCCAACAAGTGGTAAGCATCTCTGGGAACTCCTTCAAGACTGTTGGAAGACCATTTCAGGTGACTACTTCTTGAAGCTCATCAAGAGAATGCCAAGAGTGTGCAAAGCAGTAATCAAAGCAAAAGGTGGCTACTTTGAAGAACCTAGAATATGACATATTTTCAGTTGTTTCACACTTGTTTGTTATGTATATAATTCCACATGTGTTAATTCATAGTTTTGATGCCTTCATAGTCATGAAAATAAAGAAAACTCTTTGAATGAGAAGGTGTGTCCAAACTTTTGGTCTGTACTGTATGTAAAAATACCTTTTAGGAGGGCATTTTCAGACATTTGGATTCCAGACTACTTCTCACGCTTTAGGGCCCCTAAAATGCCAGGGCAGTATAAATACCCCACATGTGACACCATTTTGGAAAGAAGACACCCCAAGGTATTCAGCGAGGGGCATGGCGAGTTAATAGAAGTTAGCGGAAATTGATTTATTTATTTTTTCTCACAAAGTCTCCCTTTCCGCTAACTTGGGACAAAAAGTTCAATCTTTCATGGACTCAATATGCCCCTCAGCGAATATCTTGGGGTGTCTTCTTTCCAAAATGGGGTCATTTGTGGGGTGTTTGTACTGCCCTGGCATTTGAGGGTCTCCACAATCATTACATGTATGGCCAGCATTAGGAGTTTCTGCTATTCTCCTTATATTGAGCATACGGGTAATAAGATTTTTTTTTTTTCGTTCAGCCTCTGGGCTGAAAGAAAAAATGAACGGCACAGATTTCTTCATTCGGATCGATCAATGTGGATGAAAAAATCTCTGCCAAAAAATGTGCAAAAAAAAAAAGGAGGGGAAAGGCGTCTGCCAGGACATAGGAGCTCCACCCAACATCCAAAACCACTCAGCTGGTATGCCCTGGCAAACCCGATTTCTCCATTCACATCAATCGATGTGGATGAATAAATCATTGCCAGAATTTTTTTATTTTTTTATAAAAAATGTTTGCCAAAGCATATGAACACCGCCCCTCAGCTCATAAGCCTCGGCAAACGTATCTTTTTTACTGCAGAGGAGAAATCTCGTCTTGCAGCGCCGCATACACCGACTTTGTGTAATCTGACAGTAGCGCAATGCTTTTGTCAGAATGCACATCAGTGCTGCAGCTGGTTCATCGGTTGGTCCACCTAAAAGGTAAAAAAAAAAAAAAAAACAGGCCGCAACGCAATAAATTTATTAACATTAACTTTATATAACATTTGAAACAGAACATTAACTTTTATAAACTTTATACAACTTTTGGAACATTAACTTTTTTGCTTACCTGTGATTTTTTTTTTTTTTTTTACCTTTTATAGAACAAACCTCTCCTTCCCCATGGGACAATGTGCAAAGCGCAAATCGCCCAGAGATGTGGCGAAGTACATTATGCACTTTGTCCGAGGTGAAAGGAGAGGTTTGCAGCAGCTGTGAGTGAAAGGGCCCTAAGACCCCTGTGTGCCTGTCCTGTGTCACGCAATCCCTATACTAAGTGTACCTGTGTGTGGTACTTCCGGAAACACTCCCCTAAGCATAGGGCAGGGTGGTCAGGGCAGTCAGGACAGAAATAGCGGGTGTCACACTTTATTCCACTCCTGCTACAGACACAAATTTTTTTTCGGGGTGGCGCTTGGGTTGAGGTACCAGCAACGACATTGGGGAAATGTCGCTCGTGTAGACGGCTCACTACACTGGTGGTTGGGGCCACGGAACCTCTTGGATACAGGAGGTTCTCAATTATCTCTTCCTGAAATTTGAGGAAGGATCTTGTTCTCCCAGCCTTACTGTAGAGAACAAAACTATTGTACATAGCCAATTGAATTAGGTATACAGACACCTTCTTATACCAGCGTCTGGTCCTGCGGGAGAGTAAATAAGGAGCCAACATCTGGTCATTGAAGTCCACCCCTCCCATGAGCAAATTATAGTCGTGGACCGAGAGGGGCTTTTCAATGACACTGGTTGCCCGTTCAATTTGGATTGTCGTGTCTGCGTGAATGGAGGAGAGCATGTAAATGTCACGCTTGTCTCTCCATTTCACCGCGAGCAAATTTTCGTTACACAAGGCAGCCCTCTCCCCCCTTGCAAGACGGGTGGTAACGAGCTGCTGGGGGAAGCCCTGGCGACTAGGTCGCGCGGTGTCACAGCATCCAATCTGTTCTAGAAACAAATGCATGAAGAGGGGCACACTTGTGTAGAAATTGTCCACATAAAGGTGGCCAGCTATGCTCGTAATCTCGCGTCTCGCGAGAGGACGCGCCGATGCGTCCAGGAGAAATAACCCGGCCGCCCGCAAGACGCATCCCTGCGTTAGGCGGTCGGGAGGTGGTTAAAGGGGCAGGCACTGTTAAAGGGGTGGTCACTGTTAAAGTGGCGGTCACTGTGAAAGTCACTGTTAAAGGGGCGGTCACTGCTAAAGGGGCGGTCACTGTGAAAGTCACTGTTAAAGGAGCGGTAACAGTGAAAGTCACTGTTAAAGGGGCGGTCACTGTGAAAGTCAATGTTAAAGGGGTGGTCACAGTGAAAGTCACTGTTAAAGGGGCGGTCACTGTGAAAGTCATTTTTAAAGGGGAAGGCACTGTGGAAGTCACTGTTAAAGGGGCAGGCACTGTGAACGTCACTGTTAAAGGGGCAGGCACTATTAAAGGGGAGGGCACTGTGGAGGTCAATGTTAAAGGGGCAGGCACTGTGGAGGTCATTGTTAAAGGGGCGGGTACTGTAGAGGTCACTGTTATGGGGGATACTGTTGATATTTTTTTATGACACACGGAAACTTGAAATGAAATAGATTAAATATACCTGTGCAAAGCCGGGTCCTTCTGCTAGTCTATTATATACATAAAAATGAGTTTCTGTCTGTCTGTCTGTCTAGACGTCTGTCTGGACGTTCTTTATGCGTGACCAAATGACTGGACCGAGCTTCACCAAATTTGGCACACATGTACATCAGGTGTCCGTGAAGGTTTTAGACCGGGTTTCATCTCTCTAGGACTTACCGTTCCTGAGATATTCCCAAAAAATGACCTGCATTAGCCACTGGAAGCCAGCAAGCCTTTCACTTAAATCCAAACTGCGTTCCATTTACACGGTCACATGTCCCTTTTTAGCCAATAGAAGCTCGCAGGTCCTACTCCAGGTTGCCATAACAACTGATCACAGGTTTTAGCAGTTCGCAGGTCCTTAAATATTCAGTCATATTACTTATGACGGCACAACTATACTGCTACATGCATCCATCTTGGATGGAATTTTTGCGGCGGTGCTGTCGCAGTCGCAGCATGTCGCATTGCGACATCATAGCCTATCATTATAAAAATTGTTGCGTGACATTGGTACGACAAAATGTCGCTCGACATATGTCGTCATGTATCCCTAGCCTTAAAGGGGCAGGGCGCTATGGAAGTCACTGTTAAGGGGGCAGGGGCCGCTATTAAAGGAGCAGCTGCTGTGGAGGTCACTGTTAAAGGGGCGGGCACTACGGAGGTCACAGTTAATAGTGGAGGGTGCAGTGGAGGTCACTGTTAAAGGGGTGGTCAATGTTAAAGGGGTGGTAAATGTTAAAGGGGCGGGCATTGTGGAGGTTACTGTTAAAGGGGCGGGCACTGTGGAGGTCATTGTTAAAGGTGCGGGCGCTGTGGAGGTCACTGTTAATGGGACGGGCACTGTGAATGTCACTGGTAAAGCGGTGAGCGCTGTGGAGGTCACTGTTAAAGAGGCGGGCACTGTGGAGGTCATTGTTAAAGGGGCAGGCACTGTGGAGGTCACTTTTAAAGGGGCGGGCACTGTGGAGGTTATTGTTAAAGGAGTGGGCACTGTGTAGGTCATTGTTAAAGGACCGGGCGCTGTAAAAATCACTGTTAAAGGGATGGGCACTGTGGAGGTCACTGTTAAAGGGGTGGGCACTGTGGAGATCACTTTTAAAGGGGCGGGCACTGTGGAAGTCATTGTTAAAGGGGCAGGTACTGTAGAGGTCACTGTTATGGGGCAAACTGTTGATATCTTTTTACGACACACGAAAACATAAAATGAAATAGATTAAATATACCCATGCCAAGCCGGGAGGTCACTGTTAAAGGGGCGGTCACTGTGAAAGTCACTGTTAAAGGGGCGGTCACTGTGAAAGTCACTGTTAAAGGGGAGGGCACTGTGGAGGTCTCTGTTAAAGAGGTGGGCACTGTGGAAGTCACTGTTAAAGGGGAGGGCACTATGAAGGTCACTGTTAAAGGGGCGGCCACTATTAAGGTCACTGTTAAAGGGGTAGTCAATGCTAAAGGGGTGGTCACTGTTAAAGGGGCGGGCACTGTGGAGGTCACTGTTAAAGGGACAGGCACTGTTAAAGGGGCGGGCACTGTGAAGGTCATTGTTAAAGGGGCGGGCACTGTGGAGGTCACTGTTAAAGGGATTCTGTCACCTCGTTTTTGGTTATAGAGCTGCGGACATGCACGGCTAGATCGCCGCTAGCATGTCCGCAATATACCGGTCCTATAGGGCTGTGTCCTTTTATTTTGTTTAAAAAATTATTTTAGAGTAATGTAAATGAGCCTTGTAAGGTGCCCAAGGGGCTGTACGAATCTTCCTGGTGCCCAGCCACCCCCCCCCCCCCTGTTAAGGAACCCAGCACCGCCTATGTTCCCTGAATCTCCTCCTTTTGTCACAGTTAGATTGCCATAATCTAAGCTCATCGCGAGATTACGGCAATCCAACTGTGAGCTAGGAGGAGATTCGGAGGACATAGGCGGTGCTGGGCTCCTTCACAGGGGGGCGTGGCTGGGCACCAGTAAGGTTCGTACAGCCCCTTGGGCACCTTACAAGACTCATTTACATATCTCTAAAATCTTTTTTTAAACAAAATAAAAGGACACAGCCCTATAGGACCGGTATATTGTGGACATGCTAGCGGCAATCTAGCCGTCCATGTCCGCAGCTCTATAACCGAAAACGAGGTGACAGAATCCCTTTAAAGGGGTGAACACTGTGGAGTTCAATGTTAAAGGGGCGGGCACTGTGGAGGTCATTGTTAAAGGGGCGGGTACTGTAGAGGTCACTGTTATGGGGGAAACTGTTGATATCTTTTTACGACACACGGAAACATAAAATGAAATAGATGAAATATACCTATGCGAAGTATATATATAACAATGAGTTTCTGTCTATCTGTCTGTCTTTGGAGGTCACTGTTAAAAGGGGCAGGCACTGTGGAGGTCACTGTTAAAAGGGGCAGGCACTGTGGAGGTCACTGTTAAAGATGCAGTCACTGTCAAAGATGTGGGCACAATCGATTAAATATACCCGTGCAAAGCCGGGTCCTTCTGCTAGTCTTTTATATATACAAATATGAGTATCTGTCTGTCTGGACGTCTTTGTGTTCTTTATGCGCGACCAAACGACTAGACCGATCTTCACCAAATTTGGCACACAGGTACATCAGGTGTCTGGGATGGTTTTAGAATTAGCTCTCTAGGACTTACTTGTCCTGAGATATTCCCCAAAAATTACCTGCATTAGCCAATACAAGCCTGCAAGTGTTTCTCTTCATATGCCAACTGCCATACACATGGTCACATGTCCCTTATTTGCCAATAGAAGCTCGCTGGTCCTACTCCAGCTTTCCATAACAACTGATCACAGGTTTTAGCAGTTTGCAGGTCCTTAAATATACAGTCATATGACGTGTCAGTATTAGATACACAGCTCAGCAGGCAGTATCTCACAGGATAGGATATTAGATACACAGCTCAGCAGACAGTATCACACAGGATATGATTATATACACAGCTCAGCAGACAGTATCACACATAATAGGATTAGATACAGAGCTCAGCAGACAGTATCACACAGGATATGATTAGATACACAGCTCAGCAGACAGTATCACACAGGATAGCATATTAGATACACAGCTCAGTAGACAGTATCACACAACATAAGATTAGATACACAGCTCAGCAGACAGTATCACACAGAATAGGATTAGATACACAGCTCAGCAGACAGTATCACACAGGATAGGATTAGATACACAGCTGAGCAGACAGTATCACATAGGATAAGATTAGATACACATCTCAGCAGGCAGTATCACACAGGATAGGATTAGATACACAGCTCAGCAGACAGTGGGGCGGGTTCCTGTAGAGGTCACTGTTATGGGGGATACTGTAGATATCTTTTAACGACACACAGAAACATTAAATTAAATAGATGAAATATACCCGTTCGAAGCCGGGTCCTTCTGCTAGTTTAAATCCATTCCTGATGTCGCGTCATCATTTACATTGGGTACATTGCATGGAAGGACTTGACAATACCCTGTCATGGGAGTGAAGCTGAGCTGTATATGAAGCTGAACTGCAATACTAGGCTCAGGCTGTGGACAGAAGAAAGCAGCCATGTTTTTCTCGTCCTTTAAGTAGCAGGATTAGACCTTCCTTTGTCTGTACTGGGAGCAGCAGGAGATGATGTACGTTCTATTTACTAACACCACATACTCGCTCCAGGAATTTAGTCCTCACCACAACTTCCTCCGTATAATACAAAGATGCAGATCTGGCATAACAGTAAAACAGTGCAGTCAGCACCAAGAAAAGCACCCGCTTCTACAGCAGGATGCTGACCATACCTTTCTTCTGATGGTCTGACCACAAGGTACCCAGAATGCATGGCCTGGATTATGAAAGTATGCTTCCCTGGTCCCTGTCTTTCTAGAATGTACTGTTTTTCTGATCTATCTATCTATCTATCTATCTATCTATCTATCTATCTATCTGTCTTTTAATAAACTAAGTCTAAGTCATAGCTATCAATCCATCTATCTACTCTATTTCAGTTCCATCTATCTATCTATCTATCTATCTATCTATCTATCTATCTATCTATCTATCTATCTATCTATCTAGCTACAGGTATCTATCTATCTATCTAATATCTATCTATCATTTATCTATCTATCTATCTATCTATCTATCATCTTGCTATTTATCAATTATCTAATATATACTTATGTCATTATTGTCATATGTATAATCTGTCTATCTATCTTTTATCTATTTAGCTATCTCTCATTTCTATCTAATATCGATTTATGTTCTATCCATCTATCCATTCATCTATCCTGCAAATTCTCAAAATGAGCAGCTAATGACAGTAATTTGGATCAGTGAATTTCTCTCACATGAAGCAGCATTATTCCTGAGCTTCACAGTGAAGTCATTAAATGTCCTGGTAGGACCTGACCTACAAGGCAGAATAATCAACCCTAGCAGGAAAAGCCTATCTCTCCACATTTGTACCAGCATCTGAAGTGAAAATGAAAATGCTTAGCCTAATTGCATTGTGGATTCATCATTCTCAGGATGCCTAATAACTGTGTTAATTGAAACTATAGTCAGTACTAAGAACATAGCATGTAGTAGATGTAGCCCCTGGCTATATGGAGACCGAAGCAATATGAGATTTCAGTATCACTACAGTACCGTAGCCTGGAGCAGACCTCTGATTCATCATTGTGGCTGTCATAAAGAAATACCAGACTTGCCATGTTTAGCTAAAGTATGATAAAGGGGCTGAAAGATGGCAGATATGACAGATAAGACATGTGAGTCTTAGGCTAGGGCTACACAAGGACTTTCTTTTAAAATATACAGATAAAAAGAGCCTATAGGAACTAAGACCAGGCAGTGTGACTCCAGTGAAAAAAGAGGGCCTCCTCTATGTCCGATCCCCTGCTCACAGCCTACCTCCCCCACAGCTTCCATATTCAGTGTGGCACAGTTTGACCATACATTTCTATCACAATGTCATGCAGGTGTCTTAAGGGTGCTGGGGAAGGACACATGGGGGATTTTGTTGTCTGTTAAACCAGACAATAAAGGGGTAACAAAAGGGAATCGGTCACCAGTGATCTCCCTGTCTAACTGTTTACATAGACACGTAGCTGTGGTTCACCTGATTTTCTTCTGTTGAATGGATGGAGGCTCCGTTCCCAAGTTATGATACTTTTTCATAATATGCAAATTAGTTATTTGGTGCAATGAGGACATCACCATTGCTCTTGTTGAACCCAAGCTCCACTTCCTTCTTTGGCCTGCCACAGAAATAAGCAGAGCTTGGGTGCAACAAGAGCAATGGTGATGCCTTCATTGCACCAAAGGCCTAATTTGCTTATAAAGAAAAGGTATCATAACTCAGGAACGGTGCCACGGATCAACAAAAAAACTGTGTTTTAATCAAGTGAACCACAGCTATGTGTCTATGCAAACAGTTTGATAGGGAGATCACTGGTCATAGATTCACTTTAAGCTATATCAGGCAGCTATGTGGGAGGATTATTTGAATATTATATATTATTTTGGCACTGTATAGCAGTATTATGTGGGCTGTATGTGAACGTTCTATAGGAGTATTTATTTAGACATTGTCAGAAGCAAAACTTGAAGCTTTTAATCCACAATCTGTAACATCTTTAAAAAAAATATTTTGGAGGAATTGAAAAAACCCCACTTGGCAGCACTTGTGTCTTGAAACACAGTCCAGGTTCTAACAAGGAACACTCCTAAAATTAAGCAAGATTTGATGACTTTGACACAATGAACTTATCCTGACCGAGGAAAGCTTGTACAGCCAGACCCACCTAATGCATGGGAGTAATCCCAATACAATTACACAGCTAGAGAACTATATACAGTATGCTTCAAGCATGATAATACAGACACATATCACACTCCGCAGCTTCACAGGCACACCCAGCACCCAAGGGAACATGTTCCTGGAACTGTCTCAGGGTTTTTCAAGATGTCCGTCTTAAATATTTTAGAGGTACTGTGTGCATACTACTAATGAATGGACCATTAGAAATATCTAGGTACCATACAGTAAACTTTCAAGCCCCCAATCCTTCCTCTTGTAACCCATTATGGACATTGGGTGAGTAACTGAAGGAGGCAACTGAATATTTTGGGGAGAGAGTCACTTGATCATTATGAAGCATAAAAATTGTAAAGATTTTGTAATAATCTACAATTTTAAGGTACTGTTTCGGATGCCTACCATACAATTCCTGGGCCCCTGGGAGGATAACAGAAGACTAATTGGAGCCTGTGAAGTTAATAGGTACATATGTGTATGTTATATGCATTTAGTCCCATAAAGTGGCAGAGGGCAGCTGACAAATGAGGGTAGATTCTTTGGCTTGGGCCCTTGACTATAGTACTAACTGTACTGGCCTAATGGCAGCCCTGGATCTGGGTATTACCTCCTGAATACGGACTGTAAGGCTTCAAACGAAATGGCGGTGTTCTAGCTCCAAGTCTTACCTAGCTGTAATAGTGCACCCATAGATTTTATTGGACCCTGCTATATGTCGGAATGCCTCCAAGATTTTCTGTCTGAAAAAATGTGTCATTTTCCATTGGATGCAGTGGAATCTAAAATACAATTACATTATGCAAATCTGAATGAAGCCCATGTAGATGGCGAACAGGTCCTCCTATTGATGTCTCACGTTCATTTATGCCATTTATTGTTGTATCTAGACAATTATTTTCTATGCTCCCTAATGTGTTATATAATATAACATACTACAGAACAGTTACAAGAGCCATATAATAAAGGAAAAATATCTTCAGAGTTCCCCCTACCACATATGAGGAGATCAGTATCATAAATAACATGTAATAGGTGTGGGGTCTGTTTTAATTGGGGCCCATGTTACGCCTCCAGAACTGAATTACAACCACTTTAAAAAATGTATTTATACCACACACATTATACTGTACATATTCTGAAAATAAATTTGATCATCCCCCGATGTTCCAGTTCCCAAGAACTGCTCATTTCACTCTCTGCCAAGTGGTTAATCTGATTTCCCTCAGTCACTGCATCCTTTTCTTACCAAGTTATTGTCACTCTGACCATCGCTGATTGTGACAGGGTAGCACAGAGGACTGGAAAAGGTCATTGGGAGGATTAAATTGGGGTAGTGTTAGCAGCATGGGGAGGAGGAGAGGTTGGGCTTGGTGCGGGTGATGGCAATGCTTCAGGCCCTCCTCCCCCACCAAGTAATTAAAGCATCACCGCTCTACGGCCGGGTGGGTCGCCTGTGTGCTCATTCACATTGTAGAGATAGATGAGTGATGGAGACATCGGGTTGTCACACATGCCAGTAACAGGCTGCCATCCTGCTAGAGCGGAAACATAGTGCTGATGTGCGCTTCAATCCGAGCATTGTTCTTAGCAACAGGACATTTATTGTCTGAATTCTCCTCACATATTTTGGCTTCTACCCTTACAATGGTCATCACATAGTTGGCATTTGAGGAACAGCTGGAAAAAAGTCTAATTTGGTCTTAAAGCCTAACTCAGCTTCTGTAATCTAATAAAATCTCCCTCCCCTGCACAACTAATTCTGGTGCCTTTTTCCCCCCACAGTCAATGATGTACATATCATAGTGGGAAGCTCATACAACCGATATTGGGGTCTTGGAGAGAAAGGATCCATCTCTGGTAGGTCCCATCTCCATGGAGTGGTAAAACCCTTACCAGTAGTAAGAACTGGATTGTTAACAAAAAAAGGAGATTGACCTAAGGGTTATGGAAGTGTGGTCTTTACTATGAAGCTCATACTCTTTTATATGTACAGTATACTATCTGCTATAAAAGAGTTTGCGACCCAGAGATTCTCTTTCGATGATGATGTCTTTTAAAAATGACACTTTTAAAAGGGGCCAGTAAAGAGGTTGTCCAAATGTTTAATACTAATGGCCTATCCTCATGATAGGTCATCAATATCTGATTGGTGGGGTCTGACTCCCAGAACCCCTGCCGATCAGCCGTTTGAAGAGATCTTTGTGCTCCGTGAGTGCCGCAGCCTCTTCCAACCCATGATGTCATGTTCATCGGTCACATGGCCTAAGTCCAACTTCATGTGAATGGGGCTGAGCTGCAATACCAAGCACAGAGGCTATCCAATGGACGGCGTTGTGCTTCGTAAGCTGCCAGGACATTTGATTGTCACGGGTCCCGAGTGTCAGACCCCTCCTGATCTGATATTGATTATCTTTCCTGAGAATAGGTCCTCAATATCAGAATCTTGAAAGACCCCTTTAAGCTGACTTTATGTCTTCATGGACAGCTGGCAACATTTTAATGCCACATCATGCATTCCAGGTCTCTATGGCCCAATAAAAAATATTTCATTATATAAAAACCTGCTTCTGAAAAGTTTTATAGTGGCAGCATGAAGCTCCCAGACAAACATTATACCTACGCCCACCACATACCAGCCAGTGATACCACATGCTGCTGTAAATGACCAATGTACACTATACAGGTAAAGTACTTATCAGTCTAGTGAGATAGCTATATCTACCATGATTACAGTAATGTGCAGTCAGAATGATATATGGTAGTCCATCCCTGTACGGCCGCATTTTAGTGGAACAAAAGTTTTTTGACCTGAAGTCATCATGATTATATTCATACTGTAGAATGTAGAATTGTAAATTGCTGAAATGAAAAGCCCTGCAATACAATCCATCTCACTATAACATACTATGCATTCAATTCCCTGTAGGAGATATACACCCTTTCAATAGCTTCACTTGAATTCCAAATATGCATCTGCATGTTACCCCTCCTGTCCCAAATGTCTATAAATCAGAGTAGACAATGGAATGTAAAGAACATTAAGAGAAATGCTCATTAATATTTCCCTTGATAGGCCCATATAACTGTCCTTTTACAAAGGCTGATGGCCAGGCAATTATCAGGAAGAACTTGAACACTCCCAATAATTGCCTGATAATGAGTTGAGGTAATAGCTGCATTTACATGCAATAATCATCTCCTCTGTATGGGGACAAGCGATTGCTTCTGCCATCTGTAGTATAAACTATACTGTATAGGCCCTCTACAACAGTTCCTGAGATTTGCTTTATAGCAGGCAACTGGGAGTTCATGCAATGTTGTGGGCATGCCTATGGAAAGAGTCAGGGTGTTGTGACCGTAGTACCAATATTAACATAACTGTATTATTCAGCATGAAAGCAGACTTAAAAGGGTTCATCCATCTCACAGATTAATGGCATATCGCTAGGAGATGCCACCAATGTCAGATAGGTGCAGATCCCACCTCTATGACCCACATCTATCTCTAGAACAGGTCCCCAAACTGTATGAGAGTGCATGCGCAAGTGCGGCCACCGTCCATTCATTTTTCTGGGAGGGCCAAATAGAGGTGAATGAAGAGGTGGCCGCTCTTGCATGGTGCGCTCTTTATTCACTTCTATGGAACTTCCGGAAATAGCCGAGCATGCTTGGGTGGCTCTTTTCAGAGCTCCTGTAGAAGTGAATGGAGAGCACTCTGCGGATACAAGGTCCTTCACTTTGGATGACCCACACCTATTTGACATTACTAGAATATCCTAGCAATATGTTACCAATGAGATGGGCTAAACCCTTTAAGATGGTGCTTGAGGTAGTTCAAAATAATGAACTGGTAATGGTGGAGGGGGACGGGGGTTTGGGGGTCCATGTGGCCTGTATTCTTTTTATGAGTGGGGTCCAGAAGAAATGTTTGATCACCTACTGGCAGTGATTTGATTTAGTCCTAATAGAGGTGTTAGGCTCGAATTAGACAGGTAAACAAGCTGATATTATTTCATTAATTGGCGGCAAGCAATGATTTAGCGAGTTGTTTGAGTTCAAAAGACTTTAAATTACCCAAAACAATAATCACTAAATATTCTTCACTGTTTTCTCGTTATTGCGATCATTGCTCATTCGCCACTACAGCATTTACACCTATAACGACTTATTAGATGAGGGGATGTGGCACCGGCTAATGATAATTTTTTTAGTCCGATTTTTCTGATCCACAGAAAATGAACGCTCAACGTTTGTTTGTCGTACGCTATTACATTTAATAAAACTTGCTCAAATCTGAATAATTAGACACATATTCAAGCGATAATTGCTCTGTCTAATAGACCCTTCACAGTTCGTTGTAGATTTGAAAGGGCACAGTGGACAATTGGAAAATTGCAAGATTTCAGCTAGGATTTAATTTTGAAATGGTGTCAAACATATATGTTTGCCATAAAGACTTTAATGTGTCTGACATTCAATGCTATGCCTCTCCCACCTTCTTCTGAGCTAACCTCCCAATTAGTATACAAACTGGAAGTTAGTTGCACTAAAATTGCAGGCAAAATTGGCACCGTCTTTTTCCCAAAGAGTGTACCTGGCCTCATCAGAGATGCACCAATATGAAAACAATGACCAGACAGAAGCGTATATAGAGAATAAAGAGGGGGTACCAAAGCAAAGATCATAATAGGCTCCTCATTATGGTGCCAAACTTGGAGGATATGTAGGACAGAAGTTACTAGTGTTTGTTTCCCCATCCATCTCCGTTCCATGATACCTGGGCCAATTCCCCACATACCTTTTTTCTAACAATACAGTTTTTCTGGAGATATAGAAGTCTTTAACATTTTGTACCAGCCAAGTATCAAAAACGATGTGACCAACTAATATTCGGCCCCCAATTGTCAAGAACGCCTTTGTAGCTGGATCTGTGAAACCTTGCACCAGTATGTGAAGCCTTACACCAAATCAGTGACACTATGGAAAAAAAATTTGCAACCCATACCACAATGTGGGGGGGGGTTAGGCAAAAGAACTTCGGGCTCAGGGATGGGATTTTTCCTTGTCATGCCTGAGGATAACCACTGGAATCATATTGATCACTCAGCGTACTAACTGTAATACAGAGCAAATAGGTATCATTGACTTAGCAAGGCCACTTTAAGAATGCTAGATATTCCAATTTCTATTCCGACCGTCAAAACTGTTCATTCCTGTGGTAACCATGTACTCACCCCCAGCACAGACACTGGACGGCTCTGCAGCCAGAATTTCTATGCAGAATTTCTTCAAGATCTGAAAGAAGAAGCAGTTCTCTGTTTGGCATCCTCTGGCAGCTAAGATTAAGTCATAGAAAAAATATTGCATATCCATTACTGCTTATACAAGCCAACAGTCTTCTCTTCCTCTCTGATGTTGAAGACAGACCAATGAAAATGTTCACATGCCATATACAAAATATACCGTGATAAATGAAGTATAGTAAATATAGTAAAACCATGATTTTAATTGCTCCTATCTGAAAGAGGTTGTCACTGACAGAACTGTAGCCAAATACCTAACTAGCTTCCAGTCTCTATGTGCCACAGAGGCAGGCCACGTGGCTGCTACGGGGACCCTGTTGAAGGGGAGGTATTGCAGGTTGGTCTCATTTTCTTTGTATTGGGTGAGGACAACCTGAAAAGGATCTGTTCAAACTTTTACTGTAGGGGGTTTGCTGGTGTCAAACCACACCCAAAAAGGGTACTATCATGGAAAAGTAAGAAATGAAATGTTAAAAATGTTAAATATAACCATATTACTGTATCTGTAAGACAAGGTTCCTAGTACCACTAGTGTGATAATAGCAAAAAAATAATAATAATTATACCAGGAAAGAGAAATGCTCCCAGGACCAAGTAATGCCCCCAGGACAAGGTAACGAACTGGGTACCCTATTCTTCACCCTGGATGCTCTACATAAAAAAGAGCTCCAACCCTGACAAGGGCAATCCCATCCAAGAGCCTCCTCTTGGCAGAGATAAGGTTAGTCAGGGGGCTGCCTTAGAGAATAAAAATTAATGATGTAAAGTTGCCAGGGGCGGACTGGGAACTTAAAGTGGTCCTGGAAAAAAAACTAAAAGTGGCCCCATTTTGTAGGCAGGTCAAAATTAACAGAAGGCATGGGTGGGACCCTGGGGCGTCAGCTGACTGGGAAATTTACCTGTAGGGTCTATGGACAATCCACCCCTGGATGTTGCTGATGCTGATTGGCCAGATAATGGCCAGACAGACATGCATATGAAAGAGACAACGATCATCCGGCTCACAGTGGATCCACTTACTCTAACCCGAGCCAATGCTTGTGGTAAAGTTGCATTCAGCTGTTATCCTGATAATGCGCATGATCGACATAACAGCTCACTGCACCTTTGCTGCAAGAATCGGCAGATGGTCACGTGCCTCCTGTATCACTTTTATCTCTTTTTTTTTTAACTCATTGTGAGCCCTTTGAGAATTTTTTTCCCTGCTGGACATCCCCTTTAATAACATTTGTACTTTTTAATGAGATGGATTGAAGGCATATGGCTCCATTTTTTGAAGTAGCAGTATATATAGATGTATACTCACTGAGTCAATAACTCCATGTAGAGCCTGGAATCCACCTGTCACGGGGAATACATTGTCGAGGCTGTCAGCAATGGTGGAGAGCTACGGAACAGAGAGCTCATTTAGCACTTGCTACCCAATATTACCACTTGCATCTACATATGGCATGAGTTTCTTGCTGCTGATACGTATGTCATTAAAGTCAACTGTCGAAAATTCCCATTTAGGGTGCTTCCACATGACCATATTTTTGGTCCGGCCCACATTTTTTGCGGATCGCATGCAGACCCATACATTTCAAATTTAGCCGCAAAAAGTGCGAACAGCACATGGATGCTTCAAATTATAGAACATGTCCAATTCTTGTCCATTTTGCGGTGTGAAAAGTGCGGGATTCACACAGACCACATCTGTATTTAGCAGATTCTTGATTTGCGGACTGCAAAATAGATACGGTTGTGTGAATGCACCCTCAGAGTATGTCGACATGGGACATTATTTGTGATGGAAAAATCTGCTTTGGACTTTGCGATGGATCTGAGGAAGAATCTGCAAAAAAATTTACATCATAATCTGCATGAGTTACGAGTGGATTTGTTGAAGATTTGCCACAGATGTCACCCAGTACATTGCAAAGGATGAAGTTCACAGTGGAAAATATGGAGAGTGGGCTCATGCACACAAACGTATTTTCTTTCCGTGTCTGTTCCTTTTTTTTTGCGGACCGTATGCGGAACCATCCATTTCAATGGGTTTGCAAAAAAAACTGAAGTTACTCTGTATGCATTCCGTTTCCGAATGTCTGCATTTCCGTTCCGCAAAAAAATAGAACATGTCCTATTATTGTCCGCATTACGGACAAGGATAGGACTGTTCTATTAGGGGCTAGCTGTTCCGTTCTGCAAAATAGGGAAAGCACACGGACGTCATCCGTATTTTTGCAGACCCGTTTTTTGCAGATTGCAAAATACATACGGTCGTGTGCTTGAGCTTTAAGTTGACATGCTGCAGATTTAAAATCTACACTGCAAATGAATGGTAATATAGCTGGTAATGTAAGATGTGCAGCAAATACGAAACAATTTATTCCTGAAACATATACACAATTATTGGGGGAGATTTATCAAAACTAATGTAAAGGAATAGTGGCTTACTTGCCCCTAGCAACCAATCAGATTCCACCTTTCATTTTCAAAAGGAGCTCTGAGAAATGAAAGGTGGAATCTGATTGGTTGCTATGGGCAACTAAGTCAGTTTTCCTTTACATCAGTTTTGATAATTCTCCCCCAATGTATAAAGGTGACCACCTAGTGTTTGCATACATTTGTACTAATAACTGGGGATGTTATTTCAGTACGTACTACTGCTGCACATGTATAATAATATCCTGCCCTCAGTGCCCCTGCTGAAAATCTCTCTCTATGACAGTCTGGCTGTTTCCATCCTGTCTGTGTCCATGTAAATCTGCCTCACTGCCCACGGCTGTCTCTGTCCCTCTGCTTCATATCATGGATTCAGACTTGACAAACTATTTAATGTAACATGGAATGAAAGCACATTGTGCAAGATGGGTACAAATGAGCAGCAAGGGGCAGTTCCCGCAGCTGAAACCGAAGGGAGTAGAAATGTGCACCAAATTGTATATGGAAGGATGGTCGTAGGGCTTTTGTGGCGTAGAGAAGCTAGCACCCTGTCAGTTCTATGAATGTTACATCTAATTTAAGAAAGGGCACAATGCCAGAGAATTGTTACCATTGCTGCATAAGTCACGTCACTAGATATAATATGTGATACAATTCATTGCACAGTACATCAATATTGAGAGCGGGGCTATTTTATCGAATATTGAGCCCGGGCAACAAGCAAGGTAGGGCTCCCTTTAGACAAGCTGCCTAATTCAAAAAAATACTACCTTACAATGTCTAAATAATAACTTCATTGCCCACAGAAAACTACCGTTCACTAGATACTGCAATTCTTGAATAATACTCCCAAATAGCTTCCAAATAATACCACCATATAATACATAAATAATACTTCCATCCAGTGTCTGAAAAACACTACCATACAAAAGCTACATAATACCATATAGCTCCCAAAATGCTAACAGTGCTACAGGAGGTACAAACGTACAAAACAAGCTATGGTCACTAGAGACAGAAATCCAGATTTAGAGGGGTCAGGCAGGTAGAGTAGACAGGGAAAATCCAGGGTCAAACACACATAACAGCCGGTACAGGCAAACAGAGAATAAAATAGCTCCAGGGCAACTAGAGATAATAAAAAATCGGGCTAAAATAAGAAATCACTACCCGTTCTCCACCATCTCTCTCTGTGGCACCGGTCCAGTCATCCTAAAGCTGCCTGTTTACAAATGGCAGCACTGACGTGACGGTATTGCCTGCAGTGGCCATATGTCCTACAGCTGTACATCATGGACACAGTATGTATCTACTAGTTACCTATGCTGTGCGCAATGTTATTGGACAGAAGCCGCTGATGATCGGGTCTGGTCACGTGCCCCCCCATCAGTGGCCAGACTGGGACTGTACAAATAGGGATGCTGACACTACACAAAGGTGGGGGTTCACAGCACAGCAGGGAGCACATTACAGTATATTAGTAAATTGATTATTTCTAGCCCTTTTGTAAAATATAGGTTGAAGTGATCACCCCCTTTAATTAATTTAAATTGCGTCCTTTAGTGTCGCTAAATGGTGGTGGCCAAGAAAGAAGCACTTTGAAAACACCTCTCATGCTCCATAGCAGTAGTGGTAGTGGTTGTAGTAGTTGTACTTACCTGTGTTTCATTAAAGTCTTTTACTCCCACACAATATACAATAGCACCCAAACTCCGAGCTCTATCAGCCTGTAAAAGAAATAAATAACCATAACTCATCTCTGGTGAGTCCATACCGCAGCTTGTGTGGGCAAATATAAATAGTGTTCCCTTAACGTGACTACAGATCACTCGTTATTGTTATATTAATGGGACTTGGCAAAATGTCCATTTGATAACGGAAACTCACAATTCAACCCCTGAAAACTGCTTGTTTGCATAAGTATTCTCCTACTCCTGTGGTGCAGAAGCTCACATCAGATGTATGGTAAAGATACAAACATGTATAAGATAGGAAAAAGCTACAAGTAATATTCAGGTGTTTGAATAGTGAGCAATGTTGGGTCAATAATGAGGAAATGGAAGCTGAACCATACCACCCAGGTCCCGCTTAGACAAGGCCATCCCTCACATCTCAACATTAAAGGAAGCCAGAGAGAGGCCAACAATTATATCAAGGAGCAACAAATTTCTCAGTCCAAGGCCTCATGCACACGGCCGTTGTTTTTGCGGCTTGGATGCGGACCCATTCACTTCAATGTTGCTTCGTTCCGTGGTCAGCAAAAAAAATATAACCTGTCCTATTCTCGTCCATGTTTTGCGGACAAGAATAGGCAGGATGCACATGGACGCCATCCGTGTTTTGCGGATCCGCAAAACACACAATGGTCATGTGCATGAGGCCCAAGAATGAATGAAGGTGCACCAGTCAACCATAGCTCTGCATACAGACACTTACCTGTCTGGGAGAGTGGCGAGAAAGAAGTTATTACTAAAGAGAAGCAGTATCAAAGCTAGAAAGCATCAACGTGACCCAAGATAAAGTGTGGAAGAAGGTTTTTTCTTCCAAAGAGACCAAGCAGGTGGGTAAAATTTGAAGTAACGCCAGAGGCATATGCCCAGAGTAATTTTCCCTACCAATCTAAATACTAAAGAGATTTTGAGTGCCCGCATTACAATTTTAATAACTTCACAATCCCCCCCGGCCCTGCAAAAAAAAAAAAGGGGGCCTAAGTGTTTTCAGAGTCAAGGAACTCACAAATCTGCCATTGGATGTTCATCAGCAGACACCATGAAGTAAGAGGATTGCAGCATCATGTTGAGGAGATGCTTTTCCTCAGTGGGTGTTGGACATTGTATTGGAACTGAAGGATGCCTAATTCATCTAAAATACAGGAAGATGCTACAAAACACAGTCTACAGCTAAAAACCTGAGAAAGTTCATATTTCTTAGAAAGTGGAAAAGTGTTTGAGAGAGTGTATATGTGAGAGTAAGAGAGTATGAGAGAGTGTGAGGTAATGTCAGAGTGAGAGAGAGTGTATTTAATGGAATGTGAGAGTGTAAGCAGATGAGTCACTAACAAGGAGTGAGAGACAGGGTGTAGGAGAGAGAGATGAGTGAGGGAATGTGAGAACATGAGGGAGAAGGGTGAGAAAGAGTGAGTTTGTGAGAGAAAAGAGGGCTGAAAAAAAGAGGGAAAAAAAGAGGGAATATAGGAGAGTAAGTGAGTGACAGAAGTGAGAGAGAGGGTGGGAGACTGTGAGACAGTGTGTAAGGGAGTGTGAGAGAGGTTAGCGAGAGAGTGTCAGAGTGAGAATATTTGAGGTACCTCATTTTCTGCATAGTTGAACTGGTTTTGCTGCAGTTCCCCATCAGTGAGCGCTATGATAACACTGGCCGCACTGTTACCTGAGGGTAAAAATGCAGATATCACTTACAACAATAACATTTCCTTTATTGTAATAAATAATATGATACTGCGCTCTGGGACTATGGACGTGTTTATATTTAATACAAGAATATGATGTGTTAATTACATCCAGCATATGAGTATACACCAATCTACAAGTATCTATCTGGCTCAACCAGTGTACCTGTAGTGTAGACTCCTGCTTGTGCTCCGATGCTTCGCTGATGAAGAACAGTGTCTGTTTGAAACGCGTTGAAGAAGAGATACCTGGCACCTGTGGTCATTGCTGACCGCGGTAGTGACGTCACTCGCTGCTCCTAGTGAGCGCTAAATTTTGTCCAACCTCTACCTGCTGTAGCATCGCGCCACCGGCCGGGGCGCGAAGCAGCACGCCAAACTATACGATACCTTGACTGGTTTACATCCCGGACTCCAGCATCGATGATTCGGCGATTAGCATCAATGTAATCGACAATCCCTGATCTCAGGAACGAACCACCGCATCGAGCATCGGAGCACAAGCAGGAGTCTACACTACAGGTACACTGGTTGAGCCAGATAGATACTTGTAGATTGGTGTATACTCATATGCTGGATGTAATTAACACATCATATTCTCGTATTAAATATAAACACGTCCATAGTCCCAGAGCGCAGTATCATATTATTTATTACAGTGCCCCCCTTTATGCGGCAGACTTTGCGGCTGCGATACCGCTGCCACAATATAGCGCACTCACGGAGCGCCTTTGAAGCAACTTTAAAACAAAGGACATTTCCTTTATTATTTCATGCTTTGCCTTACTATAGTGTAATGTCCATATTTACTATATACCTCACAAGTTCTGTATGTATTGTTAGTGTATATACTGTAGAAATCTGCCATGTTCCATGACAGTGAGAGAGATTTGCCAACGATGAGCTACAAATGTAGTAGAGCTAAAATGAAATGTGATAACCAACAAACTAACCTCTGCAGCATTAGTATTGTACTGTGTAGGCCCTTCTGTGAACTGTGAAATTTAGAGAGCATGGCAATCTATACATATGATACATCTATACCTATACAGCAGGTGACATCTGCAGGCGGAGTGTTACCTAAAATCTTTATTGTATATGATCATACACGGTAAATAGGGCATAACTTACTTCTTCTGTTCTCCTGATTGATCTGTTCATTCGCCTGTGAAAAATATTCAGGAACAGTCAGGATGGATGAGTGAACAACTGGAGATACTATTATCATTAATGTTGGACATGCCTTAAGTTATTGTGATGTGGCTTATTGGACCATTGTGGTATAATATTAAAAGGTGTATTAGACTGAATGCTTCTGGATATGAAGACATCATAAGTGGTAAGTGTCATGGACTGGTTAAAATGTGTCACGTAATAGGCACAAACCTTTAAATATTAGGGTCATTGTGGCAAGTATGATGATCATCCTGGGTTAGGTGCCGATACCAGCCGCCAATTTTTGTAGGAGTAACAGTGTAGTACATGAGTGGCCCAGCTCATTGAGGGGTGTCCTATGCAGAGTACTCAGTTCTACAATGATTGTATATCCTAATAGGGCATTTGGAACCCTAATCGGCTTCATTAGTTTCTCAGTTGAGGAACATTGTTTGGCACCCCTTAGTTTTCAGGTCCTAGAGCACTACCAAACTTCTGGACCACTAGGTCTCATCCACATGGTACAGTCCCTGTGGTACACTGCAGGGGGTGCCAAATAATGACATGACTTTTGGACGTTCATCAAGGAGATTTCACTCCACAGATAAATATTACTAAATGTCTGATCGTATGACTGCTGATACCCCCCAGTTATCCAGGGAATAAAGGGTCTTTGAATCCCTTCTCTGAATGGAGTGATAGTGTGCATGCCGGTGCACGGCTCCATTCTCTTTTGTGGGACTAACATGGACAACTAGGTAAGTCCCAGGGAAGTGAATGGAGCAGTGGAACGGCATGTAGGCTGCCACTCCATTCAGAGAGGGATCTGGAGGTCCCTCTGTTCTTGGGATCGCTGTGGATCCCAGCAGTCAGACCCCCATCAATCCGACATTTATCACATGTCCTGTGAATAGGTAAAAGCTACTTTTTGTAGGTAATGCCCTTTGAAGTATGAAGATGGGAACTTATTATGTGTAGAAAATATCAGGGTTTATTGGTTTGACAACTTTGTATCAAAAATACAACTTTACTTACCATTTTAAATCCTTCATGCATAAATGTGTCACCCCCAGGCACCTCTGTTTGAAGCTTTTGGAGGCCTTGGCGTATCAGTTCTCTGTAAAGGACATATACACAGTGACAGTGAATGACAACCACATAGCAACATGGGACATTTTTATACAAAATAATTTCATTTTTGCATCCACATAAAATCACTAATTAAGGCTTCATTCACATGTCCATGAATCACGGACGTGTACTCCGTGGTCTCCACAGACAGCACATGCACCTGTAACATCCCAGAGTTATGTTACTAAACTCTTTTTCCCCGCTATTATTTGTTAAGTGTATCCGCATTGTCATCCTGTTTAATGTAACATCACATTCTCACAATGTGCATTTTCTAAGCCTGTTACATGTATTTGCTGTAATTTTCATGTTCACCAGCAGGTGGCAGCAATATGTTACCAGGGCTTTAGTAACAGTTTAGCATATCTAGACTGGAATAGTACATTCCAGTTTAACTCCTCCCTCTTTGAGGAGGTGTGGAATGTTCCCACATCCTGCCTCATGGGGAGGAAAGGAAGTTACAGTTAGTGTGCCAGCCACCCCAGCTAGGGGAAGGCTGTGCTGGTAGGAGCTCCCAGTTCTAGGGATCCCAACCCAGAATATTGTCTCGGCTGAGACCAAAGATCACCCTTCCCAGTCTGAGCCCTTCAGCCTCAACTGGTGACCAGCAAGCAGCCATCTCCAGAACTTCAGGACGAACCATTCCCTGTGAGCACAACTGTAACATCCAGAGACCAGGAGAAGCCAAATTCCTCCTCAGCTAGTAAGTCCCCAACACAGCAGAAGATAGACAGAGCAGAAGATATAGATTCCTGCCATATTCTCCAGGCATATGATAGAAGCAGAAGAGATAGTAATCCCTGCCATATATTGCCAATACCCGCTGGGACCCAAGACTATAGCTGTATCTCATGTGGATTGATGCTGCCTCCAGTAAAGACAAGTTGAATTATATTCCAAGTCTGGATCTCATTCATTGCTACCAAAATCCTCAATTACTCCTACTAGCAACACACTCATTTATTGCAAGTGAGCCAGGATCCAGGAGTCCAGCCGTACCAAGGTAGGAGACACCATTGACACTATACCTACTACTACACAGAGACGTTACACCACTCTGGCATTCCTCACCTGGTACGTGAGTTGCAACACCTTAAAGGGCCCTGAGACTGTACCCTGCGCACGCTGCAATTGGCATCACAAACAAAAAACATAGACTATTATACCCATATCCGGACCCACTGCATATTTTGGCGTCCGCCTAACCGTACCACGGTCCTGCTCATTGCACACCCTTCAACTGTAATTTGTGTATTTACACATCAGTGATTTTCCACCGATCGTGGGTCTATGGTGACACCATGAAGCATGCCCCACTTTTGTCCATGATTAGGGATCCCTCAAGTTAAAACAGACTATGGATCCATGAAAACCACAGGCACCATCCGTGTTTGGTCCATGTTTTACACAGATTGTTGATTGGAGATGATCTAGAAACCAATTTTCAGCCTAGCAGTGTCCATGGAGGGCAAAAAAAGGGACACACGGAGCAAACATGGGATCTTCATAGACATCTTCACGGATGAACCAGTGACCATCTTGTCACGCATGTCATCACGGACGTGTGAAAGAGTCCTAAGACTTAGAACACATGTATGGCAGGAAGGAATACTTGGTTTTCCTATTCCTTTTAGCATGTGGGAACCCTTGAACAAAAATGTTAACCACCTTGGCAAACCACTACCAATAGATAAGTGGGCCCCAATGTGACATCTGTAACACAGCACACCCTGTTATGACCCTGCATTAAGAATACTGGTCTCCTTACCAGACTGGTTGACCTTTTGGCTTGGGCCCAGTTGCATCAACTGCAGCCAAACAAATACAGTAAAAACATATACTTCAGCAAAGTATTACACTTAGCACCCTAAATAAAATAATCAAAGCAGATGCACTGTCATATAGAAAAGCTTCTTGATAAAGTGCAAAGGTCCCTATTAGAGGAAAAAATGTCAATTAAAGCAAGTTGCCAAACTCCTTTTCTGGTTCCAACTGTAGGGAACCACTGGGTCAAATTTTGGAACAGAAAATCTCAAACAGCTCAGCAGAACCCTACTCTGAACTGATGAGTAGCAATAACTCTGTAACTTCACAGTTTACAGCTGGGTGTCTTGCAGTACTACACACAGCCTACAAACAAGAGGGGCACTGTGTTTCTAATCTCAAGCAGACTATTTCCTTGTGCACAAGTGATTTAAATAGTCTTCCCTTTTCTGTCTCTATGGCCTTTTTCACAGAAGCGTGTGGAAATCTGTGAGTTTTCCGCTTCCGGAATACACACGGATTCTGGATGATATGCCATCCAGACTGCCATCAGTAATGAATGAGTAATTCTTCCACATTTACATGCGTATTCCTTCCTTCCTGCATTTTTATGATCTCTCATAGACTAAAATGTGCATATTTGGAAACCAATACGCACAAAACTAGGACATGCTTTGGTTTTCAACACTGACGGAAATTATACTTCTATATGGATAGCTCTATTCATTAACATTAGCAGTGGGCCATAAAATCTAGGCCATATACGGCTTGCAAATATGCTCGTGGGAAAGCAACTTTTGGGAAATCCTCAATACCTGTTGGGGCTCCTTGAGGACAGTTTTGGGAACACCAATCTAATATATTATATATTTATATATATGTAATATATTGTGTTGGCTTGCACATTTTTGGGCTGTTTGGTGAATGGACTTGATAATTATAAAAAATGGTTGCAGAAAATCCACAGTCATGCTAGCACTTTACCTCTTTTCAGTCAACTTCATGATGGTTGTTGCCCGGGAGGAGAAGACAATAAATGACATCCTGAGCATAGGACTGTACCAAAAGAAACACAAACATTCATAAAATCAGGGAAGTCCAGTGAATACATGATGAATGCACAGTAACTATACAGAGAATATGGTGAGTGAATAAAAAAGGCAATGAGGATCTTATAGTCACTTCTATATTTAATTATCTTTTAAAAAACTTTGGTGGGTGGCCATATTGGAGGTACACACTTCCATTCTGTACTGTCTGTAACAGGATGTGTGTAGCAATGTCCTATTTACATGGGCGCATATGATCAGGGACAAATTGTTTATTTCCAATCACTGGTACCTGATCGCTCGACTGTGTAGCTCCTCCGCTTCTACAAGGGGATGAACAATCACTACTGTGATTTTTCGTCCCCATGCAAATTCCTGTTTTTTGGCAGCATATCCCTGTTTACACAGCGCAATGGGATTCTGACAAATAACAATTTTAGGTGCTGCACCTCTAGGCCTTATGCACACGACCGTGATGCGTTTTGCGGTCCGCAAATTGCGGATCCGCAAAACACGGATGGCGTCCGTGCACGTTCCGCAATTTGCGGAACGGCACGGAGAGCCTTTAATATACCTGCCTATTCTTGTCCGCAAAGCTCATGCTAATGAGCCTCTAGGTGCTATGTGGGCGTCATTAGCACCTAGAGGCTCCGTCTACCTTCATACACAGCCACCGCCCAGCGCGTCCCTCCAGCCCGCCCATCTCCTGCTGAATGCGATCCTCCGTGTGACGCAACGGACGAATTCTCACGCATGCGCCGTGCGCGGCTGTATTCGGCGCATGCGCAGTGAATGTCTGACCGCTTCCCTGCTCAGACATCTCCACTGCGCCTGCGCCGATGACGTCATAGTGCTCCAAGGAACAGGCGCAGTGGAGATGTCTGAGCAGGGAAGCGGTCAGACATTCACTGCGCATGCGCCGAATACAGCCGCGCACGGCGCATGCGCGAGAATTCGTCCGTTGCGTCACACGGAGGATCGCATTCAGCAGGAGATGGGCGGGCTGGAGGGAGGCGCTGGGCGGTGGCTGTGTATGAAGGTAGACGGAGCCTCTAGGTGCTAATGACGCCCACATAGCACCTAGAGGCTCATTAGCATATTTATAAAAGTTATTTTTTTAGCAAAACGGCTGCCCCAAAAGCTGTTATATTAGGATGGTTGGCCAGAGCAGACACTAGCGGATCGCTAGTGTCTGAGAGCTAATTATGGCATACGAAGTGATAGAAACCCTTTAACCCTAATGGGCTATTTAAGGTCTGAGAACTTGGTCAACCCTATCTGAGCGTTCAAACATTCTTGAGTTCCCATACTCATGGTACTCCTTTACGTTTTCACTCTAAAATTGTACAAAACCAAAATAGTACACTGATATTGCTTATTGCTTAACTTTATGCCTTTTGGAGATTATTAATCTTCAACTTGCTTAGCTGTTTACAGCAACAGTAATTTTGACCAGGGGTGCCAAAACCTTTGCATGTCTCCGTATGTCATTCCTTTTCAGTATTTTGTGGCAGTTTCTTGTGCTGTTTTTTGAGCCAAAGCCAATAGTGTATTCAAAATGGGAAAGATGAGAACTTCCCGAAACAGCGCTCTAGCAGCTGGAAAATCTCTGCAGTTCTCAGAGATTAATTGATCCCATGTGGACTTATTGTGGTAAATGGAAAACTTTCCACCTTTGTCACACAGAAGTTACTTTACAACTAATATACTGAATACTTTGTCCAACCCTCATGATGATAAAAAAGGTCAGTAGACACATTGGCAACCTCCTGAGGTCAGGGCTGATGGTACAGATAAGTGTTGAGCACTGTATATATACTATTTACTGTATTCGAATATGCAAAACTATTAGGCTTATTTGTTAGTACAGCTAACAACCATAAAGACAATAAAATGTGGCAGAACAAGATATAAGAAATAGTACAATTGCTATTTAATTCATAGAATAAAAAACTAAAAATCGCCACTGGTACCAGGCTAAACATAGAATGGTACATTACCAAATAGTACAAGATAAACCAATAAGCAAGTAAAAGCGTAAAGGCAAATAACAAAGCAGTAATAGGTACTAATGCTAATTTGGGGTATCACCTATCGTCTAAAGCAATTACCGTAAGGGACTGGTGAGCAGAGTGTCTATGTGTGTGTCAGGATGCACAACTGATATCATATAAGGGTGTCCTGTACACTCCTACAAAGGGATGTAGAGAAGATGTAACAGCACTATGTGGCAAGGAAGGTGGTAAAACATGTCTACCAATCTCGTAACTCCCAGAGGCAAAAAAGGAAATTAAAAAAGCCAGACTTCTTTCTCCAACATCTGTCATTGGGGACAGTTGAAACCCCATACATGGTAGATTGACGGCTAATTCCACCAATACTGGAGAGTTTTGACTAACACATATGACCAACTTTAACAATGAAGCCCCCAAGAATGCTTTAGCCTCCATTATCATTTTCTAGAGATGTATCCTTCCTAGAATTTCTTGAAGCACAAGTATCAGGCTAAGCACTGCAATTTTTTTTGTAATGTTTTTATCAACAGATGAGATGTAATATGAATGATGAGATTGGAGGACCAGACAACTGGACTTGTGGATAAATAATGGACAAAAAGTACAAAGTGACACAGGCAGTGGATGTAAACCAACTGTGCCAACCAACTGTCTGTCATAGGGTTAGTCCTAAGAGTGTTATACTGGCAGTCCCCTGTTTTTCACTCTTTCACTCTATACAGGGATCTGGAGTTTGCTGTAGGGGAGCCACCCGGCCGATAACTCTTGGAATAGTCCTGCTGTGGTTGGCTGCTCACCCATGGAGAACAGAGACCCCAGTGTGAAACACAAAGGGCTTTAGGCAATACTAGTAGTCAGGAACAGGCAGAGGTCAGGACAGGCAAAGTAAGTACGAATCTGTGAAACTAGTCCAAGGTCAGGGCAGGGTCAATACAGTAAACATGAAAAGGTCAGGTCAGGCAGCAGAAGTTCAGAATCAGTAAACAGGCAGGTACACAGGACAGAACAGCACACCTTCGCAGAAATCTAGCAAGCAAGACAACCTAAAGTTCAGGCATCCTCCCCTAGGGGAAGGTGTCTTAAGTACCTAGAGGCAACCAGCCATTGGACCATCACACAGCAGAGAAGCCAGCTGGGTGAGTAATGCAGCACCTGTGCTCACTAGGAGAAGAGGGGCAGCAACCAGCACGGGCTACCTGCGCAACACAAACTTCATTCATACCTTGTAAATTTTTCAGTAAGGCTCTCAACAAAGTAGTAAATTTCATGCCAGTGGTTCTTCACACTACCAGACCTGTGGAAAAATAACATAATTAGATCAATCAATCGCCAGTACAGGTGGTTAAATGTGGGCAGTACCGTTCTTTTACAAATAAAGATGCACATGGAGCTTGCACATCATAAGATCAGAAGGGCTCATGCACATGATCAAGTTTCAAGTTGTACAGAGTTAAAATACACACTCAAAGATTCATACTGTACCTCCATGCCTTCAGCTCTTTACAGAGCCATACACATACTAAGTCTAACTGGACTATATCACATGGAATACTTTGAGAAAAACCCATAATGTCATTTTGCTGTAGACCACAAATATTCTAACAGACTACATTTCCAAGATAGAATTAGAGCTGGATATTGTGTGTGCTCCACAACACCTCAAGAAACGTAAGCCTGAAAACCTCTGTCTAGCCAATAAAAAGGGACTACATTACCACCTTTTTGTTTTTTCACCACTGGCTGCGAAGATCCAAAACACTACTGCTATGATGGAAGATACTGTTACATACCACATTTGAACAGAAAACCTGATGGGAGATCCCACCTTTTCTGAAGATGAGACCTAACCATCTCAAATGGTATAATAATGCACCATTGACTGAAAAGGCCATGAAACTTTCTGTAATTGTATTCTTTCTTGTAGCTTCTGGTGCTGGAACTAATACTTTGAATGGATGTGGAAGTACAGCTCTGTACAAATTGTAGTGGCCGTGCCTGGTTACCGCAGCTCAGCTCCTATGTACTTCAGGTTACCAATATCAAGAGCCTGGAAAACCCCTTCAACTAGTTATTCTTCAGCATCCACACTTTCTGTGACATACTTTATATTTTTTAAAGGTTTATGTAAGTTTTTCACTACAACTTCTCATCATCAAAGGCAAGAGATCAGGTAGGGAGGGTAAATCCTGTGTGCTGTTGTCATTGTCTTACTTCCTCCACTACATAGCATTGGACATTACAATCTCCTATGTCTCCCACTTTGGTTATGTGGTTGTAAAACAAATCATCAGCAGTAATAGGAAACCGCAGTATAACCTAGGGACATGCTACCAGTGCCTACCCTGAGACAACCCCTTTAAGTCTACCCCTTGCTTGGAGTCAAATAACAATAGTTATGCTGGCAAAATGACATGAAGCCTGGTAAAAATTATAGACATCCGTTGGTTTCACAAACCTAGCTGTGAAATCATATGATACATTTTAGAAGTTGGCCATGTGGATAAATCTTAACCAACTGGACTAATTTTACAATACAAAAATGTAACTATTGCCGAATTTGTTGGATTTTGGCATATAAAATGGCACCAAATTTTTTTTTAAGAAGTCCCACATTAGAAGGCAAGTCGCATCTGTACTGCATACACGACTTGGCTTAGGAAAAGTGCAGTACTTTTGGCAAGTGTTAAATGGGGTATTCTGGTTGTAGCAAGTTAGCGCCTATGAACAAGATGGGGAAAACTATTAGATTGGTGGGAGTTCGAACACTGGGACCCCCATGATCATGACAATGGAGACCAATACCCCACGAGGATGTCATGGTCTTACCTGCTTGCTGCTCTCCTTCGTTTGACATGTGCTGGCGGCCATCTTGGGTCCTGGGTTTCTTGTAGCCTTCCACCCTGCGGCTCCTCCTTCCCCTGGGAGGAGCTGGATGCCTAGCTCATATATATAGGAGGTCTGTGGCTTCAGTTCCTTGCTTGGTCCTCTTGTGTTCACATGCTTCTAAGACTGCTGCTGCTTCTGGTTCCTGATCCTGGCCTCGTCTGACTACCCTGCTGGTTCCTGATCCTGGCTTCGTCTGACTACCCTGCTGGTTCCTGATCCTGGCTTCGTCTGACTACCCTGCTGGTTCCTGATCCTGGCTTCGTCTGACTACCCTTCTGGTTCCTGACCTCTGGCTTCGCAAAGACTCTGCTCGGTTTCACCATCCGTTTGGACTTTTGCTTTACAGCTTTATTTTCAATAAAGCCTTCTTATTTTCACTTATCTCTTGTTGTACGTCTGGTTCATGGTTCCGTGACATTAGGACCAAGCCATGAATTCTGACGGTACAGGGCCATCCTCGCTACCCACGCTGGTTGCCAGACTTGATCAGCAGGATCACCTGTTGGGTCGGTTCGCTGTGGCGTTGCAAACCCTGCTTGAACGCACGGCTCATTTCGCTCCCGTTGCCGATGGGTCGGTTGTCGCTCCTGGGCTCGCTCCTACTGCCGCTCCGGTTGTTGCGCCAGAGTCTACCCCGACACCTGTTGTTGCGCCTGCGGTGTTTCGGGGTATGACCGGTTCTGCCCCTCTTCCACAGCGCTTTGGGGGAGAGCCAACTCAGTGCCGAGGTTTCCTTAACCAGGTGGGCATTTATTTCGAGTTGCTGCCACATGCCTTTCCTACTGAGAGATCAAAGGTGGGCTTCTTGATCTCGCTGCTCTCGGACAAGGCCTTGGCCTGGGCCAGCCCTTTATGGGAGAACAACAATCCGGTGGTTGCCGAGTTTTCCGGTTTTGTTGCTTCTCTTCGGAAGGTATTCGATGTGCCGGCTCGTGCTGCCTCTGCTGCGAAGCTCCTTATGTCCATCAGACAGGGTTCACGATCCGTAGCTGAATACGCCATTGAGTTTCGTACCCTGGCAGCAGAGGTGGGCTGGAATAATGAGGCTCTGGTCGCTGCTTTCTCTCATGGTCTCTCGGATGCCTTGAAGGATGAGGTTGCAGCTAAGGACCTACCAGTTGAGCTCGAGTCTCTTATTTCTTTCCTGATTTTGATTGACACCAGACTCAGGGAGAGACCTTCCTTTAAGGAGAACCTGCGGAGGTCTTCTAACAGATTGGTGCCTACGTTTGCTGTCCCACCCGTGCCTCCCTCTCCTCCCACGCCTCCTGGGGATGACTTGTCTGGGGGTGAACCCATGCAGCTGGGGTTTGCTCGCCTGTCCGAGGGGGAGAGGGCACTCCGGAGACGCGAGGGCCGATGCATGTACTGTGGTCTCGGTGGGCATTTTCGGTTGGCATGTCCGAACCGTCCGGGAAACGCTCGTACCCTGAGATCCTGTCGGGGGCAGATCTTGGGTGGAGTCTCCTCGTCCCCGGTTTCCCGTGTTGACAAACCACTGATCACTGTTGTCCTCTCCTGGGTCGGGGGCTCGGTGACGACCCAGGAGTTGGTGGACTCTGGTGCTGGTGGTTTGTTCATTGATAGTGTGTTCGCTGCCGCCAATTCCATTCCTCTGCAGGCTCGAGGTTCCCCACTGGCTCTTGAGGCGATAGACGGCAGACCCCTTCTGCCGCCACACGTGACTCATGAGACCCTTCCAGTGGGAATAGCCATTGGTGCCGTTCACAGAGAGTCGGTCTGCCTCCAGGTTATTTCGTCTCCACACTACTCGGTGGTCTTGGGGTACCCCTGGCTCCAGAAGCATAATCCGACTTTCGATTGGAGATCGGTCGAGATCCTCTCGTGGTCACCGCAGTGTGGGGCTAGTTGCATCCATGGGTCTGTCAAGTTGCTGTGTACTTCCTCGGACTCTCTGTTGCCTCCTGAATACGAGGAGTACCGGGATGTATTCGATAAGGTGCGCGCGGTTGCCCTACCTCCGCACCGCCCATACGATTGTGCCATAGAGTTACAATCTGGTGCCGTTCCTCCTCGTGGCAAAGTCTATCCACTGTCGGTAGCGGAGAATGAGGCCATGGAGGAGTACGTGAGGGAGGCGCTTTCACGCGGACACATTCGCAAATCTTCGTCCCCGGCAGGGGCTGGATTTTTCTTTGTGAAAAAGAAGGGCGGTGAGTTGAGGCCTTGCATCGATTACAGGGGTCTCAATCGCATCACGATCAAGAACGCTTACCCGATACCCTTGATTTCCGAGCTGTTCGATCGCCTTAAAGGGGCCACGGTCTTTACCAAACTCGACCTGAGGGCGGCATATAACCTGGTAAGGATCAAGGCGGGCGATGAGTGGAAGACCGCGTTTAACACCAGGACCGGTCATTACGAATCCTTGGTTATGCCCTTTGGGTTGTGCAATGCGCCCGCAGTCTTTCAGGAATTCATCAACGATGTTTTCCGTGACCTGTTGCAGCAGTGTGTGGTAGTCTATTTGGATGACATCTTGGTATATTCTGAATCCATGGAGGCCCACATTCTGGATGTCAGACGAGTGTTGCAACGGTTACGAGAGAACAAGCTGTTCGGTAAGCTTGAGAAATGCGAATTTCACCGATCCCAGGTAACCTTCTTAGGTTACATCATTTCCGCTGAGGGGTTCTCCATGGATCCTGAGAAGGTTTCGGCTGTCTTACAGTGGCCCCAGCCCAGTGGTCTTCGTTCCCTGCAGCGCTTTTTGGGCTTCGCCAATTATTATCGGAAGTTCATCAGGGACTTTTCCATGCTGGCCAAGCCTCTCACGGATCTGACCAGGAAGGGCAGTAATTCCCAGGTCTGGCCGCTCGAGGCCATCCGAGCTTTTGAGGCCCTAAAGTCCGCCTTTGTGTCGGCTCCGATTCTGTCGCATCCCAACCCTGGGTTGCCCTTTGTCCTCGAGGTGGACGCGTCTGAGACGGGAGTAGGCGCCCTTCTGTCTCAGCGTAGAACACCAGAGGGTCCTCTGCTTCCTTGTGGGTTTTACTCCCGGAAACTGTCTTCCGCGGAGTGCAACTATCAGATTGGTGACAGGGAGTTATTGGCCATCGTGCAGGCCCTTAAAGAATGGAGGCACTTGCTCGAGGGTTCGGTGGTTCCGGTTCTCATCCTGACGGACCACAAGAATCTGACCTACCTTTCTGAGGCCAAGAGATTGACACCACGTCAGGCCAGATGGGCTCTGTTCTTGTCACGTTTTAATTACGTGGTCTCCTACCTACCCGGTTCCAAGAACATCAGGGCGGATGCCTTATCACGGCAGTACTCCGAGCTGTCCAGGGAGGAGTCGATTCCGACTTCGGTCATACCTCCGAATCAGATCCTGGCCGCCATTCGCACCAGCCTGACCTCTCCCCTGGGTGAGCAGATTTTGGCGGCTCAATCTGGTGCTCCCTCTGGGAGACCCAACGGCAGATGTTTTGTGCCTGAGGAGTTGCGCACTCGGTTGTTGCGAACCTACCATAACTCCAAGACCGCGGGGCATCCTGGAAAGAATCAGCTGTCCTGGGCTGTTTCACGTCTGTTCTGGTGGCCTTCCCTACGTTCCGACATCGCCGCATATGTAGCGGCATGCTCCGTTTGTGCCCAGAGTAAGTCCCCTCGGCACCTTCCGTTGGGCCTTCTGCAACCCATAGCCACCGGGGAGCGCCCATGGTCACACCTGGGGATGGATTTCATTGTGGACCTCCCTGCATCCCGAGGCCATACGGTCATTCTCATGATTGTGGATCGGTTTTCCAAAATGTGCCACTGTGTTCCTCTCAAGAAGTTACCCTCTGCACAAGAGTTGGCCACGATTTTTGCCAGGGAGGTCTTCCGGGTGCACGGTTTGCCTAAGGAGATTGTGTCGGATCGGGGGAGTCAGTTTGTGTCCAGGTTCTGGCGCGCCTTTTGCTCCCAGTTGGGGATTCATCTCTCCTTCTCCTCGGCCTACCACCCTCAGTCCAATGGGGCCGCAGAACGATCCAATCAGGCCTTGGAGCAATTCCTTCGTTGCTATGTCTCCGATCACCAAGACAATTGGGTTGACCTCCTGCCTTGGGCTGAGTTTGCCAGGAACACGGCGGTGAACTCTTCCTCTGGGACGTCTCCCTTCATGGCCAATTATGGGTTCCAACCTGCCGTGTTACCGGAGGTATTCTCTCCCCAGGATATTCCGGCTGTGGAGGATCACCTTTCCGTCCTACGTGCTTCTTGGGTACAGATCCAGAAGTCCCTTGAGGTCTCTGCGCAGCGCCAGAGATTCCAGGCTGATCGCAGACGAGCGCCTGCTCCTTCCTACCAGGTCGGAGACCGTGTATGGTTGTCCACCCGCAACCTCAACCTTCGAGTGCCCACTCCCAAGCTGGCGCCTCGCTTTGTTGGTCCCTTCCGAGTGCTTCGCAGGGTAAACCCGGTAGCCTATGCCCTTGCGCTTCCTCCTGGCATGCGGATCTCCAACGTGTTTCATGTCTCCCTGTTGAAGCCACTGGTGTGTAATCGTTTCACTTCCTCGGTTCCTCGGCCTCGTCCGGTCCAAGTGGGCAATCGTGAGGAATATGAGGTGAGCAATATCCTGGACTCACGCCTGGTCCGCGGTCGGTTGCAGTTTTTGGTCCATTGGCGTGGTTATGGTCCAGAGGAGCGTTCCTGGGTTCCCTCCGCAGATGTCCATGCTCCTGCCTTGCTCCGAGCCTTCCACGCACGCTTCCCTCAGAAACCGTTTTGTGCTCCGCGGAGGAGGGGCCCTTGAGGGGGAGGTACTGTCATGGTCTTACCTGCTTGCTGCTCTCCTTCGTTTGACATGTGCTGGCGGCCATCTTGGGTCCTGGGTTTCTTGTAGCCTTCCACCCTGCGGCTCCTCCTTCCCCTGGGAGGAGCTGGATGCCTAGCTCATATATATAGGAGGTCTGTGGCTTCAGTTCCTTGCTTGGTCCTCTTGTGTTCACATGCTTCTAAGACTGCTGCTGCTTCTGGTTCCTGATCCTGGCCTCGTCTGACTACCCTGCTGGTTCCTGATCCTGGCTTCGTCTGACTACCCTGCTGGTTCCTGATCCTGGCTTCGTCTGACTACCCTGCTGGTTCCTGATCCTGGCTTCGTCTGACTACCCTTCTGGTTCCTGACCTCTGGCTTCGCAAAGACTCTGCTCGGTTTCACCATCCGTTTGGACTTTTGCTTTACAGCTTTATTTTCAATAAAGCCTTCTTATTTTCACTTATCTCTTGTTGTACGTCTGGTTCATGGTTCCGTGACAGAGGACCCCTCATTCATTTCTATGGGACTGCTGGAGAATAGGTTGAGTGCTTTTATTCAGTTAGTAGCCCTATATAGATGTATGGAGTAGCAGTCAACATGCCCTACCTGCAGCTCCATTCATTTTGGGGTTCCCCGTGGGGTATAGGTCCCCATTTTCATGATCAGTATGGGGGGACCAGCGGTTAGACACCCACCAATCTAATATTTATCCTTTGTCCTGCGGATAAGGATATGGACTACCCCTTTAATCACAGTAGCGTGTGTTAGGACAGATAAATACATTAGCTAAGATTTAAACTTAGGTCCTCATTTGATGTCATAACTTTAGCAAAATTCAGAAAAGAACTGATTGAGTTGTATGGAGAGTGCTGTGAGCATGCACTGTACAGAGTTCAGTGTGCTGGGAGGGGGAGGAGGGAGGAGGAGCTGAACTGTCCACATCACCTATTGTCAATAGTGTGATACTATGTTATCTGCCTCCAGCTTTCAAATTGAGGTGTTGATGTCACAGGACCCAGAGGAGCAGGAGTGGAGGATAGGAGTGGTAGTGGCTCTGGCAGCAATAATTATTCACAGTTGCAATCCTCACACCGATGCTCTCTAGGGCCAGGGCAGTGACAGGAGGGCACAGCCTTTATTTTCTTTGGGGCACACCCTGATGTTGAGGCTCTTGCCTGATGGTAGCTGGAGTGCCCTAGGTGTTATGAGTATTGTACGAGTGCAAGGCAGGTGAATGGTGCAGGAGTCGGTAACCAAGCCAGTTATAGAAAATAAACAAGTCTCTCTATACTAAAGTGCAGAATGGGAGTTGTAGTACATCCAATGGTATCAAACACAGTTCCAAACAATCTACAGTGCAAATCTTCCCCAATAGCAATGTATGGATATAAGCCAGGATGGCGATAGTAGTACTCCTTCCCTTTATCTCTCCAAAGTCTCTGTTGGCAGAATCTAAGGCTGGCAATATTATTCTTGCAATAGTGTCTGTTAGAGATGAGCAAATAATTGAAAAGTTCGATTCGGCTGATTCGCTGAATTTTACAAAAAAAATTGCTTTGTGACGGATTTTTTGAGAAGTATAGGGTGCAATGACAGGGAGCTGCGATAGCACCACCCCCGTCATTGTACCCCTCAGATGCCGCGTTCATGCATGATTGCGGTATCTGAGTATAAAAACTGTGTAAAATTAACAATAAAAAAAATTTAATCAAACTTACTGCCTCCATTTGCTCGCGACATGCCGGCCGCCGCCATTTTGCTTGAAGATCTGGAGCAAAATCTCGCGTGGCGCAAGATTACGTCACCACTTAAGGGATTTTGGCCGAGATCTTCAATCAAAATGGAGGCTGGCAGCCCGTCGCGAGCAAATGGAGGCAGTAAGTTTGAATTTTTGGGGGTTTTTACACTATTTCAGGTTAAGTCGATTCGCTGACACGAAGCAAACGGAAATTTAGCTTCGAGGCAAATCGGATTCACCCTAAAATTTGAATCGAATTCCACTTTGTGGGATTTGATTCGCTCATCTCTACAGGCTGTAATGCCCAGGTGAGGGATACAGGATTAAGATATGGTGGTCCAGAAGGGTGTCTAACCAATCAGCCTTAAACAGCAAATACCTTACTGACTGCAATGCTCAGCCATGCAGATTCTGGACCTTCTATTTTTTCCTTTCCCTCTGGAGCACTGTAAAGTCCAGAGGGTTTTCTCTCTGTGGATCTCTCAGAGATATTGGTTCTCTGGAGTTCAGGCCTAGTTCTCTGAGGAGTTAGCAGCATCTCACTTCCTCCACTTGCACACTATTTAAAGGGGTTGTCTGACTTCAGCAAATGGCATTTATCATGTAGAGAAATGTAATCCAAGGCACTAACTAATGTATTGTGATTGTTCATATTGCCTCCTTTGCTGGCTTGATTCATTTTTTCATCACATTATACACTGCTCATTTGCAGGCGTTACATCCACCGCTGCAGTGCAGGTACGAGGTGGCTGGGACAGGAGCTGCTGCACGTGCGTGACTATGTGCGCTCCCAGCCACTAGAGAGGCCAGCCTTTTTTCCTATAGTGTGCAAGCATGGCCACCGCTGCTGGATTGATGGGTGGTCCTAACCCCTGGAAACGAGCAGTGTATAATGTGAAGGAAAAATGAATCAAGCCAGCAAAGGAGACAATATGGACAATCACAGTACATTAGTAAGTGCCTTGTATTTACATGATAAATGCCATTTTGCAACCCCTTAACTGAGCTAGGGGCGGATCTAAATCCAGCACCTAACTTCCTGTGGGGGGTAATTCAGGATTGTCACTCCGACTGATCCATAAAGAGATAAGCTGGTATATTAGAGGGCATTTACATATTATACAACAATAAATAATATTACATAACAAGAACAGTTTGCAAGTACCTGATTCATTGAGGGTACATGCACACGTTCAGGATTCATGTGCGGAGAATCCGCACTTAAATCCGCAGGTTTTTGCAGGCAAATCCGTGCGGTCAATTTGCATGTGGATTTGGTGCGGATAAAGAAAATGCGGTCAGAAAAAATAAAATAAATTGACATGCTGCGGATTTAAAAATCTGCACCGCAGGTCAAAATCCGCGTGAAAAAAAATCAGCATTGTGTGCATTCAGAATTTCAAATTCTCATAGAATACAATGTACATGACCTACGGTGCGGATTTTCCGCATGCAAATCCGTGCAGAGAATCCGCATGCAATCCTTATCGTGTGCATTTAGCCTTACAGTCATTCTGCCTCCTGATAAATAATGAGACTACTGATGACCTTGCTTTCTCCTTTGTCCCATGTACACAGCATGGGATGATGATCTGCCTTTCCATAGATGCTAATGACATACATTTGAGCCATATATGATGGTACATTTTGAGGTCTGGTTAGTTGTTCAGTGACAAATGGGACAGTTTGCAGGTATGGGTAATGACAGCAACTATCAGTCCTGCATTTATTCAGATCCATCTGATTATATGATCTCTATGGATATCTGGATAAATGCGTATTTTACAGTTTTAGAATTCATCAGCATTATAGTCTATTTTTATATTTCAGATTCTATTTTTTGTATTTCATTTCAGATGTGCAAGAAACAATGAATTTCCTACATGCGATCATTTATTTCCACTCCCAGCATGCTGGAAAAACTCATTTGTACAGAAGTAGCCTTGAATATGGCATATTTTATTGACGTAACTAATGAATGACTTCATCGAGCGAGTGCTCATCAATCAATGACATCATTACCATAGAACCAGTGAAGATGACATGGCCCAGGTGGAACTATGACCTCAAGTGTTGTTTAATCTTTATAATGCACTTCTTTTTTCAGATACAGAGCTCCAAATCATCTGCATACTGTAGATGTAGAGCAGTGCTTCTCAAATAGTGGGGCGCGCCCCCCAGGGGGGGCGCCAGGCTCCGTAAAGGGGGGCTCGTTCAGGGCCGGCCTTTGGGGTGTGCGGGCTGTGCGGCCGCACAGCGCGCCATAGCAACAGGGGCGCCGGGCGGCCAACAGCTCGCAGTGTAATATGCGGCAGGGAGATGAGCGCTTCCATTGTGGAAGCGCTCATCTCCCGTCTGATCAGAGGCCGGCGCAGGCGCTGGACGCGATGTACGGAGCGGGGGCCGGGGGAGGGACTGGGAGGAGGAGCTGGGGGCCGGCAATAGCGGTGGGGCGGTGCGGCCACTGTACTATAGCCCCGCCCCACCGCTCCCTCCGGTATACTAATATAAAATGTATTATTGAATTAAAAGTTATTAAACATGCCCCCCTCACTCCTAATAGTACCGTATATCCGAGTTTCTTCTGTATAATGCCGGCAGGCAGGCCGGGCGGCCGGCGCGTCCCTCAGTGATGTTACGTGCCTGCGCCGCCTTCTTTATGAATGAAGCAGGCGGCGCAGACAAGTGACGTCACTGAGGGACGCGCCGGCCGCCCGGCCCGCCTGCCGGCATTATACAGAAGAAATTCGGATATACGGTACTATTAGGAGTGAGGGGGGCATGTTTAATAACTTTAAACGGTGGCGGCGGGCACACGGAATCTGTGGATGGCACAGTTAAGGGGTGGGGGTCTGTGGATGGTACTGTTATGGGCTGGGGGGGCACTGTGGATGGCACTGTTATGGGGTGGGGGGTCTGTGGATGGCACATATATAACAGTGCCAGCCACAGATCCGCTTGTAACAGTGCCAGCCACAGATCCTCCCCATAAGTGTCCGTCATCCACAGATCCCACCATAAGTGTCCGTCATCCACAGATCCCCCCATAAGTGTCCGTCATCCACAGATCCCCCCATAAGTGTGTGTCCGATCCACATTTCTTTCTTTTTTTATTCTCTTATACGTTAATAAGGATACAGTGTTATGCAGAGGTGTACTTATAACAATTTTATAGACAAATGATACTATTTACAGTCGCGCGGGGGGCGCGAAATGTTTTCTTCTTCCTAGGGGGGGCATGACAGAAAATAATTGAGAAGCATTGATGTAGAGTGATAAGATAATATTCTGTCTGCCTGCAGATACCAATGGACAAAGCTTACTGTATACTGCTGATACATCATACTCAATAAAGAAACAGTATTCAGTAAACTCCTGAGCTCCTCCTAGTGGTGGCTGGAGGCAGCCAGTATTCCAGCATTTAAGGGGTTGGACCACAAAAAAGTGATAAATGTATAATTGTTGGAGGTATGAGAGTTGGGACACTCAGGGATCACAGGAACAGGGGTCCTGTGTTTGAATGGAGCAGGGGTCACGCATGCGCACCGCTGCTCAATGTCCAAGGGACTCTTTGCCTCAGAGGTTGTCTTGTTGAGACAATTAAAAAAATGTACAGAACTGCAAAAATGCTATTGTACTTTGTATTTTGAGATTAAACCAATAATTAATATGCACCAGAGATGAGAATGATTCCGCTTCATGTTGCTGCTTGACTACACAATTAAAATAGAACGTCTGAGACGTAAAACTATATAAAGAATTCATAGATAATTATTACTCGGCAGTATTTCAGTTCAGACTGTCTACACAAAAAGGATATGTTCAGACACCTACTAAATGCATACATACAGGGCCTATCAAATAGCCAAGTATTTGTATCCATTAGTTTCTCACCTCAATGACACTTTTCAGCAATGATTATGCACATGGTATCAAATACAGCAACAATGGGCAGCAAAGGACATGTGTAATTAAAGGGGTTCTGCAGTTTTTTTCAAACTGATGATCTATTCTCTGGATAGATCATCAGCATCTGATCAGCGGGGGTCCGACACCCGGGACCCCTGCCGATCAGCTGTTTGAGAAGGCAGTGGCGCTGGCAGTAATGCCGCGGCCTTCTCGCTGTTTACCTCAAACCCAGTGATGTCACGACTAGTATCAATGGCCTGGGCGGGGCTAAGCTCCATTCAAACGGACAGAGCTTAGCCCCGCCCAGGCCATTGATACTAGTCGTGACATCACTGTGCAGGCGGTAAACAGTGAGAAGGCCGCCGCGCTACTGCCAACGCCGCTGCCTTCTCAAACAGCTGATCGGCAATGGTCCCGGGTGTTGGTCCCCGCCGATCAGATGCTGATGACCTATCCAGAGGATAGATCATCAGTTTAAAAAAACTGCAGAACCCCTTTAAAGAGGGATTCCAATGTAAAACATTCATTACATATCCACTAGATAGGTGTCAAATGTTGCAGGGACCCCCATGATCACAAGAACAGAATATCAGGTTCCGCATCCCCAAACCAGCACGATTGCGGTGAGGAGCATTAGAGTTACAGAGACTGCCAAATCAGAGGAGGAGGATGTGGTACACCCAGAATACCTTTTTAAGGGTGCTGTCTCAGAATTGGTGGCATCAGGGCCGTCTTTAACGCGGGGCAAAAGTGGCAGCTGCCCCAGGCACAGTTGTTCCTGGGGGGCCCAAGTCAGCTACCTCTTGATCCCTGCTGGCCACTGGAGGACCTTTAATGGGTCCATACTTGCATGCGCCGAGCCCAGTGACACTTTTGAAGCTGTTGCCCTCAGGAGCTATTTGATCGCACAGGCGCAGACAGTCAGTGGTACTGCGCCTGCGCGAGATTTCCGGCGGCCAAAAGAAAGAAACCAGGGGTGTAGCTTGAATGTATTAGTTGACGTAGCGGAGGGGGCGGCGTCGTTCACCTCGGCTGTGGGACGATATTTCATAATAAGTAGGTGTGCTTGGGCTCGAAATTAAGACGGGCTGGGCACTGCAGGGGGGCGTTACTGGGCTCAAGAGATGAAGAATAACTGCCCCCTGGGCACTTTTGAGGTTCATTTGCATATCACAAAAAGCGCTTTTTTATCAAAATGAAACCATGAAGAGAAGAAAGAAGACCACTGCAGGAAAGAAGGTAGTTTATTGTACATGGCAATGGTGACAGCTTAATATGCTCAAACCAGGTGACAGATTCCCTTTAATGCAGACTGGCCATCTCTGTAAAAGAATATCCACATCCTGCAGAGGACATTGTGGACCTATACAGTAAGGGTACTTTCACACTAGCTTTTTTCTTTTCCGGTGTTGAGTTCCGTCCTAGGGGCTCAATGCCGGAAAAAAACTGATCAGTTTTATCCCCATGCATTCTGAATGGAGAGCTTTCCGTTCAGTATGCATCAGGATGTCTTCAGTTCAGTCACTCTTACGGTATTTGGCCGGAGAAAATACCGCAGCATGCTGCTGTATTTTCTCTGTCCAAAATTCCGGAACACTTGCCGGAATGCTAGATCCAGCATTATTTTCCATTGAAATGCATTAATGCCGGCACCAAGTTTTTCGGAAAAAACGGATCCGGTTTCCCTGTCTGCGCATGTCCAGACCTTTAAAAATGTTTAAAAAAAAATACCGGATCCGTTTTTCTGGATAACACCAGAGAGACGGATCCGGTATTGCAATGCATTTGTGAGACGGATCCGCATCCGGATCCGTCTACAAATGCTATCCGTTTTCATACGGATTTCCGGATCCGGCAGTTCTGGTGCTGGTACTGCCTGCCAGAATCCAACAACGCAAGTGTGAAAGTACCCTTAGTAGAGCAACCTGTTTAAAAACATTGCAGAGCATAGTCTGATGTTAAGGATCCACCCTGAGGTGGCATTGCAGAGAGAAAGTGTTGCACCCCAACATTATAGAAGCTAGAGAAGTGCAGTACAGTTGCAAGAAAAAGTATGTGAACCCTTTGGAATAATATGGATTTCTGCACAAATTGGTCATAAAATGTGATCTGATCTTCATCTAAGTCACAACAATAGACAATCACAGTCTGCTTAAACTAATAACACACAAATAAATAAATGTTACCATGTTTTTATTGAACACACCATGTAAACATTCACAGTGCAGGTGGAAAAAGTATGTGAACCCTTGGATTTAATAACTGGTTGAACCTCCTTTGGCAGCAATAACTTCAACCAAACGTTTCCTGTAATTGCAGATCAGACGTGCACAACGGTCAGGAGTAATTCTTGACCATTCCTCTTTACACAACTGTTTCAGTTCAGCAATATTCTTGGGATGTCTGGTGTGAATCGCTTTCTTGAGGTCATGCCACAGCATCTCAATCGGGTTGAGGTCAGGACTCTGACTGGGCCACTCCAGAAGGAGTATTTTCTTCTGTTTAAGCCATTCTGTTGATTTACTTCTATGCTTTGGGTGGTGGTCCTGTTGCAACACCCATCTTCTGTTGAGCTTCAGCTGGTAGACAGATGACCTTAAGTTCTCCTGCAAAATGTCTTAATAAACTTGGAAATTCATTTTTCCTTCGATGATAGCAATCTGTCCAGGCCCTGACGCAGCAAAGCAGCCCCAAACCATGATGCCCCCACCACCATACTTCACAGTTGGGATGAGGTTTTGATGTTGGTGTGCTGTGCCTCCTTTTCTCTACACATAGTGTTGTGTGTTTCTTCCAAACAACTCAACTTTGGTTTCATCTGTCCACAGAATATTTTGCCAGTACTGCTGTGGAACATCCAGGTGCTCTTGTGCAAACTGTAAATGTGCAGAAATGTTTTTTTTTTGGACAGCAGTGGCTTCCTCTGTGGTATCCTCCCATGAAATCCATTCTTGTTTAGTGGTTTACGTATCGTAGGTTCGCTAACAGGGATGTTAGCATATGCCAGAGACTTTTGTAAGTCTTTATCTGACACTCTAGGATTCTTCTTCACCTCATTGAGCAGTCTGCGCTGTGCTCTTGCAGTCATCTTTACAGGACGGCCACTCCTAGGGAGAGTAGCAGCAGTGCTGAACTTTCTCCATTTATGGACAATTTGTCTAACCGTGGACTGATGAACAGCAAGGCTTTTGGAGATCCTTTTATAACCCTTTCCAGCTTTATGCAAGTCAACAATTCTTAATCGTAGGTTTTCTGAGAGCTCTTTTGTGCGAGGCATCATTCACATCAGGCAATGCTTCTTGTAAAAAGCAAACCCAGAACTGGTGTGTGTTTTTTATAGGGCAGGGCAGCTGTTACCAACACCTCCAATCTCATCTCATTGATTGGACTCCAGTTGGCTGACACCTCACTCCAATTAGCTCTTGGAGATGTCATTAGTCTAGGGGTTCACATACTTTTTCCACCTGCACTGTGAATGTTTATATGGTGTGTTCAATAAAAACATGGTAACATTTAATTCTTTGGGTGTTATTAGTTTAAGCAGACTGTGATTGTCTATTGTTGTGACTTAGATAAAGATCAGATCACATTTTATGACCAATTTGTGCAGAAATCCATATCATTCCAAAGGGTTCACATACTTTTTCTTGCAACTGTATAAGGAATTAAATGCAGTATCAGTAAATTGTTTGTTGCTAACCTGACTTCATTATTCCCTGCACTGCTACACTGCACTGACATCTACAGCTGTACCAAGGAACCCTGCCTAAGGGCTCATGCACACAAACGTTTTTTGCGTTCAGTATGCGTTACTTATACTGAACCATTCACTTCAATGGGTCAGCAAAAAAAACTGAAGTGTCTCTGTTTGCATTCCGTTTCCGCATTTCCGTTCCGTTCAAAGAAAGAACATGTCCTATTATTGCCCGCAAATCACGTTTCATGGCTCCATTCAAGTTAAATGGTCCGCAAAAAAAAAAAACCGAACACATATGGAATGTACTCCGTATGTCTTCCATATCCGTTCCGTTTTTGCGGAACCATCTATTGTAAATTTTATGCCCAGCCCAATTTTTTCTATGTAATTATTGTATACTGTATATGCCATACGGAAAAACGGAACGGAAGCACTACTGAAACCAAAAACGGAAAAGCGGATCCGTTAAAAACGGCCCGCAAAACACTGAAAAAGCCATACGGTGGTGTGCATGAGCCCTAAAGGTATTTTCACACTATCGTTTTGCTGGATCCGGCAGGGTTCAGCAAAAACGCTTCCGTTAATGATAATACAACCGCTTGCATCCGTTATGAACGGATCTGGTTGTATTATCTTTAGCATGGCCAAGACGGATCCGTCATGAACTCCATTGAAAGTCAACGGAGGACGGATCCATTTTCTATTGTGTCAGAGAAAACGGCAAGCAAACTACAACATGTTCCGGTTTGCTCTCCGGTATAAGAACGCAACCAAACGGAATGGAATGCATTTTGGAGCATTCCGTTCAGCTCAGTTTTGTCCCCATTGACAATGAATGGGGACAAAACTGAAGCATTTTTTTCCGGTATTGAGCCCCTATGACGGAACTCAATACCGGAAAACTTAAACGCTAGCGTGAAAGTAGTTAGGCCTCAAAACCTTCAAAATTAAGGGCACGTCCACTGACATCAGGCAGAAGGATCCCACAACCAGACTGTGCCCCGAAGGGAATAACAGGAGCACCCTTACCCTCAATGCATGGCCTAGTGGAGCAACAGAATGAGACAGTATTGGACCACCAGTCTTGTTACTATAACTCTTTTCCTCTTCTCATGGGCTCGCTCCAATATCTCTGACCAGCTTTACAAAAATATTCTTTTCATGAAGCAATGGCTCAAGGGGAGAATACCTTCATAGCACAGGGTCTGATGGACAATGCTACAAGGAATCTGTCAGAAAACTGCATCTGTATGAAGACATTATGATTCCAGAAAGCTCGTAGGTTTAGCATGAATCCTAAATTATATGAACTTTCTCATGGCTTAGATTTATCCTTTACTAGTGAAGCTCAAAAATTCTCTGGTTACCATTCAGACAAAAATTTGCAGAGATGAACTTTTTTTGGCAACGTTAACAAAACCTTGAGGTTTTTCTAACCAAGGAATTATGTGCAAAAGTGCTTATCGAAAGAATCTGGGCAGGAGAGAAACTAGGGAACAGAAGAAAACAAGTCTAACAAAAAGCAGATTTGTCAGCACTTACTGATGAGTAGACTCTGCACTGTGGTCAGACGTTTGTGAACGCTAGTTCAGAAGGTACTGCTGTAACCTGAAAGGTGATCTGCTGTTTATCTACACCAGTGTTTCTCAGTCCTACTAAGGGTACTTTCACACTAGCGGCGAGGAACTCTGACAGGCTGTTCCGGCGGGTGAACAGCCTGTCGGATTCGTGCTGCCGCTAGTGCGCGCGTGCCCCCGGACTATCGTTCCGGCCCCATTGACTATAATGGGGGCAGGCCGGAGTTCCGGCGGCAGCACGGCAAACATGCCGAGAGGCGGCCGGAATAAAACTACGACATGGCGGCCGGAATAAAACTACGACATGTCATAGTCAATGGGGCCGGAGCGGTAGTCCGGGGGCACGCGTGCACTAGTGGCAGCACGGATCCGACAGGCTGTTCACCCGCTGGAACAGCCTGCCGGAGTTCTTTGCCGTTAGTGTGAAATTAGCCTAAGTCAAGTAGCCCCTAGTCAGTAAATGGGAACAGAGTCCACGCAAGGCTGTGATTTATCAGAATTTTGAGCAACCAAAGAAAGTGACAGCTTTCCTCACTTAGGCCTCATTCACACATCAGTGTTTGATCAGCTTTTTGCATCTGTGATTGTGAGCCAAAACCAGGACTGGAGGCTACACAGACATAAGGTATACTGGAAAAATTTGCTCCTGTTCTGTATTTTTAAATGGTACCTGGTTTTGGCTCAGAATCACTGATGGAAATCACTGACCAAACACTGTGTGAATAAGGCCTTAGCTAAAAAAATAACTATGATTTTATATTCAATATTTTCAAGCAATGTGCTGATGCGCTTAAATAAACCTTTAGTAGGAGCTGAAATTTTGCAAAATGGATGGGTAAAAAATGTTCATTTTTTAGCATGAGGAGTGCTGCAACTTCCTTTGAAAGTTTGAAATTTGGACTATTTGGCCCAGATCCCCCTTGGCTTGCACCCAGAGGAGAAGATATAGGGTGTGCTGCTTGTTTCTCTTGTTTTACAGTTTTGAACAAAACTTCTCAGTTGGGATCATATTACACTGTAAAGCAGCCATTAGTGCAATTAATGCCCACATATTAATCCCAATTACTAAGAATTACTAAGATTCAGCACTCATTTAAAGGGGTAATCCTACCTGAGACAATGGGGGTATATCACTAGGATATGTCCCCATTGTCTGATAGGTCCACCACTGGGACCCGCGCCTATATCTTGAACAGAGTGTGGAAGGTGGTGGCTATAGACCCCAGGTTACTCCGGGTCCAGCTACCACCAAGCGCTCTCCCCGTAGTAGTGAATGGGAGTGCAACGTGCTTGCGCAGCCACCGCTCCCATTCATTTCTAAGGGGCCGACGGAAATAGCCAAGCCAGCAGTCGGCTATTTTCAGCGGCCCCATCGAAATGAATGGAGGGCAGCTGTGCATGCCCACTCTCAGGGCTCCGTTCTTGGTGTCCACTGCTGGGATCCACACCTATCAGACAAACGGGGGCATATCCTAGCGATATGCCCTCATTGTCTTAGATGGGAAAGCCCCTTTAATGCTATCATTCACTGTTCAGGTAATACGATCATTCAGTGATCAGTTAATACCAATTTTCAGTGCTCAATTAATGCAACCATTCGGTATTCATTTAACACTGTTTAGTATTAGATTTATACCAACAATTACTGCTTACTTTTTATCTTTTCTATGGAATTAAGAATTAATAATGAACGTTGAGGAAAGCTAATGACGGATTACTGACAAGCAAGTGGAGTGTTGGGTGCTTCCCTTTCATAATTACGTCTTACAGGACTGCAGTGGAATCCCTAATTTTCAGTATCTTTTTTCCATAGTATTCTTCAGAAGTGGATCTCATCAACTCATCTAAGCAAGGCAAGACAAGGGGCACTCTCAACACTCTACACTCATGGTCAAAAGTTTTAAGACTGACACAAATTTTTGTTTTTACAAAATTTGCTGCTTCAGTTTTTACGTGACTAATTGCATCAACTGCATTAATTGCAAAGTCATGCCTTGCCATCAAAATTAGTCTACTTTCACACTCGCGTTTTGGCTTTCCGTTTGTGAAATCCATTCAGGGCTCTCACAAGTGGTCCAAAACGGATCAGCTTGCATTCTAATGCATTCTGAATGGAAAAGGATCCATTCAGAATGCATCAGTTTGCAGCCGTTTGCATCAGTTCAGTCTCCATTCTGCTTTGGAGACGGACACCAAAACGCTGCTTGTAGCGTTTTGGTGTCCGTCTGACACAATCGGGCACAATCTGGCACAATAGAAAACTGATCAGTCCTCTATTGACTTTCAATGGTGTTCAAGACGGATCCGTCTGGGCTATGTTACAGATAATACAAACGGATCCGTTCTAAACGGATGCAGATGGTTGTATTATCTGAACGGATCCGCACAAAACGCGAGTGTGAAAGTAGCCTTAACTTAATCACAAAAAAACTATTTCCACTACATTTTAGCCCTGCTACGAAGTGACCTGCTAACATCATTTCAGTGATCGTCTTGTTAGTTCAGGAGAAAGTGTTAACAAGGACTATGTAGCTGCTATCACTCTGTCATGCTAATTGAATTAGAAGAGCAGACTGGTTGTGTCACGACCGCTATCCCAGCAGCAGTCGTGTCGCACCAGACGGAGGGGAAGGGGGACCCTTATCTACGGTTGGGAAATAGAATGGCCACCCCTGACTAACCCTAAGCTGGCACCTGTCTGCCCTGATACCCTAGACGGGGTGTGAACCCGTGCGGCGAGCAGTATGCCTAAACCCTCACTCACCCTAACAAGACTAGACTGGGGAAAGGCCGATGGGAGCACTAGTCACCATCACTCACGTCTAGGAGAACAACAGGGGAAGACAGCAACAAACAAACAATCTATAGCAGAGATAGACTTATCCAGTCACGAGCAGAGAAGGCGATCCCAAACACGACAGTCCACGCTGGGCAAAAGCTCCACAGCAACACTGTCAAACGATCTCCTTCAAAGGTCAGAATAGCACTGGAAGTAGGGACTATATCTGGCAATGACTGCAAGTGAAACTGAAACTAATATAGTAGCTGGGAGTGGCAGACAGGACTCACCTGAGAAGGATGCCTACAAACTCCCAGTCAGGACAAAAAGGTTCACAAGGCAAAACCCGGATGACATACCCTGAACCACGGAGCAAACTCACAAGCTATCGCGAGTAGCAAGTCGCTGCAACCTTCTCCTCCCAGACCTGTCTGGATCAGTCACAGTCGTGACAGGTTGGTGCTTGAAATCATTGTATTATTTTGTTAACAACGGTTATGTCTAAATAATCACATGCAGACATCATTTGCGTTGCATCAATAGAGCTTTACAGGCAAGGACGTTGTTTCTCGTAAAAAAATTACCTAAGTCAACCATTTATTGGATCATCAAGAACTTCAACAAGAGAGGTTCAATTGCTATGAAGAAGGCTTCAGGGTGCCAAAAAAAGACCAGCAAGTGCCAGGACCGTCTCATAGGGATAGGGTCACCACCAGTGCAGAGCTTGCTCAGGAATGGCAGCAGGCAGGTGTGAATGCATCTGCCTGCTCGGTGAGGTGAATGCTTTTGGAGGGCAGCAAAGAAGGCACTCCAAAAACCCCCATCAAGGACAGACATACATTCTGTAAAGGATTGGACTGCCGAGGACTGTGGTAAAGCATAGGGATTGGACTTCAGAGGACTGGGGTAAAGTTATTTTCTCTGATGAAGCCCCCTTCAGACTAAAAAATCTAAAAAAAATTATTGGAAAAGAAAAGGTGAGCGCTAAAATTAGTCCTGTGTCATGCCAATAGTAAGGCATCTTGAGAGCATTCATGTGTGGGGTTGCTTCTTATCCTAAGGAGAGGGCTCACTCACAATTTTGCCTAAGAACATGGCCACGAATAATGAATGGCATGAAAACATTCTCCAAGAGCAACTTCTCTCATCCAGGAGCAATTGGGTGATGAACAATGTTTATTTCGAGCATGATGGAGCACCATGTCACAAGACAAAACTGATAACTAAGTGGCTTGATGATCAAAACATTGACAATGTGGCCAGGAAACTCCCCAGATCTCAATCCCATAGAGAACCCATGGTCAATCCTCAAAAAGGCCCAGAAACAAAAACACAGATGGTGATGGTTGCCATCCGTCAGGATTTGGCCCAGAAGCTGATATCCAGTGTGCCAGGGCTAACTGCAGATGTCTTAAAAAAGAAGGGTCAATGCTGGAAATATTGAGTCTTTGCATAAAATTGATGTATTTGTCAATAAAAGTTTACAGAAATTATGAAATGCTTAGAAATGTACTTACACCTGACAAAAAGATCTAAAAACCTTTAAGCTGCAAACCTTGTGAACACCAAAATGTGTCAGAACTTTTGGCCACGACTGCACACAAAACAGAACTGTGCCCACAGTGACTCTTTATAAGCAGGCTTGACTTTGAGTTAGACATTAGCAAAGTGATATATGATTTTTATGGTTTTATTTGAGCATAATGGACTATCTTCTTTTATGGCGTACCTTTCAGAGAACAGAGTGTATGCATTTTAATGACTATGCTGACCTCTATTGACCAGTTTCCAGTGAACAAATTACCATTAGTTAATGAAGAGATGGCCCATGTAGCTAAAGACAAAGCATACCAAGAGTTGAATGATGTCCTGTGTGGTATCTTCTGCTGCCTCTACCCCTATATGATGTATAGAGATGTCGCGAACATAAAATTTTCCGTTCGCAAACGGTGAACGTGAACTTCCGTGAATGTTCGCGAACGGGCGAACCGCCATAGACTTCAATAGGCAGGCGAATTTTAAAACCCACAGGGACTCTTTCTGGCCACAATAGTGATAGAAAAGTTGTTTCAAGGGGACTAACACCTGGACTGTGGCATGCCGGAGGGGGATCCATGGCAAAACTCCCATAGAAAATTACGTAGTTGACACCGAGTGTGGTAAGTTGAATTCGCAATGAGATTAATATAACCTGCATTAATCGCATTGCGAATTCAACTTAAAGCTAAGTTCCTAATGGTTGTATTGCTAGAATTGACGAATATAACGAATATAGCACTATATTCTCAATCTTCGTTATATTCTAGCAATACAACCATTAGGAACCCAGCTCTTAGTTGAATTCGCAATGCGATTAATATAACCTGTATTAATCGCATTGCGATTACAACTTAGATCTGAGTTCCTAATGGTTGTATTGCTAGAATTGACGAATATAGCACTATATTCTCAATTTTCGTTATATTCTAGCAATACAATCATTGGGAACCCAGCTCTAAGGGCTCTTTCACACTTGCGTTCTTGTCTTCCGGCATAGAGTTCCGTCGTCGGGGCTCTATGCCGGAAGAATCCTGATCAGGATTATCCTAATGCATTCTGAATGGAGAGAAATCCGTTCAGGATGCATCAGGATGCATCAGGATGTCTTCAGTGCTGCGCTTTTTGCTCCGGCCAAAAATCCGGAACACTTGCCGCAAGGCCGGATCCGGAATTAATGCCCATTGAAAGGCATTGATCCGGATCCGGCCTTAAGCTAAACGTCGTTTCGGCGCATTGCCGGAGCCGACATTTAGCTTTTTCAGAGTGGTTACCATGGCTGCCGGGACGCTAAAGTCCTGGCAGCCATGGTAAAGTGTAGTGGGGAGCGGGGGAGCAGTATACTTACCGTCTGTGCGGCTCCCGGGGCTCTTCATAGTGACGTCAGGGCGCCCCAAGCGCATGGATCATGTGATCACATGGATCACGTCATCCATGCGCATGGGGCGCTCTGACGTCACTCTGGAGCGCCCCGGGAGCCGCGCGGACTGTAAGTATACCGCTCCCCGCTCCTACTATGGCAACCAGGACTTTAATAGTGTCCTGGGTGCCATAGTAACACTGAACGCATTTGGAAGTTCCGTCTTCAAATGCTTTCAGTACACTTGCGTTTTTCCGGATCCGGCGTGTAATTCCGGCAAGTGGAGTACACGCCGGATCCGGACAACGCAAGTGTGAAAGAGGCCTTAGTTGAATTCGCAACGCGATTAATATAACCTGTATTAATCGCATTGCGATTACAACTTAGTCAAATTTGTGAAACTGCAGCTTCAGAATAAATCTAAGATGGATGCTGTCCTTGCTTTTTGATAGGAGGTGGGAGGGTCTGGGAGGAAGGGTATGCTGATTGGATGGAATGTGTCTGCTGACTGTGAGGTACAGGGTCAAAGTTTGCTCAATGATGATGTATAGGGGGCGGACCGAACATCGCACATGTTCGCCCGCCGCGGCGAACGCGAACAAGCTATGTTCGCCGGCAAATAGTTCGGGACATCACTAATGATGTACTGTTATACAAGATTGAAGACAACAAACCATTTAGGGAAGTTGTCATTGACTGCAGGAGACACTGGGTAAAGCACCTGAAATGGTTAATTTGTGACCTCCTGGGCTGCTGTGTTCTCCCCTGTCATGTTGCAGGGGAGGGGGTGAGGGAGGAGGGAGTTAGGCTACCCCTGGGCAGGGTTTGGCATGTGTTCCCTCCCTCTCCTAACCCCCTCTCCTGCAGGCTGTGATTAATGGCACTGTCCGATCAGTGTTAATATAAAGGGTTGCTTGATGCTCCACCCACCTCTTTCACCGGTGGATTGCTGGAGCTTCTGGCCCTCCCACCCTCTCTGTTTTGGTAGTTTGCCTTATGCCATTTGATTGCGTGCTTCTGTTGACATGTTTTTCTTGTTTTAGCAGGATTTACTGTTTTCAATTTCCTGAGGTCACAGCTGGCGGTTGGTGGTTGTTTGGAGATGAGGTGGTTTTTCTGATGGGTGGACTTGTCCACCAGGGCCGGTGGTTGGCATACCGCTTCAGTTTTCCCCCTAGTTCTGGTTACAATGTATGGAGAACAACTTTGTGATTATAATTAATCAGTACAATAAGCTGTAACCGACCCCATCCAAAAAATGGGTTTTGTTACACATCTGAGGGGTTGTGCGTCCTTCTTTAAGTGGGAAGTGGGAACGCATAGGCCGTTGCTTTTTCCCATAGAGTGTAAACACGACCAACACTGCTTGATTACAGGGTGGTCTTAACCCCTGGAAACAGGTGATGGAAAAAGAATCCAGCCAGCAAAGACAGAAAAATGGACGATCACAATACATTAGTAAGTGCCTTGTATTAACTTTGTATACATGATAAATAAAGTGAGACAACTCCTTTAAAGTTAGCCTTGCATATTATGTACCAAGTTTCCTTAGTGTTGGGGACAAAAAGTAGATGAAAGGACCTTGTAATCATTTAGAATTACTGTGTGACATCAGCATTGAGGAAATGGAAGCGAGATAGGATCATCAACATGACATGGGAATCTGCAAATTTCTCAACAAACAAACTGTATCTTTCCTTAACGATTGTCCTGAAAATACATCAGCAGGCGTCCAGTTTTTTTGTGGTAAGAGTGGGCTGACCTGAGGCTTCCATATTCATTGCCGGAAGCTTGCATTGCCATTAAAGTAACCCTTTCAGGGAAAACTCTGTTTGGTTCGCCAGTAGGAAGGCTATATGCTTGGTTAGGAGTATGTTAGGCACATACCTAGGAGGTGCAGATGTTGCATCTGCGCCAGGACGCTGAAGTCTGGGGACGGGGGACAAATTAATGGGTTCATTTCTTTTTATTGCCAGTGTATACTGCACATATACAGTTACAATACTGGACACAGTGCATATACATTTTTAGTACTAGGTATGGTACATGTTTATACATGTTTAACCAGCCATAATGCATATATAGTTACACTATCAAGTATAGAACATTAATGTATGCATTTATATTAGTAGCTATAAAGCACATAGTGTATGTCATTCTACTAGCAGGCATAGAGCAGATATATATTTTTAGTACCAGATATACTGAATATATACAGTTATATATACAGTACAGACCAAAAGTTTGGACACACCTTCTCATTCAAAGAGTTTTCTTTATTTTCCTGACTATGAAAATTGTAGATTCACACTGAAGGCATCAAAACTATGAATTAACACATGTGGAATTATATACATAACAAACAAGTGTGAAACAACTGAAAATATGTCATATTCTAGGTTCTTCAAAGTAGCCACCTTTTGCTTTGATTACTGCTTTGCACACTCTTGGCATTCTCATGATGAGCTTCAAGAGGTAGTCCCCTGAAATGGTTTTCACTTCACAGGTGTGCCCTGTCAGGTTTAATAAGTGGGATTTCTTGCCTTATAAATGGGGTTGGGACCATCAGTTGCGTTGAGAAGTCAGGTGGATACACAGCTGATAGTCCTACTGAATAGACTGTTAGAATTTGTATTATGGCAAGAAAAAAGCAGCTAAGTAAAGAAAAACGAGTGGCCATCATTACTTTAAGAAATGAAGGTCAGTCAGTCAGCCGAAAAATTGGGAAAACTTTGAAAGTAAGGGCTATTTGACCATGAAGGAGAGTGATGGGGTGCTGCGCCAGATGACCTGGCCTCCACAGTCACCGGACCTGAACCCAATCGAGATGGTTTCGGGTGAGCTGGACCGCAGAGTGAAGGCAAAAGGGCCAACAAGTGCTAAGCATCTCTGGGAACTCCTTCAAGACTGTTGGAAGACCATTTCAGGGGACTACCTCTTGAAGCTCATCAAGAGAATGCCAAGAGTGTGCAAAGCAGTAATCAAAGCAATAGGTGGCTACTTTGAAGAACCTAGAATATGACATATTTGCAGTTGTTTCACACTTGTTTGTTATGTATATAATTCCACATGTGTTAATTCATAGTTCTGATGCCTTCATAGTCATGAAAATAAAGAAAACTCTTTGAATGAGAAGGTGTGTCCAAACTTTTGGTCTGTACTGTATATAGAGCAGATACACATTATATATACAGTTATGTAGTGCAGATTGATATCAAAGCAGCAAACCGATCCAGCATGCATGGTAAAAGGAGTCCAAACTTCACTGAAATATCACAATCTACCTAAAATCACAAAGGACAACACAAGAGTCAGGAGGCCACCGTATCCTAGCTTCAGGTATAACTACCTGTTTTACTTTGTTTTTACACTTTTAATTGCCTCAGGAAAACATTTCACATTTTCAGGAGATATGATTAATAAAACCAAATAAATAGCTAGAAGGAGAAATGACCTGTGATGAAGTAGTGGAAGTGTTTGAAGTTTCACTTTGCTCTGGAACCTATACCCAATATGCTTTTGAAGGAGCTTTTACCCATAGCAACGAGACGGGTTCTTGCTTATGCTCTACATCAATCTGAGCTTCACTCATGGAGGACATTCATTCTCCTGAGCGTTAGAAGTCTTATCAGTCTTATCAGCATGAAGCTACCATTCTACATCATGATTTCTTGCAGACAAAATGGGTCAGAAATCTTCTGCGTGCTGGCTTAATGGGCTTGCAGAGACTGGGAACCCCTTTCAATATTGTCAGGCAGTATGCAGGGATTATAACAAAAAATGCTCACCTTGCCTGCATTCTGGTTCCAGAACCAGAAGCTCTGGTCCCCACTGGACTGGAAGTGTGAGGTACCATCAACAAGCTCCCTGCACCCTGTCTGGCAAAAGGGTTCCTAGTCTCAGAGAACCCCTTTAATCTATAGGATTTCTAAAATGAGGTGTGAGGGTTTTCTGAGACTTTAATATTTGGGGAGTGGGTTCAAACTCCAGATCAACTGAATGAAGGAGCCACAGCACTCCCCTTCATTGTTTATCCTGGCACGGTGTCATACACATGGTTGCAGTTGCACCTGGCACTACAGCTCAACCATATGTTCAGTGCTGAGACTAGGTAAACAGTTTAGGGGTATGGTACTTGTTGATGGATGAGGGTGCCAGAAATCAAACTTCTACAATTTACTTACTGATGACCTGTCCTAATCTTAGTCCATCATCACAATCGCCTTTAAAGAAGACTTTCCAAAGAAGAGTTTCCATTAAAAGCAGAGTGTACTTAAAAAATAATCTTATAGTAGGTCTTCTTTAAAGGGTTTTACACTTTTTTTCATTTAGCTCCTAATAAATCATCTGTCCTAAAACAGTGTTGCGCCGCTTTTCTATGCCAAGTAGCCACAACTAAACAAATTAGATAAAAATACCACCATGATATGTAACTTCTCAGTATGTGTATCATACATTGAGAACCAATGGCCTAAATGAAATGTTTTCAGCATATATTATAATTAGTTTTTGCAGCATTTTGTCCATTCTGTCTCACATGAGCCTTGTTAGGGCATATGATCATCACAGATGGTGGCCTCTCTGGGGAAAGAAGAACTGAATATGTGCTGCTAAGTTCCTCATCAGAGGTTACCCAAAATAAGGTTTTAACCAGTAAATAAATTTTCCTGTAAAGTTCCAGATATCAGTTTTCTGGTTAACATTCAATTCAATTTGTAGGCTGTCATAGGTTACATCTAGCTTGTGTCCAGGTCCTGCAACATGTTTGTTGGGCATCCCAAGCTAAACCATTCCCTATCATATGCTCCTGCTCATTGAATTTCCAAGCATTGACCTGAAAGATGCTGGACTATTCCCTGTCAGATGCTCCTGCTCATTGTATTTCCAAGCATTGACCTGGAAGATGCTGGACCATTCCCTGTCATATGCTCCTGCTCATCGTATTTCCAAGCCTTGACCTGGAAGATGCTGGGCCATTCCCTGTCATATGCTCCTGCTCATTGTATTTCCAAGCATTGACCTGAAAGATGCAGGACTATTCCCTGTCATATGCTCCTGTTCATTGTATTTCCAAGCATTGACTTGGAAGATGCTGGGCCATTCCCTGTCATATGCTCCTGCTCATTGTATTTCCAAGCATTGATCTGGAAGGTGCTGGACCATTCACTGTCATATGCTCCTGCTCATTGTATTTCCAAGCATTGACCTGGAAGATGCTGGACCATTCCCTATCATATGCTCCTGCTCATTGTATTTCCAAGCATTGATCTGGAAGGTGCTGGACCATTCCCTGTCATATGCTCCTGCTCATTGTATTTCCAAGCATTGACCTGGAAGATGCTGGACCATTCCCTGTCATATGCTCCTGTTCACTGTATTTCCAAGCATTGACCTGGAAGGTGCTTGACCATTGAGAAATGACCGTGACTAAGATTTTTCCTTGTGTATTCCAGATTACATGAATTTTAAGTCATCAGGTTCTGACCTACAGAAAATGAGAAATATACCCTATTCATGGTTTTGGCATAGTCTTCATGAACGAGAAAATTGGAAAAATAGACTCTTTTGTCCTGAGCGATACATTTTTCAATTGTTTTAATACAGTATATTGTGGGTGTTGCCTATTTAATCTCAGATTTTTCAGTGACCTGGATTACGTGCCAAATTTATTTGGAATCTGCAAGGATGAGCTCATTGTCAAGGGAAGCACCCACTACACAGGGGTTATCCAAAGTGGACAATTCTTTTAAAGAGGACCCATCAGCTTTTTATGACTTGTATATTTCAGTAAATACTTGCATTCCCAAAAATATTGATTCTGGAGAATCTTTTCTTAGGGCTCATGCACACGACCATTTTTTGCGTTTCGTATACGGGCCGTATTTTGATTCCATATACGAAACCATTCTTTTCTATGGGTCCGCAAAAGATGTGGACAGCACTCTGTGTGCTGTCCGCATCCGTTGCTTCGTTCCGTGGCCCATCAAAAATTATGAGGCATGTCCTATTCTTGTCCGTTTTGCGGACAAGAATAGGCATTTCTATAATGGACCTCCTGTTCCGTTCCACAAATTGCGGAAGGCACAAGGGCGGCATCCGTTTTTTGTGGACCGCAAAAACGGCACGGTCGTGTGCATGATCCCTTAGAGCTCTGTGTTGTGCCTTTCCTCAGTAATTTCTTCTAGACGTTGAAGAATAAATTTAAACCTGGGAGTTACCTTTCCTCTTGTCAAAGTCTGGCACTGGCTGAATCGATACTGGCAAACCCCAACTGGTAACACCCCATTGTCAATATATTCATACATTTCTAGGAGGTATAATAGAGGAATGGTACAATGCAGAGGAATAAGAAAAGAAGCTCCCAAAATATTATAGTAAGACAAGAATTTACAAAAACTGACATATCTGTAATATAAACAGGTCCTTTTTAAATAGAAATGCTCCAGTTAATTTGGGTGTTGTTCTTTGTTTTCTAGACACAGACGAGGCAGTCCATACAGAATAGAGGAAGGAAGCCTTGTTTTTGGTATCAGGATGTATACACAGGCAATTCATGTATATGCTGGGATTTGTACAGGATGTGCATCTAGTAATACAAACTAAAGGCAAAACCAATATATTCTGGGGTCCTAAGCCCCCCTCTGTGAGTGTTGTTTTCCTTTTTTGTGTTTTTGTATCTGCAGGTCTATCTGTGTATGTTTGTTTGTTTGGTGTTTTTGTGTATGTGTGACGTGATTATGTTTGTCTGTATATCTGCGCTTCTGTTTGTGTGTGTCTGTATGATGCATATGTCTGTGCATGTCTGTCAGTGCATCTGTGTTTCTGCATGTACCTATGTGCTATATGTGTGTGTCTGTGTGGTGTATGTGCATACCTTCCAACTTTTTGGATGGTCAAAGAGGGAGTATGTGTGGTGTATGTATGTCTCTGTGGCATATATGTGCATCTGTGTGGTGTATGTGTGTGTCTGTGTGGTGTATGTGCATCTGTGTGGTGTATGTGTGTGCCTGTGTGCTGTATGTGTGTGGTGTATGTATGTCTCTGTGACATATATGTGCATCTGTGTGGTGTATGTGTGTGTCTGTGTGCAGTATGTGTGTGTCTGTGTCATGTATGTACACTGTGTGCAGAATTATTAGGCAAATGAGTATTTTGACCACATCATCCTCTTTATGCATGTTGTCTTACTCCAAGCTGTATAGGCTCGAAAGCCTACTACCAATTAAGCATATTAGGTGATGTGCATCTCTGTAATGAGAAGGGGTGTGGTCTAATGACATCAACACCCTATATTAGGTGTGCATAATTATTAGGCAACTTCCTTTCCTTTGGCAAAATGGGTCAAAAGAAGGACTTGACAGGCTCAGAAAAGTCAAAAATAGTGAGATATCTTGCAGAGGGATGCAGCACTCTTAAAATTGCAAAGCTTCTGAAGCGTGATCATCGAACAATCAAGCGTTTCATTCAAAATCGTCAACAGGGTCGCAAGAAGCGTGTGGAAAAACCAAGGCGCAAAATAACTGCCCATGAACTGAGAAAAGTCAAGCGTGCAGCTGCCAAGATGCCACTTGCCACCAGTTTGGCCATATTTCAGAGCTGCAACATCACTGGAGTGCCCAAAAGCACAAGGTGTGCAATACTCAGAGACATGGCCAAGGTAAGAAAGGCTGAAAGACGACCACCACTGAACAAGACACACAAGCTGAAACGTCAAGACTGGGCCAAGAAATATCTCAAGCGTGATTTTTCTAAGGTTTTATGGACTGATGAAATGAGAGTGAGTCTTGATGGGCCAGATGGATGGGCCCGTGGCTGGATTGGTAAAGGGCAGAGAGCTCCAGTCCGACTCAGACGCCAGCAAGGTGGAGGTGGAGTACTGGTTTGGGCTGGTATCATCAAAGATGAGCTTGTGGGGCCTTTTCGGGTTGAGGATGGAGTCAAGCTCAACTCCCAGTCCTACTGCCAGTTTCTGGAAGACACCTTCTTCAAGCAGTGGTACAGGAAGAAGTCTGCATCCTTCAAGAAAAACATGATTTTCATGCAGGACAATGCTCCATCACACGCGTCCAAGTACTCCACAGCGTGGCTGGCAAGAAAGGGTATAAAAGAAGAAAATCTAATGACATGGCCTCCTTGTTCACCTGATCTGAACCCCATTGAGAACCTGTGGTCCATCATCAAATGTGAGATTTACAAGGAGGGAAAACAGTACACCTCTCTGAACAGTGTCTGGGAGGCTGTGGTTGCTGCTGCACGCAATGTTGATGGTGAACAGATCAAAACACTGACAGAATCCATGGATGGCAGGCTTTTGAGTGTCCTTGCAAAGAAAGGTGGCTATATTGGTCACTGATTTGTTTTTGTTTTGTTTTTGAATGTCAGAAATGTATATTTGTGAATGTTGAGATGTTATATTGGTTTCACTGGTAAAAATAAATAATTGAAATGGGTATATATTTGTTTTTTGTTAAGTTGCCTAATAATTATGCACAGTAATAGTCACCTGCACACACAGATATCCCCCTAAAATAGCTAAAACTAAAAACAAACTAAAAACTACTTCCAAAAATATTCAGCTTTGATATTAATGAGTTTTTTGGGTTCATTGAGAACATGGTTGTTGTTCAATAATAAAATTAATCCTCAAAAATACAACTTGCCTAATAATTCTGCACTCCCTGTATGTATGTGTCTGTGTGGTATATATGTGTGTGTCTGTGTGGTATATATGTGTGTGCCTGTGTGCTGCATGTGTAAGGTGTATGTATGTCTCTGTGGCATATATGTGCATCTGTGTGGTGTATGTGTGTGTATATGTGGTGTATGTGTAAGTCTGTGTGGTGTATGTGTGTGTCTGTGTGCAGTATGTGTGTGTCTGTGTGCAGTATGTGTGTGTCTGTGTGGCGTATGCATGTGTATATGTGGTGTATGTGTAAGTCTGTGTGGTGTATGTTTGTCTATGTGGTGTATGCATGTGTCTGTGTGGTGTACTGTGTCTATATAGTGTATGGGTGTCTATGTGTTGTATGTGTGTGTGGTGTAAGTATGTGTCTGTGTGCCTGCGTGGTGTATGCGCATCTGTGTAAAGTATGTGTGTGTCTGTGTGGCATGTGTGTGTGTCTGAGTGGTGTATGCATGTGTATATGTGGTGTATGTGTCTATATAGTGTATGGGTGTCTATGTGTTGTATGTGTGTGTGGTGTAAGTATGTGTCTGTGTGTCTGAGTGGTGTATGCATGTGTATATGTGGTTTATGTGTGTAGTGTCTGTGTAGTGTATGTGAGTCTGTGTAGGGTATTTTGTGTCTGTGTGTTAGAGGTTTTTGTAATTGTCAGTAAACACACATACACCGCAGCTCAGTCGCTGACGCAGCATCGGGTCAGTGCTACAGAAACCTAACAAAGAGAGTTTTATGTAGACCAACTCCACATGGATCCTCCAGCCAGTCTCACTACAGAGCCCACTGTCACAAAATGCTTCGCCGTGTGCAATGCTGTACACGTCCATGTACCACAAGTAACCATGTGAACTGAGATGTTACACCAGAGATTGTCCAAAGCAAGGCCTATCACAGTGATGTGCTACTCTGTCACATGCTCAAAGTTCAGGTCCCATCCCATGTGATTTGTGAGCCCAGACTGAAATATCCCCAGGAGGGCCGCAGTATTGACAGAGCGTGAGCCTGAGTAGTGGTGGATAGCCGACTGAAGTGCTTCACATAATGGAAGCCTCCTGAGATCTCCGATAATTCAATTATTGTCCTGCACAAAGCATGTGAAAGAAAAGCTTCTAGAAATATATCACACAAATCTGTATGTAAATGGAGGCTGAGGTTTGTGGAGCCAAATAGTTTTCTAGACGTCCAGTCATTAATGCTATTGATGAATGGACAGCACACAGCAGACAATAGATATATCATTAGATATGTGTGTCCACACTGTCCAAAAGAACGGCCCCATTGAGAATCTTAGGGTACGGTCAAGTTTCCCCATTCAGTCTTGGAAAACAAAACCAGGAGTGAATTCAAAAATTACGAAAATTGGTATCTGTCCTTAATACTTCGGGTGCAACCACGTGGCGCGGAAGTGTGTCACTTGCGTCTGAGTACTGCATGGCCGCATGGGCCACTGAAGGCTCTAATAAGACCGCACTGTTCAGTGGGTCTTTATTGTTAATGGCCGAGCGGTATTGCAGGTGCCACGGAGCCATTACCAATACAGACTGTCTAAACAGTGCGATCTCATTCGTTTAATTAGAGCCTATATGGTTGTGCGGTACTCAAACGCAGCATGGCCGCGTCGCAAGCACCTCGTGACAGCTCCATGTAGTCATACCCTTACTCTCTTTTTATGATCTGCACCTGAATTTGGCTTCCAAAACTGCATAAGGAAAGTGAATGCGCGGCCGTATCCTTAAAGTCAGCCACGTGCCACAGGGGACTGGCGAGACAGTTGCCCAGTGTGCTGGGTGCCAACAAGTCACATTGCATTGACCAGAGATTGTAGATACAGGACTAGGGCTGTAGCGACGCCTCTGTTTAATAAGTCAGATGGCGGTACTTTTAATAGATTACATTTGGGATTCTCCAAAAAGTGAAGAAATATGCCATAACATTCAGGACAATTAAGAATCCTGCCCAGCGAAGTACACGTATATAGTAGTATGGATATTTAAGATCCTGGTACAGGCTTAGCAGGTCTTAGTCCATATTTTGGATCTGGATACAGCACTTAGCCTTGTATGCACTCTCTCCCTCCTTGATGCAAACTTCTCCCATGTCTTGCAAACTCTGCCTTTGTTGTCTCTTGCCTGCCTCCCCCTCATATTCCCCCTCTGGACACTCACTTGTCAAGAATGAAGTACAGATCAAATGCCCCATCACAGGACCGCTGTTCTTCAGTCTCCTGAGCCTGGCACCACAGAGGGACTAGGGCTACAAGGGCTAGTAGGATCCCACTCTTCATGGCCCAGTGTTTCCCTGCGTCTCCTCACCCAGGACTGAGAGAGAAAGGAGGAGGAGAGGGGGCAGCAGCCAGGGGTGGGAGAAAGCGATGGAGGAGGAAGAGGATGTAAGGGAGGAGGAGAGGAATGTCTGTCTTTGCTGCTGAAACCCCAGGGGAGAGGATATTAACCCATTCAGTACATGGCCAAGCACACTTGCTTGTGGGATAATACTGAACAACTATTTGAAGGAACTTTATGGTAGACATGGGACTTTGCACTAGAAAAGGACCAGAGCACAAATCTCATTTGAAGATAGTAAATTTGTCATGTAACTGTTGGTTCTGCATTGAACGGTGATATGCTAGTTAAGATAATTCAGGGGGTTTGCATGCAGTATATTTTCAAGATGTCCTAAAATGAATCACCTGAGATGGTACTATGAAAAATTGGGCCATCAGTGACCCATTCTTTTTTTCTAGGTAGCTGTATCTATATATACACTGCTCAAAAAAATAAAGGGAACACTTAAACAACACAATGTAACTCCAAGTCAATCACACTTCTGTGAAATCAAACTGTCCACTTAGGAAGCAACACTGAGTGACAATCAATTTCACATGCTGTTGTGCAAATGGGATAGACAACAGGTGGAAATTATAGGCAATTAGCAAGACACCCCCAATAAAGGAGTGGTTCTGAAGGTGGTGACCACAGACCACTTCTCAGTTCCTATGCTTCCTGGCTGATGTTTTTGTCACTTTTGAATGCCGGCGGTGCTTTCACTCTAGTGGTAGCATGAGACGGAGTCTACAACCCACACAAGTCGCTCTGGTAGTGCAGCTTATCCAGGATGGCACATCAATGCGAGCTGTGGCAAGAAGGTTTGCTGTGTCTGTCAGCGTAGTGTCCAGAGCATGGAGGCGCTACCAGGAGACAGGCCAGTACATCAGGAGACGTGGAGGAGGCCGTAGGAGGGCAACAACCCAGCAGCAGGACCGCTACCTCCGCCTTTGTGCAAGGAGGAACAGGAGGAGCACTGCCAGAGCCCTGCAAAATGACCTCCAGCAGGCCACAAATGTGCATGTGTCTGCTCAAACGGTCAGAAACAGACTCCATGCGGGTGATATGAGGGCCTGACGTCCACAAGTGGGGGTTGTGCTTACAGCCCAACACCATGCAGGACATTTGGCATTTGCCAGAGAACACCAAGATTGGCAAATTCGCCACTGGCGCCCTGTGCTCTTCACAGATGAAAGCAGGTTCACACTGAGCACATGTGACAGACGTGACAGAGTCTTGAGACGCCGTGGAGAACGTTCTGCTGCCTGCAACATCTTCCAGCATGACCGGTTTGGCATTGGGTCAGTAATGGTGTGGGGTGGCATTTCTTTGGAGGGCCGCACAGCCCTCCATGTGCTCGGCAGAGATAGCCTGACTGCCATTAGGTACCGAGATGAGATCCTCAGACCCCTTGTGAGACCATATGCTGGTGCGGTTGGCCTGGGTTCCTCCTAATGCAAGACAATGTGTAACCATCGCGTACACACACACACAGGGGGAAGGGAAGTGACCACTGCGCTCCACCCTTACCCCTGGCCCTGCCTACTTGCCTCGCGAGTCCTAATGACAGGGGACAACTGGACGGCAATCCCTAGCTTGGAATAAGTGCAGGGATGACAGACAGACAACAGAACGTGAACGGACCGAGTCAATACCTGGAAAGCTACAAAGTACAAATGGAGCAAGCAGAGAATTGTCAGGAGAAGCCGGGGTCATAAATACCAGGAGAGTCGTGAAGTACCAAAGGAGTCAGCAGAGAATCGTCAGGAGGAGGCCGGGGTCAGAATACCAGAAGAGCAGCAAAGTACACAAGGAGCAAGCAGAGGATCGTCAGGAATTCAGCAGGAGGTAAGTACTCCAGGAAGACAAAGTCACAGGTGGAACCTAAATTAACAGGCAACCTGTGGTCAGCAGGCTGCCTGTATTTATAGTGAAGAGTGAGGGTCATGTGACGTGGCCAGCGTCACATGACCGACAGACCAACCAGTCGAGCACCGAGTGATCAGCTCGGCGCTCAAGGCAGACTTAGGAGCAGGGGGCCTCCCAGCTAGCAAAGCCGCCCTGGGAACGAGGTCAAACACAGATCCTCGCTCCAGAAGCTAAGCAGCAGGTCTGCGGCTAATGGGAGACCGAGTGCACCTTCGGAACCCCGTTACACAATGCTAGACCTCATGTGGCTGGAGTGTGTCAGCAGTTCCTGCAAGATGACGGCATTGATTCTTTGGACTGGCCCGCCCGTTCCCCAGACCTGAATCCGAATTTAGCACATCTGGGACATCATGTCTCGCTCTATCCCCCAACGTCACGTTGCACCACAGACTGTCCAGGAGTTGGCAGATGCGTTAGTCCAGGTCTGGGAGGAGATCACTCAGGAGACCGTCCGCCACCTCATCAGGAGCATGCACAGGCATTGTAGGGAGGTCATACAGGCACGTGGAGGCCACACACACTACTGAGCCTCATTTTGACTTGTTTTAAGGACATTACATCAAAGTTGGATCAGCCTGTAGTGTGTTTTTCCACTTTAATTTTGAGTGTGACTCCAAATCCAGACCATCATGGGTTGAAAAATTTGATTTCCATTTTTTAATTTTTGTGTGATTTTGTTGTCAGCACATTCAACTATGTAAAGAACAAAGTATGTCAGAAGAATATTTAATTAATTCAGATCTAGGATGTGTTATTTTTGTGTTCCCTTTATTTTTTTGAGCAGTATATATATATATATATATATATTTATATATATTGTAGGAAGGAACACAAGGGGTCGTCATTGATGGGCGGTATGTTTCACCGAGGTTCCTGGCCTCGGTGAGGTAAGAGACGTTTTTTTTCCTGAAATGTCATTATTGCAGTCTGACACTTCAGCTGGTTAGTATGGCTGTAAAGCTGATCCGGGACGGCTCTTACTGGGAGTAGCCAAAGTGCTGGGTGGGTGGCTACTCCCCACGTTCCAGGCCGGGTCTTGGGAGGCTTATAAAAAGCAGTCACCATTAAGCAGGTGGGGTGGATTATCCTCTATCTCACAGTGAAGCTGTGGAGTCTCTGTGGTTTGGGATCTGAAGATGTGTGCCGTGCTAAAGTGCTGAGAGACGCATGTTGGAAAACAGGTCCCTAAAGCCTGCTGGGGACCGCTGATGAAAAACTGCTAACAAGGTGAATGTTTTGTTCTGTGGACTTTCCATGGTGTGAACGAACACCAAGACTGTGAACTGTCATTTTGTTTTGCCTTCTGTGTGAATAAACACTGAACTGTTTAAGTTAAAGACTTTGTGGTTGCCTCTATACTGCGTCTTCTAACCTGCCTACCAGAGCGAATGCCCACTATATATATATATATATATATATATATATATATATACCTCCATACAGTAATCAACTAATACTACCATATAGTGTCTTCATTACACAGAGAGATATATATACTAGGCGGATTTTATTTTGGTAGTTTAACAAATAAGATAGTTACAGCCGTTTGAACCACTTGTGCTAAATCATAAAAAAGTGTCTGGTCATTAGGGCCCTTTCAAGCCTGGTCATTAAGGGTTAACAAATGAGCTCCTTCCCCATTAGTAAGTTAAAGCGCTTACTGGTTATTGCAGGGCCCCTATAACGACAAGAGGTGGTAATAACCAGTGAGCGCTAGCCTCTGAAGTGAAGGAAAGTGCTTACTGGTTATTGCAGGGCCCCTATAACGGCAGGAGGCGGTAATAACCAGTGAGCGCCGGCCTTTCCAGTGAAGGAAAGTGCTTACTAGTTATTGCAGGGCCCCTATGACTGGCAGGAGGCAGGATGGAAGGAAATGTCGCTACTTTTCCATTAAAAATTATTTTTAACCAGTTCCTGCAGCATGGCCCCTGAAACAAAAGGTTCATACTTACCTGCTCCCCGCTGATTCAGTCTTCTGCGCTGCCCCCATAGCCTCTATCTTCTGGTCCTCGCACTGTTTACACCTGTCAGTGCATGGCCATGGTCACTTGCACCTCTACAGCCAATGACTGGCTTCAGCAGTGACATGCTGCTTGTGGCCAAATCACCGCTGAAGCCAGTCCTTGGTTGGAGAGGTACATGTGACAATGGCCATGCACTGCCAGGTGTAAACAGCGCGGGGACCGGAAGATGGAGGCAGTGCAGATGACCAGAGTGGCAGGGAGCAGGTAAGAATAACTCTTTGGTTTCAGGGGCCATGTTGCAGCACAATATTTGGGACAATTACTGGGAAAAATTGTTCATAGGAGTGCTCATATGTGATATCTGGCCGGTATAATCGTGCTGCTGATCAGTTGATAAACAAGGAATCACTCGTTTGTTGGCTGATTTGCATATTTTATCAGGATGAAAGGTTTACAATTATCAGCAGCACATTTCTCTGTGTAATCAGGGATGGGCTACCAATATCAATATAACTAAATGAAGGCGGAATAACTGTGATAGCGATCATTCCTCACCAATCATTTTGTACTAGCTTGAGTAATAAACTGATGCAAATTATAGCCAATCGACATTTTTTATTTATTTGCGGCCCCTTGAAATAGAGCGATGTGACAATTAGTGCGCGAATATTCTAATCACAAATTTTTATTGCAAATATCAGCACTTCGAGTATTCACAAAATTCTAGATTATAGTGCTATAACTTTGTAATCACAAATTTTCTAGTTTTTTTTTTATCAATGGATAAAGCTATAATATTTTTTCACTTATTATATATAGAGATGTCCCGAACTATTTGCCGACGAACAGTTCCCGGCGAACATCGCTTGTTCGCGTTCGCCGCGGCGGGCGAACATATGCGATGTTCGGTCCGCCCCCTAAACGTCATCAGTGAGCAAACTTTGACTCTGTACCTCACAGTCAGCAGACACATTCCAGCCAATCAGCAGCATACCCTCCCTCCCAGACCCTCCCACCTCCTATCAAAAAGCAAGGACAGCATCCATCTTAGATTCATTCTGAAGCTGCAGTGTTAGTGAGAGCAGGGACAGTGCAGCTGCTGCTGATTTAATAGGGAAATCATTAGCTAGGCCAGTGTTCTGTGTCCACTCCAGTCCTCAAAGACTCATCTGATCTGCTGTAAGGACAGCGTCCTGACAGCACCCCAAAAAGCCTTTTTTAGGGCTAGTACATCAGTCTGCTTTTTTTATATATTTTTTCTCTGTAATATAATTGCAGTTGCCTGCCAGCGTGTGTGTCAGGCCCACAGAATGTACTGTGCCCACTTCTGCCAGTGCCCACCACTCATATCTGGTGTCACAGTAGCTTGCATTTAAAACAGTAAAACAATTTTTTCACTGTAATATAATTGCAGTTGCCTGCCAGTGTGTGTGTCAGGCCCACAGCGTGTACTGTGCCCACTACTGCCAGTGCCCACCACTCTAATCTGGTGTGACAGTAGCTTGCATTTAAAACTGTAAAAAAAAATTCACTGTAATATAATTGCAGTTGCCTGCCAGCGTGTGTGTTAGGCCCACAGCGTGTACTGTGCCCACTACTGCCAGTGCCCACCACTCATATCTGGTGTCACAGTAGCTTGCATTTAAAACAGTAAAAAAAAAAATCACTGTAATATAATTGCAGTTGCCTGCCAGCGTGTGTGTCAGGCCCACAGAATGTACTGTGCCCACTACTGCCAGTGCCCACCACTCATATCTGGTGTCACAGTAGCTTGCATTTAAAACAGTAAAACAATTTTTTCACTGTAATATAATTGCAGTTGCCTGCAAGCGTGTGTGTCAGGCCCACAGCGTGTACTGTGCCCACTACTGCCAGTGCCCACCACTCATATCTGGTGTCACAGTAGCTTGCATTTAAAACAGTAAAAAAAAAAAATCAATGTAATATAATTGCAGTTGCCTGCCAGCGTGTGTGTCAGGCCCACAGCGTGTACTGTGCCCACTACTCATATCTGGTGTCATAGTAGCTTGCATTTAAAACAGTAAAACAATTTTTTTACTGTAATATAAATGCAGTTGCCTGCCAGCGTGTGTGTCAGACCCACAGCGTGTACTGTGCCCACTACTCATATCTGGTGTCACAGTAGCTTGCATTTAAAACAGTAAAAAAAAAATAATCACTGTAATATAATTGCAGTTGCCTGCCAGCGTGTGTGTCAGGCCCACAGCGTGTACTGTGCCCACTACTGCCAGTGCACACCACTCATATCTGGTGTCCGAGTAGCTTGCATTTAAAACAGTAAAACAATTTTTTCACTGTAATATAATTGCAGTTGCCTGCAAGCGTGTGTGTCAGGCCCACAGCGTGTACTGTGCCCACTACTGCCAGTGCCCACCACTCATATCTGGTGTCACAGTAGCTTGCATTTAAGAGAGTAAAAAAAAAATTCAATGTAATATAATTGCAGTTGCCTGCCAGCGTGTGTGTCAGGCCCACAGCGTGTACTGTGCCCACTACTGCCAGTGCCCACCACTCATATCTGGTGCCACAGTAGCTTGCACGCATAGTACCACTAATCAAAGAAAAAAAATGACAGGCAGAGGCAGGCAACCCCGCAGGGGCTGTCTTGGTCGTGGTGCTGTGATTTCCTTTGGCCCTAGAATAATGCCCAGTGTTCAGAGGCCACGTACCCTGAAATCGAAAAGTTCTGAGGACATAGTTGACTGGCTAACACAGGACACCCAATCTTCTACAGCTTCCGCTTGGAACCTTGACACACCATCCTCCTCCAGCTCAGCTTCGGGCACCTCTCAAGTTACCACTCGCCTTCCTGCCGCCACTACCAACACTAGCACCATAGCTGCTTCACTTGATCTGTCAGAGGAGTTATTTACACATCAGTTGGAAGAAATTAGTGATGCGCAACCATTATTGCCAGAGGATGTAGATAACAGGGATATGTCTCAGTCAGGCAGCATTACACACATGGACGTACGGTGTGATGATGATGATGATGTTGTACCCGCTGCTGCTTCCTTTGCTGAGTTGTCAGATACAAGTGAAGCGGTTGATGATGATGATGTGTCCGTGGATGTCACGTGGGTGCCCGCTCGAAGAGAAGAAGAACAGGGGGAAAGTTCAGATGGGGAGACAGAGAGGAGGAGGAGACGAGTTGGAAGCAGGGGGAGGTCGTCGCAAGGAGCTAGTGGCACAGTCAGACAGCATGTATCGGCACCCGGGGTCAGCCAGACAGCACGTCAATCAACGCATGCTGTTGCCACCACCAGAATGCCGTCATTGCAAAGCTCAACAGTGTGGCATTTTTTTTGTGTGTCTGTGTGTCTGATAACAGCGATGCCATTCACAACCTGTGCCAAAAGAAACTGAGTCGTGGGAAGTCCAACACCCACCTAGGTATAACTGCTTTGCACATGATCTCACATCACAAACGCCTATGGGATCAACACATGATGAGTACAAGCAGCACACAAACTCAAAGCCACCATCCTCCTCCTGGTCCAGCATCTTCAGCCACGTCAACCACTGCTGTCCTCCTTGCCCCCTCTCAACCACCCGCCACTCCGCCTCTCACCTTCAGCAGTTCCTGCTAATCTGCCCACAGTCAGGTGTCTGTCAAGGAAATGTTTGTGCGTAAGAAGCCAATGTCACAGAGTCACCCCCTTGCCCGGCGTCTGACAGCTGGCTTGTCGGAACTCTTAGCCCGCCAGCTTTTACCATACAAGCTGGTGGAGTCTGAGGCCTTCAACAAATTTGTAGCTATTGGGACACCGCAGTGTAAGGTACCCGGCCGAATTTTTTTTTCACAAAAGGCAATCCCCAACCTGTACTCTATTGTGGAAAAGGAAGTCATGGCATGTCTGGCACACAGTGTTCGAGCAAGGGTCCATCTGACCACTGATACCTGGTCTGCAAAGCACGGTCAGGGCAGGTATATCACGTACACTGCGCATTGGGTAAACTTGCTGACGGCTGCCAAGCATGGAATGCGTGGCTCTGCAGAGGAGTTGGTGACACCGCCACGACTTGCAGGCAGGCCTGCTGCCACCTCCTCTACTCCTCCTACTCCATCCTCTCCACTAACCTCCTCGGCTGAGTCCTCTTCTGCTGCTGCGTCTTGCTCCACATCAACTGCACCCCCCCAGCTCCCCAGGGGCTATTCCACATCCCGGATACGACAGTGTCACGCCGTCTTGGGGTTGACTTGCCTGAAAGCAGAGAGTCACACCGGACCAGCACTCCTGTCCGCCCTGAACGCACAGGTGGATCAGTGGCTGACTCCGCACCAACTGGAGATCGGCAAAGTGGTGTGTGACAACGGAAGCATCAGCGACATCATCCCATTTGTTTTCTTCCTGGAGCGTGCCCTGCGAAGAGTGCTGGATCAGGCCGTAGATGAGCGTGAAGAGGAAGAGAAAGAGTTGTGGTCACCATCACCACCAGAAACAGCCTTATCAGCATTGCTTGCTGGACCTGCGGCAACGCTGGAAGAGGAGTCTGAGGAAGAGGAGTCAGAGGAGGAATGTGGCTTTGAGGAGGAGGAAGACCAACCACAGCAGGCATCCCAGGGTGCTCGTTGTCACCTATCTGGTACCCGTGGTGTTGTACGTGGCTGGGGGGAAGAACAGACCTTCAATGAGATCAGTGAGGACGAGGAACGGGACATGAGTAGCTCGGCATCCAACCTTGTGCAAATGGGGTCTTTTATGCTGTTATGCCTGTTGAGGGACCCTCGTATAAAAAGGCTGAAGGAGAACGACCTGTACTGGGTGGCCACGCTACTAGACCCCCGGTATAAGCAGAAAGTGGCTGAAATGTTACCGAATTACCGGAAGTCGGAAAGGATGCAGCAGTTCCAAAACAAGTTAAAAAGTATGCTTTACACAGCGTTTAAGGGTGATGTCACAGCACAACGGGAATCTAACAGGGGAAGAGGTGAAAGTAATCCTCCTCCTACCATAACCACGCCGGCAAGGACAGGACGCTTTACAGACGTGTTGTTGATGAAGGACATGCAGAGCTTTTTAAGTCCTACGCATCGCCACAGCCCTTCGGGGTCCACCCTCAGAGAACGACTTGATCGACAGGTAGCAGACTACCTTGCCTTAACTGCAGATATCGACACTCTGAGGAGCGATGAACCCCTTGACTACTGGGTGTGCAGGCTTGACCTGTGGCCTGAGCTATCCCAATTTGCAATAGAACTTCTGGCCTGCCCCGCTTCAAGTGTCCTGTCAGAAAGGACCTTCAGCGCAGCAGGAGGTATTGTCACTGAGAAGAGAAGTCGCCTAGGTCAAAAAAGTCTAGATTACCTCACCTTTATTAAGATGAATGAGGCATGGATCCCGAAGGGACTGACAGTGGGGGATGAATTTGACTAAAAAAGGTCTGATGAGATGCCTTGGGCTAAAAATGGTCCACACACTGCTGTATTTAATCTATGCATGCCGGATGACTTGCGTGACTTCTCCGCCACCAACTAGGGTTCAAGCCGCAATGTTTTAGTACACTTTCTGCCTGGAAAACATCAATTTTTCCAGCCGCTGCTACAGCGGCTGCAACAATGCCTAATTTTTCAGGCATGTGTACATGCCTAATTTTTCTGGCCTCTGGTGCTGCACTGTGGCTGCAAAAACAAAACAAAAAAAAGGCACATACATGTGTCAATTCCCCTTCGTGATCGTTACCTTGTGGTGAAGGGGCTTGCGTATCACAATGAAGCGATCACCTCTATGAGTGTGTTGGCAATGGCAATGTTGGCACACCCCAGATGATAAGGTCGTTGCTTCATTGTGAACATACCGAAAGCGATCGGCTGGATAATTTTGCATAGAAAAAACATACATTTTCTTTGTGATCATCTAAGGTGATCATTAAAGCCTACTAGGCAAACAATGGGCCCACACTGCAGAATCATTGTTTTCTGGGTCACTTAACTGTCAATGAACTACCTCAGCACGACCATAGGCTTTGAAAAACCGCCATCGCCTGCAATCTCCCAAACGTGCGCACAAGCACAGTCATCACTACACCAAGATTGACTCATAGAGGAATAAAATTTATGTCATGAGTGTGTCAACTATTGACAACTCTTTGCGGTTGTCTAAACTCTATTCGATACACGTCCCCTGATAGGGGACGTAACAGGGATTAAACTGATAGGAATAGTACTACTTAACATACCACTCATATAGGGTGGCACAGTACACTGCACGGCGCACGCGCAGTGCCCCAAATTGGAAGTAAGAGGACCAACCAAGCATCTTTTTCCATCTCCCGGTTCCTAAAATCTATTCCATACACCGGCCCCTGATAGGGGACGTAACAGGTATTAAACTGATAGGAATAGTACTACTTAACATACCACTCATATCGGGTAGCACAGTACATTGCACGGCACACGCGCAGTGCCCCAAATTGGAAGTAAGAGGACCAACCAAGTATCTTTTTCCATCTCCCGGTTCCTAAAATCTATTCCATACACGTCCCTTGATAGGGGACGTAACAGGGATTAAACTGATAGGAATAGTTCTACTTAACATACCACTCATATCGGGTAGCACAGTACATTGCACGGCACACGTGCAGTGCCCCAAATTGGAAGTAAGAGGACCAACCAAGCATCTTTTTCCATCTCCCGGTTCCTAAAATCTATTCCATACACCGGCCATTGATAGGGGACGTAACAGGGATTAAACTGATAGGAATAGTACTACTTAACATACCACTCATATAGGGTAGCACAGTACATTGCACGGCGCACGCGCAGTACCCCAAATTGGAAGTAAGAGGACCGACCAAGCATCTTTTTCCATCTCCCAGTTCCTAAAATCTATTCCATACACCACACCAGCCCCTGATAGGGGACAAAACAGAGATTAAACTGGTAAGAACAGATTTTTTTAATAAAAAAAAAAAAGAGGACAGCCTCTGCAGAGCTGGGAATTTTTTTGCCGCCTTACTGAACGCTCATGCACAATGACTGTAGGCTCATGCGTCCTTTTGCGGAGGTGACAAACCTGGTCAGTCAAACCCAAGGCAACATCATTGACCTCATCCCATATGCGTTTTTTCTGGAGCGTGCCCTGCGAAGAGTGCTGGATCAGGCCGTAGATGAGCATGAAGAGGAAGAGTTGTGGTCACCATCACCACCAGAAGCAGCCTTGTCGTCGTTGATTGCTTGACCTGCGGCAACGCAGAGAGAGGAGTCTGAAGAAGAGGAGTCAGAGGAGGATGGTGGCTTTGAGGAGGTGGAAGACCAACCACAGCAGGCGTCCCAGGGGGCTTGTTGTCACCTTTCGGGGGACCCTTGGTGTTGTACGTTGCTGGGTGCAGGAAGAGATCTTCAATGACGTCAGTGAGGACAAGGAACGGGACATGGCTAGCTTGGTATCCAACCTTGTGCAAATGGGGAGTTTGCGGTTGTGCAAATGGACTGTTTGCGGTTGTTTGTGGTTCGTTAAACGGGGAGTTTGGTCTGTCATAGTTTGGTCTGTCACTGTGAAGCGGGCGTAACCCTTACACTACCTGATCGATACAACATCATACCTGATGTTTTAAAGCACGTTATTCCAAAAATTTAGAAATGTTAGCTGATTTATGCCCTTTATGGATTAAAACCCAACTCTGCGTCAACTACGTAATTTTCCATGGGAGTTCTGCCATGGATCCCCCTCCGGCATGCCACAGTCCAGGTGTTAGTCCCCTTGAAACAACTTTTCCATCACTATTGTGGCCAGAAATAGTCCCTGTGCGTTTTAAAATTCGCCTGCCTATTGAAGTCTATGGCGGTTCGCCCGGTTCGCCTGTTCGTGAACATTTGCGGAAATTCGCGTTCGCGAACGGAAAATTTTATGTTCGCGACATCTCTAATTATATATAGCTTTTCTTTATCCACATTATGCTATCTATCATCCATACCTTTTTTTTTGTTATAGTTATTATTTAACCTATCATTAATATTTTATTTTTATAGATGCTATATTATTTTTAAAGTAAATCATTACCTATAACATACAATAGACAACATGTAACAGACAATCACACAAAGGCTGTATGCCAAAAGTCAGGTATGTGCAAGCCAACAATCAATCCATGAGACAGGTAGTCAGCTTACCCTTCAATGGCAGTCTTGTGTGCAATGAGACATTCAGGACTAGCTCTCATCTGATTTAGAGCCTGTAAGCCTTAAAGAGGACCTTTCAGTAGTTTAAAATCTAAAAACGAACTATATCAGTGGGCAGAGCGGCGCCCAGGGGTCCCCCTGCACTTACTAGTATGTCTGGGCGCCGCTCCGTTCGCCCGGTATAGGCTCCCAGGCTATGAGCTGTGCGATACGATTGGCCAGCACTGCAGCAAGGGACAACCCTAATACAAAAACTCTGCCCCGTACAAAAGAGGGAGCTGCACACACCGGAGCCTATACCGGGCGAACGGAGCGGCGCCCAGACATACTAGTAAGTGCAGGGGGACCCCTGGGTGCCGCTCTGCCCACTGATATAGTTAGTTTTTAGTTTTTAAACTAGTGAAAGGTCCTCTTTAAAGTTGCTTGATTTGGGTTGGATGGCTTGGGAGACCTGCGCACCTACATCATTATTATTAGGGTGACAAAAAATAGTTTTTGGGGTTCCCAGCTAACTCTCCTCTCACTGCTTAGGAGGGCTGCATAAAAATTTTCAGTTTTCTAATTGTCATTTATATTTAATAACCTTTCTGTACTGTTTTGTCATGTAAACTCATTTGCATAAACATGGGCATATGGGAAAGACATGCAAATAGTGTTTCAGCTGAAAAACAAGGCAAATTCTGCTAATTTGCATGTCTTTCCCATATGCCGATGCTTATGTAAATTAGTTTACATGACAAAACTGTATAGAAATGTTATTGAATATAAACATTAGGACAATTAGAAAACTGAAAATTTTTATGCAGCCCTCCTAAGCAGTGAGAGAAGAGTTAGCTGGTGAGAGAAGAGTTAGCTGGCATCCAAAAAAAATTCAATTTTTGTCACCCTAATGATAATGATGTAGGTGCACAGGTCCCCCAAGCCATCCAACTCAAATCAAGCAACTTTGAGGCTTACAGGCTCTCAGTGAGATGAGAGCTGGTCTTGAATGTCTCATTGCACACAAGGCTGCTATTGTAAGGTATGCTGACTACCTGTCTCATGGATGGATTGTTGGATTGCACATACCCAGCTTTTTGACATCTAATCTTTGTGTGATTGTTTGTTATAGTTAATGAAATGTGTGTGCAATATGAGCATATTACATTGCTGATTTTTGCAATTACAAATTTATTGCGAATATTCAGCTAAAAATTTGCGTGGCGTAGAGTTTAGTATTTTTCTATACCAAAAACAGGCATGGAAAATTATAAATGAGACTTGGTGAACAGCCTGCACCCTTTTTTTGCCACCTCGGAAAAGTGGAGTGAGTGAGGAAAAGTCACAGATGTGGCTGCAAATCCCCTTAGACACCGAATCTGCGATAAAAGTACTCCAAAAAGTGGCGTACTTATCTTCATAAATGACTCCCATAGTGTATTTCTCATATACTCCAGTGCATTGGAGTGTATGAGAGAAGCAATCTAATGCCACATATGTGGCATAACTACTGTGAGGGGGCACATATCTGTCCATAACTACTATGAGGCGGCACATAGCTGGAATGGAATGAATGGCACTTTAATAATAATAATAATAATTAATCTGAGAAAGCACAGATCTGGCATAACTACAAAAAAAAAGGGTAAAAAAAAAAAAAGTTTTTAGAAATACAAAGAAATTTAAAAAATATAAAAATTCAAATCACCCCCTTTCCCCAAAATGTAAATAAAAATATATAAACAATAAAACAAACATCATGGGCATGCGAAAACGCATACGTTTATATGATTATAAGGCAAATGGCGAAATGGAAAAAAATCTAAATGGCCTATTGGCTGTTTTTTGTTTGCTTCAGCTCCCACAAAAAAATTTAAAGTGGTAAAAAGTCATTTATACTCCAAAAGGGTATCAATGAAACATACAGATCACCCCGCCAACAAATGAGCAATCACACAGCTCCATAAACATAACTACAAAAAAAGTTATAGGGGTCAGTATATGGCGATGAAAAGAAAAAGATTTTTTTCAAGTTTTTTTTTTTTTTCCAGTATTAAAATGCATGATACATAGAAACATAGAAACATAGAATGTGTCGGCAGATAAGAACCATTTGGCCCATCTAGTCTGCCCAATATACTAAATACTATTAATAGCCCCTGGCCCTATCTTATATGAAGGATGGCCTTATGCCTATCCCATGCATGCTTAAACTCCTTCACTGTATTTGCAGATACCACTTCTGCAGGAAGGCTATTCCATGCATCCACTACTCTCTCAGTAAAGTAATATTTCCTGATATTACTTTTAAACCTTTGCCCCTCTAATTTAAAACTATGTCCTCTTGTAGCAGTTTTTCTTCTTTTAAATATTCTCTCCTCTTTTACCTTGTTGATTCCCTTTATGTATTTAAAAGTTTCTATCATATCCCCTCTGTCTCGTCTTTCTTCCAAGCTATACATGTTAAGGTCCTTTAATCTTTCCTGGTAAGTTTTATCCTGCAATCCATGTACCAGTTTAGTAGCTCTTCTCTGAAACGATACATATCACCATAATTGTACTGACCTGTAGAATTAAATTAAAAACAAAACCCATAAACTGTTGCAGACTTGCGTTTTTTATTCCAATTTAACCTCATTTGGAATATTTTTACGCTCCCCAATAAATCCTATGCAATATTTAATTAGCAAGTGCAACTTGTCCCGCAAAAAACAAGCCCTCATATTGATATATGAACGAAATAAATTGTAAAAAGGTATGGCAGGGAGTGAAAAAACGAAAAGGTAAAAACGAGAAATCCTCCAGGGCTGAAAGGGTCAAAGCTCCCATTCCAAAAAATAATGGCACACAAAAATTTCCCAGTTTACCATCCTCTAAATTTGTACCTGCTTGACATGTCTTGCCTTTTTATTCTTGCCTGTACATAAGAAAACCTACATTAAAACATTGCTTCAATTGACAAACCCAGGTCTGCTACATATGTAATATCATAGAACACAGAGACAGCTGATTGTAATGGTAAAGCAGGGAGCCGTCCGGTCCCCGCTTCACCATTCAGCTGCCAGTGCTCCAGAGCAACAGCACGATGTACTGTCACACATCACACTTGCTGTGTAGGAGGAGTGGTACAGGCTGGGAATCAGCCTCTGCTCCTCCTACACAGCAAGTGGGATGTGTGACAGTATCCTGCTGGGGAGTGTCGGCATCTGAGCTGTTATCATCGGAGGAACCAGGTGAGTATTTACTGTTGTTTTTGTTTTTTTACTTCCTCTGAAGGGGCACATATGTGGCATAACTACTGTGAGGGGGCACATATCTGGCATAACAACTGTGAGGGGGCACATATCTGTCCATAACTACTGTGAGGCGGCACATAGCTGGAATGGAATGGATGGCACTTTAATAATAATAATTAATGAGAGAAAGCACATATCTGGCATAACTACTGTAAGGGGACACATATCTGTCCATAACTACTGTGAGGGGGCACATCTGTTCATAACTACAGTGAGGGGCATAACTACTGTGAAGGGCATACAATGAGGGCATACCTACTGTGAATGGTGCATATCTGGGCATAGCTACAGTGAAGGGGGCACATCTGGACATAGCTACTGTGAAGAGGGTGATATCTGGGCACAAGTACTGTGAAGGGGCACAATGTGGGCATAGCTACTGTGAAGGTCACAATGTGGACATTACTCTGAAGGGGGCACAGTTTGGGCACTACTAATATGTGCTGGCACAAAAGGGGGAATAATTACTATATGGGGGCATCAAGGGAACTCGATATCTATTGTTATGTTTTTGGCAGAGATAGGTTACTTTCACACCTGCGTTCGGTGCGGATCCGTCTTGTATCTGCACAGACGGATCTGCACCGATAATGCAAACGCTTGTATCCGTTCAGAACAGATCTGTTTGCATTATTCATTTAAAAAAAAGTCAATGGGGGACAGATCCGTTTTCAATTGCACCATATTGTGTCAGTGAAAACGGATCTGTCCCCATTGACTTACATTGTAAGTCAGGACGTATCCGTTTGGCTCCGCATCGTCAGGCGGACACCAAACGCTGCAAGCTGCGTTTTAGTGTCCGCCTCAAATGCGGAACGGAGACCAAACGCAGCCAAATTGAAGCATTCTGAACTCATCGTTATCCATTCAGAATGCATTGGGGCTTAACTGATCTGTTTTGGGCCGCTTGTGAGAGCCCTGAAACGGATCTCACAAGCGGACCCAGGAACACCAGTGTGAAAGTAGCCTTAGAGATGTGGCCTAGTATGTAAAAAATTAACGCACATAGTGTCCCTCTTTGTATTTTCAAGAGTTGGGAGGTATAGTAATATAACTGTTAAAAACGACTATAAACACGTAGAGTTAGGGGATTCAATCCATCTGAAGCTTGTTTTTGAGGTAAGGAACAAAGGATTGGTTATGAAGGCAGGGCTGAAATTCTGAAGGATGTGAGGATGTAGAAGGGGTGAGGTCACTGCTTAGAAAGCAAAGAAAAATAACAGATTCATTCTGAGTAGGCCGAGGAGAAGTGCAGCCTTCTGGTTCACAGAGGAGGTCTGGAGGGTGACTTTGTCCTGTATGTTTGTATCTCATCTTACAAAATTGATGGATCTTGGCAATAATATCACAGCTAAGACCGTAACCTATCAGAGGATAAGGTTGCTATAAGTAGTATATGTACTTTTAGCAATTCACAGGCTACCACCCAAATTAAAACGTAGCCTTTAATAAATATTCCATAAAAAGTAACCCACAATCATAAAGAAATTGAAATGATAAACAAATAAACAATAAAGAAGAGGGGCAGTTTTGTAGGTCTGAGTATAGATCACTAGATGGGAACTTTCCCTGAACCTATATTTTTGACCCTGCCTACAAGGTGGAATGACCGCCCCAATAAGGGCGATCCCATACACAGGAACCTCCTAAGCGCCCCTGTATGGCCCTGAAGGGGAAACTGCCCAATGGTGTAATGTGGGCTAACGCGGGTCAAAATAGATGACCTAACATAAATGCCAGAAACAAAAAATAATACAAGTATGGTAGATATCCACTAATAAAATGTCGGATACTGTCTCCACTCACAATAGAGCCTAATACACTAAGCCGCCAAAAATTGACAACTCATCAGACTATAATCTAGATAAATCTCCCAATATTTTTAGGCCAACGCGTTTTGCCCAATGTAGTACAAGGGCTCATCTGGGGACAAAAATTCACTAAAGATAGTGCTGCCATCCGGCAGTGGTAACACAAATGTACTAATCCGACAGAATACTGCTGCCAAAACAGCAACCGCTGATAGATAAAAGTTCACTTGTTACATGGCCAGTAGGTCACCTGGCCCCCTCATGTGCGATGAAGACAAATAGCCAACACAGATTATACTGTCATGATAGAATGTAATAAAAACAGGCAAAGATTATGCTGTCATGATAGCCCAATGGTACTTGCATGTCCCATGTGAAAGGCAAAAGGTGACAGCCTCAAGATGTCTGGCTCGATGCCGTGGAGGGCTGCAGCGTGGTGTCCATGGTGGAGTGGCCTGCCACAGCATAATCTTTGCCTGCTACTTGTTGTTTTTATTACATTCTATCATGACAGTATAATCTGTGTTGACTATCTGTCTTCATCGCACATGAGGGGGCAAGGTGACCTACTGGCCATGTAACAAGTGAACTTTTGTTATCTATCAGCGGTTGCTGTTTTGGCAGCAGTATTCTACCATACTTGTATTATTTTTTGTTTTTGGCATTTATGTTAGGTCATCTATTTAGACCTGCGTTAGGGTACTTTCACACTAGCGTTTTTCTTTTCCGGCACTGAGTTCCGTCAAAAGGGCTCAATGCCGGAAGAGAACTGATCAGTTATATCCCCATGCATTCTGAATGGAGAGTAATCTGTTCAGGATGCATCAGGATGTTTGATAAGAAAAAAGATAAAACCGCAGCATGCTATAGTTTTATCTCTGGCCAAAAAAACTGAAGACTTGCCTGATTGCAGGATCCAGCATTTTTTTCCATAGGAATGTGCAGACTGAAAAAAAGGTGACAAAAATAAGTGCCAGATCCGTTTTGCTGGATGACACCGGAAAGATGGATCCGGCATTGCAATGCATTTTTCTGACTGATCAGGCATTTTTAAGACTTTTTAAGATCCTGATCAGTCTTACAAATGCCATCAGTTGGCATACGTTTTGCCAGATCTAGCAGGCAGTTCCGGCGCCGGAACTGCTTGCCGGATCACTCTGCCGCAAGTGAAATGGAAGTAACCTTAGCCCACATTACACCATTGGGCCGTTTCCCCTTCAAGGCCATCCAGGGGCGCTTAGGAGGTTCTTGAGTACGGGATCGCCCCTATCGGAGCGGTCATTCCGCCTTGTAGACAGGGTCAACAATATAGGGTCAGAATCAGGGAAAGTTCCCATCTAGTGACCTATACTCAGACCTACAAAACTGCCCCTTTTCTTTATTGTTTATTTGTTTATCGTTTCAATTTTTATGGAATATTTATTAAAGGCTACGTTTTAATTTGGGTGGTAGTCTGTGAATTGGATCTTGGCAAAGCAAACTCTGTGTATAAAGTGCCCTCACGATGATTAACAAGGTGGGGTATTCAGTTTATGAGGCTTGTTGGCATAACTTAAAGCTCCTGGGTCCCAGTGCCAAATCCATACCAGGGCACATGCCATTTATAGTATTGCTGTAGCAGAAGAGCAATTAGACCCCTAAGGTACCACGTACTACTGTACTTCCTATAACTATGGTCATCTATCTGGTTTAACCAGGGATGGACTACGGTTTGTAGTGCCCACTCTAGTCACACTAGTCACCTCTCCTGACATGCCTGTTTTGGTAAATACTTCTGTTAATTCCCCAAGAAATAACAATTCTGAAGCACCTTATCTTTTAACTGTGTTGTGCTGTTCCTCTGTTATTCCTCTCAGAAATGTATGAATGAATTGACAACTAAGTGTTATGGAAGTGAATGGGACAAGCAGTTGTAATTACCCTTCCCCGCCACTACAGCAGTTTCGGACTGGGTTGTCTAGGGCCCTAGGGCCCTCCGGTAAAATTTATTCTGGGGCCCTCTGCACAGTTGCATGGAAATATTGCTTGCTCACACAGTGGCAGACAGCAGCAATACGCTACAAGATGATAGATTATGGGGTCCTTTCAAGAAGCCTGGACACTAAGAACAAGGATTCTGGCTGGCCTGCCTCTATACCAAGAAACCATCTCAGCTTCCTGATGCATCTATAATAAATTGGGTGGTTTGTTAAATAAAGTACCCAGTATTTTTATATGAACATAGGCTGGTTGAGGTGCTGTACATTGAATATATGTATGTAGTACAGTAAGTCTACTGTGTTATGTGCCACTTGTGCAGGGGGTGGGAGACTAGGGGCCCACCTTACTCAGAGGCCCACCAGTGGATCCACCTGTAGCCCTGTGGTCCGTTCTGAGCCTGAACTACAGTGTCAATGGCTTGGAGGAAAACATTGAAGAGAACTCAGCGCTTGCATGAGTGCTGCAACTCCTTTAAAAAGCTGATCAGCGTGGATGCTGAGAGTTAGTCCCCAGCCAATCTGATATTGATGACCTATCCTGAACAACTCATTAAAGCACAGTCAATGCATCTTCAATTCTCAAATGCGAAAGTCATACCATGAGTGACTATCGGAAGTTAAAGGCTCTGAACACATTCAGTGGCAATTTTTTTTCAGACTGCACTTTACTCGTTTTGGACAAAAATTATTTTTCAGTTGGTCTTTAGTAAAAATTTTCAACAGTGTTTTTTGAAAAAAGTCCCCGCAGCAGGGCCACTAAAACAGAAGATTCATACTTTCCTGTTCTTCGGTGCTCTGGTCCTCTGGGTTGCCTCTGCTCTCTCCATCTTTTGGGTCAGGCACTGTTTCATATCTCCCAACTTTTCGGACGGTCAAAGAGGGACACTTTTGGTTCATTGTGCGATAGATCAATTATCCTGCATATCTATACACTTCCAGAGTTGTCTCTTACAAAATAGCAAAAAAATAATCAGAATTTAGAAATGTCTAAAATCCCAGTTTAATCAAATACCCCCATACTATTCAAATATAAAAATACTTTTACCATACAGCAAATTCAAAATGAAAAATAAAAGTCAAAATTACCTTTTTTTTGTTTGCTTCAACTCCCACAATTTTTTTTATAAAAAGTGATAAAAAAAAATCATACACATGCCAAAATAGTATCTTTGGAAAGCACAAATCACCCCGCAAAAAAATGAGTCCTCACACAGCTCCATACACATAATAACGACAATGATGAAAAGAAATTAAAAAGTTTTCAGTTATTTTTTTTTCCAGTATTAAAACACAAGAAAAATTATACATATGTGGTATCACTGTAATTGGACTGACCTGGAGAATAAAAGTAACAGGTCAGTTTTACTGTGTAGGAAATTGTCTAAAAAAAAACATAAAACTTTGGCGGAATGTTTTTTATTTCATAATTCCACCCCATTTGGAATTTTTTTGCGCTTCCCACCACACTTTTTGCAACTGTAAATAGTGCCAATAGAACGTGCATCTTGTCTCTCAAAAAACAAGCCCTAATACGACTATGTGAATAAAAAAATAAAAAAGTTATGGCTTTGGGAAGGCTGGGAGTAAAAAACTAAAATTAATAAAAAGTTCCCAGTCATTAATGGGTTAATACTGTGTAACTGCATTTTATATGTCTGTTGTCATATATATCCTGTTCATTTGCACTGTATTGGCACAGCACTGTGGAAAAGGTTAACAAATACTGAGAGACTTTTTAGACTTTCTAGCTAATAATTAGAAGCTTATAATTTTTTACAGTTACCATAAGCCAGATTTGTTTACCATCAAAACCAGACAGACTGACCTTTTGGATGTCTGGTTTATCTATATATGTTATTATGTCTGAAGACTTGTTTTTGTTTGGGAAAACTGATTTGAAGTTCTAAAAACTGTTTGTAAGTTCTAATGCAAGTCTATGACAGACGTTAATTGTAACATTGTATCTGTTTGGTCTGTGTTCCTCCACCCTACCCCTAGTAACATAGTAACATAGTTTATAAGGCTTAAAAAAGACACCTATCTATCTAGTTCAGCCTGTTATCCTGCAAGTTGATCCAGAGGAAGGCAAAAAAAAAATCCTGTGAGGTAGAAGCCAATTTTCCTCACTGTAGGGAGAAAAAAATTCCTTCCTGACTCCAATCAGAATAACTCCCTGGATCAACAACCCATCTCTAGTAGCTATAGCCTATAATAATATTACACTCCAGAAATACATCCAGGTCCCTCTTGAACTCTTTTAGTGAACTTTCCATCACCACCTCCTCAGGCAGAGAGTTCCATAGTCTCACTGCTCTCACCATAAAAAATTAACAAGAGCCAGCTGCATCCCTTACAGCCATGTGGTTTCTCAACCACAGAGGGCAACATCACAAATGCGACACGACCATGCAATGTGGTCGTACGCTAAGACTGGAAACCCACAATGATACACTGTGTGGTGTAGTTTTTGATGCAGTATTTTGTTCCACACAGACAGCACCGAATACTATTATACCGAATTATACATCAATGGTGCAATCTTCCACAATGACCACACAGAAAATATGGAAGCATGCACCATTTAGGTAAGATTTTCACAAAAAACTAGCTTAACAGGCAGGAGCCCTTAACAGGCAGATGAGGGACATAATTTAAAAAAATGAAACTGAAACTGAGATTGCACAAAGTGGCAGATGAACAGCCATATTTCTGCCATACACACTTTCAGCAGACAACAGCTAAAAAAAATTCAACCTGACAGATCACATTTTTAGTTGGTAATAGTCTGTATTCAGCCATTGCAAACAATGGTAAAGGAATCCATAACGCAATTCTGCTTTTACCAGTAAACGAATCGCAAACAAATTTCATAAGCGGAAATTCGCTCATCTCAAGTAATTATTGATGATGAATTAGTCTAAAACATAAGTTATATTTATGGTAACCGGAATACCCCTTTAACAATCACTCCTCCCCCCACTGTGGAGGAGATTTCTGCATGTAATAGCAGCGCTCTCCTCCACTGATAAAAAAAAATTGCCCCAAAGGTGTACATAGCTTTTCACTGTTTAATATCCTAGACATGCTTAATATGGGCCTATTCATGTCTATCTATCTATCTATCTATCTATCTATCTATCTATCAAATCAAATAAGCTTTATTGGCAGGACTAAATACATTTTAGCATTGCCAAAGCAAGTGGGAAATAATTGGGCAGGGTTGGGGGGTGGGGACACGTCCAGGGTGGGGATAAAGGATTCCATGGTATATCAGGCTCCTCTCAGTCTATAGCAGGCAGTAATATATTGTGCTGCTATGGCCACTGTGTTCTCCACTTCCCCCAACAGTATGGAGAGTCTCTTTTCCTCCTCCATGGAGGTGAAGTCTGGGCAGAGATCAGACAGTCTCCTGAAGTGAGTCTCCCTCACTGCTGAGTATTTAGGGCACCGCAGCAGGAAATGAGCCTCATCCTCCACGGCCTCCTGGTCACACTGCTGGCATAGTCTACTTTTCCTGGGCATGTACCTCTGTCGGTGATGCCCAGATTCAATATAGCAGGCTGTGGGTGCTCAGTCTGTACCGGCTCAGGATCTGTCGGTCTCTTGGATTGGGGAGTTTCTCCAGATATGGGCCAGTTTGTACTCCCTCTGCAGGCTCTGGTATACTGTCAGCATCTGTGATGTTCGTATGTCGTTCCTCCAGATGCTTATATACTTTTCTTTGCTCTTGTGTATTGTCCTCTAGATTCCCCCCTTTGCCAGGCTGTATTGGTTGGTGGCTTGGGTAGGCTGGGTTTGGGTGACTTCTTCCAGGGTGCTTTGTTTTTCTGGGGCTTCTTTGTGTAGCAAGGCTTTGTGGTGATAGGAGCTGGGACTGCTGCTATGCAGATGGGCTCTGAAAGATAGTGCCCTCTTCTGGACAGCAAAGTAAAGTGGGAATCTGCCCAGTTCTGCTCGACAGGCGCTGTTTGAGGTGCTCCTGTGGACCTGGAGAAAGTGTTTGCAGAGTTCTAGGTGGAATAGTTCTGTTGGCCCAGAGTCCCACTTTGCCCGGTCTAGGCATATGTCTTGGCCCCAGACTTCACTACCATACAGGAGGATTGGGGCAATGATGGTGTCAAGAATTTTAAGCCAGACGTTCACTGGTGCTTTAAGATGATACAGACGCCTTCTGATGGCATAGAAGGTTTTGCTGTCGGTTTCTGAAAGTGGACAGTTGTTTAGCAGGAAGGGAGGACGCACGGCTGCTTTCCGGTTTCTTTTCTGGAACACCATAATGTTGGTTTTTTTTGGATTGATGGGCAGTGCCCAAGTGTTACTGAACTTCTCCAGGATTTTCAGGTTATCTTGGAGACCTTTCTCAGTTGGCGATAGAAGCAGAAGATCATAAAGGAGAAATTTCACTTCTGTGTCATGGAGGGTGAGACCAAGTGCTGTGGAGGACTCCAGAGCTGTGGAGGACTCCATTGATGTAGATGTTAAACAGGGTTGGAGTAAGGCTGCAGCCCTGTCTGACTCCTCGGCTCTGCCGGAAATAAGCCGTTCTCCTCCCATTTACCTTCACGCTGCATCTGTTCTCAGTGTAGGAACTTCTGATGACATCATATGTTTTTCCTCCTATTCCGCTTTCAAGAAGTTTCAGGAATAGGCCCAGGTGCCACACTGAGTCAAAGGCCTTCTTAAAGTCCACAAAGCAGGCATAGATCTTTCAATGCTTTGTATTGTGGACATGGCTCTTGATGAGGCTCTGCAGGGTGTAGATGCGGTCCGTGGTGTGGTGGTTTCGTATAAAGCCTGCTTGGCTTCTGCTGAGGATGTTGTGCTGGGTGAGGAAGCTGAGGATCCTCTTATTCAGGATACTGCTGAGGAGATTTCCCAGGTTGCTGCTGACGCATATCCCTCTATAGTTGGCTGGGTCGTACCTGTCTCCTCCCTTGTGTATGGGAGTGATGATGCACTGGTTCCAGCTCTGGGGGAAATAGCTAGCACTCAGCACAACATTGTAGAGTTTTACTAATGCGGCCTGGATACCTGGTGGGCTGTATTTGATCATTTCTGGAAGGATCCCATTTGGGCCGCTGGATTTTTTACTCTATATCACTGAGATCCTCTCTGGTATCTCCTGCAGTGTGATCGTTGTTTCTAGAGGTTTTTGGAAATATTTGATTTATTTCCTCCATATCCTTCAGCTTTTTCAGGATTTCTTTTTGTTCTGAGCTTTGGCCCTCCCTCCAGATGGCTTTGTAAAGATCCTTGAAGTACTGGAGCCAGATGTTGCCGTTTTGGATGTGGAGGTTGGTGTTCTTGCTGGTTTTGTCCATGTGCTTCCATAGTTCCCAGAATGAGTTGTCCTGGAGAGCATCTTGGAGTTGGAGTAGCTTGGTTGAGATGTTGCCTTGCTTTTTCTTTCTGAGGGTATTTTTGTATTTCCTTAGTATGTTGTTGTAGGCTTCCCTCAGACTGGGGTTGTTCGGGTCTTGGTGTTTCCTATTTGAGGCCATTCTTAGCGCCTTCCTTATACAGTTCTGATCAAAAGTTTAAGACCACTAGAAAAATGGCAAAAAATCATATTTAGCATGGCTGGATCTTAACAAGGTTCCAAGTAGAGCTTCAACATGCAACAAGAAGAAATGGGAGTGAGACAAAACATTTTTTAAGCATTCAATTTAATGAAAACAACGAATAAACTGAAACAGGCTGTTTTTCAGCTGATCAAAAGTTTAGGACCACACCTCCAAAAAAAACTAACTCCCCCCCCAAAACAGAAATCCAACTTCCAAACATGAACTCAGTAATGAGTAGCTCCGCCGTTATTGTTTATCACTTCAAAAATTTGTTTCGGCATGCTTGATGCAAGCGTTTCCATGAGGTGAGTGGGAACATTTCTCCAAGTAGTGAAGACGGCTGCACGAAGGACATGTACTGTCTGGCCATTATAGCGCCCCCTCCACTGTGGCGCGAAGAAAACATCTCAGGTGGGATCTGCTTGCCATGCCAGTAACGTTGGAAACCATCAGGACCATCAAGGTAAAAAAAATTCTCATCAGAGAATAAAACTTTCTTCCACCTTTGAATGTCCCATGTTTGGTGCTCTCTTGCAAAGTCCAAACGAGCAGTTCTGTGGCGTTCAGGGAGATAAGGTCTTTGAAGACATTTTTGTTTTTGAAGCCCTTCAGTCTCAGATGCCGTCTGATGGTTATGGGGCTGCAGTCAGCATCAGTAAGGGCCTTAATTTGGGTCGAGGATCGTCCAGTGTCTTGACGGACAGCCAATTGGATCCTCCGGCTCAGTGCTGATGAAATTTTTTTGGGTCTTCCACTTGCCTTTTTTGTTCCATAACCCTCAGGATCATTTTAGAAATTCCAAATGACCCTGCTTATGCAGTTCAACAACCCGACCACGTTCAAAAAGGGAGAGTTTTTTTGCCTTTGCCATCACAACGTGTGACTACCTGACAGAAAATGACAATTAATCCACATCTTTGCACAGATTTGGCCTTTCAAAGGCATGTGGTCCTAAAATTTGGATCAGCTGAAAAACAGCCTGTTTCAGTTTAATCATTATTTTTAGAGGTGGGACGAATCCATTTTTTTTAAAATCCGAATCCGAAAAGGTTCTCGAATATATTGAATCTTTCAAATCTCGAATCCTACGAATCCTGTACATAATTGTGTGAACGGTGTAAGAAACAAAGTCAGACCGCGTCAGTTTGTCTGAACCTCCACCTCCCAGTCACGGTTGCACCCTATATGACCGCGATCGTTACGCCCCTATCACTACAGAACATACAGGGTAATACAGCGCCACATACCTCTTACATCCAGTGACGTCTCCTTTGATGTTCTCTTTCCTCATCTTCTCCTTTCAGACCTTCAGACCAGACCACCATTTTTCAGCCATTTTTCGTCTCTGCAGTTTGACAAAAAAAAAAATCTTAATTTACTACTTTTCCATCATCCTCCCATCTTCTGGACAAATCATCCTAACACCCCCAATACTGTTCCGCTGTGCTCCCCAATACTATACTGCAGAAACAGATAATACCCCTGATAATACTAGTACCACACAGAGCCCCCCATATAAAATACCCCTTCTTTGTGGCCTCAGTAGATGCCCCATGGTGACCCCCAATAATGTGCCAATAAGAAGTGGCCCCACAGTGCCACCCAATAATGTGCCAGTAAGTGTCCCCATAGATGCCCCCCTAATCATGTGCCAGTATTAAATGCCTCTCTCCTCCCCCCATATGCCAGTATCAAGTGCGGAGTGCCTCTCTCCTCCCCCCCATGTGCCGGTATCATAGTGCCATCTCCCCCCCAATGTGCCAGTATCATAGTGCCATCTTCCCCCCAATGTGCCAGTATCATAGTGCCACCCTCCCCAATGTGCCAGTATTATAGTGCCATCTCCCCCCATAATATGCCAGTATCATAGTGCCATCTCCCCCCCAATGTGCCAGTATTATAGTGCCATCTCCCCCCCAAAATGTGCCAGTATCATAGTGCCATCTCCCCCCCAATGTGCCAGTATCATAGTGCCATCTCCCCACCAATGTGCCAGTATTATAGTGCCATCTCCCCCAATAATGTGCCAGTATCATAGTGCCATCTCCCCCCATAATGTGCCAGTATTATAGTGCCATCTCCCCCCCCCCAATGTGCCAGTATCATAGTGCCATCTCCCCCAATGTGCCAGTATCATAGTGCCATTTCCCCCCATAATGTGCCAGTATTATAGTGCCACCTCCCCCCATAATGTGCCAGTATCATAGTGCCATCTCCCCCCATAATGTGCGAGTATCATAGTGCCATCTCCCCCCAATGTGCCAGTATCATAGTGCCATCTCCCCCATAATGTGCCAGTATTATAGTGCCACCTCCCCCATAATGTGCCAGTATCATAGTGCCATCTCCCCCCATAATGTGCCAGTATTATAGTGCCACATCCCCCCATAATGTGCCAGTATCATAGTGCCATCTCCCCTCTACTTGGAACCTTGTTAAGATCCAACAATGTAAAATATGATTTTTTGCCATTTTTCAAGTGGTCCTAAACTTTTGATCAGGACTGTATCTTTACACTCCCGGTCGAACCAACTGTTGGGTTGTTGCTTTTTTGGCCTTTTGTTGCATCCTTTGAGGTCAGCTATCTATCTATCTATCTATCTATCTATCTATCTATCTATCTATCTATCTATCTATCTATCTCTCATATCTATCTATCTATCTATCTATCTATCTATCTATCTATCTATCTCATATCTATCTATCTATCTATCTATCTATCTATCTATCTATCTATCTATCTATCTATCTATCTATCTATCATCTATTTAGATTTACCATAGATAGAATTGTAATGCACTGTATATACACAGTTCAATATCTTATGTTATTTGGTCTTCTACTATTATTGGATGGGTCTCATTTACTGTGACAGTATCATGAGTGATGTTCATTATAATGCAGCAATCCCCTCTACAGGCTGCATTCTTAACTAGCTCCAGTAATCCTCTGGGATACGTAGGGTTGCTGACTGAGAGAGCCTGAAAGATGAGAGTCAGGAATGGGAGGGGGAAGCCACTCTGCCACGTATATAAGATCTGGAAACTACATGTACAGAAGTCCCTTTGCCCAAACACAGATGGTATGATCCAGAGAGCTGCAGTTTGATTATTACTATTTGTCCATAACTAGTTCCCTAAGCCCATACACTCTTCTGTGTAAGAAGATGAGTTTGCATTTTATATCAACCGTGGTTGCTATTACCCTTACCTTACACAAATTAATATGTGCTACAACAGGGATCAGCAACCTTTTGTACTCCAGCTGTTGTGAAACTACAATTCCCAGCATGCTCAGCTTCACAGTTCCAAGGGCGTTGCTAGGGTCTCAAAAGATCTCGCCCATTTCTCTAAGTCGACTGATGTCCCCCCTCGTCCCAGTCCCCCCAAAAAAATAAAAAATAGCACTGAAGACATTTTACTGTACTTGATATACATTGATATACAGTTATGCAGCAGCACATACCTCTCACATCCAGTGCCTCCGATGTAGATCTTCTCTGTCATCATCTTCTCCATTTGGTCCGGACATCTTCTTTCAACTGTGTCTCGTCTCTGCAGAGTGTGACACACAGACATCTTAACTTCTGCACTTTTCTATCATCATCTCCCAACCTGGAGTCCCCCCAGTGTTATCCTGCTACTCTCTGTGCCCTCATTAGTAATACTGCCCCTACTGTGCCCCCAACCGTGATAACGCTCCCCAAGAGTAGAAGATCCCTCCAGTATTAATAATGCTCTTATAGAGCCCCCAGTAGAAATAAGGCCCCTTATCGTGGTGATAAAGCCCTCTACAGACCCCTCAGTAGTAATAAGGCCCCCACAGTGATCTTAGTAGAAATAAGGCAGATCTATAAGTCCCTCCTATAGAGCCCCCAGTAGTAATAAGACGCCTAATGCCCCGTGGATTTATAATACCCCTACAGTGCCCCCAGTATTTGTTAATGCCCCCGACTGTTATAATGCACACCCTGAAGGGCCCCAGTATTTATTTTGCCTCCATACTGTTATAATTCTCACCCTGAAGTGCCCCCAGTATTTATACTGCCCCCTGTAGTTATATTATCCTTACTTTATTGTCCTCAGAAATTATAATTCCTCAGCCCCTCCACCATACAGTTCCATGTAAATAACATTATTTACCTTTCTCTGCCATAAAGTCCCATGTAAATACCATCACACCATCTCTCTAGCCCCCTCAAATATACAGTCCCACATAAATAACATCACCCCAGTCCCATGTAAATAACATTAACACCTCAATATTCAGTCCCATGTAAATAACATCACCCCCTCCCCAGCCACGTCCAACATGCAGTCCCATGTAAATAACATTACCCCTTAACATATAGTCCCATGTAAATAACATCACTCGCTCCCCAAGATACCTTCAACATACAGTCCCATGTAAATAACATCACCCCCTCAATATTCAGTCCCATGCAAATAATTTCCCTCCCTTCAGCCCTAACTAGGGTTGCCACCCAAACGGGAATGACCCGGAGAGTCCGGGTTTGTAATCCTTTCTCAGACCCGGACACAGCGATCAGCTTGGAGTGATGGAATGCTAGCCCAGAGCGGCGCTGACTTCAGACACGCCCACCCTCCCTCACTTCTGTTCTGGTTTAGCTTTAAGAAAAGGTGGCAACCCTAGCCCTAACATACAGTCCCAGTTAAATAACTATAACTCCCAGCATTGTTCTGCCTCTCCATTCACTTACCTCTCCTCATTTAGCAGACATCACCACACCTTCTTCCCAGGACTTCTCTTCACTGCCGTCCTCTCCTACACTGGTCACATGATGGTGACATCATCGCAGGTCCTTTTTTTAGCTACTGCATTTAGAACTGATCACATGACCTGTGATGTCACCACAGGTCCTTCAGCTCTTGCAGGGCATTTGGCTAGGCCACTAGGGCTACACAACGACATGTGTTGCGTGACAATTTTTATAATGATAGTCTATGGTGTTGCACTGCTACGACTGCGATACAACAGTGGCAAAAAATCAATCCAAGATGGATTTTTCTGCAACTGCCGCGTCTCAGTCGCAGTATGTCGCAGTGCGACACCATAGACTATCATTATAAAAATTGACACGTGTTTCAGTGTAGTTGTGCCTAGAGATGAGTGAATCAAAGCTGGTAAAGTGGAATTGGATCCGAATTTCAGGAGAAATTAGATTCGCAACTAATGGGAATCCCGCTTTGTGGTAACTAATCACAATTTTTCCTAATATTTCCTAATTTTTCCTAAAATGGCAGCTAAAATGGAGGCAAGGAACTTTGGGAAGGTGGGATGACCCAGCCAATCAGCAGCCAGCCAGCCCTGTGATGTCATAACCCTATAAATACGGTGGCCATCTTGGACATTTTCCAGCTTTCTGAGTGCAGGGACAGACGTGAGAAGGCGCTAGGGACAGTGCTAGAAAAGCGATTTACAATTGCAGGGAAATATTATTTGGGGATCCAAATAGCCATTATACAGCTCTGTCATTCCAGCAATTTGTTCTTGTTATTGGGGTGCAAGTGCTGTGTTGAAAAGCCTTTATTGGTCTAGTTCAGTACAAAAAGAAAAATATATACGCATTTCACTTTTGCAGTTATATGTGTTGAAAGCGTTTAACTTATGGTCCGTGGCAGCAGTGGCGTAGCGTGGGTGGGCCGTTGCCCCGGGCGCCAAAATCCAGGGGGTGCCAGCAGGGCCGCACCACCAATTAGGCGAGGTGAGGCACTCGCCCCAGGCGGCGCAGCCCTGGTGACAAGTGGGGGGCGGCTGCAGGGCACAGGGAGATGAGCGCTTCCATTGTGGAAGCGCTCATCTCCATAGTCATCTGTATCAGTAACAGCGATACAGATGGATGCGGAGGGGCAAGGGAGGGAGAGGTGTCTCCCTTCCCTGTTCCTCTGATAGGCTGCAGGCACTAGGCCGGCAGCCTATCAGAGGCCAGTGCAGGCAGCGCAATGACGTCATCGCGCCGCCTGAGCCGTACAGCGCAAGACACAGGCCGGAAGAAGCCAGCATCGCATCGCTGCCATGGAGGTACGTATGAGTGTTTATTTTTTTATATGGTAGGAGAAGAGCGATGTGGGGGCACTTGTTACTGGCACATGATTGGGGAGGCACTTCTTACTGGCACATGATTGGGGGGCACTTCTTACTGGCACATGATTGGGGGGCACTTCTTACTGGCACATGATTGGGGGGCATCTATGGGAGGCACTTCTTACTGGCGCATGATTGGGGGGGCATCTATGGGGGGCACTTCTTACTGGCATATTATTGGGGGGCATCTATGGGGGCACTTCTTACTGGCACATTATTGGGGGGCATCTATGGGGGCACTTCTTACTGGTATATTATTGGGGGCAATTTTTACTGGCACATTATTGGGGGGCACAATGGGGGCATCTACTGAGGCCACAAAGAAGGGATATTTTATATGGGGGGGCTCTATGGGGGCTTCTACTGAGGCCACAACAAAGCAGTATTTTATATGGGGGGCTCTGTATAGGGGCATTTTATACTTGTCTTGCCCCGGGTGCTGGCAACCCACGCTATGCCACTGCGTGGCAGCGGAATCCATATCAGAATTCTTAGATAACCTGAACACAATCCTTGTATGCCGAACTTGAAACACAAGTTCGCTCATACCTAGTTACTTACCTGTGTTGGATCCAGCTCTGCGTCCCTCACTCTGGGGCCTCTGTCTTCTCTGTGCACTGGAGTCTGGCAATGGACCAGATGGCAGATAGCAATACAGATAGCAATACAGGTTGAGAGCGATGAATGAAGGTGAGAGGAATAAGGCTAGGGCTACGCGACGACATATGTTGCGCGACACATAGGGCACAACTACACTGCAACACTGTCGTGTCGCAACATGTCGCAGTGCGACACCATAGACTAGCATTATAAAATATTTTGTGAGACACATTGCAGTGTAGTTGTACCCTATATGTCGCATGTCTTATTGTCTTATTGTCGCACAACACTTGTGGCCATGTAGCCCTAGCCATAGGCACAGGAACAAAAGCTACTTAAAAGCATAATTATAAAGAAACTTCCCGGAAAACACAATACTAATTGCATGGCATCTGCCTCAACGGATAGTCAGTGAGCAACAGGCAAGAGATCCCTGTTACTCATTACACTTCGCTCCCAGTAAGTCTACTAAATCATACTCGCCAACTCTCTTGGAACATCCAGGACGCACCTTCATAGCTCATGGAGGGCTGTTTTCTCTTTCTAACAATTATTTTTTTAATAATTATTGCCAAACAGTTAGGGTGCATTCACACACGTATGTGTTTTGGGGTCCGCAAATTGCAGATCCGAAAAACACGGATACAGGCCGTGTGCGTTCCGCATTTTGCGGACTGCCCATGGCCAGCACTATATAGAAAATGCCTATTCTTGTCCGCGATAGTGGGCAAGAATAGAACATGCTCTATATTTTTGCGGGGTCGCAGAATAGAACTATGGATGCAGACAGCACACAGTGTGCTGTCCGCATCTTTTGCGGCCCCATTGAAATGCAGTGGCTATGGGGCCCTACGCCACTGGGGGCCAGTCCGGGCCGCCTTCTGTTGATTTTTTATTTTTTTACACACACACTACAAACAGGCAGCCAGGCCCGAGCCGCGGACCACCTGCCCACTACACTAGTGTAGTGGGCGGGGTGCGGGCGGTCCGCGGCTCAGGCTTGGCTGGGGAGGAGTCAGGACTGGACTGGAGCAGGGTGCACACAGGGCTGGGCCGACACAGAGGCTGGGGAGGCTCCAGCCAGGCCACTGAGTAAGGAAGATCCCATCATATTCTAACCCCCAGGCGTTCCCATGGTGACGGGGACGCTTGCCTGGGGGTTAGAATATACCATCGGATCTGAGTTTTCACGCTCTCAGTGACAGCATGAAAACTCAAATCCGATGGTATATTCTAACCCCCAGGCGTTCCCATGGTGACAGAGACGCTTGCCTGGGGGTTAGAATATACAGGGCCACGCCGCTCACACGATCACATTTATAAACTAATTAGTAACTTGAACTTTAATCATTGACATTGCTGAATGCTGATCTCTTTACTTGCATTGGATACCTTACTCTGTCTTAGCTCTGGTAACGGTACAGCAGGCAGTGCGGGCGGCGCTCACTCACTGACATCACGCGCCTGCTCCTCCCACTAGGCGGCGCAGGCGCGTGACGTCAGTGAGTGAGCGCCGCCCGCCCGCACTGCCTGCTGTACCGTTGCCAGAGCTAAGACAGAGTAAGGTATCCAATGCAAGTAAAGAGATCAGCATTCAGCAATGTCAATGATTAAAGTTCAAGTTACTAATTCGTTTATAAATGTGCTCCTGTGAGCATCGGGGAGGGGGATCTGTGGATGGCACTGTTTAGGGGAGGGGGATCTGTGGATGGCACTGTTTAGGGAAGGGGGATCTGTGGATGGCACTGTTTAGGGGAGGGGGATCTGTGGATGGCACTGTTTAGGGGAGGGGGATCTGTGGATGGCACTGGGGGGGGCCATAAAATTATTTTTGCTATGGGGCCCATGCATTTCTAGCTACGCCCCTGTGTGAATGGACCCTTAAGTTAAATGTTGTGATTTATTATGTTTATGCATTCAATAGCAGTGTATACCGCAACCAAACAGTTAAAGGGAATCTGTCACCAGTTTTATGGTGTCCTAACTAAGGGCAACATAAATAAGTGACTGATTCTCTTAGCAAAATGCTGGGTCACTTTCTATAATTGACCCAGTCAATCTGCCAACATCTTGTATTGAAAAGCTCCAGGTCATAATGATGAGTCCTGAATATTCATGAGCTCCTGACTCTCCCCGCCCACCTGCTGCTGATTGACAGTTATTTTACATATGAATCAGCAGCAGGTGGGCAGGGGAGTGGCTATAGCTCTGAATTAAAAAAAACACTGGACTCACTGACATCACGCTGGACTCAAATCAGCTCATTAGCATGCGGCATGCGGCGTCTTTGTGTGTATATTATGAGATAACAATCTGTCACACCAGTAAGTGAATACATCTAAGGTACTTTTTAGTAGTTAATGATTGTATATAATTAGTTAGAGTATAATCAAATATCCACATGACAGGTTCCCTTTAAATTGGCAAACTGTTTAGGTATCTAGGGTAATCAACCTGGTCCTCTACCTGGTTACTTATGGCCCGTTTCACACGCACGGGTGCAATGCGTGATGCGAACACATAGCACCCGCACTGAATCCATTTCAATGGGTCTGTGTACATGAGCGTTTTTTTTCACGCATCAGTTCTGCGTTGAGTGAAAATCGCAGCATATTCTATAGGCCTCATGCACACAACCGTTTTTTTTTGCGGTCCGCAAAACGGATTTCCGTTGTTCCGTGATCCGTGACTGTTTTTTCTTCCGTGGGTCTTCCTTGATTTTTGGAGGATCCACGGACATGAAAAGTGAAAAAAAAAAAAAGCCAAGTTTCCATTGAAAATGATAGGAAAAACGGACACGGATCACGGACACGGATCACGAACGCGGATGACTATCTTGTGTGCATCCGTGATTTTTCAGGTCTTATTTTTTTCACGGACTGGAAAAACGGATCACGGACGCGGAAGCCAAACGGTGCATTTTCCGATTTTTCCATGGACCCATTGAAAGTCAATGGGTCAGCGAAAAAAAAAACGGAAAACGGAACAACGGCCGCGGATGCACACAACGGTCGTGTGCATGAGGCCATATTCTGTGTTTTTCACGCAGCCCTGGCCCCATAGAAGTGAATGGGGCTTTAGTGAAAAACCCATTGCATCCGAAAGCAAGTACGGATGCAATACGTTTTTCACTGATGGTTTCTTAGAGATGTTGTTTGTAAACCTTCAGTTTTCTATGACGCGCGTGAAAAACGCATCAAAACGCATTGCACCCGCGCGGAAAAAACTGAACGCAATCGCAGACAAAACTGACTAAGGGCCCTTTCACACTTGCGTTCTTTTCTTCCGGCATAGAGTTCAATCGTCGGGGCTCTATGCTGGAAGAATCCTGATCAGTTTTATCCTAATGCATTCTGAATGGAGAGAAATCCGTTCAGGATGCATCAGGATGTCTTCAGTTCCAGACCGGAACGTTTTTTGGCCGGAGAAAATACCGCAGCATGCTGCGCTTTTTGCTCCGGCCAAAAATCCTGAACACTTGCCGCAAGGCCGGATCCGGAATTAATGCCCATTGAAAGGCATTAATCCGGATCCGGCCTTAAGCTAAACGACGTTTCGGCGCATTGCCGGATCCAACGTTTGGCTTTTTCTGAATGGTTACCATGGCTACCAGGACGCTAAAGTCCTGGCAGCCATGGTAAAGTGTAGTGGGGAGCGGGGAGCAGTATACTTACCGTCCGTGCGGCTCCCCGGGCGCTCCAGAGTGTTGTCAGGGCGCCCCACGCTCATGGATGACGTGTCGCATGGATCACGTCATCCATGCGCATGGGGCGCTCTGACGTCATTCTGGAGCGCCCCGGGAGCCGCACGGACGGTAAGTATACTGCTCCCCTGCTCCCCACTACTACTATGGCAACCAGGACTTTAATAGAGTCCTGGCTGCCATAGTAACACTGAACTTGCTTGCAAAATGGTGAGAGTTTCACTGAATGCATCCGGACCTAATCCATCACGCTCATGTGAAAGAGGCCTATGAGTCTAGTCTAAGCCGAGCAAGAGACAAAGACCTACATCTGAGAGCTAGGTGCAAGTTCAGAGAACCTTTGTCTCTCAGACTTCAACTACCACAGAAGCAGCTCTGCTATCACATTGCCCCTTAGGCCTCTTTCACACGGGCGTTGCGGGAAAATGTGCGGGTGCGTTGTGGGAACACCCGTGATTTTTCCGCGAGTGCAAAACATTGTAATGCGTTTTGCACTCGCGTGAGAAAAATCACGCATGTTTGGTACCCAAACCCGAACTTCTTCACAGAAGTTCGGGCTTGGGTTAGGTGTTGTGTAGGTGTTATTATTTTCCCTTATAACATGGTTAGAAGGGAAAATAATAGCATTCTGAATACAGAATGCTTAGTAGGTGATCAATTGAGGGTTAAAAATAAATAAATAAATTAACTCACCTTCTCCTCTTGTTCGCGTAGTTCCCGTTCTCTTCTTTACTTCTTTAATGATGAGCTGTGGGCTAAAGGACCTTTGGTGACATCAGATCACATGCTCCAATCACATGGGCCATCACCGTGGTGATGGACCATGTGATTGGAGCATGTGATCTGACGTCACCACAGGTCCTAGCCGGTAGTTCATCATTAAAGAAGTAAAGAAGAGACCGGGCACTACGCGAACAAGAGGAGAAGGTGAGTTAATTTTTTTTATTTTTTTTAACCCCTCCAGCGCTATTGTACTATGCATTCTGTATTCAGAATGCTATTATTTTCCCTTATAACCATGTTATAAGGGAAAATAATACAGTGAATAGACTGTCACCTAGCAACCATGCTAGCAACCATGCGTGAAAATCGCACCGCATCCGCACTTGCTTGCGGATGCTTGCGATTTTCACGCAACCCCATTCACTTCTATGGGGCCTGCGTTGCGTGAAAAACGCAGAATATAGAGCATGCTGCGATTTTCACGCAACGCAAAAGTGATGCGTGAAAATCACCGCATGTGAACAGCCCCATAGAAATGAATGGGTCGGTATTCAGTGCGGGTGCAATGCGTTCACCTCACGCATCGCATCCGCGTGGAATACTCGCCCGTGTGAAAGGGGCCTTAGAGGAGAAGAAACGGTCCAAAACCTACCAGGTCATGCACTGGATTCTGAAAGCAAGGTGTGACAAACTGCTATTTGCCACTGGGCATTATAGAAAACTTATGGCTAGCCTCCTGCCCTACGACTATGGCCCCGGGACATATTACCCTTCAAGAACAGTGTAACAGAACTATGCCGCATGTCTGCACTGTTAATAGGACCGAACGCGGTCAGCGGTGTATACTAAAGATTCTGTGGAACTAAAATCGGATGCGCAAATACACGAACACCGCTGACCCTTACCTTCTTCCATACTGAACTTTCAGCTCCAGAGACTAAGTCCCGTTCGAAGATGGGACTTAGTCGTTTTTCTGCATGAAATTGACCGACCGCACAGCCCAAATCTATGGAACTGTTTTGGGCAGGAAATCGTGCTTGCGGTCGGTCATAAAGGAATTCCACTTAACTTTTGATCCGCTGGAGGGATTTGTGTGATTTTTGGAAGTGTTTCTGTTTGATGTATGCTGAGTTTAAATATGTAAATTGTATGGAGATGGAATGTATGGTTTTAAAGTTACAGTGTATGTTTAAAAACTGTATTTTTACTGTCTGTGATGGTTATGTTAATCCATAATTATATCACAGACAGAAGGGAGGATTTTGTGTATTTGGGTGGTAATTCCTGCCCTGTTGTTCCCACATGTGTATTGGTGATTTCCCTTTGTCCTGAGAGATAATTGAATTGCTCTTCGGGTGTCTCCAGGGCAGAGAGGAGGAAACCATGATGCATTGTGGGGACCTGCATAAATACGGGCGGGTAGCCCTCAATAAAGAGTTCGGTTCATGTTTTTGTAACCCTTCAAAACGGAGCCTCGTCTCGTTATTGGAGGGAATTGCTGTATCACGCTAGGGATTGCTATGCTCTGCATATTCCCTGGAGGAGAGATCTTTCCCACACGGTCCTGAATGCTGGAGGTTCATTCAGGGTGGAAGGAAGACGGCGCGGCTCCAGTTAAGCTACGGCGGTTGTGGAGTCTGCGGTGGTTGTGGTGTCCAGTGCGGTGCTTGTGGTCCTCGGCGCAAGCTAGGAAGCGTCCATTAACGGAAGCGGATCCGTTACACAAGGTATTAAACTTATTTATGGCGGTATGTTATCAACACCAAAAAGAATATATAGATACTCACTAGATCAGATGAAATAATATGCCAACACAAGATATAATCAAACCATACAAAATTTTATTATAATCACTGTATTACACATGATTGACAAAACACAGGGTTAAAAACAAAATTAAAAAAACACTAGGGCTGGTGGTGCATGATTTGTGGACTAAAAAATAAAGTGCAAGTGCAAATGCGCGGTCAGCAACAAGAATAAATAAATAGATACTGGCGCCAACAGTAAACGGCTACAAAATTGATAGACAAAGGAGAGTTCGTACACCAAACAGGATATCACTAGCGCCACCGTTGTGGCACACAAGGAGCATGAAGGCGTACAGTATCAATGGGTGAAAAACCAGTAAAGCTTAATATTGATCACCAAAAGTTAGTAACATCTACCAAAAAAAAGGGACAACGTTACAAATTACAATTTATACTGACCTCTATTTAATCCACAGCAAAGTACAAGCACCACCAGTCAAGTCCCCAACACACGTTTCGGGTGCTACTTTCTCAAGGGGTCGTGGCTACACTGGTGCTGGGTATATATGGGGAACACATTATGCAAAACAGATCACAATGAAGGTCATTGATTGGCCCAAGCTTCTGAGCACGATTGACACTGGCCCGGATAGGTAGAGTATTAACCACCTCCGGACCGCCTAACGCAGGATCGCGTTCCGGAGGTGGCAGCGCTGCGCACAGTCACGCATATATGCGTCATCTCGCGAGACGCGAGACTTCCTGTGAACGCGCACACAGGCGCGCGCGCTCACAGGAACGGAAGGTAAGAGAGTTGATCTCCAGCCTGCCAGCGGCGATCGTTCGCTGGCAGGCTGGAGATGTGTTTTTTTTAACCCCTAACAGGTATATTAGACGCTGTTTTGATAACAGCGTCTAATATACCTGCTACCTAGTCCTCTGGTGGTCCCCTTGGTTTGGATCGACCACCAGAGGACACAGGTAGCTCAGTAAAGTAGCACCAAGCACCACTACACTACACTACACCCCCCCCCGTCACTTATTAACCCCTTATTAGCCCCTGATCACCCCTGATCACCCCATATAGACTCCCTGATCACCCCCCTGTCATTGATTACCCCCTGTCATTGATCAACCCCCTGTAAAGCTCCATTCAGACGTCCGCATGATTTTTACGGATCCACTGATAGATGGATCGGATCCGCAAAACGCATCCGGACGTCTGAATGAAGCCTTACAGGGGCGTGATCAATGACTGTGGTGATCACCCCATATAGACTCCCTGATCACCCCCCTGTCATTGATTACCCCCCTGTAAAGCTCCATTCAGACGTCCGCATGATTTTTACGGATCCACTGATAGATGGATCGGATCCGCAAAACGCATCTGGACGTCTGAATGAAGCCTTACAGGGGCGTGATCAATGACTGTGGTGATCACCCCATATAGACTCCCTGATCACCCCCCTGTCATTGATCACCCCCCTGTCATTGATTACCCCCCTGTCATTGATCACCCCCCTGTAAAGCTCCATTCAGATGTCCGCATGATTTTTACGGATGCACTGATAGATGGATCGGATCCGCAAAACGCATCCGGACGTCTGAATGAAGCCTTACAGGGGCGTGATCAATGACTGTGGTGATCACCCCATATAGACTCCCTGATCACCCCCCTGTCATTGATCACTCCCCCTGTCATTGATCACCCCCCTGTCATTGATCACCCCCCTGTCATTGATCACCCCCCTGTAAGGCTCCATTCAGACATTTTTTTGGCCCAAGTTAGCGGAATTATTTTTTTTTATTTCTTACAAAGTCTCATATTCCACTAACTTGTGTCAAAAAATAAAATCTCACATGAACTCACCATACCCCTCACGGAATCCAAATGCGTAAAATTTTTTAGACATTTATATTCCAGACTTCTTCTCACGCTTTAGGGCCCCTAGAATGCCAGGGCAGTATAAATACCCAACATGTGACCCCATTTCGGAAAGAAGACACCCCCAGGTATTCCGTGAGGGGCATATTGAGTCCATGAAAGATTGAAATTTTTGTCCCAAGTTAGCGGAAAGGGAGACTTTGTGAGAAAAAAATTAAAAATATCAATTTCCGCTAACTTGTGCCAAAAAAAAAAAAATTCTATGAACTCGCCATGCCCCTCATTGAATACCTTCGGGTGTCTTCTTTCCAAAATGGGGTCACATGTGGGGTATTTATACTGCCCTGGCATTCTAGGGGCCCCAAAGCGTGAGAAGAAGTCTGGTATCCAAATGTCTAAAAATGCCCTCCTAAAAGGAATTTGGGCACCTTTGCGCATCTAGGCTGCAAAAAAGTGTCACACATCTGGTATCGCCGTACTCAGGAGAAGTTGGGGAATGTGTTTTGGGGTGTCATTTTACATATACCCATGCTGGGTGAGAGAAATATCTTGGTCAAATGCCAACTTTGTATAAAAAAATGGGAAAAGTTGTCTTTTGCCAAGATATTTCTCTCACCCAGCAAGGGTATATGTAAAATGACACCCCAAAACACATTCCCCACCTTCTCCTGAATACGGCGATACCACATGTGTGACACTTTTTTGCAGCCTAGGTGGGCAAAGGGGCCCATATTCCAAAGAGCACCTTTAGGATTTCACAGGTCATTTACCTACTTACCACACATTAGGGCCCCTGGAAAATGCCAGGGCAGTATAACTACCCCACAAGTGACCCCATTTTGGAAAGAAGACACCCCAAGGTATTCCGTGAGGGGCATGGCGAGTTCCTATAATTTTTTATTTTTTGTCACAAGTTAGTGGAAAATGCTGATTTTTTTATTTTTTTTTTTCATACAAAGTCTCATATTCCACTAACTTGTGACAAAAAATAAAAACTTCCATGAACTCACTATGCCCATCAGCGAATACCTTGGGGTCTCTTCTTTCCAAAATGGGGTCACTTGTGGGGTAGTTATACTGCCCTGGCATTCTAGGGGCCCAAATGTGTGGTAAGGAGTTGGATGAGGAATGCTGGGTGAGAGAAATATCTTGGCAAAAGACAACTTTTCCCATTTTTTTATACAAAGTTGGCATTTGACCAAGATATTTATCTCACCCAGCATGGGTATATGTAAAAAGACACCCCAAAACACATTCCTCAACTTCTCCTGAATACAGAGATACCAGATGTGTGACACTTTTTTGCAGCCTAGGTGGGCAAAGGGGCCCATATTCCAAAGAGCACCTTTCGGATTTCACAGGTCATTTTTTACAGAATTTGATTTCAAACTCCTTACCACACATTTGGGCCCCTAGAATGCCAGGGCAGTATAACTACCCCACAAGTGACCCCATTTTGGAAAGAAGAGACCCCAAGGTATTTCGTGATGGGCATAGTGAGTTCATAGAAGTTTTTATTTTTTGTCACAAGTTAGTGGAATATGAGACTTTGTAAGAAAAGAAAAAAAAAAAAAAAAAATCATCATTTTCCGCTAACTTGTGACAAAAAATAAAAAGTTCTATGAACTCACTATGCCCATCAGCGAATACCTTAGGGTGTGTACTTTCCGAAATGGGGTCATTTGTGGGGTGTTTTGTACTGTCTGGCCATTGTAGAACCTCAGGAAACATGACAGGTGCTCAGAAAGTCAGAGCTGCTTCAAAAAGCGGAAATTCACATTTTTGTACCATAGTTTGTAAACGCTATAACTTTTACCCAAACCATTTTTTTTTTACCCAAACATTTTTTTTTTATCAAAGACATGTAGAACAATAAATTTAGAGCAAAATTTCTATATGGATCTCGTTTTTTTTGCAAAATTTTACAACTGAAAGAGAAAAATGTCATTTTTTTGCAAAAAAATCTTTAAATTTCGATTAATAACAAAAAAAGTAAAAATGTCAGCAGCAATGAAATACCACCAAATGAAAGCTCTATTAGTGAGAAGAAAAGGAGGTAAAATTCATTTGGGTGGTAAGTTGCATGACCGAGCAATAAACGGTGAAAGTAGTGTAGGTCAGAAGTGTAAAAAGTGGCCTGGTCTTTCAGGGTGTTTAAGCTATAGGGGCTGAGGTGGTTAATGCACTGACCGCATCTCACCTGTGTATGAACTAATAACAGGTGCCGTTAATAATATGGCGCATGAACCCCTGCCCAGGTGCCAAAACGCGCGATTCGCATCATCACGGAGCGTCAGGACGTGGCACCATCGTGGCACATGCTCATGAGATCAGGCGCACAGTGGCAGCCACATTAGGTGAGGGCGGCTGAACTGGCAATAAAGAGGATAGATGTAAAAACACACAGGGGGGCGGCTGAAATGCTTGAATACATAATAGAAGCAAGGGTTTAACCACCTCAGCCCCCAGTGCTTAAACACCCTGAAAGACCAGGCCACTTTTTACACTTCTGACCTACACTACTTTCACCGTTTATTGCTCGGTCATGCAACTTACCACCCAAATGAATTTTACCTCCTTTTCTTCTCACTAATAGAGCTTTCATTTGGTGGTATTTCATTGCTGCTGACATTTTTACTTTTTTTGTTATTAATCGAAATTTAACGATTTTTTTGCAAAAAAATGACATTTTTCACTTTCAGTTGTAAAATTTTGCAAAAAAAACGACATCCATATATAAATTTTGCTCTAAATTTATTGTTCTACATGTCTTTGATTAAAAAAAAATGTTTGGGTAAAAAAAAAATGGTTTGGGTAAAAGTTATAGCGTTTACAAACTATGGTACAAAAATGTGAATTTCCGCTTTTTGAAGCAGCTCTGACTTTCTGAGCACCTGTCATGTTTCCTGAGGTTCTACAATGCCCAGACAGTACAAACACCCCACAAATGACCCCATTTCGGAAAATACACACCCTAAGGTATTCGCTGATGGGCATAGTGAGTTCATAGAACTTTTTATTTTTTGTCACAAGTTAGCGGAAAATGATGATTTTTTTCTTTTTTTTTTTTTTTCTTACAAAGTCTCATATTCCACTAACTTGTGACAAAAAATAAAAACTTCCATGAACTCACTATGCCCATCACGAAATACCTTGGGGTCTCTTCTTTCCAAAATGGGGTCACTTGTGGGGTAGTTATACTGCCCTGGCATTCTAGGGGCCCAAATGTGTGGTAAGGAGTTTGAAATCAAATTCTGTAAAAAATGACGAGTGAAATCCGAAAGGTGCTCTTTGGAATATGGGCCCCTTTGCCCACCTAGGCTGCAAAAAAGTGTCACACATCTGGTATCTCCGTATTCAGTAGAAGTTGGGGAATGTGTTTTGGGGTGTCTTTTTACATATACCCATGCTGGGTGAGATAAATATCTTGGTCAAATGCCAACTTTGTATAAAAAAATGGGAAAAGTTGTCTTTTGCCAAGATATTTCTCTCACCCAGCATGGGTATATGTAAAAAGACACCCCAAAACACATTCCCCACCTTCTCCTGAGTACGGAGATACCAGATGTGTGACACTTTTTTGCAGCCTAGATGGGCAAAGGGGCCCACATTCCAAAGAGCACCTTTCGAATTTCACTCGTCATTTTTTACAGAATTTGATTTCAAACTCCTTACCACACATTTGGGCCCCTAGAATACCAGGGCAGTATAACTACCCCACAAGTGACCCCATTTTGGAAAGAAGAGACCCCAGGGTATTCGCTGATGGGCATAGTGAGTTCATGGAAGTTTTTATTTTTTGTCACAAGTTAGTGGAATATGAGACTTTGTATGAAAAAAAAAAAAAAAATCATCATTTTCCACTAACTTGTGACAAAAAATAAAAAATTCTAGGAACTCGCCATGCCCCTCACGGAATACCTTGGGGTGTCTTCTTTCCAAAATGGGGTCACTTGTGGGGTAGTTATACTGCCCTGGCATTTTCCAGGGGCCCTAATGTGTGGTAAGTAGGTAAATGACCAGTGAAATCCGAAAGGTGCTCTTTGGAATGTGGGCCCCTTTGCCCACCTAGGCTGCAAAAAAGTGTCACACATCTGGTATCGCCGTATTCAGGAGACGTTGGGGAATGTGTTTTGGGGTGTCTTTTTACATATACCCATGCTGGGTGAGATAAATATCTTGGTCAAATGACAACTTTGTATAAAAAAATGGGAAAAGTTGTCTTTTGCCAAGATATTTCTCTCACCCAGCATGGGTATATGTAAAATGACACCCCAAAACACATTCTCCACCTTCTCCTGAGTACGGAGATACCAGATGTGTGACACTTTTTTGCAGCCTAGGTGGGCAAAGGGGCCCATATTCCAAAGAGCACCTTTCGGATTTCACTCGTCATTTTTTACAGAATTTGATTTCAAACTCCTTACCACACATTTGGGCCCCTAGAATGCCAGGGCAGTATAACTACCCCACAAGTGACCCCATTTTGGAAAGAAGAGACCCCAGGGTATTCGCTGATGGGCATAGTGAGTTCATGGAAGTTTTTATTTTTTGTCACAAGTTAGTGGAATATGAGACTTTGTATGAAAAAAAAAAAAAAAAAATCATTTTCCACTAACTTGTGACAAAAAATAAAAAATTCTAGGAACTCGCCATGCCCCTCACGGAATACCTTGGGGTGTCTTCTTTCCAAAATGGGGTCACTTGTGGGGTAGTTATACTGCCCTGGCATTTTCCAGGGGCCCTAATGTGTGGTAAGTAGGTAAATGACCAGTGAAATCCGAAAGGTGCTCTTTGGAATGTGGGCCCCTTTGCCCACCTAGGCTGCAAAAAAGTGTCACACATCTGGTATCGCCGTATTCAGGAGACGTTGGGGAATGTGTTTTGGGGTGTCTTTTTACATATACCCATGCTGGGTGAGAGAAATATCTTGGCAAAAGACAACTTTTTCCATTTTTTTATACAAAGTTGGCATTTGACCAAGATATTTATCTCACCCAGCATGGGTATATGTAAAATGACACTCCAAAACACATTCCCCAACTTCTCCTGAGTACGGCGATACCAGATGTGTGACACTTTTTTGCAGCCTAGATGCGCATAGGGGCCCAAATTCCTTTTAGGAGGGCATTTTTAGACATTTGGATACCAGACTTCTTCTCACGCTTTGGGGCCCCTAGAATGCCAGGGCAGTATAAATACCCCACATGTGACCCCATTTTGGAAAGAAGACACCCCAAGGTATTCAATGAGGGGCATGGCGAGTTCATAGAAATTTTTTTTTTTTGGCACAAGTTAGCGGAAATTGATATTTTTTATTTTTTTCTCACAAAGTCTCCCGTTCCGCTAACTTGGGACAAAAATTTCAATCTTTCATGGACTCAATATGCCCCTCACGGAATACCTGGGGGTGTCTTCTTTCCGAAATGGGGTCACATGTGGGGTATTTATACTGCCCTGGCATTCTAGGGGCCCTAAAGCGTGAGAAGAAGTCTGGAATATAAATGTCTAAAAAATTTTACGCATTTGGATTCCGTGAGGGGTATGGTGAGTTCATGTGAGATTTTATTTTTTGTCACAAGTTAGTGGAATATGTGACTTTGTAAGAAAAAAAAAAAAATTCCGCTAACTTGGGCCAAAAAAAAGACTGAATGCAGCCTTACAGAGGGGGGGGGGGGGGATCAATGACAGGGGGGTGATCAATGACAGGGGGGGTGATCAATGACAGGGGGGGTGATCAATGACAGGGGGGTGATCAGGGAGTCTATATGGGGTGATCACCCAACTGTCATTGATCACCCCCCTGTAAGGCTGCATTCAGACGTCCGTATGATTTTTACGGATCCGATCAGTCTATCAGTGGATCCGTAAAAATCATGCGGACATCTGAATGGAGCTTTACAGGGGGGTGATCAATGACAGAGGGGTAATCAATGACAGGGGGGTGATCAGGGAGTCTATATGGGGTGATCACCACAGTCATTGATCACTCCCCTGTAAGGCTGCATTCAGACGTCCGTATGATTTTTACGGATCCGATCAGTCTATCAGTGGATCCGTAAAAATCATGCGGACATCTGAATGGAGCTTTACAGGGGGGTGATCAATGACAGAGGGGTAATCAATGACAGGGGGGTGATCAGGGAGTCTATATGGGGTGATCACCACAGTCATTGATCACTCCCCTGTAAGGCTGCATTCAGACGTCCGTATGATTTTTACGGATCCGATCAGTCTATCAGTGGATCCGTAAAAATCATGCGGACATCTGAATGGAGCTTTACAGGGGGGTGATCAATGACAGAGGGGTAATCAATGACAGGGGGGTGATCAGGGAGTCTATATGGGGTGATCACCACAGTCATTGATCACTCCCCTGTAAGGCTGCATTCAGACGTCCGTATGATTTTTACGGATCCTATCAGTCTATCAGTGGATCCGTAAAAATCATGCGGACATCTGAATGGAGCTTTACAGGGGGGTAATCAATGACAGGGGTGTAATCAATGACAGGGGGGTGATCAGGGAGTCTATATGGGGTGATCAGGGGCTAATAAGGGGTTAATAAGTGACGGGGGGGGGTGTAGTGTAGTGTAGTGGTGCTTGGTGGGACTTTACTGAGCTACCTGTGTCCTCTGGTGGTCGATCCAAACAAAGGGGACCACCAGAGGACCAGGTAGCAGGTATATTAGACGCTGTTATCAAAACAGCGTCTAATATACCTGTTAGGGGTTAAAAAAATCACATCTCCAGCCTGCCAGCGAACGATCGCCGCTGGCAGGCTGGAGATCCACTCGCTTACCTTCCGATCCTGTGAACGCGCGCGCCTGTGTGCGCGCGTTCACAGGAAATCTCGCGTCTCGCGAGAGGACGCACCGGCGCGTCCACCCAGAACAACAGGACCGCCGCAAAGACGCAATCCTGCGTACGGCGGTCCTGAGGTGGTTAAACGCTATAGTCTTGCATAATGAATGAATTGGTAAAGCAAGTATAAATAACATAGTTGTGAAATGTGATTTCATAAATAAATGCCCAAAGTACATGATTAAAGGGCTTCTGTCACCCCACTAAAGTCTTTTTTTTTTTTTTGCCTACTTATAATCCCTATACTGCGATATATCAATATATAATGCTATTACACATTTTGGTTCAGTAGTTAATTCAAAAAACGGACTTTTATAATATGCAAATTACCTGTCTACCAGCAAGTAGGGCGGCTACTTGCTGGTAGCAGCCGCATCCTCCTTTCATAAAGACGCCCCCTCCTCATGTTGAATGACAGGGCCAGCGAATGCTATCGTCCTTTGGCTGGCCCTGACTGCATTCAAAATCTGGCGCCTGCGCCGTACCTGTCTTCAGTCGACGCAGGCGCACTGAGAGGAGGACGCTCGCTCGGCCGCTCCATCCTCATTGCGCCTGCGCCGATGACGTCACATCTACAGCCGTCGCAGGCGCACTGAGGAAGGAGCGGCCGAGCGAGCGTCCTCCTCTCAGTGTGCCTGCGCCGACTGAAGACAGGTACGGCGCAGGCGCCAGATTTTGAATGCAGACAGGGCCAGCCAGAGGACGATAGCGTTCGCAGGCCCTGTCAATCAACATGAGGAGGAGGGGTCTTTATAAAAGGAGGATGCGGCTGCTACCAGCACGTAGCCGCCCTATTTGCTGGTAGCAAGGTAATTTGCATATTATAAAAGTCTGTTTTTTTTATTAACTACTGAACCAAAATGAGTAATAGCATTATATATTGATATATATAATATATATAATGTATAGGGATTATAAGTAGCCAAAAAAATAAAAAAGACTTTAGTGGGGTTACAGAAGCCCTTTAAAGAGCAATTGATAAATTTTATAACAAAGTGAATACCATAATCATAATAAGTCAATATGTAAGTACTAAGTATCATATAAGCCTAATAGACAAAAACAAAAAGTGAAAAAGTGAGAGCAATGAAAAAATGTGAAAATTGAAATATGCTAAATATAAAAAATTAGAAAGTGATAAAAAGTGAAAAATGAAAACATAAAAAAAGGTAAATATATATCAAAATTAAATAAATATTATGAGTAATAATAAAAAATATAAAAAAATAATCCAGGGTGGGCCATTTATATGGATACACCTTAATAAAATGGGAATGGTTGGTGATATTAACTTCCTGTTTGTGTCACATTAGTGTATAAAATGTGTTCAATGTGCTGCCCATTGTGTTGGATTGTCAATGCAACCCTCTTCTCCCACTCTTCACACACTGATAGCAACACCGCAGGAGAAATGCTAGCACAGGCTTCCAGTATCCGTAGTTTCAGGTGCTGCATGTCTCGTATCTTCACAGCATAGACGATTGCCTTCAGATGATACGAGATGTGCAGCACCTGAAACTACGGAAACTGGAAGCCTGTGCTAGCATTTCTCCTGCAGTGTTGCTATCAGTGTGTGAAGAGTGGGAGAAGAGGGTTGCATTGACAATCCAACACAATGGACAGCACATTGAACACATTTTATAAGTGGTCAGAAACTTGTAAATAACTCATGAAAAAATAAAGTTACGTTAAAACCAAGCACACCATTGTTTTTCTTGTGAAATTCACAATAAGTTTGATGTGTCACATGACCCTCTTCCTATTGAAAAAACAAAAGTTGGATTCAAAATGGCCGACTTCAAAATGGCCGCCATGGTCGCCACCCATCTTGAAAAGTTTCCCCCCCTCACATATACTAATGTGCCACAAACAGGAAGTTAATATCACCAACCATTCCCATTTTATTAAGGTGTATCCATATAAATGGCCCACCCTGTAGAATAAAAGATATATGAAAGAATGGTGAAATAAGAAAGAAGTGAACAAGAGTGATGTGCGAAGAAAAGCTCAAAAAACTATTAGATAATAATTTAATAAAGCAGGTGGATGATAAATATCAGTGTATATAAAGCTAGATGACAACTAGCTCAGTTTCATACATCTCTGTCGGCCATACCACCACATTTCCACCCTTGTCGGTGGGTTTAAAAACCACACCTTTTAATTCCCGTAATTGTCTAAGTGCATGTCTCTGTTCTTTATTAAGGTTGTCATATTGTCATTTGCTGGAAAGTTGATATAACTCCTGCACTGCCAGTTTGACAGCAGAGCAGAGCTGAGAGACAAGGGTCGAAATGTGGTTGACCGCCGCAAAAAAATGGGTGAAATTTAGATGCACCTACCTTCTGTTCCAGCAGTAGTGCTTCTAATGTTCGGAGTGCCTCCAATTCCTCTGGGACTGTAAAAGTATCATCAACATTACTTTTGGAAAAATGTTTCTTGAAAATAAATTTTCTAGCAAACAAAAATGTGTCCTTAATTGCAGTAAAATTGTCATAAGTGGCCACTGGACTGAAAGATAGACCCAGAGATAAAACCTCCAACTGGGATTCTGACAATTGGATGTTGGATAAATTGATTACCTTCCCCGTTCCTGGAGTCTCCAGAGTTGTTATATTTCCTCTTGAGTTGTGTACGTGGTTGCAATATCTCCTGTCCATTCATCAACGCCACTTGTGGTCGCTGTGACGAATTGCTATAGGATGAAATTGACGAGCCAGTTAATGCCTAATTTTTGGAGCCTGTACTGGCCTACAGTAAAGTTTGTATCCAGTGACCGCCTAATTTACCTCCAGCCACATAATCACAAGTTCTTCTCTGTCAGATGAATGCCTAATTTCTGGGGCCTGTACTCCAGTGGCCTACAGTTAAATTTTTATCCAGTGACTGCCAGCCACATCAGCACAAGTTCTTTTTTTGTCAGGTGAATGCCTAATTTTTGGGGCCCATACTCCCGTGGCCTAAAATAAAATCTTTCTAGGCTCCAGCAGAGCACATTTTTGACAGTTTCCATTTAAGACGCATAAAAATGGCCTCTGATTAAAATCTTTTTTTTTTGTGGGAATGTTTGCCAATGATCCCCCTCTGGTATGTCACTGTCCATGTTGTGGGACTATTTGTGCACTCATAGTAAGTATTTGGTGGCTGAAAATATGACCTGAAGGTTTTTCAGGTTCGCCTGCCATTAAAGTCAATGGGGCCCGCTGAGAACGCGCGGTTCGCAAACATTTGATCGCGTTCGCGAACCGTCCCGGCCGATGTTCGTCCATCACTACTCACTTGTTCATTACTGATGTGACAGCACACATCTGAACTAATTCAGCTTGACAGCACCAAATACCATATGTTTTCCAAAACTGAAGAAAAAGACATACCAAAAACAGAACAATGGGGCACTTGTACAGCAGTATTATTGGAGTATAAATACAAGTAGTAGGCAAAGTTTTCAAGTATATCACAGAGGAGGCTTTTCCCAAAGGCTGTATATAGGGGAGGGGTACTATGGTGGTTCCTGAGTCTCTTTCCATAGATACAAGCAATCTTTCCAATTGCCCAAAGATGTGCAATTTCTTTTAATGTCTTTGCAATGTCCAACTCCAGGGTGCAGTCCTAGATTGGATAGGTAGTGTGTCTCAGTAGTGTGGCAGGTGCCAGAAGCAATATAACCCAAACCATGTTCAGTAAAGTCTACAGCCCTATGCGTACATTACCTTTACTGTCTTTGTCCAAGCACTATCGCTTTACAATACTCAACCTTCTGCAAAATTCAATGCTTCTTTCCCTTTTCACTCACAGGGATGGTGTTTTCCTGGAGAAGAATTATTTTCTCTCGTTTCAGCTTGTTTGGTTTACAAACTAGCAACCACATGCACTTTCTCGCTCTAGGATGACTTGTCAGGAAAATAATTCTAGCCAGGTCAATGTCGGGCCAGCGCACAACACCTGGAAACTATTACTAAGGTTTGTGCATTAAAGAGTTTGTCCTGGTTTTTACTATTGATGACCTATCCTCAGGATAGGTCATCAATATAAGCTGTATGAGGAGATGGTGCACGCTGCGTACGTGGCATCTCTCTTCCTGTTCACCATTGCGGTCTATGGTCTTTGCCATAGACAGCAGCAGCGGACAGGAAGTAGTGTATGCACTACTTTTTTGCGGTGTGGAGGCACGGACAGAAAACCCCACGGAAACACTCCGTGGGGTTCTGTGCCTCAGTTCCACACAGGACCTTCCGGATTGAGGATCCAGTCAAGTGAATTGGTCCACATCCGTGATGCGGGGTGCACGCAGCTGGTGCCCACATATTGTGGACACAATATGGGCACGGCCGTGTGCATGAGACCATATGGTGCTAGGTTCTAACAGCTCCAGGGCATGCCAACGAGTCCTGATATTCATGAGCTTCTGGCTTTCTCTGCCCTCCTGCCAATAATTGACAGTTTTATTTCCCACTAAATTATTTGCAGGGGTTGAGGCAAAGAAAATCAGGATCTCATGAATATTTAGACTTGTTGGCATTTGCTGGAGCTGTTTAATACAAGATTTTAGCAAAATTAAGTCAATTAAAGAAAGTGACCCATCATTTTGCTAAGGGGATACTCTTACTCTTACTAGTTTAGGCCTCATGCACGGGCAACATCCGTGCGGCGGCCAGGATGGATCGAGACCCATTCAACTTGAATGGGTCCATGATCCGTCCGCACTGTAAAAAAATAGAACATTTTCTATTTTTTTGCGGTGCGTAGGCACGGACAGAAACACCACGGAAGCACACTCATGGTCATGGCAAAGGCCGTGTTCATGAGGCCTTATGCTGGCCTTAGGACACCATAACTGGTGACAGATTCTTTTTTTAAGGGAATTGTCTCACAATCATCATTCATCACTTATTCAAAGTAATAAATGTCTAATCATTGGGGTCCCACCTCTGGCACTCACACTACTTACTAGAATGAGGGTCCCAACCTCCTCCTCACCTCTTAGGCTCCATTCACACGTCCGTGGTGTGTTGCGGACCCGCAAATTGCGGATCCGCAACACACCCGCCCGGCACCCCTATAGAAATGCCTATTCTTGTCAGCAAGCTGCGGACAAGAATAGGACATGTTCTATCTTTTGCGGAGCTGAAGATCGGGGCCGCGCTCCGCAAATGCAGATGCTGACAGCACACTGTGTGCTGTCCGCATCCATTTCGTCCCCATAGAAAATGAATGGGTCCGCACCTGTTCCGCAAAATTGCGGAACGAATGCGGACCCATTTGCAGACGTGTGAATGGAGCCTTACAGTGTAACTGGTGAGAATGAGTTTTAATTGAGTGGTGGCAAATAACAAAGTGGGACTCCACAGACGAATAGTGTTCGGCTGTTTCCATCAGCCACATAAATATTGACTAGAGTGGCAAAGCGCATGCTCAACTAGCACTCCATTAAAACGGCATGGCTGCAGTGAGGAGGAATGGGGGGCTTAATTCATCCACTCTAGTGACCAATTTGGGCTACAGAAGTTGAATGAGCTAAAGCCTTTTTGAAGGAGTTGTACCATAAAAAATAATCTACATTTTCCAAAACAGCTCCTCGATTTGAATACTTTTGTAATTGCATATAATTAAAAATGTATTATAGCCTGTGAGTTATTCAATACAATGTACCTGTATAGCGCCACCTGCTGTTTGTTATTTTCCTTTTCCTGTATCTCCAGTAAGAAACTGTGTTAGTTACAGGGAAAGAACTGCAGCAAAAAGGACCTTTCCCCTGAGAAAGAACATGCCCCCTGAGCTGCCAGTCTGAAATAAATCTAGCAGAACAATTGGAGCAATGAATGGGGAGATCTCTAGATCCATGTGAGGTAAAGGACTGGTTCTAGCTTTGTTAGAAAGAGATTGTCATGTACTATATGATCTCTTTAAAGGGGTTATCCCACTTCGCCTTTTCATACTTACCTGCTGCCAGCTCCGTTCACTTCCTGGATTCTGGCTGGGGGCCAGTCTTCTCCCGGCCGGGCCACGCGCTGGACTGAATGCACACGCCGCCGCGCATGCGCCATGGTGACTTATTCCTGGCCAGTATAGTACAGAGCCGGCGTGCGCAGCTCTGTACTATTCTGGCCAGGAAGAAGTCACCATCACGCATGCGCGGCAGTGTGCGCGTTCAGGACAGCGAGCGGCCCGGCCGGGAGAAAAGAAGGCGTCTTCTGCGCAAGCGCGGCCATTCTGGAGAAGAGCGGTGGCCGTAACCAGGATGACAACAATGAGGTAAGTGGGGATGAATTTTCTCCTAAATGGTGGGAATTGGTTAATCAAATATATTTACAAAAATGATCACTGTCAAATCATTAGTAGATTTAACAGTGATCATTATGATGGGAATACCCCTTTAAGCACAACTTAGTGAGTTCATGACAAATGAAGACTTCATTATTGGTCCAATGGTATTAAGGATCAGGTTTAAACTCCAAACAGTATTGTTTAGCCTTTTACAAAGCTCTAAAATTGCCATGCAGTCCCAATCCAGCAATCAAATCCAATCACCTGTGCACAATTCTGCTCTGTTCCAGTGAACATCTGGCCTCTGGTCACATTGAGGTGGAACATGAATGTCCTGCATCTTTACAACGAAGATGTCATGACTGCATTCTTCTTCTTTGTGTATTGATGTAGAAAACAGGTCACCTGGGCTGCTGGTGGGAAAGGATGAGGCCCATAAACAGATAGACCTGCATTCTATATGCACATCATTTGATTATCTCTTTTTATTTTTTATTTTAGGATTTAATGATCTGGAAACCCTGATACTCTGGTATGTAACATTTAGTCCAATAATAGGTTGATAGAAATGTAGGGTCCATGAGGTGACTCCTGAATTCTATAATTAAATCTCTTGCTGACATTTCAATGGGTACTTCACCAGCTGCAGATAAATATCCACAAGCATATTTTTACAGTACTTTATAGAAAATACAAGATATACAGAGGGGCAACTTAAAGCCCCAGGGCACCAATCATAATTTATAGAACCACACTTGTCAACTTGTAAGTAGGTATTGTTCATCATGTCATGGGACAAAAAATTGGAGGATCTTCTTACAGCCGGTTCAGACCTGAGCGTTTTACAGCACGTTCCTACGCGCTGTAAAACGCTCAACAAGGAGAAATCAATGCTTCCCTATCGGCATGGTTCTCACCTGAGCGTTTTACAGCGCGTACGATCGCGCTGTAAAACGCCCGACGCCCCAAGAAGTTCAGGAGCTTCTTTGGGGTGTAGTGTCGCGCGTTCCCGTACATAGACTTCCTTGAACGCGTGACAATGGGCGTTCGCATACTTACGGAGCCGCGTATGTCAGACGCCCGGAGAATCGCGCATACAGAGCGCTCAGGTCGGTACGCTCAGGTCTGAACCGGCTGTCAGCCTTGAGTGCTATGTGTGACTCCCTACTCTAGGATGGAGGAAGGAACCAGGCGGACATGTAGTACCCCAGACCAGGGGGTACAAAAAATTGTTTATATTGCTATGTGATTATTTTACTGTTTGTTTCCTGGCCATAACTACCAGCAATGAAAGGTTAACCACCCTGTTTCTCTAATATTGGTAAGAGAGGGCTGCATCTGCTTCCTGCCAGGAGGTGAAGTTCCTATCCAGAGATAGACTGGAGAGGAAGCAAGTTGCAGAGCTCCTACTCCTGTTACCTAATCTCAAGAGGGAACCATCCCAAAATGTAAAGCCTTGAGATTCCAGACAGCAGAGTGAACTACTACCATCAACATTGAAGATACGGCTGCAAGGTGAGGGATTACAGCCAAGACACCCATCACCAAACCACCACTAGGCCAGTATCACCTAAGTGCTGAATTGCCATCAACCAAATCAACCATCTTCCAAATCTTTTGTTGGTTCCAGAGAAGAATTGCACTAAATGCCTGCTGCTACTGTATGTATTTAAAGTTCTACGCTGCACTTAAAAAAAAAAATTTGTTACATTTAACTCTGTCCTTGTTTTTCAGCACTATATTTCCACTGCACCATTCCACAGGGAGCAATGGCCTAAGGGAGTACACCGTGACACAGCACTCCATCAGGGCGACTACCACTCCCATCCTCTACACTGGTCCTCAGGGGTCGCTGCTGACACAGTTGTAACTTAAACAAAGCATTTTTTACTTGAGTCATATGGGGTAACAAGCTTATGGTTAAACTTGCATCATTCTTTGACAGGCAACAGGGTTAGTGGTAACAATTTCTCAGTGAGGGCACAGGCTTAGTTATAGGCAACAGGATAACTTTGAACAATGGGGGAGATATATCAAGACTGGTGCATCCATACACCAGTCTTGATCTCCCTGAACTGGCATGAGTGTCGCCTAATTTATTAAAAGGCAGAAGCCTGTTAACAAATCAGGCACATCTCTGCCCTGCTGTGCACCAGAAACTGAAGTCTAGTTGACAACCCTGGCCCCAGCAGATTTAAAGAGGCACTGTACTTTCACACAATTTGGTTTAATAAAGAATGGTGTAATTAGCAAATTTCAAAATCACTTCATTCAAAATCTGCCAGCATCTACCTTAAAAAAGCTGTAAAATTATGGCAACTAGGGGTCTCACTTCCACCTAACCTGCAGTTCAAGACAGTTTACAGGAAATGGGGATCTGTCAGAGCTAGTTGAGCTCCTGACTCTGATTTGTGTGTGTAAGTATGATCTCCCACCCCTTTTATCAGCTTTTCGAGGTCCCTAGAAGAAAACAACCATAGTGAAAGTGAGGGAAGTGAGGTCACTGCACACAGTAGTGTCACTACCAGAGCTTTGGGACGTTCTCACAGCTCTGTTTCTCCACCCCTGTGATGATGTCACTACTAGAGCTGGGAGGAGTTCTTACTGCTCTGTTTACTTTTGGTTTCCTTCCTCCCAGCTGTTCCTCATGCGTTTGATTTCCCTCTCTTTATATCACCCCTCCTCCTATTGTAGGGCGAGGATTATAGTTCTCATTTCAGTTGTAGCTCTTGCTTTAGTATCTTCACTTGTAGCTATCAGTTCACTGGACCTGTGTTCTGCGTCCGGTCAGTAGCTCTTTTACTGTGTATACTACAGGGAGTGCAGAATTATTAGGCAAGTTGTATTTTTGAGGATTAATTTTATTATTGAACAACAACCATGTTCTCAATGAACCCAAAAAACTCATTAATATCAAAGCTGAATATTTTTGGAAGTAGTTTTTAGTTTGTTTTTAGTTTTAGCTATTTTAGGGGGATATCTGTGTGTGCAGGTGACTATTACTGTGCATAATTATTAGGTAACTTAACAAAAAACAAATATATACCTATTTCAATTATTTATTTTTACCAGTGAAACCAATATAACATCTCAACATTCACAAATATACATTTCTGACATTCAAAAACAAAACAAAACAAATCAGTGACCAATATAGCCACCTTTCTTTGCAAGGACACTCAAAAGCCTGCCATCCATGGATTCTGTCAGTGTTTTGATCTGTTCACCATCAACATTGCGTGCAGCAGCAACCACAGCCTTCCAGACACTGTTCAGAGAGGTGTACTGTTTTCCCTCCTTGTAAATCTCACATTTGATGATGGACCACAGGTTCTCAATGGGGTTCAGATCAGGTGAACAAGGAGGCCATGTCATTATATTTTCTTCTTTTATACCCTTTCTTGCCAGCCACGCTGTGGAGTACTTGGACGCGTGTGATGGAGCATTGTCCTGCATGAAAATCATGTTTTTCTTGAAGGATGCAGACTTCTTCCTGTACCACTGCTTGAAGAAGGTGTCTTCCAGAAACTGGCAGTAGGACTGGGAGTTGAGCTTGACTCCATCCTCAACCCGAAAAGGCCCCACAAACTCATCTTTGATGATACCAGCCCAAACCAGTACTCCACCTCCACCTTGCTGGCGTCTGAGTCGGACTGGAGCTCTCTGCCCTTTACCAATCCAGCCACGGGCCCATCCATCTGGCCCATCAAGACTCACTCTCATTTCATCAGTCCATAAAACCTTAGAAAAATCAGTCTTGAGATATTTCTTGGCCCAGTCTTGACGTTTCAGCTTGTGTGTCTTGTTCAGTGGTGGTCGTCTTTCAGCCTTTCTTACCTTGGCCATGTCTCTGAGTATTGCACACCTTGTGCTTTTGGGCACTCCAGTGATGTTGCAGCTCTGAAATATGGCCAAACTGGTGGCAAGTGGCATCTTGGCAGCTGCACGCTTGACTTTTCTCAGTTCATGGGCAGTTATTTTGCGCCTTTGTTTTTCCACACGCTTCTTGCGACCCTGTTGACTATTTTGAATGAAACGCTTGATTGTTCGATGATCACGCTTCAGAAGCTTTGCAATTTTAAGAGTGCTGCATCCCTCTGCAAGATATCTCACTATTTTTGACTTTTCTGAGCCTGTCAAGTCCTTCTTTTGACCCATTTTGCCAAAGGAAAGGAAGTTGCCTAATAATTATGCACACCTAATATAGGGTGTTGATGTCATTAGACCACACCCCCTCTCATTACAGAGATGCACATCACCTAATATGCTTAATTGGTAGTAGGCTTTCGAGCCTATACAGCTTGGAGTAAGACAACATGCATAAAGAGGATGATGTGGTCAAAATACTCATTTGCCTAATAATTCTGCACGCAGTGTATTGTTGCTCACATACAGCCGTGACATTATAATCCACCAAAACCGTCCTTTTTTGACATGGATCCGCTTTCTGGCCTGGTTGACCGCATGCAGGGTCTTTCTTTGGAAGTAGCGGATCTCCGTCAATCTATGACTCAGCTTCAAGCATTGGGCTCTGCTCCGGCTCATGGAGTCTGCTGCGAGCCAAAGGTCTCACTTCCGGAAACGTTCTCTGGGGGCAGTGAGAATTTTGTTCGCTTCAGAGAGGCATGCAAACTCCATTTTTGCTTGTGTCCCCACTCCTCTGGTAAGGAGGAGCAGAGGGTGAGGATTGTCATCTCCCTGCTCAGGGGTAATGCTCAGACTTGGGCTTTTTCGCTGCCATCAGGGGATCCCTCCCTTCGATCCGTGGAAAGATTTTTTGTGGCCCTGGGGCAGATTTATGATGACCCGGATCGTGTTGCTCTGGCCGAATCTAACTTACGTGTTTTATGCCAGAACAAACTGTCTGCGGAGCTTTATTGTTCTGAATTTCGGAGATGGGCAGCTGATTCGGGTTGGAATGATGCTGCACTCCGGAGTCAGTTCTGTCATGGTCTCTCAGAGAGATTGAAAGATGCGTTTGCTTTCCATGAGAGACCAACGTCCTTAGAGTCTGCCATGTCATTGGCGGTACGCCTTGACAGGCGTCTAAGAGAAAGAAACGAGACCTCTCTGTCCAGCCATTGTCAGTCTAGGGGCAGTGGTGCGGACTCATTCAGTGTGCAGGGGCCTCATCCTGTCTCGCTCCCCTCTGAGGAGGAGCCCATGCAGCTAGGTCGACTTGCCCCTGATAAAAGAGGATTTAGTCCTCAGAGTATGGTGTGTTTTTGTTGTGGGGGCATAGCTCATTTGGCAAATGTTTGTCCCTCTAGGAGATTCTTGAACTGTACTAAGAGCGATAATAAGAGAAAAACCTCAAAAGGTAAATCATCAAATTCTGCTTCATCTGCTACTTTGGGCAAAGTTGATGTAGGAATTGATGCTTTTCCTCTGACCTGCAGTTCCCGTTTTCTCCTGTCTGCCAGGGTGGCGCTAGAGAGCAAAGTCATTTCTTGTGAGATTTTTGTCGATAGTGGAGCGGCCGTCAATCTTATTGACACTCAATTTGTAGCCATGCATGGTTTTCAGGTTTGCACATTAGAAAAGGATATACCTGTTTTTGCTATTGACTCTGCTCCACTCTCACAGAGATCTCTGAAGGGCATTGTTCACAATATCCGACTAGCTGTAGGTGACACTCATGTGGAGGATATATCTTGTTTTGTCCTTAACGGATTGCCTTCTCCTCTAGTTTTGGGGTTACCCTGGCTCACTAGACATAACCCCACTATTGATTGGCAAGGAAGGCAAATAAATGAGTGGAGTGACTTTTGTAGAGAGAATTGTCTCACAGCGACTTTTGCAGAGGTGTCTACTAAAACTGTGCCATCATTTCTCTCTGATTTCTCGAACGTGTTTTCCGAGAGCGGTGTTCAGGAGCTACCTCCTCACCGGGAGTTTGACTGTACCATTAACCTCATTCCCGGCGCCAAGCTGCCAAAAGCACGCCTCTGCAATCTCTCACAACCGGAAAGAATCGCAATGCGAACTTATATCTCCGAGAGTCTCGAGAAGGGGCATATTCGTCCCTCAAAGTCACCTTTGGCCGCGGGTTTTTTTTTTGTTAAAAAAAAAGATGGCTCTCTGAGACCTTGCCTAGATTTTAGGGAGCTGAACCGTATCACGATTCGCGATCCCTATCCCCTTCCTCTTGTTGGGGCCAAGGTGTTTTCCAAATTGGATTTGAGAGGCGCGTACAACCTGGTCAGGGTCAGAGAGGGGGATGAATGGAAAACGGCCTTTAATACCCCTAACGGGCATTTCGAGAATCTCGTTATGCCTTTCGGCCTGATGAATGCTCCGGCCGTCTTTCAGCATTTTGTTAATAGTATTTTCTACCATTTAATGGGGAAATTTGTATTGGTGTATCTTGATGATATTTTGATTTTTTCCCCTGATGTTCAGACCCATCAGGATCATCTTTTTCAGGTTCTGCAGATTCTGCGGGAAAATAAATTGTACGCCAAGCTGGAGAAATGTCTTTTTATGGTATCGGAGATTCAATTTCTGGGTTTTCTCCTGGTTTTCTGCTTCTGGTTTTCGCATGGATCCGGAGAAGGTCCGTGCTGTACTTGAGTGGGAGCTTCCTGAGAATCAGAAGGCATTGATGCGCTTTCTGGGTTTTGCAAACTATTACAGAAAGTTAATTTTGAATTATTCCTCTGTTGTCAAACCCCTTACTGACATGACAAAAAAGGGGGCGGATTTTTCCTCTTGGTCGGAGGAGACGCTTGCAGCCTTTTCTAAGATTAAAGAGAGTTTTGCGTCTGCTCCCGTCTTGGTGCATCCCGATGTTTCCTTACCTTTTATTGTTGAGGTGGATGCTTCCGAGGTGGGTGTGGGTGCGGTTTTGTCCCAGGGCCCTTCTCCTGCCAAATGGCGACCCTGTGCCTTTTTCTCTAAAAAACTCTCCCCGGCAGAGAGAAACTATGATGTGGGAGATAGGGAGTTGTTGGCCATCAAGTTGGCTTTCAAGGAATGGCGCCATTGGTTGGAGGGGGCCAGGCACCCTATCACCGTTTTTACCGACCATAAGAATCTGGCATACTTGGAGTCGGCCAGGCGTATGAATCCGAGACAGGCCAGATGGTCTCTGTTCTTCTCCAGATTCAATTTTGTTGTTACATTCCGACCTGGGATAAAAAATGTGAAGGCTGAGGCTCTCTCTCGCTGTTTTCCGGGAGGAGGAAACTCCGAGGACCCGGGTCCCATTTTGGCGGAGGGGGTAGTTGTTTCTGCTCTATATTCCGATTTGGAGGCCGAGGTCCAGGCTGCCCAGACTGAGGCACCTGCCCGTTGTCCTTCTGGGAAGTTGTTCGTGCCTCCTGAGCTATGTCACAAACTCTTTAAGGAGCATCATGATACGGTTCTTGCTGGTCACCCCGGGAGTAGAGCCACGGTAGATCTCATTGCTCGGAGATTTTGGTGGCCGGCTCTTCGTAAGTCGGTGGAGGGTTTTGTGGCTGCTTGTGAGACGTGCGCTCGCGCTAAGGTCCCTCGTTCACGCCCTTCAGGTTCCCTTCTCCCGTTACCCATACCTTCCCGTCCTTGGACACACCTGTCCATGGACTTTATCACGGATCTTCCTCGTTCCTCGGGGAAGTCGGTGATCCTGGTGGTGGTGGACCGTTTTAGTAAGATGGCTCATTTCGTACCTTTCCCTGGTTTACCCAATGCTAAAACGTTGGCGCAAGCTTTTGTCGACCATATTGTTAAATTGCACGGCATTCCCTCTGATATTGTTTCCGATAGAGGCACGCAGTTTGTGTCCAGGTTCTGGAAGGCTTTCTGTTCTCGCCTGGGGGTTCGGCTGTCCTTCTCTTCTGCTTTTCACCCGCAGTCGAATGGTCAGACTGAGCGCCTCAATCAGAATCTGGAGACATATTTGCGCTGTTTTGTGGCAGAGAACCAGGAGGATTGGTGTTCATTTCTCCCTCTTGCTGAGTTTGCTCTGAACAACCGTCGTCAGGAATCTTCTGATAAGTCACCATTCTTTGGTGCATATGGGTTCCATCCGCAGTTTGGGACATTCTCGGTAGGGGCTCTTTCTGGTTTACCTGAGGAGGAGAGATTTTCCTCGTCTTTGTCTACCATTTGGCAAAAGATTCAGAGTAATCTTAAAAAGATGAGTGAGAGGTATAGGCGTGTGGCTGATAAGAGACGTGTGCCTGGTCCGGACCTGAATGTGGGTGATCTGGTGTGGTTGTCTACAAGAAATATTAAACTGAAGGTTCCCTCCTGGAAATTGGGTCCCAAGTTTATTGGGCCTTATAAAATCTTGTCAGTCATCAATCCTGTTGCCTTCCGTCTTGATCTTCCACGGGTTTGGAAGATACATAATGTATTTCACAGATCTCTCTTAAAACCATATGTCCAGCCCACGGTACCCTCCTCTTTGCATCCTCCTCCGATTTTGGTTGATGGCAATCTGGAGTTGGAGGTTTCCAGAATTGTGGACTCTCGCATTGTCCGCGGTTCTCTTCAGAACCTCGTTCATTGGAAGGGTTATGGTCCTGAGGAGAGGATGTGGGTTCCGGTGTCGGACATTAAAGCCACTCGCCTCATCAGGGCATTTCATAGGGCTCATCCTGAGAAGGTGGGTCCTGGGTGTCCGGAGTCCACCCGTAGAGGGGGGGTACTGTCACTACCAGAGCTTTGGGACGTTCTCACAGCTCTGTTTCTCCACCCCTGTGATGATGTCACTACTAGAGCTGGGAGGAGTTCTCACTGCTCTGTTTACTTTTGGTTTCCTTCCTCCCAGCTGTTCCTCATGCGTTTGATTTCCCTCTCTTTATATCACCCCTCCTCCTATTGTAGGGCGTGGATTATAGTTCTCATTTCAGTTGTAGCTCTTGCTTTAGTATCTTCACTTGTAGCTATCAGTTCACTGGACCTGTGTTCTGCTGCAGCAAGCACTCCGGATATTGCCAGCTGTCCTTGGATCCGTCTTCTCTTCGGCTGCAACACCTTCAGCTAAGTGTACAGACATTGTTGTGTACCTGATTATTTTCTGACTGGATCTGAGGTGGCCACGGTTCCCTCCATATACTGAGTAGGGCACCGGTGGCCGTGCCCCTTCCACTATTGTAGGGGTTACAGTGGTCATCAGTCTTAGGCACGTGGGCATGCCATTTGGATCCGGTCATGTGCTTTAGCAGAATAGGGAGAGCTTTGAGGGTCTGACAGGTGTCACCCTTTATCCTCCCTAGTTTGGGTCCGGTCAGTAGCTCTTTTACTGTGTATACTATTGTTGCTCACATACAGCCGTGACAAGTAGTGGCAGACTGCACAGAAGGGAGATGTCCCCTGCTTGTGAATTATTAAGTAAAACTTTATTTTTTATTTTTATTTAAAAACCAAGTTTAAATGACCCCCTTTTCCTAATTTTACATATGAAAATATATAAACAATAAAAAAATAAACATATAATACCCCCTTGTCTGAAAATGTCTGAACTATTAAAATATTAGAAAAATGTTCCTGCATGGTGAATGCCTTTTTTTTTGTCACCTTGCCTCCCCGAAAAAAATTGAATAACAGTTATCAAAAAGTTGTATCTACCACAAAAATGGTACTAATAGAAACTACAGTTCGTCCCGCAAAAAACAAGCCTTCATACAAATCTGTAGACAGAAGTCTAAAAAGTTATAACTGTCAGAAATGGCAATGCAAAGAAACTTTTTTTTTTTACAGATTACAAGTACGGTAATAAATCAAAATAAAAACTATACAAGCTTGGTATTGCAATAATCATATTGAGCAGCAGAATAAGGGTATCGTCATTTTTAGCGCTCATTGAACGTGCTAATGTCAAAACCCTAAAAACCTTGGCGGAATTTTGTTTTGTTTTAAAATTTTTACCCCACGAATAATTTTTTTCCTGTTTTTCAATACAAGACATGGTAAATTAAATGGTGACATAAAAAAATGCACCTTGTTCCAAAAAATAAGCCCTCATATGGCTATGTGAATGGAAAAATAAAAAGGTATGGCTATTAGAATGTGGGGAGGAAAAAGAAAAAAATAAGAAAGAAAATAGGCTCAGTCCTTAAGGGGTTAAAGGGGTGTTCCCATCTCAGACAATTGAGGCATATCAGTAGGATATGCACCCATTGTTTGATAGGTGTGGGTCCCACCTCTGAGACCCACACCTATCTCGTATCCGCAGCCGGTAAAGTAAAAGAGGGTGCACCACATATGTGCAGCCGCTCCACATTAATTTCTATAGGGCCACCAGATGTAAGGTAGCTATTGTATAAGTCAATGTTTGACCCTTTAACTAGGCTTTGAGACACAACTTGGATAATAAATAATCCAGCATCTCATCTGCAGACAGCTGTTTCAGGGTGATTGCCCCTCATTTGCATTCCTTTCTTCCCACAACTCCAGAGGAGTATGTATCGCCTATAAATCTCCGCACACAGACTAAAGCGCTCTTTCCACAAAGAGAGATAGTACCCCCAAATCCTGATTTATGCCTCTCACCCAGTTATGGTTTCATTCACATCATCGTTCAGCCTTTCTGTTCTCCTGCCCCATTTAGGGGCAGGAAAACCTAAAGGACGGATTTGGCACATAACTGAGCCGAACGGAGCCCACCGGCCCCATAGACTATAATGGGGTCCGTTAGGTTTCCGCTGAGAAGAAGATTTTTGAAGCAGAGACAAAAGTTAGAGGCAGAGCTTGCTAAAAATTAAAAAATATAAAAATTCTAATCACCCCCTTTTTGCTAAAATGTAAATAAAAATATGTAAACAATAAAAAAAAACATCATGGGTATAGCGTGTGAAAACACCCACACTATTAAAATATTTTAAAAAAATTCCCATATGGCAAATGGCAAAACGGATAAAAGTCAAAATGGCTGATTTGCTGTTTTTTGGTCGCTTCACCTCCCACAAAAAAATTTTATAAAAATTTGATCAAAACTTACACAACCTAAAATGGTATCATTGAAAAGTACAGATCGCCCTGCAAAAAATGAGCCCTCACACAGCTCCGTACAAATAACCACAAAAAATTTAAAGGGGTCAGAATATACTATGCATATGTAACAAGTCAGTTTTATTGCATAGGAAATGGTGTAAGAAAAAATTTTTGGCATTTTTTTCCCGCTTCCCACCAAATTTTATGAAACTGTAAATGGTGCCATTAGAAACTGCATATCTTCCAGCAAATAACAAGCCCTCATACGTCTATGTGAATGAAAAAATAAAAAAGTTATGGTTTTAGGAAGACTGCAGCAGCATAGTGCCATAAACGAGAGAATTCCTCGCTGACGCTATCTTGCATGGCCTGGATTGTTCTGGACATTTTATAGATGTCTGTTCTTTCAGAGGTACTAGTGGAGGTACTACTTTGGCAGCTGTAGTCTCCGAGACAAAGGTTCTCTGGACTTGGGCCTGGTCTGCAGGTATTCTTACACATGCGCTTCTTGTAGCTCTGCTCACACTAGACTGACCCACTATCTAACCAGGGGGAAGGCTAAGTGCATCACCCAGGTAACCTAATCAGTCTGACAATGTTAACCATATTTTGCCCTTACGTTGCTATTTAGGATACACAGTGCATGTAAAGAAAAGTGGTCTAACAACAAATCACAACATTTAACAGTTCAACATTAAATTAACCATTTTAGTATGAATTAACCCTTTACAGTCAGCCTCTTGGATACTGCAAGTGCAATACATTTATATGGTGTTTTACTACAGTCAGGTCCATAAATATTGGGACATTGACACAATTCTAACATTTTTGCCTCTATACACCACCAGCAATTGATTTGAAATGAAACGAACAAGATGTGCTTTAACTGCAGACTGTCAGCTTTAATTTGAGGGTATTTACATCCAAATCAGGCGCAATAATATGCACTGACTGGGTCAGGTGTAAATGATAGTTAAGAGTTTTGTTTGTGACACCAATTGCAGTGTGCGCAAGTTACAGTCTCAGGGCCCTTTAAGGTGTTGCAACTCACGTACCAGGTGAGGAATGCCAGAGTGGGGTAATGTCTCTGTATAGCAGTAGGTATAATGTTAACGGTGTCTCCTACCTGGGTATGGCTGGACTCCTGGATCCTGGCTCACTTGCAATAAATGAGTGTTGCTAGTAGGAGTAATTGAGGAACTTGGTAGCAGTAAATGAGATCCAGACTTGAAATATAATTCAACTTGTCTTTACTGAAGGCAGCATTAATCCATATGAGATACAGAATTAGTCTTTAGGTCCCAGCAGGTATTTGGCTATGTGTGGCAGGGATCAATATCTCTTCTGCTCCTATCATGTGCCAGGAATATGGCAGGAATCTGTCTTCTGCTCTGTCTATCTTCTGCTGTGTTGGGGACTGACTAGCTGAGGAGGAATTTGGCTTCTCCTGGTCTCTGGATAGTTACTCACAGTTCTGCTCACAGGGAATGGTTCGTCCTGGAGATCTGGAGGTGCTGCTTGCTTGTCAACCAGCTGAGGCTGAAGGCTCAGACTGGGGAAGAAGATCTTTGGCCTCAGCCGAGGCACGATCTGGGCTGGGATCCCTAGAACTGGGAGCTCCTACTTGCACAGCCTTCCCCTAGCCGGGGTGGCTGGCACACTCCCTGAACTTCCTTTCCTCCCCATGAGACAGGACATGGGCCAGCCCACTTCTGCTCATAGAGGGGGAGCTAAACTGGAATGTACTATTCCAGTCTAGATACGCTAAACTGTTACTAAGACCTGCTGAACACGTTGCTGCCACCTGCTGGTGATCATGGAAAATTACAGCAATTACATGTAACAGGCTTATAATGCACATTTGTGAGGATGTGATGTTAAATTACACAAGATGACAAGATAAATACACTTAACATGTTAATCGGATTCAGGTCAGGTGATTGACTTGGCCATTGCATAACATTCCACTTCTTTCCATTAAAAAACTCTTTGATTGCTTTTGCAGTATGCTTTAGGTCATTGTCCATCTGCACTGTGAAGTGCCGTCCAATGAGTTCTGAAGCATTTGGCTGAATATGAGAAGATAGTATTGCCTGAAACACTTCAGAATTCATCCTGCTGCTTTTGTCAGCGGTCACATCATCAATAAATACAAGAGAACCAGTTCCATTGGCAGCCATACATGCCCACGCCATGACACTACCACCACCATGTTTCACTAATGATGTGGTATGCTTAGGATCATGCTCAGTTCCTTTCCTTCTCCATACTCTTCTCTTCCCATCACTCTGGTACAAGTTGATCTTTGTCTCATCTGTCCATAGGATGTTGTTCCAGAACTGTGAAGGCTTTTTTACATGTCGTTTGGCAAACTCTAATCTGGCCTTCCTGTTTTTGAGGCTCACCAATGGTTTACATCTTGTGGTGAACCCTCTGTATTCAGTCTGGTGAAGTTTTCTCTTGATTGTTGACTTTGACACACATACACCTACCTCCTGGAGAGTGTTCTTGATCTGGCCAACTGTTGTGAAGGGTGTTTTCTTCACCAGGGAAATAATTCTTCGGTCACATGAGATTCTTGTCAGGTAAACATTTTGCAAGTGAACTGACCTCTTGCCACCATCCAACAGGATAGTCACAATGCCTGCATTTTTCCATCCATGGACAGCACTAGAGGCGTAACTATAATTCATAGGGCCCCATAGATAAATAAGATTGGGGCCCCACTACCTAATGTAAGAAAATTAAAACAGCAGCATGAGTAGCAAAATTTAAAGGTATGTATAATAAACCATATATGAGAAGACCCATGTTATAGCAAAATGCTAGCATATTGTTATTCAACATGCACAGGCACATTGTTTTGCACCTGACAGGGCCCCCCAAATCTCTGGGCCCCATAGCAAGATCTATGTCTGCTATGGTTATAGCTACACCTATGGACAGCACCCCTTAAGGGATTTGTCATCATCATTATGAGGGTCCTGTGGCAGCCACTGTATTTATGGAGAACCTCTTCCTGTCACTGCTGTTTGTTCTGTGGCTGTCATTGTTATGGGGCTCTTGTGGCAAGCTCTATTAGGGCGGAGGTACCCAATGTACTACCCAGCCTTATTGGCAACTTCACATTTGAATGTTCCTGAAAAAATAACTGCCCTAAACAATGGTTATTAGAATTTTGTATGAATAATATCCTAGTATCATTGCAGCCATCCATCCTTTACAAGGTATTAAGATGCCATCTGAACAAGGTGCAAGTCAGTGGTAATGCACTGAAGAGATACTAATCAGCAGGATTCAGGAATGATGGCAAACTACAGGAAATGTTATAATAATGATAATGCAGAACCCTAAAGGTGTTATGATCAAGATCAACAAACGTTTTCTCAACTTGCACTATTGTTGAACATGGTCAAAATGCTGAATCTTTACCCACTTGGATGCCCTGCAGGGTTTTCGGGTCTGTAACCTCATTGTCTTGTCATCACTCCTTCCTCATGACTGGCTGTTCCTAAAATGCCCCCTCCCGCTCTCTCTCTTTTTTTATTCGTTCTATCCCTGTCAGTGTCACAGTCTCTTGGCTGCCTCAAGCAGAAGAAGGTCAGAATCCCAGAAATCTGCTATATGTGAAGACCAGCAGGTAAGCACAACCTTCTGGTTGGGTAACATCTTAGAATATAAAGGGATACATTAGTCACATAGATGGCAGGATTACATATAGTTATGGTACAGGTCAACAGTTAAATAACTGAAGAGCCACATTTTGCTTTTTTGACGTTTATAGTCGAGATCTTTTCAGTCACAGATAGATTTTTCTTAAACCAGGTCAAAGATTCAATTCAGTGTCCTAACCTTATATTTATATACCTTGGTCAGAGTGGCTAGATGGTACTTCACCTGGTATTTAGCACCTAGGAGACAATCCCTCCTTCCACAGTTTTATTCATGGATATAGGTTTAGACAAATGGTCTTTGTTTATACTGCCTAACTAGGCTACTTACACTGACACATCATAGCAAACTACCAGTGTAGGAGAGATTTGTACTTTTGATACATATAGGATTGTCTAAACTGGATACAATTTGAGCTGACACTCAGCTATGAGAAGTGCATGGTCTGTACTGGCTGTGGACCACTGGGTATAAACAATAATATTTCCATTCAATAACAGCAAGTCAAGATCTTGAAAATAGGGAGCAATTGAAATACAAAGTCTATCAGAGAGTTGCAGAACTTGCAATATATACAATTATTGATCATTGCTTGCATATAATGGTTGAACCTCTTTATGGTCCTCATGGTCATAGTGGCCTACCAGAGGATCCACCAATCTACTTAAGCGCTGCCACAATTGGGGTCACCAAAGGTCCAGAAGAAGACAATCCTACTGTGATTATCTTGGAGCCAATCACTTACCAGTTGGGTCTATTTCTTAAGGGATACTTCACAAAAAATGTATGAGATCTTATGGATGATATGTTTTACATGTTCAATGATAGCAACTAAGATTGTGGTGCTTTTAAAAGTGGATTCTGTATGGATGGAGGGTGGGCTGTTAGAGGTATATCTTTCGGTTATTGATATTAATGGTTCTGAGGCTTAAAGGAATTGTCCCATTAAGGCAGATTATTTCCTATCCTCAAGATATGGGATTAGTGTCTGATAGGCAAGGGTCTGACTTCTGGGGTCCCCTCCGATCACAAGATCAGTGGCCATGTTCTCTGTTTGAATGGAGCTGCAGACAAGCATGTGTGTCCACCATTTCATTCAACTCTATGGGACAGCCGGGGAGAATGGCATACATTCGCTCAGCTATCTCCAGCAGCCCTATAGAGCTCAATGGAGTAGCACTGCGCAGGTGTGACCACCGCTCCATTCAAATGGGGCAGCACAGGCCCCTGTTCTTGCAATTGGTGGATAGAAAAGAAGTTGTCTTAACGGGACAATCCCTTTAACCACGTATAATAATCTTGGTGCCAGTTTTGGCTGCTGTTATGTGTCTATGAGGAGGGGACACTGATCACAGTAGCGCTATCCTATTCCATGAGTGAACAGGATTTGGGGCCCAGTGTGACTTTTTGCTTTAAGGCCACATGTAGGTTATACTGTAGAGAAATTGGGTATTGTGTATATATATTCCATACTGAAAACATGAAGAGTTATTCAGGAGAAATGAGCTGGAGCTGAAATGAGATTACGGTGGCATGACGGGGCACATATCTCCATAGACGCCGGTGCATGTTTATAGCTCGGGCTGCCGCTCAGTTATACTTGCCTCCTGCTTTGGAAAGTAAAACAATGTCTGGAAGTGATCTATTGTTGCAGGAAGTAACTAAGATTCCTAACTATATGGCATCGGAAATTATTAACACTGGATGCAATGTTTTAGCTTTTAAAAGAGCGTTATCATGGAAATGAAGACAGATGTGGCAGTGTTAAAGTTAAATGCACTGCCTGTGCAATTATTATCTTAAGATATAACATGAATTGCTTATTTTACAGCAACCTAGTCATACTACAGACTCCCCTTTAGTAGAAGCAGCATTACAATGTCATATATTGCAGCACTGAATCCTCCTCACTACCCTGCATATTACAGTAGTGGTCTCCCCCTCCTCCTTCTCAAGGGCAGCCACAAAGGCGTATAGTATGTAGTGCCATACATTATCATGGAGACCCCCCTGTACACGAAAGTCTCCTGTATTTATCAATATAACATATGTTCCTAAACTGGGTACAACAGCATTTACTCGGGAACTCCAAATGTTGTAGGACGTTGGACATATTGTGGCACTCACTGTTTGATCATGGTACCGGCTATTCATCTGAGGAGGGGATCTATGACAAGCGGTATAAAGCTGACCATGTCATCTAATGTATATGGCAGTGTCCTGACTTTCCCTGCCCTGATGCCAAATATTGAGGGAAAGAAGAGTTTCAGCTATTCAACATGTCCAGTCCTTTTGTTTTCAGCGGAGATAACCACCACAAGAGGTGTCTGGCAGTAACTTACACCTCTTTCTCCATTTACAACACATGCATGCTTAGCCGAGCTAAAATAAAATATAGGTAATAATAAAATGTGTTACCTTTGTCGGGAAAGTGCATTCCGCATAACAGGCTACTTCTTGCTCTGGCTGGCATTGTTCTTTTTCTCTAATTTACTGGGGCAGACCAGGCAACTGCTATGGAGCCTGGCACTGAACTGCTTCACGCTCCTGACATAGATTCACTGCATTTTTCATCAGCCGCCACTAGGTGCAAAGAGTTTATTTACAGCTACTATTGAAATCAATGGTACCTGAATAAATTTCCCTTTAGTGATGGTTTCTGACAGAGTTTTATAATGCACTCAGTGAGGGGAAGCAGGAGATTTCTCAGTATTCTTGTGCCATCTGTCTGATTAAATACATTGTAAAATAATTTTTTCAATTGGTCTTTTTTTTTTATTTCTGCAATTTTTGTCATAAGGGTAACATTTTAGCCTACAGTAGCTGTAAGCATCTTACTTTTATTTTTAGCCATGACTGCTATGTATAGTGCTTATCTCTGAACTACTAACAGCTAATAAACTCTTATTTAAGCCATATTCTTATCAGTAAGATTTGAGCTATAATGACTGTTTCTGTGCTCTCAGGAGATCGAAGATAAGCTTCACATGAGCATCAGCTGTGTTCCCTGACGGGACACAGTGTTAACAAGAGCCTACTAATAAAGAATCTCAACCCTGTAAAGAGAAAGTGGCTGACATTTTTTAAGACTAACTGAAAAAAATGATTTTTTTTAAGCTCTAAATGAGTACAATACAATAATTAAAAATATATATCTCCAAAGATGTCTATAGCCTTTAAAGGCTATGTAAACCTCCAGGAAAAAATAAATACAATTCTGATTGCATTTTACTCATTTTGGGCTAAAATCATTTTTGCAATTGGTCTTTATTAAATATATTCAGCCGTTCTCTCACAAAGAGTTAGCTGTCTAGCTGTGTAAATCGTAGTTTCACTTTGTGCCGGTCATCTAATAAACCTTCTTTCTAAATTACTAAAATGTCATAAACACTTATTTAAGACACATTCTTATCAGTAAGATAAGAATTGAGCTAGATTGAGTGTTTAGGAGGCCAGAGATCAGAGATAAAGAACTGTCAGCTGAGCTGCCTGACAGGAAACAGTAAAATATGATTTTATTAATAACTGCATAGCTGAGAGTGTATATATGCAGTCTTCAAACCTCAGATAAGATGCCCATTGAGCTATCAAACCTGGCAGGCATGATAACATTTTTACTGCCTGACCCTGTCAATCAAAGTGCAGACGGCACAGCAGTTGCAGAGAGAGCAGAGCCTCTAGGTATAACTGCCACCCCTCCATTGCTCCTAGAAGCTCATTTGACTATGTTAAAACTTGGGACCAACACAGATGCCTTCAGCTGCCAAAGCGCACATGTAACAGGTCCGCCAGTTTCATAGATACATATCTGTGGACAGATGCCCTTTAAAGCTCAGCCTCTGCAAGGAGAGGGTTCCTTAACTACCCATGGGTTAAAGTAACTTAGTAAAAAAAAAACTGGAACAGCAATGTATGAATACATGTTTTATGCCATGTTTGTGGTAAGGCCCATGTAATTTAGCAGTTCTCTTGACTGCATTGTTTTTGTCTAAGATGTCATTGTTTATCCATCTTGTACATACCAACCTCGGGCACTGCCAGCATCAACTGGCCTTTTCTGCAAGTTGACAGGAAGCTCAATAATTCTTGGGATCAAGTTGACATAGAAAATACCAACATGTATTGTAGAAATAGAAGTAACTGCTCCTAAAGCAGAGGAATGGTCAGTATACAGCTGGGGTGGATGGATTGAAGGATGTTTTATGTAAACTCCCCAAAAACCTCAAATTTATTTAAAAATAATTTTTTTGTTCTTCTGGTATAAATAGCATATACAGTACAGACCAAAAGTTTGGACACACCTTCTCATTCAAAGAGTTTTCATTATTTTCATGACTATGAAAATTGTAGATTCACACTGAAGGCATCAAAACTATGAATTAACACATGTGGAATTATATACATAACAAACAAGTGTGAAACAACTGAAAATATGTCATATTCTAGTTTCTTCAAAGTAGCCACCTTTTGCTTTGATTACTGCTTTGCACACTCTTGGCATTCTCTTGATGAGCTTCAAGAGGTAGTCCCCTGAAATGGTTTTCACTTCACAGGTGTGCCGTGTCAGGTTTAATAAGTGGGATTTCTTGCCTTATAAATAGGGTTGGGACCATCAGTTGCGTTGAGGAGAAGTCAGGTGGATACACAGCTGATAGTCCTACTGAATAGACTGTTAGAATTTGTATTATGGCAAGAAAAAAGCAGCTAAGTAAAGAAAAATGAGTGGCCATCATTACTTTAAGAAATGAAGGTCAGTCAGTCAGCCGAAAAATTGGGAAAACTTTGAAAGTAAGGGATATTTGACCATGAGGGAGAGTGATGGGGTGCTGAGCCAGATGACCTGGCCTCCACAGTCACCGGACCTGAACCCAATCGAGATTATTTGGGGTGAGCTGGACCGCAGAGTGAAGGCAAAAGGCCCAACAAATGCTAAGCATCTCTGGGAACTCCTTCAAGACTGTTGGAAGACCATTTCAGGGGACTACCTCTTGAAGCTCATTAAGAGAATGCCAAGAGTGTGCAAAGCAGTAATCAAAGCAAAAGGTGGCTACTTTGAAGAACCTAGAATATGACATATTTTCAGTTGTTTCACACTTGTTTGTTATGTATATAATTCCACATGTGTTAATTCATAGTTTTGATGCCTTCATAGTCATGAAAATAAAGAAAACTCTTTGAATAACAAGGTGTGTCCAAACTTTTGGTCTGTACTGTAAGTGCAATGAGCAGGAACGGAGTACACTGATGCCACTTATGCAGTGGGTCAGGATATGGGTGGTTAATAGTCTATAGTTTGTTTGTGACGCCAATTGCAGCATGTGCAGGGTACTATCCCAGGGTGTTATAACGTCCCAGATTAGGAATGCCAGAGTGGTTTACTATCCTATAATGTCTCTGTATGGTGGTGATAATGGTGTCAACGGTGTCTCCTACCTGGGTACGGCTGGACTCCTGGCTCACTTGCAATAAATTTGAGTGTAGTGATAGTAGGAATAATAGAGGAATTTTGCAGCAGAAATTATGTCCAGACCTTTAGATGAAGTTCAAACTTTTCTTTACTGAAGATAACTTGCATCCAAGCAGTATACAGCTTTGGTCTTTGGTTCCAGCAGGTTTTAGCAATGGTTGGCAGTAATATATTTTCTGCACTGTAAATCTAGAGCTTGCAGGATAATTTGTCTGCTTGGTAGCTCTGTACTTGGGGCAGGAACTAATCTTTTGCACTTTTCTATACTTCTGCTGTATGGGGACAGACTAGCTGAGGAGGATATGGCTTCTCCTGGGTCTCTGGACTTACTCTCAAATGGTTTCTCAGGGAATGCTTTTCTCCTGGAACTCTGGAGATTGTCTGCTTTCTGCATCCAGCTGAGGCTTAAGGGCTCAGGCTCGGGATGATGATCAATGTCTCAGCCAAGACAAGACCCTGGCTTTCTCCCCTATACAGGGGGACTCCTGAACTCTATCACACAGCCTTCCCCAACAGGGGTGGCTGGCACACTGACCCTAACTTCCTTCCCCTTCCATGCTGCAGGATGTGGGAACAGTCCACACCTCCACAGGGAAGGGGGGGGGGGGGTTAAGCTGCAATAATCCATTCCAGCCTAGATATACTAAACAGACTAATACCTTACCAATGCATTGCTGCCACCTGCTGGTAAACCTGGAAAATTACAACACAATTGTATGTAACATGGTTTCACATGCACATATGTGAAGACATGAGCAAAATCAAATCAGAGGACAATATAAAGGCTCTTAGAAGATAGTTGTGAGGTAGAGGAGTGTAGTAACACAACTCTGGGGTGTTACATAAGTATGACTTTTTATTTAATGTTGTGTTAGATAGAATTCATCATTGCTCAAATCCAATCATATAGTTTAAAAGGGGTTTTCCTGGATTTAGGATAGGCCATCAATATTTGACTGTGAGGTCAGACACCTAAGGTACCTGCTGATCAACAGAACAAAGGAACCAAGGTGAACACCGGAGTGCTGCCGTCCTTTGAGTGTTGAAATTTTGCTCTAATGACAAGTGTCAAGGTATTGTCTCAGGATAGGCATAGTTAAAATGAAGGAATCACCAGCATCACCAGCTTTACTAGATACTCCAGCCAACCACATGGTTAGTCATTGACTATAGCTGACCAGCCATTGAGCCCCTAGAGACAGCCAGGTGAAGCTGTCAGCATCTCCATAAGATCCGGAGGTAGTGGGAAGAGAAATAGTATCTACAAAGTAAGGGCTGAAATTGTTTTGCTGCCTGAAATGCGTAGACCAATGCAACCTATACTTAGATGTTTTTTCATTTGATACTCAATAAAGTGCATTTGGAACTTCTCAAAGAAAGGCTAGACAACCCTCCTTCTTCACTACAAAGCAAGGTGATGCAATGGTAATTGCATATTGCCAAGAAGAATACAGTAGCTCTATAATATAGGAATAATACAGTAGCTCTATAATATAGAATCCGGTGGATTTAGAATCTATTTTATTTTCAGCTATGCATTAAGACAATCCCTGCTGGCTGCCCATATGGGACCCCTCCACTCGGAGAGCCATTACGTGGACAGCATTTTCTGCTTTTACAATACTACAGGTGAAACTGGAAAAATTAGAATATCGTGCAAAAGTCCATTTATTTTAGTAATGCAAATTAAAAGGAATTGCATTAATGCAGCTTAAAATTAGAATTTTGTGAAAAGGTTCAATATTCTAGGCTCAAAGTGTCACACTCTAGTCAGCTAATTAATCCATACCCCCTGAGCAAAGGGTACCTCAAAATTCAGACTTTGGGGTTTCATAAGCTGTAAGCCATAATCATCCAAATTATAACAAATAAAGACTTGAAATATCTTGCTTTGCATGTAATGAGTCTCTCATGTTAGTTTCACCTTTAAGTTGCATTACTGAAATAAATGAACTTTGCACGATATTCTAAGTTTTTCGAGTTTCACCTGTATATTCATTACACCATAAGCCATGCTGTAGCTGCAGTATGTCAGTGTAATGTCAGCATTTTCACAATTTGTGACTATAGGACAGTGCTTTTTTTGCCACATCACTTTTCCATGACCCTTGGATTAATTCCACACACCATCATCTGTAGGACTTGGGAACATGAGTTATAACCATGCATGGGATTCAGCCGGTTCCCTCTGGTTCTCCAGATCCGGTTGTTAAAATTACAGCCGGATCGGAGAACCGTGTTGCTAGCTGAATCCCGATCCAGAGCTCTGCAGTGGCAGCAGCAGGTCAGGGGGAGATGAGCGATACAGATTAATGTTGCAGCAGAGCAAGAGAGAGGCGTCTCCCTTTCCTGCTCCTCTGATAGGCTGCAGGCACTAGCTTGCAGCCTATCAGAGGCTGTGCAGGCGGTGCGATTACATCATCGCTTCCTCCTGAGCCGAGATTTGTACTGCGCGGGACACAGGCCGGAAGAGGCCTGCATCGCTGCCAGCATGGAGGTATTAGTGTTTTTTTTTTCTTTTATGTGGCGTGCTATGGGGGCATCAACTGGGGGAATTACTGGCACATGATGGGGAACACTATGGGGGCATTACTGGCAAATGATGGCGAACACTATGGGGGCATTACTGGCACATGATGGGGGACACTATGGGGGGCATTACTGGCACATGATGAGGGGAGCATCAACTGGGGGAATTACTGGCACATGATGGGGGACACTATGGGTGCATTATGGGGAACACTATGGGGGCATTACTGGCACATGATGGGGGACAATATGAGGCATTAATGGCACATGATGGGGGATGCTATGGGGGGCATTACTGGCAGATGATGGGGGACAATATGGGAATATGGGGGCATTACTAGCACATGATGGGGACACTATGGGGGGCATTACTGGCACATGATGAGGGATACTATAGGAGCCTTACTGGTACATGATGGGGACACAATGGGGGCATTACTGGCACATGATGGGGGCATTACTGGCACATGATGGGGATACTATGGGGGCATTAGTGACAGACGATGGGTTATACTATGAGGGCATTACTAGCACATGATCGGGGATACTATAGGACAATTACTGGTACATGATGGGGGACTCTATGGGCCATTACTGGTACATGATGGGGGACACTATAGGGGCATTACTGGCACATCATGGAGGACACTATGGGGGCATCTACTGGCACATCCTGGTGGACACTATGGGGGCATCTACTGGCACATCATGGGGGACACTATGGGAGCATTACTGGCACATCATGGGGAAACCTATGAGGGCATTACTGGCAAATCATGGGGGACCCAATGGGGGCATCTACTGGCACATCATAGTGGACACTATAGAGTTATTACTAGCACATCATGGGGATCACTATGGGGGCATCTACTGGGGGAATTATTGGCACATCATGGGGGGGGCACTATGGGGGCATCTACTGGCACATCATGGGAGGCACTATGGGAGAATCTACTGGCACATCATGGGGGACACTGTTGGGGCATCTACTGGAGGCATTACTGGCACATCATAGGGGATACTGTGGGGGCATCTACTGAGGGCATTACTGGCACATCATGGGGGACACTATGGGGGCATCTACTGTCACATCATGGGGGACACCATAGGGTCCTTACTGGCACATCATGGGGGACACTATGGGGGCATCTACTGGGGGAATTACTGGCACATCATGAGCGGCACTATGTGGGCATCTACTGGCACATCATATGGGATACTATGGGGGCATGATGGGGGCATTACCGGCACATGATTGGGGATACTATGGGGGCATTAGTGACAGATGATGGGTTATACTATGGGGGCATTACTGGCACATGATGGGGGAATCTATGGGGCATTACTGGTACATGATGGGGACACTATGGGGGCATTATTGGCACATCATGTGGGACACTATGGGGGCATTACTGGCACATCATGGGGGGCACTATGGGGGCATCTACTGGCACATGTTGATGGACACTATGGGGGCATCTACTGGCACATCATGGGGGAAGCTATAGGGCCATCTCCAGGGGGCATTACTGGCACATGATGGGGGACACTATGGGGGCATTACTGGCACATCATGGGCGACACTATGATGGCATTTACTGGCAAATCATGGTGGACACTATAGGGGCGTTACTGGCACATCATGGTGGACACTATAGGGGCATTACTGGCACATCATGGGGGACACTATGGGGGCATCTACTGGCACATCCTGGTGGACACTATGGGGGCATCTACTGGCACATCATGGGGACACTAAGGGAGCATTACCGGCACATCATGGGGGAACCTATAGGGCCATCTCCTGGGGGCATTACTGGCACATGATGGGGATCACTATGGGGCATTACTGGCACATCATGGGGGACACTATGGGGGCATCTACTGGCAAATCATGGTGGACACTATAGGGGCATTACTGGCACATCATGGTGGACACTATAGGGGCATTACTGGCACATCCTGGTGGACACTATGGGGGCATCTACTTGCACATCATGGGGACACTATGGGAGCATTACTGGCACATCATGGGGGAACCTATGGGGACATCTCCTGGGGGCATGACTGGCACATCATGGGGGACACTGGGGGCATTACTGGCACATCATGGGGGACACTATGGGGGAATCTACTGGCACATCATGGTGGACACTATAGGGTCATTACTGGCACATCATGGGGGACACTATGGGGGCATCTACTGGCACATCATGGGAGACACTGTTGGGGCATCTACTAGAGGCATTACTGGCACATCATAGGGGGCATCTACTGGGGGAATTACTGGCACATCATGGGGAGCACTATGTGGGCATCTACTGGTACATCATAAGGGAAACTATGGGGGCATCTACTGAGTGCATTACTGGCACATCATCGGGGATTATGGGGGCATTTACACTGGCACATTAGTGGGGGCACTATGGGGGCATCTTATGCTGGCACATTATGGGGGCACTATGGTGTTGGAGGGAGGAAAGAACACTATGTAGGCATATTATATAGGCACATTATAGGGGCACTATGAAGGGGCATTTATACTGGCTTATTATTGGGGAATCTTATTCTGGCACATTATGGGGGCACTGGAGTTGGGGGGGGAGAACACTATGGGGGGCATATTATATGGGCACATTATGGGGGCTCTATGGCGAAGGGGAAGGAGCGCTATGGGGGCATTTTATACTGGCACATTATGGGAAACACATTGGGGAAGGGGAGAGTACCACTTGGAACCGAACCCGAGTTTGGGAAATGTTTTTTTTACAGTACAAATTATTTATGGAGCCAATACATTCAAATACTGTACGGAGCTCCTGCTTCGTACAGTATTAGAATGAAGTTTTATGCAAATCGACTTTGGATGTTTCATCCGAAGTCGATTCGCTCATCCCTAGACATAATGTTTACACTATTAGTGTCAGGGGCACTATTTGCTGGGTGCAGTTATTTTAGGGGAGTGTGTGCCAATAATTATTGAAGGGGCACTATCTTTATGGTACTAGTGTTATCATGGGGATTATCTGTTTCTGTAGTATAGTATTAGGAGCACAGCGGGCATAGTATTGGGGGCGCTATCTGTGTGGTACTAGTATTATCAGGTGGATTATCTGTTTCTGTATTATAGTATTGGGGAGCACAGCGGGCACAGTATTGGAGGTGGCAGGATGAGTTGTTCAGAAGGTAGGAGGAGGATTGAAAAGTAGGAGCCCAAGATGTCTTTTTGTCAAACTGCAGAGACAAGAGATGGGGGAAAAATCATCATGGGCGTCTGGTCTCAAAGGAAAAGATGAGGAAAGAGAACATCTACATCAGAGGCGACATCACTGGATGTAAGAGGTATGTGGCGCTGTATTCTGGAAAGCACTGAATATATTGTGTATGCAAATATGTCTTTAGTGCTAGGTACTGTCACGGACATACCAAGACATACGGCCGTCCCAGCGACAGTGAGTGGCAGGAGATCTGTGAGACTGGCAACACGTGGTTTGATCTGACAGGTTTTCCATGTGGATCAATAGGCGTCTGTGTTGTTTCTGGTAATGGCCACACCCCTTGCCTACAGGTGTTTCTAATGTGGTCATTTAACCTTTCTTATTTATAGTTGCTTCTCCCACAATGCTGTGCTGTTTATAGATTCTGTGCCTGAGGATAGTTTGTGATTGGATCTCGGCTGAGTTCCTTATGCTTCCATAGCATCTTTGAAGTTAAGTCTTTCCTTTCCCTTTTGTATTTAGTTTGGGTTATGTGTGTTGCTTTTCCATATTGTTTGTATTAGGCCTGAAGTAGACTCCTGTTCGTCCTTCCTTTTGGAGGGACAGGTAGTCTCGTCCCTGCCATTAGTACCAGGATCCTATAGGGCTAGATAGGACTCTAGGTATTCCTGCGTATGAACTCACCTACCTTTGGGGTCTGTTCATACTGGTAGTCAGTCAGGATTTTGGTTAGGGTTTTAACTAGGAGGTGTCCATCTTCCTTCCCTAGTTCTCAGGCCTGATTCCCTGTTCCCCCCTGATTCCCTTCTATGCTCGGTGTGGTGTGTCTCTCCCACACCGAAGCGTGATATTATAATCTGCCAAAACCGTCATTTTTTGTTTGTTTGTGTGCAGCCATGGATACTGTTGCTGCACTGGTTGGTCAGCTGCAAGGGCTGTCTTTGGAGGTAGCTGACCTCCGCATGACCGTCTTGCAGATGCAGAGATCACAGGCTGTTGGTCCTGGTGGTAGTGGTGGAGATCAGGCCTATCTGGAGCATAAAGTTGCCCTCCCAGACAGATTCTCTGGGGGACGTGATAATTTCATTTTGTTTAGGTAGGCAAGCAAACTGTTTTTTATCTGGGGATGAGAAACAGCAAGTCATGGGCTTTTTCTCTGCCGACCGGATTGCAGTCTCTCCAGTCTGTAGAGGAATTTTTCGAAGCTTTGGGTCTTATCTATGATGATCCGGATCGGACCTCTCTAACTGAAACCGAGCTCCACGGCCTTCGTCAGGGTGATCGTCATGGCTCCTTAGGCTTTTTAAAAGTTGGGTGGTATGTGTGTGTAGTGTATATATGGTGTATTTATGTATGTGTACCATGTATATGGTGTATTTATGTGTACGTGTGTGGCATATATATGGTGTATGTATATGTAAACATGTGTCATTACGACACGTGTCCGCTGTTGATTATGGAACCTGTTGTTAAAACTTTGAATCCCACCCCTGGTTGTAACCACCCATTAAAAAAAGGGATGCTGGCAACTGCTGGGCCCATCTCTCCAGTATGCTGCTATAGTCCACACGTCTTTGAATGCAGTCAAAATATTTGAGTCTGTAGTACAATGTCTAGCTATTGTGACCAAATAGAAAAGAGGTGAAGGTGTATTCTGGTTGTAATGTGACCAAGGGCCAGCAAGACTTTAATGTTGTAATAAAGAATAGAGGAAGAGGCACGATGTACAGTGCAAAAAAATGCAACTTTTCTTTAAAGCCAGATACAAACATATACAGTTGAAACCAGAAGTTTACATACACTATATAAAAAGACACATATTCTGGTATTTGGCAAATAATAATAATTATGGTAATCCTAATTGAACAAAAACAGGAAAGGTTTATTCTGATTTCATGTCAGATATTGAGAAAAACATGCATATGTGTCTTTTTATATAGTGTATGTAAACTTCTGGTTTCAACTGTACATGGTCCAGTGCTTAGCGGTTAGGCTAGGGCTACACGACGACATTTGTCGCGACAATGTTTATAATGATAGTCTATGGTGTCACACTGCAACAGGTAACATGCTGGGACTGCGACACAACAGTCGCAAAAAATCCATTTGAAATAGATTGTTCTGTGACTGTCGCGTCGCAGCATGTCACATGTCGCTGTGTGACACCATAGACTATCATTATAAACAATGTCGTTCGACACATATCATCGTGTAGCCTTAGCCTTACAGTCTCTCAGATTAGGGCACACACTCAGTTCCAACAGATGCAAAATGGTGGCATAAAACGGCAGTTAGTCACACTTGTGCAGTCTATATTATTCACTGCTGCACTGTACTTGCAGTACCCCAGTGCAGTGGTATTTGCAATGGTTTGTGATATCTAGAGATGAGCGAATCGAAGTTGATGAAGTGGAATTCGATCCAAATTTCAGGAATTATTCACACCGAATCCGAATTTCCTCATGCTTCGTGGTAATGAATAGCATTTTTTCCTAAAATGGCTGCTGCACATGTGAGGACATGGAGCAAGGAACTCTGGGAAGGCGGGATCACCCATAATGCCATGCATGCAGCCAATCAGCAGCCAGCCCTGTGATGTCACAGCCCTATAAATAGCCTCAGCCATCTTGGATTCTGCCATTTTCCAGTGTACGTAGTGCAGGGAGAGACGTCAGCAGGCGCTAGGGACAGTGCTAGAAAAAACTTAATTGTGCTAAAAAAAACGATTTACAAGTGCAGGGAAAGATTATTCAAGTTGTAGGGAAAGCATAAGGAGGAATCATTCCACAGCATTTATGTTGAACAAGGTTCAGTAGGGGAGGTTACAGCCTGGGTAATATTAACAATCCTATTACACCTTGCTGCACTGACGGCGGATCTAAATTGCCATTATACAGCTCTGTAATTCCAGCAAACCGTTCTTATTAGGGTACAAGTGCTGTTTGACACAGGCATTAACAGGGGTTATTACAAGGAAATATTTCTATGTTTTATTTGCCCTTGTGCGGTGCAGTTATATGTTCTAAAGCATTTTTTGTCTTGTATTAAGTGGGGGAAAAAGGGCTTATTAGACGTTGTGTGGTCAAGTGTGAAAATTACAGACTTTTTTGGGGTGTTTTATTTCCTTTTCAATTATTATTTTTTATTTTTTTTGCATTAGCAATACTGAAGGATTACTGACCAAATGCTGACCGAGTGAAGGCGGATGCTCAACAGACAGGATCCGTTTTTTTTGGGATTATAGTTCTGACAGATCAGAGTAAGGGCAAAATAATCAGTGACGTCAACACAAACTTACTGCTGACACCCTCTCCACTCTGTCGGGGGGCTCTACTTGTATAAGCGTCTAATAGAACGCTTCTTCTTGGCGCTAGCCTTGACCTGTAAGTCTGAGTTCATACTTGAGTAATTTGGTCAGTTTTGGCCTCGTGACTGCCCAAATAAGTGAAGTGTGCAGTGATTCTAAGAGCGATGCCTGTCATCTGAATGTTATACTGACTCACAGTATTATTTCACTACAAGAGCAGACTCCCTATGCGTGTTACTGCTATAAAGGCTCTCTGCAGCCAGGAAATAGCCGTTTTTTAACACGATTTGCTGTGAATAAATTTGGATCGAACTAAATTTTTTCTAAAAATTAGGCAAACCAGCCAAATCAAATTTTTTACAAATTCGCTCATCTCTAGTGATATCATGTACACCCAGAATGGCCTGGTATGGCTGACAGGGATAGGTTTAATCACCCTGTTCCACCTATCTCAGAAGAGGCAGGGGTAGGCTGGTCCTACTTCCTGAAGAGCGACTAGATTGTGTGTGTGTGAGGAGGGAGGAAGCAAGTCCACGCGCTCCTTCTCCTTAGGCCTCACAATCAAAAGACTAACTGATCTCTCTGAAAGTTACTACTTCTGCTACAGCAAGAAAGAGAAAAAGAACGAAGAACTTAGAATCTGTATGGCCAAGAATAGGAGTCAGCAAGGTAACCTGTGACCACAGCTAACCAGACTTTGCTGCTTGTGAGGGATTACAGTTAAAACACCAGTCACACTTAACCACATCCTGGCCAAACATGTCTCTAAAGCCTGTATCCTGCAGTGGACACTAAAGCCATAATTGCCAGATTACAGTTGCCATCCACAGATTTAAGAGAGAGAGAGAGACTTTAGCATACCAAGACTGCCATTATTTGCCACTTTTGCAGCCTCCATACCTTGCCATTTGGAAAAAGGATTTGCCCTGTGTTCTTGGATGCACCATAGGTAATATTTTGCACTAAAAAGAGACTTTTATTCTTCTACCTCTTGCCTGGTTTCCTGACTCCAACGACACCATATGCTGACCATTGCACTACTGCACCTCCTGCCAGGCACACATATAACTGCCAACATCAAGGGTACCCCAAACTACCATCAGACAGTAGCTCCAACTACAGGGAGTGCTCCGAGAGAGAAAAGGGTGTTCCCTCCTCTCACTGCACTGGCCCTAGGGAGCAACAGCCCGAGGAACACCACTGTAATGCATTCTATTGTCAGAACCACTATCACTCCCATCCTCTATTCTAGCTCCTCAAGAGCTTGCTGCATGCTCTCTCTTAGTTCCTTGCGGAGAGATTCTCTCTCTAGCCGATAACAGCTCTTGGGTTCCTTTATAGCATTCCACAGCCGCAGCGAAGACCCTTGCAATACACCAGTCCTCAGCACGACTCTGGAGTTCAGCTTCTTTCTTGAGGGCATGAGACATAAAACAAAGTCTTATGCTCCAAAATGCCTTAGTGACAGCTAACCATTCATCACACTTTGTGTATTACAGCCACTCTCTACTCTGGACTGAGCTGGACACAGTTGGTTTGCAGACACTCCTGCCGCTCCTTCTCTGTCCAGGACTCAAATGCATGCAATGTTTATTTTCCGGCTGAATCCCAGCGTATTTGCTGGGTAGTGGCTGGATCTCCACCATAGGTAATGGGGCCAGCGGGCATTCCAGTAACATCTGCTGAAACAGCCTGCTGGGATGCTGAGCAGCAAATGTAAAACCAGCTTTACAATGTCATCACATCCCTAAACTAAAGCGTAATGGTACAGCCAAAATTCAGGATGCTGCATGAAGTTTTGAAGGAAAAACCAGGAGTGAATGCAAAGAAGAGAAGCTGTATATGTGTAATATACTTTTTCTCCTTTTGGGCTCCACTCCTGATTTTGGCTTCCAAAACTGCATGCCGAAACATGACTGTGTGGACGTACCCTAGCACTTTTTTTTAGGTCTCTATTAAATTGGAGGTATTGCACAAGAATATTATGGCTTCAGCTTATGGGGACAAATGTGCTGCAAATGATCCCTTTTCTTAGAAGTAATACACTGGAATAGTGCAATAACATAACCATTAACATAAATAACAGTATTATTCACATGGACATTACTTGGCTCCTATAGGGGGAGAAATGTAACAATGGAATATATAACATGCACAATAGACACATGCAAATTTCACACAAATTAGCATAAGCTGAACATTTTAAAGTGTGCAATTCCCCCACCATCACTGATCGCAAGAACAAGGGATTTGTGTCCTCTGTTTGAGTGGAGCACCAGTCGAGCTGAATAAATCTCTCAGTGATCTCTATGCAGTGATCTCCCTCTAGTGGTTACTGCAGGCAGACTCCACTAGGTAGACTGCCTTCGCCATCCTAAACAATATAATGACCATACACTGTTATGTAGAAAGGTCGAAAAAAAGGCATATGTCTGTCAACATATAATCCAGAGTAAGGCAAAAATTCCTATGAGGTGTTCGTCAATTACTAGGGCCGTATTTAGAGTTCAGTCCCCCCCACCCGCATCCTACTACAACTGATGTCCATGCAATTTAGATAGCTGAGGGCCAAATGCTTCCTAGGTCGTCAGCTATTCCTCCCATCTCACCCATACACATGCACACTTAACTGAAAGCCACAATGCAAAAAAATCTATAAAACACCATGGGGCAGATTATACTGTGGTTAACATTTCCTATGCCATTGTTACTAAGGAGCCCACTGGAGCTAAGTGCACCTAATTTATTAAGAGGCATCCACCTCTTAATAACTAAGGCACCTCTTTTCAGCAGTCCATGCAACTAATGCAAAACAATGGCAGCTAAGAGCTATGCCAAATTGTGTTCCGCTAACCAAGATAATGTCAGAGATTAGATCAGAAATTCTGTCTCCTACTCACACCAGAACCATACAACTCACTATAAGGCTATGTGCACACAATTGTAAGCAGAGAATCAGCACGAAAATTGCATCAAACACGCTATAAAAACTGCACATAAATCCCTACTATTTATCATGGTTTTCTTGTGTTTTTGTGCAGTATTTTTGTGGTTTTTGTTGTAGATTTTTTGTTCGTATTAACCACCCCATTGAAGTCTATAGGGAAAAACACAAAATCTAAAGTGCAGAATCGCACAATGTGCATGGAAAAAAACGCACAAAATCTGCATTGTGTGCATTTCCCCTTATGCAGTAACATAAGTAATTTATGTAAGTTTCTAAGGGCTCTTTCACACTTGCGTTCTTGTCTTCCGGCATAGAGTTCCGTCGTCGGGGCTCTATGCCGGAAGAATCCTGATCAGGATTATCCTAATGCATTCTGAATGGAGAGAAATCCGTTCAGGATGCATCAGGATGTCTTCAGTTCCGGAACGGAACGTTTTTTGGCCGGAGAAAATACCGCAGCATGCTGCGCTTTTTGCTCCGGCCAAAAATCCGGAACACTTGCCGCAAGGCCGGATCCGGAATTAATGCCCATTGAAAGGCATTGATCCGGATCCGGCCTTAAGCTAAACGTCGTTTCGGCGCATTGCCGGAGCCGACATTTAGCTTTTTCAGAGTGGTTACCATGGCTGCCGGGACGCTAAAGTCCTGGCAGCCATGGTAAAGTGTAGCGGGGAGCGGGGGAGCAGTGTACTTACCGTCCGTGCGGCTCCCCGGGCGCTCCATAGTGACGTCAGGGCGCCCCAAGCGCATGGATCATGTGATCACATGGATCACGTCATCCATGCGCATGGGGCGCTCTGACGTCATTCTGGAGCGCCCCGGGAGCCGCACGGACTGTAAGTATACTGCTCCCCCGCTCCCCGCTCCTACTATGGCAACCAGGACTTTAATAGCGTCCTGGGTGCCATAGTAACACTGAACGCATTTGGAAGACGGTTCCGTCTTCAAATGCTTTCAGTACACTTGCGTTTTTCCGGATCCGGCGTGTAATTCCGGCAAGTGGAGTACACGCCGGATCCGGACAACGCAAGTGTGAAAGAGGCCTAACCCAACTAATGACTAGGGAGTAATAACGTGAATGTCATACACACCCAAGAAACTTTAAAAACACATTGAAGGGGTTTTCTGAGATTCTGATGTTGATGATCTATCCTCAGGATAGGTAATCTATATCAGATCGGCGGGGATCAAACACACAGGACCCCGACCGATCAGCTGTTGTATCGCGACTGTGCTTGGTATTGGAGCTCCAGCCTATTCACTTGAATAGGACTGAGCTTTGCCTAGGCCACACGACTGATGAACGATGTCACATAGCCTAGGAAGAGGCTGCAGCGCTCACCAGAGCTGATCGGTGGGGAGTCAGGTGTTGGACCCCCACCGATCTGATATTGATGACCCATCCTAAGGTCATCAATATCGAAATCTCGGACAACCCCTTTAACAAGTAGTGCACTGCTATCCATGATATTTTGCAATAAATAATAAAAATAATAATAATCTTCATTAATATAGTGTCAACATATTCCACAGCTAAATCCAGACAATAATGATTAGCTAAGGTGATTATGATTATATACTGTAGATAGAATTAGAAAACACTTGTTATAATCTGTATATCATATCTGTATAATCTATACTTTTTAAAATATTGATGCCATCTTCCTCGAACAAATGAGAATTAATTAGACACAAGATGTCAAAGACTGGGGGGGGGGGGGGGACAATTAAAGCTGTCTGAAGAAAGAGGTGCTAATGGAAATTTATAAAAAGGCCAAACTGTACTCCTTTTCCAGGCAGTGTAGAGATGCTAATGGTATTAATGTATCCCACAGACGGTACATCTTAAGGCCACCCTATGATGCTATATATGTCAAACAACCAGAAGATACACTTCAAAAGCAGCCTTCTCATAATTCACATTGTGTAATAAATAACAAATTCTAGTTCTTATGATCAGGCTACTTGTGCTCTTCTTTGGTCTCAAGCTCCAGCATTTTTAGCCTTAGGAAACCTACCAGATTACATAGTGGTTGAAAGGATTAATATTTCATATTCCTGTTTGGTATGCCTGGGTTGGCAAAAATATCCTGGAAAACTTGCTGGTCATGTAGCTCCCCCAGAGATACCTACAAGAAGCTTTGGCTCAAATTAGAATTATGCCATACAACCTCCCACTTTATGCATATAATTAGCCAGCTTCCTGTTACATGACTAAGAGTAGGGTGAAGATCGTTTAAAAATTGCATACTGTAAACCACAAATGGTTCAGTTCCCTGTAGATACACCTAGTTGTAGGTTGAGCCACCTTTCCTCTGTTTTCCCAGAGTGGATCCCTCATTTATCTAATTGGTATGTGATTTATTATTTTTTCCTTTTTATTCCTGTACTGTTTGCTTGTCTGTATATCCTTTTTTCTCATATTATTGCACTGTACATTTTTGCATATTAAATCTTAAATGTAATAGGTTGTTCCTTGCTGCTCTAAACATACCCACACCCTCTAAGCACTGCTGTACTGTGATACCATTGTAGGCCAGTGTGCTATAGGTTTGCCTGTGGTATGCAACAATGCAGTGCATCTGTTGTGCATTGTGCGTCGGTATGGATCTGGATGTGTGGCTGTGTTTGGGTGTCTTTGGAGTGGAAGTGGAGTTCCCTCAAATAGTTATATCCGAGGTCACAGGTGCCGTGAATACCAGAGTGCCTCTGCTTCTGTTGTGGGTGTGCGCAATCATGACATCAGAGGACATTACGAGGAAGACGTATAAGAGAAGGGAACTAGAGCTCCCAGCATGTCCAGGTTTTTATATGCTGTAACAACTTCCATAATTTCTCTGGCTCTCAGGCTGAATGCCTCAACCCTCCTGCTCCTTACAAAGCTCAGCCCCATCATGCACTGATGATGGTGACTTCATCACAGGCCCTTCAGTTCTTGCAATCTACGTTACTCTGTAGGTGGGGAAGGAGGAAAAATCTCTGTCTGGCGCCATTTCCCCTTCTTGGTGGAGCTCTAGGAACATGCCCTCGGGTGCCTAATTGTAAATACCGCCCTGCCAATTACCACATATTAGGGGCAAAATGTATATTTGATTCCGAACATGAAAATCAAATCCCTGGATCCCCTTCTCCATAAATATAGTAACCATAAATCCTGATATTATTCATGAATAGTAGAATGAAATGTATTTCAATGATTCCCCCTTCCTCAGATCGATGAGACACCCACTTTTGTTTCAGATTTTCTCCTTATATTATTGATATTATTATCCAGAAGATCGTTCTTGAATTAGTACTTACAGAGGGTTCCATAGTCTGAAAAGAAAAAGGGGGTCAGTCAGCACATCCCAAAGCGCAGGGGCACGTTGCTATGGCTGAGAACAAGACTGTTAAACAAAACAAGCAATGCAACAGCTCTCTGCAAACCAAATAAAGTACAAAATTGCATCATAATTGCAAATGCTATACTAATAAGTTAGAGATGCTTGGCAAATCGTTTTGTACAAAATTATTTGAGCCAGTCTGCCGCACGTCAAGGCGATCTCTAGTTAGACGGGTTCCTAACACTAAATTTTACCTGTTATGTGCAATGACGGCTATCATATAAATCAGAAAGTGCAGGTTCCACATGCATGCTGGATCCGCCTGAATTTCTGTCATTTTTGGTGCCAAAATGGCCTCCATTATATCCACAGAAAGCAGTTACCAGCATGCATGCCGGGCCCACTCCACACCACCCCTGGCGCCAAAAGGTCACCAAGGACTGCAATGAGAGTACACACACTATCTCTCTCCTGGTGCCAGATTACTTCAGTGAGTGAGGGGGACCAGGCCAAGCTATATACTAACACTAATTAAAATCAGCCAATGGGGCCGACGAGCTGGTCAGGAGTGCACGACTAAGGAGGCAGCCACACCTCCAGCACAAGCTGCAAAGAAAAAGGGGGTCAGTCAGCACATCCCAAAGCACAATTGTGTACACTGTTCCAGCGTAATTAAGGGTACACATTTCACACTAAATCAAGGAAAAAATGGATTTTCATATGTAATTACTCTTATGAATCATAGAATCGGAATTTAGTGATCTGGATTATTTAATACTTAACTTTTACTTCTTTTTATAAAATAGATGGGATATATCCCTCAAAATAGAAATACTAAATACACAAAACCATTTTCAAAGTCCCACAATCTGGGGGAAAAATGCTTATTGAAAACGGTGGTGCTGTGTCCACATTGATGCAAGTAGTGTCAGACACAGAAGGTAACAAGTGTTGATGTACACTGATATCCGATCAATAATGTGTGACGGCAATAATCGATGTGTGCCGGCACCATGTGGGCATAAATGAAGGCTGATTAGACAATACCGTTTTCCAATTTCCCAAAAGGGAGGGGGGACTATAAGAAAATGGTATCAGCTGTGTCCACACTTATTCTAAAAAAGTGTGACACTATAGGTAACAAGAACAGATGTGTGCTAGTACCTAAGCCACACAAAAATTAAGGTGACCGCATTGATATATGCCAACACCTTAAATACCGATGGCAAACAAAAAATGCAAGCAGGTATTTCACAACACAGACAATATGCACAACGATACACAACGAGACGACAGAAAACATAAAATGGTATGGATGCAATGGCAGACCGTGCTGCACGGTGTGCACAATTACACCCACAACATAAGGTGCACGGCGGCACCGTTTGGGAAACCAGGTGTCCTACCCTACAGATGGTGGATAGTCCGGACACCTCCTGTTTCGGTGTTTCTGGTCAGGGTGGTCCTCTTCGGTGGTTCGGTGGTCAGCACACTGTAAAGGGATCACACAGAGATGTTCGTTGTGTATTGTTGTGCATCGTTGTGCATATTGTCTGTGTTGTGAAATACCTGCTTGCATTTTTTGTTTGCCATCGGTATTTAAGGTGTTGGCATATATCAATGCGGTCACCTTAATTTTTGTGTGGCTTAGGTACTAGCACACATCTGTTCTTGTTACCTATAGTGTCGCACTTTTTTAGAATAAGTGTGGACACAGCTGATACCGTTTTCTTATAGTCCCCCCTCCCTTTTGGGAAATTGGAAAACGGTATTGTCTAATCAGCCTTCATTTATGCCCACATGGTGCCGGCACACATCGATTATTGCCATCACACATTATTGATCAGGTATCAGTGTACATCATCAACACTTGTTACCTTCTGTGTCTGACACTACTTGCATCAGTGTGGACACAGCACCACCGTTTTCAATAAGCATTTTTCCCCCAGATTGTGGGACTTTGAAAATGGTTTTGTGTATTTAGTATTTCTATTTTGAGGGATATATCCCATCTATTTTATAAAAAGAAGTAAAAGTTAAGTATTAAATAATCCAGATCACTAAATTCCGATTCTACACATTTCACACACCCACAATCGGGTGAACGTATACCTATCAAAGGCTTTTTCACATGCGATAGCCGCTTCGTTGTGTACATTTTGAAGTGCCCTTGTGGTCTATTGTACGTGGGAGAAACTTCCACAAGGATGAAAGATAGATTAAGCAATCATAAATCTACCATTAGAAAGCAAAATGTATTATTTCCTGTACCATTTCACTTTCACGAACATAGACACACAGTGGCACAGTTACGTTATCAGATTATTGAAAGTGTAGCCCTCCCACGCCGAGGTGGAGATAGAAATAAATTATTGCTTCAAAGGGAGGCTTATTGGATACACCGACTACAAATGATTGAGCCCCGCGGACTCAATCGTGAATACAACGTACAAAGCTTCCTTTGATAGATTACCTTAATAAAAACACCAAAAAATACAACTCTCCTCTTTTTTTCTTGATAAAAATTCCCCCAATTTTTCAGGGGGAAAATAAAGAAATGTTTTTTTTTTTTTTAAAACAAAAAATAAAAAATTATTTTTTTCTTATATTTTTTATAGCGGACCTAAGAAAAGGAGAACACAATAAGGAAGGAAAGACTAATATAGATTGAATCCAAAGAAATGCTACTACAAAGCGTGTTTTCATTTTGTTCATATGTTTTGCTTTAACACTGATTGGTGGGAGTGGTTTTCTGTGTGATGTCATTTCCTTGTGTTTGGGCGGTCTATTTAAACATTAAATTTTTCTTGTACGATGATAAGTCTGATGAAGGTGCGGTAGCACCGAAACGCATCACTTATTCCCTGTACATGTGACTGAATAAATACAAGATTGATGTACAGCGAGTGCCGGTCTTTTCTGCAATATTACATTGGGGACGCCATCCCACAGACTCGTGCGACTTCAAACAGCAGTGCCGACCTGCGACTATTATATCAGTTACGGCCTTCACGTACGAGCACGCGAATATTCTACTATCAAATAATCCAATGAATACTTTCGCTTATACGGATGATGCGGCGAAGGATATCGTGGCACAGATCACCGCCCCATCTGATTTTTTTTAAAATTCCTTCAAGTGAACTTAAAAGTAGGGATCTGGAAAAGGAAGCGAAACATCTTATCTCCCTGGAATTACATGCCGCAACATTGGCGGAATATCATCGTACTGAAAAGATACCTTGGGGGCTTCGCGTCAAACTGCGACCTACTTTATTTGGCGATAATTTGGACTATTGTACCCGCTTTGCCCAAATACTAAACAAGTGTTCGCTGGATCTAATCGTACTTACCTTGGAGCATCTTGCCGTCGCCATTGATGAATGCCAAAAGAGCATTGAGAACATTAAGCAACAGCTGAACAACTGCCTGAAGCCGTAAGAACTTACTGCACTACAGGATAGACTCGACAAACAATGCAGCGATTTACGTACCAGGATCGAGGCTACAAAGCGATCCAAGTTTTTTCGAGACACAGAAGATTATCTGCATCATCGAGTATACAGGTGGCAGGACGCCAAAGGAATAGCGGTTCCATTCTCTCGTATGAGAGACCGGCGAGCGGGCTCAGCTTCCTCGGGCTCTGGGAGCGATGTTTCCGCTGGATATCGGGCGCCTTTTTTAGGGCAAAGACCACGCAAACCAAGACAAGGCGAGCCGGGCGCCATCATAGGCGAGGTAGATGCTCCGCGGATCACGAGGTCCCAGGTAAGGACAAAAACTTAGTATTCAATTTGTCCTCCAAAAATCTGAGTCCGGCTGACATGAACTTACTACAAAAGAGTTTATCATTCAGCCCTACTGGAAGTCTCGATACTTTAAGTTTAGACACTGATCTACAACGTTTCTATCGGAACGTACGTCTAAAGGCCCATTTCTCTTCAGAATCCATTGTCTCCCAGCCTGTTCATTCCGTTATACGAACTGGTTCCTTAACAGCTAAAATGTTTGATTTGAAGAATAGGAGCACATTCTCACCACCACGTTCATATCATCCTATTGAAACTTTTATAAATCTGGTGCAACGTGATGTTGAGACATTGTTGCAACAATGTAAGACTGGCAACATGCGCATACAATCCAACCTACCTTTGGAGAAGAAACGTGCTCTTGATCAGTTATTGGAAGATAAGTCCCTTGTATTTAAGCCTGCGGACAAAAGGGGGAGCTCTGGTGGTTCTTGACAAAACTTACTATGTTTCAGAAATTTTGTCTCAATTAAGTGATATAGATGCATATCAGATTTTGCAGAATGATCCGGTATATCCAGTGGCGTCGCCGGGGGGGGGGGGGGGCCAGAGGGGGCCACGGCCCCCCCCCTACATCATGCTGTGCCCCCCCATGTGCCCCCCCAACTAAAATGACCCCCCCCCCTGTGAGCCGCCGCCGCCGCCGGGCACAGGGAGATTAGCGCTTCCATTGCGCTCATCTCCATTGTAAACTGCCTGTGCCAGCGGAGGTGCAGGGGAGGGAGAGGTGTGTCCATTCCCCTTCCTCTGATAGGCTGCAGGCAGGCCCCGAAGTGGAGGAGAGGCCCCGCCCCCTAATTGCTCCTGTTTATCTTTATAAAGCTAAAGGACCTTTGATGATGTCATCATAGGTCCTGTAAGGGAACTGCACAGTGTAAAGTGTAGTTCCCAGGTTAGAACAGTGCATCTGCCAGGACCTGTGATGACATCATCTTCAACATCACAGGTCCTGCAGAATTTAGCAAAGGAACTGCACCAAAAATGGTTCCTAGGTTTCAAAGGTATATCTGCCAGGACCTGTGATGACATCATCACAGGTCCTTCAACCCCTAACAGCAAGTATTAGAAGTTCACAAGCAGCTCTGCATTGATCCATACAGACTGGAATGGAGAGGTAAGAGGAGGTCCTCCACTTCTCATCATTTACCCCCCCCCTCCATGCCCTGTTTTTACTCATTGCTCACTCATGTATAATACTTCAGACAGTTACAGTGACCACTACCTCATGTACCTCACACAGTGATCATAATGTATAACTGACCACATATTTCTATAAACACTGCATCTACAGTATTATACCTTCTATGTGTCACATCAATACACTGCTCTGTGTGTGTGTATATATATATATATATATATATATATATATAGATACACACACATAAATGCACACACACTGTATATATTACACAGTATTATACATGCAATATGTACAGATATATAGTATATACCGCAGTGCACTGATATGTGAGGTACAAGGTATAATAGATGCTGTGTGTACAGATATATAGTATATACAGCAGTGTACTGATATGTGAGGTACGAGGTATAATAGATGCAGTGTGTACAGATATCAGTACACTTCTGTATATACTATATATGTGCGGTACGAGGTATAATAGATGCAGTGTGTACAGATATATAGTATATACAGCGGTGTACTGATATCTGAGGAACGAGGTGTCAATACACTGCTGTATTTACTATATACCTGTACACACTGCATCTATTATACCTCGTACCTCACATATTACACTACTGTATATACTGTATACCTGTATACTCTGCATATATTATACCCCATACCTCACATATCAGTACACTGCTGTATATACTATATATCTGTACACACTGCATCTATTATACCTCGTACCTCACATATCAGTACACTGCTGTATATACTATATATCTGTACACACTGCATCTATTATACCTCGTACCTCACATATCAGTACACTGCTGTATATACTATATACCTGTACACACTGCATCTATTATACCTCGTACCTCACATATTACACTACTGTATATACTGTATACCTGTATACAATGCATATATTATACCCCATACCTCACATATCAGTACACTGCTGTATATACTATATACCTGCACACACTGCATCTATTATACCCTGTACCTCACATATCAGAACACTGCTGTATATACTATATATCTGTACACACTACATCTATTATACCGCGTACCTCACATAACTGTACACTGCTGTATATAATAAACATCTGCATCTATTATACCTCTTTTGTGTGCCAGGGCTGTTTTGTAATCCCAATCCGGCCCTGATGGCATAAATTATAAAACGCAGCAGCAAGAATAGTTCATGGAACAAAGGGAGGGGCTATAAAAGGGGAATGGGGGCCCAATTTAGATTCCTGCTATGGGGCCCAGTGATTTTTATGTACGCCCCTGGCTGCAGGCACTAGGCCGGCAGCCTTTCAGAGGCCGGCGCAATGACGTCATCGTGCCGCCTGAGCCTTACATTACAGCGTGGGACACAGGAAGAGGCTGCATCGCATTGCTGACACTGAGGTAAGTATAAGTGTTTTTTTTTTTTTTTTACAATAGTGTTACTGGCACATTGGGGGGGCTTATTACAATACTGGCACATGATGATGGGGGGGGGACTTTATACTGGCACATGATGATGGGGGGGACTTAATACTGGCACATGATGATGGGGGGGACTTAATACTGGTACATGATGATGGGGGGGACTTAATACTGGCACATGATGACGGGGGGACTTAATACTGGCACATGATGGGGGGGACTTAATACTGGCACATGATGATGGGGGGGACTTAATACTGGCACATGATGATGGGGGGGACTTAATACTGGCACATGATGATGGGGGGACTTAATACTGGCACATGATGATGGGGGGGACTTAATACTGGCACATGATGGGGGGGACTTAATACTGGCACATGATGGGGGGGACTTAATACTGGCACATGATGGGGGGACTTAATACTGGCACATGATGATGGGGGGGACTTAATACTGGCACATGATGATGGGGGACTTAATACTGGCACATGATGATGGGGGGACTTAATACTGGAACATGGGGGGGGCTTAATACTGGCACGTGATGGGGGGCTTATTACTGGCACGTGATGGGGGGCTTATTACTGGCACGTGATGGGGGCTTATTACTGGCACGTGATGGGGGCTCTTGTTACTGGCACGTGATGGGGGCTTATTACTGGCACATTGGGGGGCTCTTGTTACTGGCACGTTATTGAGGGCACTTATTACTGGCACATTATTGGTGGGCACTATAGGGGCATCTACTGAGGCCACAAAGAAGGGGTGTTTTATATGGGGGGCTCTGTACAGTAGCATTTTATACTGGGACACATTATGGTGGGTACTATGGAGAAGGGGAGAGAGGAGTACTATGGAGTCATCTACGGGGGGCACTAAGAAGGGGTATTTTATACTTGCAAATTATGGGGGACACTGAGGGCATCTACTGGGGCACGATATATGGGACATTTTATACTGGTACATTATGGGGGGCACTAGCAGGAAGGGGGGAGAGGAGCACTATGGAGGCATTTACTGGTGCACTATATAGGGGTATTTGATACTGGCACATTATGGGGGACATTAGCTCAACTGGGGGCATAAGGGGGTATGTTTTGCACATTATAAGGAGAATTATTTCTACTGGGGGGCATTATGGTGGGTTTTATTACTCCCCCATGGTATGACCCCCTAGTAGTAGCACCAGCCTCTCCCTGCTCTGCTATCCCTCTGCCCCTTCTCCAAATCCTTATTATGAAATCTTTCTCATTAGGATAAAACACAACATCAGCTCCGCCGAGCCCCCGGCCAAAGTGTTGAACTGGCGTCCGAGATCCCCAAGGGCCAAGCCAAGTAATTGTAAGTGTTCATGTGAAATATGTTTATTTTATATATGTACACTCCTGTGAGAGGCGGGGAGGGAGATCTGTGGATGACACTGTTATAGGGAGGGAGATCTGTGGATGACACTGTTATAGGGAGGGAGATCTGTGGATGACACTGTTATAGGGAGGGAGATCTGTGGATGACACTGTTATGGAGGGAGATCTGTGGATGACACTGTTATGGAGGGGAAAATGGGGATGACACTGTCATGGGGTGGATCTGTGGATGACACATATAGCATAAGATGCTATATACGGTATGTGGCATCCACAGATCCCCCCCATAGCAGTGTCATCCACAGATCCCCCTCTCTATAAAAGTGTCATCCACAGACAGCTGGACTTTTCTTCCCTGTTGCGGTTTTAGGTATTGGGTAAAGTATTGCAGCATTTCTAAGCGTACTTGTGTAAATGTATCGTTGTTATAGCTGCCCCCCCTACTTTTGTCGTGGCCCCCAGTGTGCCCCCCCCAAAATTTGAAAGCTAGAGACGCCACTGGGTATATCGGATTAAATAAATGATTCAAACTGCTGTGAACACTGCCATAGAGGAGGGGGTCATTGATGCCACACTGGGCGGCTTTTTGGTTAATCAACATCCGATCACTCCGGTTTTCTATACGTTACCAAAAATTCATAAGTCCATTACCAACCCGCCCGGCCGTCCCATTGTGGCATCCACTGACTCAATCCTCTCACCTTTGGCAGTTTTTCTGGAGAAGATCTTTACACCATTTACTAAATTGTCTCCCTCGTATTTACGTGATACTGAGCATTTTTTACAGGAAATTAAATCCTTGAACTCAGACGAAGATGACATACTTGTCACTTTTGATGTATGTAATTTAAACACATCTATATCACATGAAAAAGGTTTGAAAGCGATTCGTACACTTTTTGCATCAAGTCACTATAAAAATGCAGAACGTGAATTTTTCCTGACGTTATTGAGGATTGTTCTTGAACAAAATTACTTTTTACTTCAGGATTCTTTTTATCAGCAGCGACGTGGGACTGCGATGGGATCGAACTTCGCACCGCCATACGCAAATTGCTATATGGCGCAATTTGAGACAGAATTTGTCTATACTAATGATCTTTACAAAGAACACTGCAAATTTTGCGTCGTTTTATCAACGACATTTTTTGCGTATAGCGTGGCGACGTTCGATCCCTTCAACAATTTACACTGCACCTCAATTCCGTCTGGCCTGAATTAAAGTTCACTCTGCATTTTGACATACATAGAATTTCATTCCTGGACACGTGGGTAATTAAGGGTGACATGGGTGTGATATACACGGATCTATTTACAAAAAACACTGATAGGAATAGTTTGCTTACTTACACTAGTAACCATCCAGTAGCTACAAAAAAATCTCTCCCCTATTCCCAGTTTCAAAGGGTTAAGCGTATAGTGGGCGATACCGAGTTATTCAAGGTTAGACTAGACGAGATGACTCAGAAATTTAGGGAGAGAGGCTATCCTGATCATTTACTACAGGAACAAAGGAACAGAGTTGAGGAAATACAGCAGGATAAACCTTTGAAACAACCACGGATCCCACTTGTAGACAAATATCATCCATCGACCCAGAGATTGAGAGGGATAATAAACAAACACTGGCATGTGGAATCAAAATCCTACCCACAAGTGGTGGAATTTAGACAACCACCCATGATGTGTTTTAAAAGAGCTAGCAACATACGTGACAGGATAGTGCGGGCAGATATTGGCAGCAATAGAACTGGACCTATACAGAGAGTATTGGCTACCCCCAAAATGGGAACTTTTCCCTGTTTAAATTGCGTACACTGTTCCAGCGTAATTAAGGGTACACATTTCACACACCCACAATCGGGTGAACGTATACCTATCAAAGGCTTTTTCACATGCGATAGCCGCTTCGTTGTGTACATTTTGAAGTGCCCTTGTGGTCTATTGTACGTGGGAGAAACTTCCACAAGGATGAAAGATAGATTAAGCAATCATAAATCTACCATTTGAAAGCAAAATTTATTATTTCCCGTACCATTTCACTTTCTCGAACATAGACACACTGTGGCACAGTTGCATTATCAGATTATTGAAAGTGTACCCCTCCCATGCTGAGGTGGAGATAGAAATAAATTATTGCTTCAAAGGGAGGCTTATTGGATACACCGACTACAAACGATTGAGCCCCGTGGACTCAATCGTGAATATAACGTACAAAGCTTCCTTTGATAGATTACCTTACTAAAAACACCAAAAAATACAACTCTCCTCTTTTTTTCTTGATAAAAATTCCCCAAAATTTTTCAGGGGAAAATAACGAAAAAAAAAATTTTGAAAACAAAAAATAAAAAAATTCTTTTTTTCTTATATTTTTTCGAGCGGACATAAGAAAAGGAGAACACAATAAGGAAGGAAAGACTAATATAGATTGAATCCAAAGAAATTCTACTACAAAGCGTGTTTTCATTTTGTTCATATGTTTTGCTTTAACACTGATTGGTGGGAGTGGTTTTCTGTGTGATGTCATTTCCCTGTGTTTGGGCGGTCTATTTAAACATGACATTTTTCTTGTATGATGATAAGTCTGATGAAGGTGCGGTAGCACCGAAACGCGTCACTTATTCCCTGTACATGTGACTGAATAAATATAAAATTGATCTACAGCAAGTGCCGGTCTTTTCTGCAATATTACATTGGGGATGCCATCCCACAGACTCATGCACCGCGACTTCAAACAGCAGTGCCGACCTGCGACTATTATATATATATATATATATATATATATATATATAAATCTATATATTAACAGATACCTCAGATGGATGCCATACAGTGGCATCTGTTCATCATAGCGTTCCATTGTAAAAAAAAACATATACATTATGGTACCGTATTTTTCCTTTATAAGATGCACCCGATGATAAGACGCGTCCCAGATTTTAGAGGAGGAAAATAAGAAAAAAATATTTTTCATCAGACCTCATATCAGATACTCAGATCAGACCCCCATACATATCAGGACATCACATCAGACCCCCATATTAGCCCTCCATGTTAGAACCTCATCAGCCCTTCATGTCAGACCCCCAACAGACCTCAGAACAGCCCTTTTCTTTCAGACTCATATCAGATCAGAGATCAGCCCTTTTCTTTCAGACCCCCATCAGACCTCAGATTAGCCCTTTTCTTTTAGACCCCCATCAGACCTCAGATCAGCCCTTTTCTTTTAGACCCCCATCAGACCTCAGATTAGCCCTTTTCTTTTAGACCCCCATCAGACCTCAGATCAGCCCTTTTCTTTTAGACCCCATCAGACCTCAGATTAGCCCTTTTCTTTCAGACCCCCTTTAGACTAAAATAAAAAAAACTTCTCTTACCTCTCCTGCACTGCAGCTCCGCTCCGGCGTCACGCTCCCCTGTCTTCTCCGGCCCACGCTGCACTGTCACCTGACTGCATGCAGCGTCAGGTCATAGTGTGCGCACTACGTTCTGACACTGTACGGGGTCAGAACAGTGGAGTGCAGGCCCTAGCAAGAAGACCAGGGTGGGTGAGTATTGGATGCGCTTGCAGCACTTCTTCCACGCTCCCGGCACCTAATGCATACTAGTGAGTGCTTCCATAATGGAAGCGCCCGCTAGTATTCGCTATATAAGACGCACAGCCATTTCCCCCCTACTTTTAGGGGGGGGGGGGAATGTGTCCTATAAAGCGAAAAATATGGTATATGTTTTTTTGTTCCTGGACTCTGCAAGACACAAAAGCGTGGCGTGCTACACTTTTCTATCCTTTTTTCCAATGTATAACTTAAACAGATGGCAAAACATGATGTGAACCCACACTAACTCTGGTGTATTATTTTTTTTTTTTTTATTAAGAACAGGGTATAAAATGCTAGTCTTAATAAATGTTGCCCAACATTTCATGTGTGGTCTGACTAGTGGTTTGCATAGTCAAAATATGTTCTTGTTATGAACATCAATGCCTCTTTTTATGCATCCCATGATTTTATTTGCCTTGGCAGCAGCTGTCTGGCATTTGTCGCTAAAGTTAACTTTACTGTCCACCAACTTCATTTATTACATTTTGTTTCCTTGCCCTTACATCACCTTACATTGTATCAATATAAAATGGTAAGTGTAAAACCTCCTAAAGCACTCTAAAAGTATAGTGATAGTAGATATTTGCAACACGCCCAGTGGGGAGAAAGGCATGCAGTGAAAAGGTGGATGACAGGAGTGGTAGTAGTCTCAGAGGATGAGGCTTTTTACTGTGGTGGCAGTCTTTCTTCCGTGCTCCCCCATGCAGTGAGAAAGTGGTGCACCTGTATCTCCTGGGCACACCCTGGTGGAAGGTGGGGTGTCTTTGGTGTTGATGTGAGGTATGGGGAAAGGAGCCAGATGATATAAAGAGGAGGCCAGATTAGCTTAACAGTAAAGCAGTTTTTACTAATGTCTCAGCAGTCTCCACATAGATTTACTTTCAAATGTAGGCACAGTCTTTTAACAGTCCACACAAATTCCTGGCTGAAGCTAAATAATTAACATCCAGATACACTTTCTATATCTGGCTATGCTTCGCTGTAGTTCAGCCAGGGGGTACAATATTCAGAGGCCTTTAAACCCTGCCACATAGCTATAGAGCCCAATAGCCAAAATACGAGCATTGTACCCTCCATTTTGGCTGCTTAACCTTCTGTAAATTAGTCTGCACTTTGGTAGGTTTTTTGGAGTTTACTCTCTTGTGCCCCCAATTCCTGTCTGCAGATGTTCACAGGAGCTGCTCATATCCGGCTTCTCCCATCCTCACTTGCTTAGGCTACATTCACATCAGCCTGTTGGAGTTCACCATATCCAGCATAGCTGGATAATGCAAGGAGCTGTCAGATCCCCATTGACCAAAATGGGTTTTGACTGGGATCCAGCCGCTCTCCGGCATAAATGCCAGCTCTCGACTAGACAAAAAGTCCTGCATGCATGAATTTTTGTCCGGCTGAAAGCCGGCATCTATGCCAGTAAGCGGACAGATCCCCTTCCGATCCCATTGTATTTCTAAACACTGCTGTGACTACAGTATCACAGGATGGTGCCAAGCCCAAGGAGTTGCGCCTGCCCCACCTAGTGGGGATAGCTAGGAACTCAGAATTAACTCTTCCCTTCAGCCTGGTGTTACATAACATTGCCATAACACAGTGTTAACCCTAACCACACATTAGAAAATATTGCATGCAAAGCTCTACTATTAGCAGTGAATTCTACTATTAGCAGTGGTCTTTGCAAAGAATTCTATCAATAGCAGTGGCCTCCTGGTCACTGCATATTGACTTATAACCACCCTAGAGCGCCTGGAATATATATTCACCTTGAACCACCAGAGATCAATATTAACTGCTAAACCCCTCTAGACCATCAGAGTTATGACAAATGCTAAACCCCCCTAAACCACCATTTGTAATAACATCTTGGGGACAGCAATTTACTTGAATACCCTATGAGTCCTATATTTGCTCCAGATAGATATTTATGTTGGTTAATGCATACTTACTCTTTAATTATACGTTTTTCAGGTATACAAAACAACTGGTCCAGGCCTCAACGGGTGGTTCCATGGACAATAAACAGAAAGACTTTACTCAAGAAGAAGAAAGTTCGACAAAATTCTCCTGCAACTTCCACAAGGGGGAGCCACTGTTGGTTTTCTGTGATGGACAATTTGCCAGAATGCTAGGTCTACAAGAGCTACGATCTCTTCATAACGGTAGGTACAATCTTAAAGGGGTTCTGCAGTTTGTTTAAACTGGTGATCTATCCTCTGGATAGATCATCAGCATCTGATCGGCCCAAGGGTTATTGAAAGGCCCAAGGGTTATTGAAAGGGGTTTAAGCGGAAACCCTTCTGTCCTGTGTGAGGGGCCTGGTTTGATCCTTGCTATGGGGCCCTTACTTCTCTATGTACGCCACTGTGTGCACCTCTTAATAATTCTGTCCCCTCTGGTAGGTCATCTGCCAATCACTAAAATCCCAGTTCCTCCTTACTGCACAACCATTTGAATGTAGTGCTGGTTCTGCATGCATCTGGCTGCTTCATTCAATATCTGTAGGACTGACAGAAACAGCCATGGACAGTGCTCACTCTTAAGGTGGTTGATGGTTGAACAGCAATTGAACAAATATCTGGTGAACAATCATTTCACAGAGGCACCCATACACATTTTAGTCCATATTGGCCATTACAGATGTTCAGACTGGCTATGCACATTCAATGAAACCAGGCAATGGATGAAAGATCTTTCTGGGAACATTCTTTCAAAGATAATCTTTCGTTCATAATCTATATTTCTTTGAGTGAAAGGTCTTTCATCTAACCATCAGACAAAAATATTACACACTGTCGGCTTCTTTTTAGATGAAAAAGGTCGATCATCGTTGGCTAAAATGATTGTTGTTAAATTTCAACCGACAAACGTTTGTTTTGGTTAAAATTGTCTGTTTTGATTAACTTTAGACTAATGTGTATGGCCACCTTTACTTTTGTGTACTTACTTTTTCCCATGATGGTAAAAGCTCACAGTTTCAGAATGGTATTTTTCACCTTTGACTCTCCTCTGTGTTTGACAGAAAAGGATGCAATGCCCATGAAACGACTAAAACGTGGCACCAATTTTCATAGCTTGGCAAGGGATGTAGAGCAAGAGGGAATTGGACTTTCAGAAAAAGGAAAATCAGAATTACTTGATAAAAATGACAATAAAGCTGATAAGAGAGAAGATTTCTTCCTGGGCATGGCCTCTGAATTTAGAAGCGTGGTATGGAAAAGGGTGAAGGCTGAACTTCTAGAGGCCAAGAGGAGCGCATTTACAGAAGTGTACAGAACGAGAAGTGCCGGAGACAGGAGTGGGGTGTTGCCAGGTAGTGCCTTCTCACCTGTGCCTAGTAGAAGAGAAAGTAAAATGAACACCACCTTGAAGTCTGGAAAGAGTGTTAGAATCAGTGATTCTAGAGATGCCATGGATATACCTGCAGACTATGGCTATAATGATTTTCTAACCCCACATGAATATTTGGCATTTCCTAGTTCTTTGACCATCCTCCCTATTTCAGAGATGTGGCCTAAGTGTGAAATACCACCCTCACCACAGGTCCTCCCACCAACATTCACAACCCTAGGGTCTACAGCACAGATCTGGTGTGCCAAGTGCAAGCTCTCTTTCCGCATGACTTCAGACTTGGTCCTGCACATGAGATTACGACATAAGAAGGAGGCAGGAGTCGAAACACAAAGCAAAAGACCAAGAGAACTACAACTTTCATGTCCTGTTTGCTATGCCTACTTCAGGGAGCGCCATCACTTGTCCCGTCACATGACCTCCCACTGCTGATGGCTAACCGTTTTATATAAAGGACTTCTATATACATCTATGTTTTGCATTGATGCTGGCATCTTTACAATTAAAAGCCTGTTTACTTTAAAGAGATACCCTGACTTTAATGTACTTACAAAATAGTGATTTAATTGGGATCTATAATATTAACCCCTAAGTATTAGTCCTTGACCAAGCCAATTCCTTCTGTAAAACCATTTAGGTTTTTCTATTAACTGTGGTATCTAAGGAGGATAAATGGCTGGGATGTCAATTGTACTGTATATTACAACTCAGCCACTAAGGGAAGCAGATTATTGTAGGCAATCTGGTGGAGTCACATTGCTAGCACTGTAAATGGAGGCACTTTGGGTCTTGTTATGGGAGCATGGTTAGTACTTAGGCTGGGTGTACAGGCTGTAGGAAAAAAAATTCTGTGGCAAACAAAGGGTGCTGCATTTCAAGTCTCCCTAAAAATAATTCCTAAAAGTAAGCACATATTCAGTATCCATAATTATATATCCTACTCACTGAACCCATGAATGTGTTGCCCCAGCACATTGTCCTATCTCATGTAACCTAGTTGTGTACTGGGCTACTATAGAAATGTTATATGAGCAGCATTTTGAAAATGTTAAGGTTCACTACTGAAAAACTAACTGTACTCATTACACAAAACTAAATGTCCTGTATTCCATTTTGGATTGGAACTTCATATATTTCACACAAGAGACATGGTATGATCCCAAATAAACAATTGTAAAATAATGATTCTTCTGGTTTATCTATTGTCATAAGCTCCTATTAGACTTTATTGATGATATAGGGGTTGGGTCCAGAGAATTGTTTTATCTGGTGAGCCCAAGGAGCCCAAATCTGACCCTGAGCACACAGTCTTCTCAATGAGAAGTATAGCTCTTCAACATTGCACAAATCTATGAAACAGGTTCTATACAGTTACAACTCACAAGAGACAATGGTGACCCTCCTACCGGTGCTTAAAGGGGTTCTCCAGGATTTTTATATTGATTGCCTATCGTCAAGAAAGCTCATCAATATATGGTTGGTAGGGGTTCAACTCCCAAGCGAAACCAAGCACAGTTGCAATCCACTGTCCTTGGTAAGCTGTGAGGAGGCTGTGGCACTTACCAAAGCTTGGGTGAACGCTGAAGCTTCCTAAAACAGCTGATTGGGGTGGGGGTTGGGAGTTGGACCCCCACCAATCCTATGTTGATAACCTATTCTGAAGATAGGTCTTTAGTATCGAAATCCCAGAGAACCCCTTTAATGGCACACGCATGTTCCCTGATACTGTTGATGTAGAATGTGCTCTGCTTTACGGGTGCCTTAAATTACTGAAGAACAACTGTATCTTAAGTCAGTGTTGGATTTATTTACAAAAAGGGATATACCTACATTCTAAATATAATTAAGGGAATGGGAGAGGGGACTGGAGGGGGTCAGGATCCTTGAGCTAGCTACACCATTCTCTCTCTCAGTCACACATGCCATGGGCTTTTCTCTGTACTCAGAACACTCCTCTCCAGCAGGTCTCAGCGAATCACATTCTTAATTGTAGAGTCCAGGAAGACTTGTCTTGTCCCAGAGGTCACCAAGGTCACCATTGCTCCTATTTGTGAGCTAGGTTAGTGCAGGTAATTACACAGGAAGAAAGTTATATCATATACCCCTGCCACCATCCCAGCATGTATGTCCTTGCTGACACAGGTGTGGGCAGTAAATACCAGCAGGGGGTCGGGCTTTCCCCAGGATGTGACAGTCCTGGTAGATCTTCCTTTCATCAGTGTCCTGCCCCAAGAACCCTTTGATGGTCCTCATTTGCATATTCAGCAGACCCGGGCCTATTCAGTTCAAGATATCAAGGAACATCTTTGCATCAAAGCTGTATCATAGATGTCAATTTTATCGGTTCCAACATTCCCTGGTCTTGTGCCTATTGGCACACACAATCAAAAAATAAACCACAGAAACTTGATATCTGCATTACTCCAGTCCTGCAAACTTTCCGGCATTGCGGCCTTTCTTCTGAGACAGTTTCTTTGTCAACATGGGCAGTCATAGACAGAGCAGGAACCCATTCATTCAACAGTCACACGCTATTCATTATGGATATTAATAAATAAATAACAAGTCACCAATATCCCTCATGATAATCACAGGAACTCTACATATCTACATATCCTACATTGATATCACATACAGTATATAACATTACACCATGCTAATTGACTCGATCCCTTAACCAGATTGTCATTTAACTACCAACTAATCTTGCTTGTCAGCTGCCTTATATAACTGGAATATGGGCAAGCCCACTTTAGCACTATGTGACAGTCTGTGCATTGCAAAGGTCCAATCCAGCTGAATTCTACTTCTCACAAGATCTCATACAATAACAATTAAAAATCAAAAGATACATGATAGATGTATATATGTCTAATACAGGTGATTCTAATGTACGTTGTGCTCTATGTTGGTCATTACGCATAAAGTGAAACCTTGGACTTTTACCCATAATGCCGTACTCTGCATGATTTTAAACTAGACATGTGAAAATTCAGTGCTCATTCATGATAATCGAGTACATCATTTGAGTAAATTAATCACCAACCACATACTACAAATGTCTGTCATACACATTAACAATTTCCAGAAGGCTGAATAATTTTTCTTGTTGGTCATTCTGCCTTCTTACCCCTGTATAATAGGTGCTGCAAGAGACCTATTATCTGGCTATTCAAGAAGATTGAATAGACATGGCCATAGCAGACTACGGACAATTAGTTTTTAGAACTTCAGTATGGCTTATATATTGATAGGAACTTCTGCTTCCTTCATTCTCCACTCACTGATTTAATGGTGCAAGTAAGAGAAAACAAGAAAACAAAAAGAACTCAGCAATATGTTGAATTTATGCAAAACAACCACATGTGTTCTTCTATTGTCCATGGCAGGCCTTCCCCCATGCAGACTTCTAGCTGATGTCTGTGCGCATTTAAATGGGGCACTGTCATCTTGTTTCAAATAATGCCACACCTCGCAAAAAATACCAGTCACTCTTTTTTTGTTAAGCAGTGTCTAAGATCTATCAATAACTATGTGCAAGATGAACGCTACGAATGTAGTCCAATTGCCACAACAATATTGGGCTGCCGCTACTTCTCCAGGGTCCCAAATTTGGATATGTAATTTCGCCTCATGATGGATCCTGGAAATAAAAATCAAGAGCAGTATCATTGTTCTTAGCAGTCAATACCTTTCTACACCTACATGTAACCTCACTAATATGCCTAGGGGCGGTAATCTAACTCCATCCTAGCTGGGGGGTATTCGTAAACCACACAAAAACAAAATAAAAACAAACAAAAAAACATGGCTTCTTAGTGTAACTATAATTCTTTCAAACACATTCCCCCATTTGGTACCATACTACACTGGTACCATACTAACTAGAACATGACCAATCTGGTGAACAACTTTGAAGTTTAGTGCCTACCCAAGAAGTAGGTCTGTATATAAAAATAAAAATAAAAAATACAACAACTTGTTAATTTAAAAATATTAACAAGGAAAACAAATGCAAAGGTAGAAAAGAAAAAGAAAAAAAATCACAAAAAAAAAAATTCTGCTGGCCCTTAACACATCGCTCACAGACAGACACATACTAACACCATCTCCGAACTCAACTTTTGTTCTAGTGTGTGAAAAAAGACATCTTCCTGTGTGTCCATTGAAAGAGCAAATGCTATTTACACCTAAAACACAAAAAGTCATGGGGGGGGGGGGGAGACAAAAAATACATTCACATCACAAAAGTACAGTATACATGACTGTTTTAACCAACAAATGCCTGACTGTTATTTAATTGTTTGCAAACAATTACTAATTATTGAGCTCATGATACCACGTGGTGACTATGAAGACCTTTTTTAAATTGATCTAATTCCAGACTAAATGTAGTCAGTACCACTCCACCTAAAACCTGTGAACAAAGCAAAAACATTAATCTTAAGCCAGCTTGACTAAGCTGCCTTTAGTGGCTCCTGAAAAATAAACACAAAGACAATTATTACACAGAATTATTATTACAGTCAAATCCTTATTCTCTAAGCCTTGTCCTGTTATCTGTACGGCTAGAATATAAGTCCCATATTCTTCCTAAACTAAGCAGGCATTGCTCACAAAGTTTGCCATATTATTTATCAAAAATGGTAATGCTATTTGGGACCAACTGCATACCAGCCAAAATGGAAGATTAGCCCAGGGTGCAAACATTGGTATGCTCGTCCCCCATGGCTGTTGGCTATTCGGAGGGTGGGGGCCATTGTTATCTGTAATCTCCTCCTTTTGCCCCTCAGCATTTCCTGACTCCCCAAGGCTGTTATCCATTACATCAGGCTCCTGTGGTATGCTTTCCTTGCCCTGGGTGGATATACTTTTATCATCCGGTATCAGGCTGAAAATATCGGGGGTTCTACAAAATCTCTGAATGTGCCCTGGTCTGTGACATTTGTAACACCTGATGAATTTCTTCCTTCTTGTACCTCTGCTCACTACTGATATATCTGCATCTGATCTATAACCATCACTGGATTCTTCACACCAGTCTCTAAGTATATTGATAAAGCTCTGGTATGAATTGGTATTTCTGAGGGCAATCCTATTAGGATAGTTCACGTAACATATATTGGCCATTGAGTATATGAAGCCTGAATCATCAGCAGACATATCAGGACAGTTATACACACTTTTGTACAGTGAAAGATATTGGTTACAGAACAATATAGGGTCATCTCCTCTTCTAAATCTCATTCTTTGTAACGCATTTATCCCTCTATCATCACGACTCTTTAACACCCGCTGCAGTTCTTTCATCCTTCCCTCTGCATCTAAGTTATCATTCTCATATGCAGATACCCGGGCTGCTAGATGTGCTGGCACCCAAGCCTTTAGAAGAGAGCATGCATCTTTATCACTCAAAGTGTATTTCTGTACAATAGCCTCAAATTTATTAGACAGGCACACGGGTGACTCCAGTGTATTAAACTCACCCAGAATCTGGCACAATGTAAGTTTTTCATTAATTGTGAGTACACTAGTGCCCTCCCCTAAATATCCAGGAGCATTTGCTAATGCCACCTCATTGGATGTATTCACATCAGTGACAATACAGATATTGGCTGATGGACACTTTTTCTTCCGTTCATTGAGGGATAATATCCATTGCTCCTTTCTAAGTAGCTGGGAGTTTGCATCTTCCAATTTCCTCTCCAAAGACATTACCAATTCCTCCATATGAAATAATTTTAGTTGCAATGAACCAACAAGCCTACTCTTCATATCAAAGTTTGCATTGCATTGTTCCAATTGTTCTTGGAGCTCACAATTTCTTTCGGATAAATTGCACACAGTAGCCCTCAAGTCATCCATTTCAACACTGGAGACAGTTGCAATGCTACTAAGATTATCTCCAATTTTCTCTATCTGCTCTCCAAGATGACTCCTTTCTGCTCTCCATTGCTCCCCCATTTGCTCAGAAATTTCTGTGATTCTGAGCAATACCGCAATTTCGTTAGCCAATTTCTGTTTGTTACCTTTCTTTGTAAGTGGTCTACTCTGCAGCTTGTCATTATGTTGCTGACACTGAGACAACAACGCATTAACTTGACTCTTAAGAGGTTCATCTGCACATGAATGATATTTGGCAGAGGCATATTTCTTAACATAACTATAGGCCAGTTCCATTTCACTAATGTACACAACACAAGATACAACTATTAAAATAAAAGCTATTGTACTGTCAATACACACTCACAAGTGAACACGACAAAGAACCAAACTTTTCAGTGTTCCCACAATGTCTTTACATACATGCACACACTTAGTCTGAACTCAAGTCAAGATTCCAAACAAGCACAAATTTCCTCTACAGAGAATCCACACTTTCCTCTGCTTTAACGCTCATTAACATACAGCATTCAATACTTTATCCACTATTACAACTCCACATACACTCAAGGACAACAAACATTTAGAACTTTTGCATATCCAATGAATAACTCACCACACTTTCAATCCTTCTACGAAGTCCAAGATCCAGCTGACTTCACCACGGAATCTGTGCAACAGGTCTGGTCTGTTCTTTCAGCAATTTGAATTAGAGCAATTCCGTCTTATAGGTTCTATGTGGATTTAGGAATTTCCACAGTCCCATCTGGGGTGCCAAATGTAGAATGTGCTCTGCTTTACGGGTGCCTTAAATTACTGAAGAACAACTGTATCTTAAGTCAGTGTTGGATTTATTTACAAATGGGGATATACCTACATTCTAAATATAATTAAGGGAATGGGAGAGGGGACTGGAGGGGGTCAGGATCCTTGAGCTAGCTACACCATTCTCTCTCTCAGTCACACATGCCATGGGCTTTTCTCTGTACTCAGAACACTCCTCTCCAGCAGGTCTCAGCGAATCACATTCTTAATTGTAGAGTCCAGGAAGACTTGTCTTGTCCCAGAGGTCACCAAGGTCACCATTGCTCCTATTTGTGAGCTAGGTTAGTGCAGTTAATTACACAGGAAGAAAGTTATATCATATACCCCTGCCACCATCCCAGCATGTATGTCCTTGCTGACACAGGTGTGGGCAGTAAATACCAGCAGGGGGTCGGGCTTTCCCCAGGATGTGACAGTCCTGGCAGATCTTCCTTTCATCAGTGTCCTGCCCCAAGAACCCTTTGATGGTCCTCATTTGCATATTCGGCAGACCCGGGCCTATTCAGTTCAAGATATCAAGGAACATCTTTGCATCAAAGCTGTATCATAGATGTCAATTTTATCGGTTCCAACAGTTGATATGGTTGTTCCACAGGCCTGTACTGCCACTTAACCCTGGTTCCCACTCACAGCTTCCTCAACTTGTCTGTTCCTTTAATAAAAAGAGATTGAACACAGTTTGCAGGAAGGCTCCTGTCTCCACCCACTAAATTCCTTCTCTGTATCTGTGGGGAGACTCACTCTCCACCTGCTTATGGTCTGTAGTCTGCTGCGGAGAGTACTTCCCTGTATCATGACCCGGCGTTATCTCACAATCCCTGGAGGAGCAGAGGACGGGAGTGGTAGTGGTATTAAACCTGACTGATCTATACAAAGATATGCTGGGTCATTACAAGGCATTAACATATTAAATAACATTACATAACAAGAACAGCTTACAAGTACCCTGTTCTGGGGTACTGCACCCATCTGTTAATAGGAAGGGCAGCAGCAGCCCTTTTATTTTCAACACCCATGAAGATAACGCAGCATCCACATGCCTATACATTCTCACACCGAATTGGACCTAACTACCATCTCACTCCCAAATAATCATGGAATCTGACGTTATATTTGCTGGTCACTATTCAGACTGGATATGGGGTAACTATTTTAGGAGAGCTACCAGAGCCTGAACAACAAGGATATTAACAAAATATATAATAAAAGTAATGGTATGGCAGAGCAAGGACCCCATACAGCTCCATACTGTACATTCTCCATCTACTGCTGTAAAGGCCTCCCACATGCTGCCTGTACAGCCATATTAGCTGCTGCTGTATAAGGGCCCAGAAAATGGGGTGAGGCCTACATCTGGATATAAGAAAGTAGTTATAACTATAATAATTAGAGGACATATAATTCTTGTGTCCAGCAGGTGTCAGCATAACACAGGCATCAGGGCAAATGAAGGAGGAAGAGGTTCCTCCATCCATCCCACCAATAAGAACATGCTGCTCTAGAAGTAGAGACTCCTCTGCGGTGCTGAGCTGACTTCTAAGGTCAGTTGATGCCTCAGCAGTGTATCTTTAGGTGTAGGACAGTGTGCTTTGGGAAAATAGGTGGCATAGGATGGATGCTTTGTATAGGGGGTAAGGATAGGGGTGAAGGTGCTGTGTACATAAGTGTTTCCCAACTAGAACCTATTGTCCAAGTGTAAAAGAAATCTAGTATCAAGAATATTAAAATAACAAAATAAACAGTATTCAAAATAGACAGCGTCAATATGGTAAGTCATCCCTGCTGCCATGTGAAGCTGATGGAGAACTACAGGAACATTGGTGCTGGAGCAGAGGGAGACGTAACCAGTGAGTTATGTCTATTTTCTTATTATTACTTGTACTCTGAATGACAGGCATGTAGCATGTGTCACCCCTACGGCATGTGTTCTATGTACAGTTGATGTGTGTGCCCATACACACTTCTTGCACAGTATCTGCTCCTGCATCTGAATGAAGATTAAGCCGCATTCACACGTTGTTGGGGAGCCTTGGTCTCTGCCAAACTCTGTAGGTAGATTAGGTAGATGTACCCTACAGACCATTTCCTTCATGCAAGAAAAGTTGCCATCTGTACAATTAGTTATTGGAAATGATTTTCTGATGAGTCCATTAAAATTTAATCAAAAAGCGATTAGCGATGTAAGTAATGCTGCTTAGCTTTTGATTTCCTCCTTGGTAGAGAACGCCATACAACTGGCATACGTCTCTGTAAAATCCCAACTAACTAATTAAAAATAGCCCCGGCCTTAAAGGGGTTGTCCAGGAATACATAATTTCTAACATTTGCCGGCAGACTGGCTGCCATACTGAAAGCATCACCTGCTCTCCACTGCTCCGGTCATCTAAGCTGGCTCACGCATCTCAATGTTTTCTTCCTCCCTGGCATGTGCAGTAAGCCGGATTGGGACAGATGCACACTGGCGCAATATTAATAGTTTTTAGTTTGTGACGCCAATTGCAGCTTGCGCAGGTACTGTAACAGGGCCCTTTAAGATGTAATAACTCACGTACCAGGTGAGGAATGCCAGAGGAGGAATAATGTCTCTGTGTAGTGTCAACGGTGTCTCCTACCTTGGTATGGCTGGATTCCTGAATCCTGGCTCACATGCAATAAAGTTGAGTGTGGTCAGTAGGAGTAATTGAGGAATGAATGCAATCCAGACAGGAAATATAATCCAACTCGTCTTTACTTAATGCAGCTTGAATCCATACAAGATACAGCAATAGTCTTGGGTCCCAGCAGGTATTGGCAATATGTGGCAGGAATCTATATATATTCTGCTTCTTGTCATATGCCTAGTAGAACTGGCAGGTATCTGTCTTCTGCTCTGTCTGTAGTCTGCTTGGTGTGGGCCTGACTAGCTGAGGAGGTATTTGGCTTCTCCTGGTCTTTGGATAAGTACTCACAGGACTGCTCGCAGGGTATGATGGTTTCTTCCTGGAGATCTATAGTTCTAGAGGGCTGCTTGCTTGTCAACCAGCTGAGGTAGATGACTCAGGCTGGGAAGGGTGATCCTTGGGCCTCAGCCGAGGCTTGGATCCTAGGTTGAGATACCTGTAACTGGGAGCTCCTACCAATACAGCCTTCCCCAGCAGTGGGGCTGGTACACACTAACTAACTTCCTTCTCCTCCTCATGAGACAGGACATGGGACCAGCCCACTTCTGCTCACACGGGGGAGACTAGGCTGGAATGGACTATTCCAGGCTAGAGATACTAAACTGGCTTTGGTCTGCTACATACTGCTGCCACCTGCTGGTGTACATTGGAATTACAGCAAAATACATAAAACAGGCCTGGATAATCCACATTATAGAGAGAGTGATGCAAACTTATACCAGATGACAATATACATACACTTAACATGTTGTAGCGGGGAAAAAGAGTTTAGTTACATACTCTGGGATGTTACACATGGGCATGGTCACCTGATCCTCTTCAGCCAACCGCTGGCTTAAGAGGTGATGTGTCCTCAAGACAATGGTTTGAGACGTGAAAGCCAGTGCGGAGGACCAGAGCAACGGGGAGCAGGTAAGTATCATTCTTTCCGTACAGGAGGCAGGCTGCCGGCAATTGTTAGAAATGATGTATTCCAAAAAAAAACTTTAATGCAGGATTATGTACAGTGCTGCCCATAATTATTCATACCCCTGGCAAATTTTGACTTAAAGTTACTTTTATTCAACCAGCAAATAATTTTTTGACAGGAAATTACATAGGTGTCTCCCAAAAGATAATAAGACGATGTACAAGAGGCATTATTGTGGGGGGAAAAAAAAATTCTCAGCTTTTATTTACATGTGAGCAAAAAGTGTCCAGTCCAAAATTATTCATACCCTTCTCAATAATCAATAGAAAAGCCTTTATTGGCTATTACAGCAATCAAACGCTTCCTATAATTGCAGATCAGCTTTTTGCATGTCTCCACAGATATTTTTGCCCATTCATCTTTAGCAAGGAGCTCCAAATCTTTCAGGTTGGAGGGTCTTCTTGCCATCACCCTGATCTTTAGCTCCCTCTACAGATTCTCAATTGGATTCAAGTCTGGACTCTGGCTGGGCCTCTCCAAAACGTTAATGTTGTTGTCTGCTAACCATTTCTTCACCACTTTTGCTGTGTGTTTTGGGTCATTGTCATGCTGAAATGTCCACTGGTGCCCAAGGCCAAGTTTCTCTGCAGACTGCCTGATGTTGTCGTTGAGAATCCTTATGTATTGCTCTTTTTTCATGGTGCCGTTTACTGTGATTAGGTTCACTGGTCCATTGGTTGAAAAACACCCCCAAAGCATTAGGTTCCCACCACCATGTTTGACAGTGGGGATGGTGTTCTTTAGGTTGAAGGCTTCTCCTTTTTTACTCCAAATGAAGGAAACATCATTGTGACCAAACAATATAATTTTTGTTTCATCTGACCATAACACAGAAGACCAGAAGTCTTCTTCTTTGTCCAGGTGAGCTTTTGGAATGGTATAGAACTTTTGATTTTTCTACAGACTGTGACTGTTTGTGAAGGGTATGAATAATTTTGGACTGGACACTGTTTGCTCAAATGTAAATAAAAGCTGAGAAATGATTTTTTTTCCCCCACAATAATGCCTCTTGTACATCGTCTTATTATCTTTTGGGAGACACCTATGTCATTTCCCGTCAAAAAAATTACTTGCTGGTTTAATAAAAGTAACTTTAAGTCAAAATTTGCCAGGGGTTTGAATAATTATGGGCAGCACTGTAGATGCTGCACATATGCTGAAAGTATGGTTAATAATTCCAATGTGCGAAGGAAGTGGACTGGGTGAAACCAGAAGTGTTTCTATTGAACATTTTCTGCAAGACAAAATTACATGATCTTGAGTGTAAGAGGCAGGATGGTAACAGTCTATCCTGTCCCCTAGGAACTAGAGATCTGTATTTTAAAGTTCCTATGTTATTGGGAACTGTGCTTGTATTCAGGCTTTAAACACTCTGCTGCCATCTACTGGTTATTTAAAGAAATGTCGTGAATTTGTCTTTTCTAATTATTCCAGCCAGTCTACTGTGATTGTTGATGCTGGAAAGGTTATTTATATTTGTTTATTTTTATGGGGTGCCTAGTTTTTTACATACCTTACACTCTCCCCCACAAAATTTTATATCGTCCCTGACATACGCAGACTTTAGTATGAGCACCTATTCTCTTACTCATCTACCAATAACCACAGAGAGCCAAGGTTAATTTGTAAAACAATTACTTGAGGAACTGTCCTCCCTGCGACATCTACTCCCAGTTATGTCACAGTTTCCCACCCGGCCCACAGCGCTATGAAGCCTGGGGGGATATTTGTTGCCTATAGCCAACTGGTAAGAAACACCTTTAGCACAGGTTTGTGTCCGTTATTGTGAAAACAAGAGTTGATGGAGAACTTAGGGACACCATATTACTTCTGTCCCTTTTCTTCTTTTTTTTTTACCTAGTTCTATCACTTAAAGCTATTTTCCCTGGTGTGTCTGCAGTACGAGTGCAATAAATTTCCTTTTTGTTAACCATAGAACTTAACATTTAACATTTTCAACATAAGCAAACATTAGGAAACCATCGCATTATAGGCATGGATACAGTTACCAATTTTTTAAGTCCTCAGCAAAACAATCTGGGCTTAGGTACCAGCTAGGGTAAATCTCTGGTGTATGAACACAGTCTATAACCTGTACTGCTGCATTCCTGACAACACTACTGGGTTGACCCAAAGTGTCATAAGTCAGAACTTTTGGCTGTCTCCTGTTCCTGCTGGGTTGTATCCTGCGTAGCGGTAAGGCATCCGAAGCGTCCTCAAACTCGCCTTCATCGCTGTCAACTGTCCTTGTTGAGTTTTCTGGTGAAGAGTTTTCTTCTTCTGTGTTTCCTGATGAACATGTAGTGTTTCCAGCTTGACTTACAGGCTTTTCCTCAGTAGTTTTCACTGTAGCTTCCTCTGGAGCTTCCTCTGTAACTTCCTCTGTAACTTTCTCTGTACTTTTCCCACTCGTTTCCAACTGGCAAGGATATAACTCTGCTGCTTCAGGATTCAGTTCTATGTTTTCCCTTGTGTGCTCTCTTTGGGTTACCGGGATGAACGATCTCCATTGTTCTTGTTCGATTTATCTTTTGATGTTCCCTCAGATGTCTGTGTCGCTGGTTGAGGAATCTTTTAAACTTGGCCCCGTCTTCTAGTACTGGGTCTGTCTGGTACCTGCTGATCTTGGTCGACAGGTAAGTAATTGCAAGGCAATAACAAATTTCGGTGTAGGATTCTTGTTCAGCCTTTTCCAGTTTCTGGCTTTACCTTGTATGAGGTTATCTTCACACTTTCTCCTCAGGACAACATGTACAGTGTCTTCCCAGAACGATCTCAGTTTTCCTGGTCCTCTTTCAGTCAGGTTTCTTACAAGGACTCTACTGCCAGGTGAGAGTTCTACTCCATGGGCCAGATTTATCATTACTCTGGCAGCTCACTCCACTTTTACATATGGCTAAAGTCAGTTTTAGCCAAGTCAGATTTATGATCGGCCCTTTAAGACTGTAATAAATGTGGTTTGACGGTAGCAGTTTATCTGTCAGTAAGCAGCTGTACAAAAGTCGCACATCTTTACGAAAAAGTCGCATGTTCTATTAAAAAGTCTCATAAAATAAGCATGGTCCTCACTGGAGTGAAATTGCGCATTTTTTTGTGACTTTTTTGCGACTTTTTAAATAGTCGCAATAGTAAATCTGTCTAGAGATTCATTTACATAAGAAAACACGCCCACTTTAGAAAACTGGCTAGCATAGTGCAGAGCAGAAAAAAGTCGCAAATTTTTGCGCAGTTTAAGCGATTGCGCAAAAATTTGCGACTTTTTCACTCCATTATTCTGACTTGAGCTAATGATAAATCTGGCCCCATGAGTTTTTCTGTCATAGTGCTCTTTTCCTCTTTGCGCAGCTTGTGTAGCTACCTTTGAAGCAACCTGATAGGCTTCAGTCATCCTATCTGTCCACGTTTTTACATACTCAGAGTGGTTTTTATATTTTTCCGTGACTGGGGTGTCAAACATGCTGTCTATTGGTAGTCTTGGAGATCTCCCGAACAGTAGAAAAAATTGAGAATATCCCATAGCTTCACTTTTGGTACAGTTGTATGCATGTATTACCTGGTTAAGTGAGTTCTTCCAGTCTTTCTTGGAATTTGGCGACAGAGTCCAAAGCATAGACAACAGAGTACGGTTAAATCTTTCGCATTGTCCGTTTCCTTCTGGATGATATGGAGTCGTGTGGGAGTTCTGAATGTAGCAGTTTTTTCCTAAGGCCAGGAATAACTGGTTTTCAAATTCTTTTCCCATGTCATGGTGAATTCTGGTAGGAAATCCGAATTTCAAGACAAAGTCACTGAATATCTTATCGGCAACAGTCTTTGCTGACTTGTTTTTGGTCGCGTAGGCCTGAGCAAACCTGGTGAAGTGGTCTATTACTACTAGTATATACTCATAACCTCCTTTGCACGTTTCCAGATGGAGGAAGTCGATGGAGACCATCTCAAAGGCATAAGTGGTGATAATATTGTTCAATGGAGCTCTGGTAGACTTATTAGGGCGTTTGTCTTTCAGGCAGGTGCACTGGTGGTTAATGTATTGCTCAGCGTCTCTCTGCACATGTGGCCAAAATAATCCTTTCAACTCTTAGGTGTCCTATTTCTTCGTGCAATTCTTTCAACACCAATGAATGATACAACTTGGGTAGCACTAGTTGAGAACCTGAGGGTGTTTTCCGTCTCAGAATTCCATCTTCGTCGAGGTATAATTTGTCATCTTTTTGTGCTGTCCTGATGGTCTCCTTAGGTATTTGAGCTACCTTCTTTTGGGTACCATCTATGGTTGATGTTGTATTCGCAATGGTTATTGGACACAACCAAGGCATTTCTTCTTTCTGTTGTACTTGAAGTGCTTGGGGTCAACTTCTTGTGAACACTGTTGCATGTACTGTTCCGGACTTAGTGGCATACGAGAGAGTACATCCGCATCCGCATTTCTCTTTCCTGGATGATACTTGATAGTGAAGTTAAAGTCAGCTAGTTCTGCAACCCATCTATGGCCTGTTGCGTTTAGTTTAGCAGTGGCGAGGACATAAGTTAGTGGATTGTTGTCAGTATAGACTACAAAGGATGGACAGTAGTAAAAGTAGTTTCGGAATCTTTCACATATGGCCCACTTCATCGCTAGGAATTCTAGTTTTCCTGAGTGCATGTGATAGTTCTTCTCAGCAGGTGTGAGAGTCCTAGACCCATGAGCAATTACTTTTAATTTTTCTTCCTGCTCTTGGTACAACACAGCTCCTAGTCCTTCTTGCGAGGCATCACAGTGCAGAACAAAGGTTTTGCTGTAGTCCGGGTAACCCATAACTGGAGGATGTGTTAAGACCTCAATGAGTCGGTTCAGCACTACCTGGTGGTGGTCAGTCCAGACTATAGACTGATGAGAAGGTAGCTGACCTTTTAGTTTTGGTGATGGCTTCTTCTTGAATTGGTGAGCCGGTAGTGACGTAATAGTAGGTGTGGTATCCGCTGATAACAATTCATACAGAGGTTTTGCAATTCTGGAAAAATTTGGGATGTAAGGACGATAGTAGGAAATTAATCCTAATAATTTCCTTAGTTCTCCAACGGTCTTTGGCTGGTTGTTCCTCAAGGCCAGCACGGGTACAATGTCTGCTGGATCCATGGAATGGCCATCTTCGGACATGATCTTGCCCAAGAATCTGACTTGGTTTCGGAATAGTTCACATTTCCTCGCTGTTAACTTGACTCCATGTTTCTGGTACCGTTGCAGTACCCACCGAACATGTTCCACATGTTCTTGGAATGATCTGCTGTGGACCAAGTTGTCATCTAGGTATGGCAGACAGACCTCATCCCTCAGTCCCATTAGACAAGTTTCCATGGTGCGTTGAAGTTCAGCTGGCACAGAGCTAAGGCCAAAGGGTATTCTGATCCACTCATACAGGCCCCAAGGTGTGATGAAGGCAGTCAGGGGTCGACTGGATTCTTCCACAAATCCTTGATGGTAGGCTTTTCCTTTGTTCTAGCACCGAAAACCATGAAATTCCTCCTAGGCTGTCCAGCATGTCTTGAATCCTAGGGATTGGATGACTGTCAGGGATGGACTTCTGATTTAACTCCCTGTAGTCGCAACACAGTCTTAAACTACCATCCTTCTTTCTCACGCACACAATGGGTGAAGAGTATGATGATTTTGACTTTGCAATCCATCCGCGGTTAAACAGATCCTGTAGATATTCTTTCACCTCCTGGTGTAGTGGCCTTGGTACGGACATGTAAGTTCTTCTAACCGGTGTATTGTCATTGAGGTTCAGTTTCAATTTTAGGGAAGGGATGCGTCCGACATCAGAATCATCTTTAGCGAAAGCGTGGCATTCCTCCCTTAGCATTGCTTTGACTATCCGTTGATTTTCCTCCAACAGGTGTTCTATAGGTACTGGTGGATCCCAGTGTTCTCGATGAGTAGAGCTTATCGGTGACCGACTCATGTTTAAATTGTCCACTCGGAGGGGCGTTGCCTGAGAGCGCATGGAGTAGGTCGCACCGCACATAGCTCCTGCAGATATCCTGATTTTCGAGTGGTAGCAACCCCCTGAATCGCTGATCCTTCCTTACCTGGTGGTTGAGAGGTGACAAGAGGGTGCGGTGGAAAACTTCTGAGCTCCGATATGCCGAGGAAGTCCGGTAAAGGGTCGCGATCCGACAGGCCAGAGGTGAGCCGGCATGGCGCCGAGGAAGAAGAGGGGCCGGCCTTACAGCCCAAGCTGAGCCAGAGTGCGGCCGCAAAGCTGAGCAGGTTTGCTCGCACAGATAGCGATGTAGGAGATTGGGCCGAGGGGAAAGAGACGGACGCTCATACCTCCTCTGAACAGGAGGATGGATCCATCGATGGGGAGGCCCTGGATGCGGTGAATTGGCCGCCATTAACCCCTGCACGGCCGGCAAAAGACGCGGTAGGCCCTAAAGCTGTGGTCAATGCAGAGCCTACTTTAAAAGATATCATGGCCGCTGTGGCCAGCTGTAACAGCACACTGAAGGTGCTTACAGTGCAAGTTGGCAGCCTGAGGTCGGATGTGTCTTTAATTAGGCATGACCTACACAAAATTTCTGAGCGCACCTCTGAATTGGAGAAGAGGGTGTCCACCATAGAGGACGTTATTCAGCCTTTGCAAATGGCGGCAAAAACAACTGCTAAAGATATAGCTGCTTTATATGCCAAAACAGATGATCTGGAGAATAGGTCCAGAAGGAATAACCTGCGGATTGTGGGTATGCCAGAGAAGACAGAGGGGGATAATGCCACAGAGTTTGTGGAAAAATGGTTGCATCAACTATTTCATGAGAAAGGTCTATCTTCCCTATATGCGGTGGAGCGGGCGCACAGAGTCCCCATGCGGCCGCTTCCGCCTGGCAGACCTCCCCATCCTATACTGGCGAAGATCCTGCATTTTAAAGACCGGGACACTATCCTGCGGCAATCAAGGGACAATGAAGAGATGGTCCTGAATGGGGTTAAAGTGTCCATATTTCCGGATTATTCCAACGAAGTGCAGCGGAGGAGAAGCAGATTTATGGATATAAAGAAAAGGCTGAGAGCTCTACAAGTCCAGTACGCTATGCTGTTTCCTGCTAAACTGCGTGTGGTGGCATTGGGATCCACCAGATTTTTTGAAGATCCGGAGGAGGCGGCGCAGTGGATGGACGTCCACGAGCGACAATTGAGAAGTGGAGCCCTGGACATTTGAAGGAGGCAGATATATGGTTTCATTTGTTCACTTTATATATGCATTTGCACTCTAGGGTTGCTTTAAATGTTGCACCAGTTAAGGAGTGTACTATGTAATGCTACCACATGGTAGTTCCTGAGGAGGGAGCAGGCGGTAGAGAAAGTAAAATGTATTTCTCAGATGTGGGGAGGATTCTCTACCTGAGGAAATGTGTTATAAACTGTTATGATTATTGTAGGTTGGGGGGCAGGTTGCTCTCGGATTGCCCTGTTTTAATGTGTGAAGTGGATACAGAGGGGACAGTGATCCCCAGTTACAGTTACCTGATTATGAGAGGGAGGGAGGGGGGTGGGGGGGCAGGGAGAAGGTTGGGGGGAAGGGTTAAGGTCTTGAACTATGAGCAAATGTTGTCTGAGTGGGTTGTGAGATTCAAGTATGGTTTGATGTTTTACCATGTCACAGGGGATTAGAGTTTTAAGTTGGAATGTGAGAGGGATGGCGGATGCACGGAAAAGACAGTGCATTTTTCAATACTTGGGGCGGTTTCAGCCGGCTATATGTTGCCTTCAGGAAACGCATTTGACTGGAGAAAATTTACACTGGATGAGTAAAAATTGGGTGATCCATGCGTTACATTCAACTCATTCCTCTCATTCTAGAGGGGTAAGTATGATTGTGCATAGTAGTATTAGGTATGAACATATGCAGGACTGTGTGGATGCTGAGGGTAGATATGTGTGTGTTGTGTGTAAGGTGGATGGAATACAGGTGGTGCTGGTGTCTGTGTACGTGCCTCCGCCGTTTGCTTCCCCATTAGTAAGAGAGATTATGGACTTTGTGGCGGACTTCCCTGGGCTGCCGTGGCTATTGATGGGGGACTTTAATTGCACGCTGAATGACTCTCTAGATAGATGCCGGGTGGAGGGAGCAGGTGGTCTACCTGGGAGTGTGGCTCTCAGAAATATTATGGGTGAAATAGGTGTACATGATGTATGGAGACTGCGTAACCCAGATAAGCGTGAATTCTCGTGTAGATCAGCCACGCATCATTCGCTATCGCGTATAGATTTGGCCCTTGTTAACGATATAATGCTACCATTGGTTAAGGATGTTGTCTATCATCCTCGGTCGTTGTCTGACCATTCTCTGGTGCAGATTGACTTGTGCCTGGGGGTGCTCAGACAGGGACCGAGGCTGTGGAAGTGTAATTCTCATTGGCTGAATGTGTTGGGTGACCTGTCTGGGATCTCTCTGGAAATTAAGGAATTTTTTGATATCAATACAGGGACGGCTTCGATACCAGGTGTATGGGACGCCATGAAAGCATTTCTGAGGGGAGTTTTGATGAAAGAAATTAACAAGAATAAATCCAGATCTAGGGAGGCGGATGTTAAGGTGCATGTGTAGTGTACGGGGACTGTAATGCCCGTCACTACAGAAGGGTCACTTGTGTGCTGTCGTCCCCCCCTTATTTATGGGGAAGTTGGTATAAGTCATCTTTATAAACTGTAATGCTATGTATTTCCCTGTTACTGTGAAACTTGCATGTACAGGCCTGCTAGGGGTGTCATTCCAGCTCTTTGTCACTAGAGGGAGCTAGGGAGCCCTAGGTTATATAAGGCCCAGTCAGGGAAAGGAGAGTCAGTCTAAAGTCAGTCTAGTCTAAAGCCAGTCTACAGCAGTTGGAGTTTAGACTATGTCAGAGTCAAGTCCAGGCCGGAAGCCACCGTTTAATTGGCACTGGCGTCACGAACATTTCTCATCATCACCTGCCCTTGCAGAGAGTCAGCCGTCTCAGGTTAGTGTCTATTGCACTACAACACCCAGGAACATTTCTGAACCTAACTTGAGTACGCTGCACCTCTCTTTTGGCGTCACGAACAGGATACGCACGCTTTCTAGTGCAAGAAGCGTGAACTTTGTGCCTTATACAGTTGCCCTGTGACCAAAGTGACAAATTGCCTGTTTTATTAAAGTGGACTTTGTGGACTGAAAATCCTACCCAAAGTGTACCTAAAACCTCCAAAAAGCGCTGTGCAGTGTTGCGCTATCAAGAGGAAGGAAATCGCCACATCGGAGTGTGGTTTTGTGGACTTTTCATCATCCTGCTTGCTGTCAGTGAATAGACGGCGCTTCTACCAAAGATGGCCGCTGAGGCTACTGAAATAGCTGCTGTGTCATCTTCATCCCGAAAAGGCGGGAAAAATTGGCGCCTTTTTGAGGAAGTTGCGGGAAGGAGTTCAAGGTCAGGCGCCACTGCTTATCTGGACATTTGCATGTCGGCCAGCATGGACTCCGCCTTCCATATACTGGAATACCTGGGGGGCGGCCTCCCAGTGCAATGGGAGGAGCTGGCTGATCTTATTGGCGCCACCCTATCGCTCTCCAGAGAAGGATCGAGCATGTTGGAGAGTGAGCACCGCTTTGCTGCAACGTCCGCGCCTGAAATACCAAAGATGACTGATATTGGTGTAGAGCCAGAGGAGGCTCCACCGGCCTACTCTCCGGGACCGGAGAAACCCGCCTGCCCGCCACGGGAGAAAGAACCAGAGCCCTGCTATGGCTCCTGGAGAGACTTCTTTCAGCCCTCTTTCAAGTGGTCTTCACTAATGGCAGAGATCCGGGAGGCTGCTATAAAGCGGAATACAAAGACTAAAATCTATTATGAGGAATTGACCAAGACTATCCATGAACGACACACCGACACCCAACCCCGCCTGGAAAGGAGAAAGGGGTTGGTGGTGTCCTTTGACAAAACCCGTGGCTACGGGTTCATCCAAGATTATCTAACTAGCAGAGACTTGTATGTTAACAGAAGATCTGTCAAGAGAGACTACCTCCCTTCCTATCAGCACAGCCTCCGCGAGGGAGAGGAAGTGGAGTTCACCCCTGCCGAGAGCCTGAGAGGCCCTTATGCAACTGCCGTGACCCGTCCCAAGCGAGAACCTGAGGACTGGGAGGCAGAAGAAGACTACTCTGGCTGCGAGCGGGAACCTGAACGCTCTCCAGAGCCGGCCCATCACGCCTTCCAGGAGCGGAGCTCCTTCATTGGGCCTAATGTCTTCTGGCAGCCAACCGTGTTGGAAAAATGGGTGAGCCCTTATCCTTCCCCCGAGCTGCCTCGTCGGGAGAAGACCATACAGGACCTGGAGAACTTAAAAGGACTTCGGGTTACCTTGGAGAACATCCGGAAGGGTCGGAGACCCGATGCGCCACCAGAACCTGCAGAGGCCGAGTCCGAGCCATCGTTGACTGTACCTGCGCCGGCGGCGCCAGCAGATGACAGCGACTCCGACACGGAGAGCATCGGTCACCAGATTGTCCGGCTGGAAGAGAAGTTGCGGGAGCTGCGCAAGATCGCGACCGCCAGGATCCGGACGCCGCCAAAGAAGGACGAGGTAAGGGTGCCTGTCACCACCCGTAGACCACCTTCTGTCACCACCGCTCCGTTGCGGCCCCAAAGAGGACCCGCTATTGCTGTGAACTGCTGCACAGAGCCCACCGGACCGCTTGCGGCGGCGGTACCCAATGCAGCACCACCCACAATCAGTATGCCGGGACCGGTACGGTCCACCCGAGGGTTTACCCCTAGGCCCATGGGGCCAATACCTAATAGGGGCCCCTTTACCTTGCACCTGCCCCCTGACACCGTTATGTGGGCACATCCTCCTGTAGAGGACTACTACAGGCCGTACTTGCCAGCAGAGCCGGGTAATTATGACATGCCACTGTGAATCAGCCTGCTAGGCCTTTGATTTATTTTGTTAGAAATGATGATGTTGAAAGCTTAACCCTTCCAGGACAGGAGTCCTATGTTTTCTGGTTCTTTGTTGCTGCTGCCAGTTCATCCACGGCTCAGTGGTAGGTGTTAACCACTGAAATCACAAGGTCAACAAAGCCAAGTTTGTTTCCAGGATCTCCTGCCTGCTTTTGCTATCCCACGCCAAGTTGTGCCTGTTCCTTTGTTGCACCTTTTACCCTTACCCCCCTTTTCAGGTTGATCAGGGGTATTACAGCACTTGTTTTATATTGTGCAACTTGATACTAAGGAACCGTGCCCGGAGACAGACTCAAAAGAACCTGAGCCTCTGAGATTCTTACTCTTTTTAAAGGAAATGTGCCCAGAGATGGACTCCACCGCACGAGAGCCTCTGTGATTTAATAGGAAAATAACCTGGGTACGGACTCATGTTTGTTCTTTGAGCCTCCAAGAACTTTTATACTGTTTTATCTATTTTGCTGTTCTATTATGGACTTATTCATTGTCATGGACTATCCTGGTTATAATGTTACGCTGTGCCAGGTCAGCGCCCCAGTTCCATTCACTATCCTGAGAAGAAGAGAACGACGCCCCTTGTCACCACACTTCACTTTTGCCAATTGGACCTGATATGAATGTAAATGCAGATGAATTACATATATGTATGCCTGCATGTCTCTTTTTCTGTTTCAGGTAGAGATTCCAGTTGGGCGAGCCCTGATGGAGTACGAGGTCGTACTCAGCTTAAAGCAGTAGGGTATGTAGTGTACGGGGACTGTAATGCCCGTCACTACAGAAGGGTCACTTGTGTGCTGTCGCCTTCCCCCTTATTTATGGGGAAGTTGGTATAAGTCATCTTTATAAACTGTAATGCTATGTATTTCCCTGTTACTGTGAAACTTGCATGTACAGGCCTGCTAGGGGTGTCATTCCAGCTCTTAGTCACTAGAGGGAGCTAGGGAGCCCTAGGTTATATAAGGCCCAGTCAGGGAAAGGAGAGTTAGTCTAAAGTCAGTCTAGTCTAAAGTCAGTCTACAGCAGTTGGAGTTTAGACTATGTCAGAGTCAAGTCCAGGCCGGAAGCCTGCAGACCAGGAGAGGGTATTGCAGTCCCTGTAACCGGGTTCCAGATACAAAGAGAAGGTTCCCCTCCTGAGTTCACCTATGCAGAAGCAGGAACACCTCAGTTAAAGAGCCTGAGGAAGCTGAGAGAGAGACAGAGGCAAAGTCAAGAAAAGCAAGAGGTACTCAAGACAACAGAGGAGGTACTTGATAAAGATAAAACCAAGGATATACGCCAGAGCTAGGGTATTGGGCCTTGGAGAAGATTTTCTATGTTCCAGGATCAGTCAGGAATAGAGTGCAAGCTGCCTGTACTGCAAGTCCTGTGTTTAACACTCTGAAGTCACCTTGCTATACATATATTGCCTGCATCAACTGTATTGAAAATCAACTGTCTGCAAAGGAACTGCGTTTCCGTTAATGTCCCTATATGATGACTACTAAAGTTTGAGTTCTGCTTTAACATCACGTGGTTCCTCAATTATTCCTGCTATCAGCAAACGGCGTGCCACCGTTTAATTGGCACTGGCGTCACGAACATTTCTCATCATCACCTGCCCTTGCAGAGAGTCAGCCGTCTCAGGTTAGTGTCTATTGCACTACAACACCCAGGAACATTTCTGAACCTAACTTGAGTACGCTGCACATGTACTAGTGGCTGAGGCTGAGAGAGAGTTTAGTAGATCCCCCACCATGGTTAGTAGTGAGGCGCTGGCGGTAGCTCAGGAGCAGCTGAGATGTCATTTAGTCCAGGCCGCAGAAAGAAAGAGAAGCTTTTATCGTCAAAGATCCTTTGATGAAGGCGAGAAGGTGGGTCATCTGTTGTCGGTGGTTTCACAGGCTCAGAGAGGCTCCTCTTGTATTCAGGAACTAAGAGATGACATGGGGAATAGTAGCCAGGACACGAAAGGAATATTAGATATTCTAAAAAGCTTTTATGTATCTTTATATACTTCCACTGGATCTAGTTCTGATGAGGCTTTGAATGATTTCCTAGTGGAGGCACAGCTATCAGCGTTGTCAGAGGAGGATAGAGAAAGGCTGGAGGAGCCGATTACACTTGAGGAACTGGAAGCGGCACTTGGGGACATGGCAAGTGGTAAGGCGCCTGGAGCTGATGGTCTCCCAGTAGAGGTGTATAAAAAGCTGCAGGGGATATTACTTCCTGAATTACTTAAGGTGTTTGAGCACTCATTGGAGGCAGGTTCGCTACCACATTCGATGCAGGAAGCTATAATTGTGGTCATACCTAAACCTGGAAAGGATCCTAAAATACCGGATTCCTACAGACCAATTTCACTTCTTACGGCTGATGTTAAGCTCCTGGCGAAGGTGTTGGCGAACAGGCTGTCCAAGGTGATTCTGACCATAGTACACCCGGATCAAACAGGGTTTATGCCAGGGAAATCGACTGCTATTAATCTTCGTAGGCTGTACACTAGTTTAAATATTCCGGCGGATAACAGTGGAGACAGGGCCTTACTTGCGCTTGACGCCGCTAAGGCGTTTGACAGTGTGGAATGGAGGTACTTGTGGGGGGTCCTGAGAACTATGGGCTTTGGAGAGCGGTTCATTCAGTGGGTACAGGTCCTGTATTCTAGTCCTAAGGCGAGAATTAGAGCGAATGGAGGGTTGTCAGATTGTTTTCCCCTTGCCAGGGGCTCCAGGCAGGGATGCCCATTGTCGCCCTTATTGTTTGCTCTTGCAATAGAGCCGCTCGCGGCGCATATCCGCTTATCAACAAATATAGAGGGGTTTAGATACGGTGGGCTGCACAATAAAGTGGCTATGTACGCTGATGACACTCTACTTTTTATGGGCGATACTGGTGCGTCCCTGGATGCGGCCATGGCATTGATTGACAGATTTGGTAGCTTCTCTGGACTTCGGATAAATTGGCAAAAATCCTCTTTGATGCCAATTGATGGGCAGGCCCTGTCAGGCAGACAAGTAGATAGTCTGGTGCCTTGGGTGGATAAATTTAAATATCTGGGATTGCATATAACACCGAGATTATCGGATTTTGAAGACCTTAATCTGTCCCCATTGCTGGCTACTTTTAGGCTTAAAGTGAGGTCATGGTGTAGACTCTTTCTTTCGGTGGTAGGTAGAGTTAACCTTTTAAAAATGGTTATGATGCCCCAGTTGCTCTATGTACTGAATAATGCTCCCGTATGGATCCCCCTGGATAGATTCAAGAAAATTCACTCTATATTTAGGGATCTTACTTGGAAGTATGGGCAGGCTAGGATCAAACTGGAGACATTGCAGTATCCTAAGTCGGAAGGGGGCCTGGCTGTCCCTAACGCATGGATTTATTTTCTGGCTTCCCAATGTCAGCATTTTAAGGGATGGATTGATCTGCAAGCACCGGATATGACTGGGCAGATATTGCAGCATTGGCTGGGCAGTCGTGACCTCATGGGCATTCTGGAAGGCTCAGGAATGCATGCTGGGAGGGAAAAACTCCCTCTTATTGAACTTATGAAAAGAGTTTGGGCAAAGGTGAAGCAGCTAAGAGGTGTGGGTGGAGTTAGTGAACTTTCCCCTATTGGAAAGAATCACTTGTTGCCCGAATTATTTGCCATACCAGGACTTAGGAACTGGGAAACTTATGGAGTGACGAGAATTGGCCAATTAATCAAGGACAAGATATGTAAGTCATTTCAAAACCTGCAGCAGGAATTTAATATTCCAAGGGAGTGGTTCTATAAATATCTTCAAATAAGGCATGCCCTTGAGGTCACACTGCGGAAAGGATGTGTGATAGCTCAAATGGAGGTGGTTCATAAGCTTGTTCTCCCGACAGGTGGGGGAAAAAGAGGGTTGATATCACAGGTGTACGCTCTTTTACTGGAAAAATTCTTAGAGAGGTTTCCGCTTTCAAGAATGAAAAAATGGGAGGATGACGTGGGGGATATGTCTAAAGATAAGTGGGAAGATATATTGGAAGGGGTCCCCAAGGTGTCCCTGAGCGAACAGGGCAAATTGTCCCAATTATTTATTATACATAGAGTGTACAAAACACCGGTGTTCCTAAAAAAGATTGGAGTGAGAAGTGATGACAAGTGTCTAAAGTGTATGGAAGATGGTGCGGATTTGTTACATATGCTTTGGTCTTGTCCAGTAATTGGTAATTATTGGGAGGATGTTAGAAATATGATTAATAGCAAAATGACACTGAAAATTCAAAAAGACCCTAAGGTGTGTATTTTGGGGTATGTGTCTGAGATTGGAGGGACTGAATCGGTCAAGGTAGCTGTGGGGAGGTTGCTGTATGTGGCCAGGAAACTGATTGCTATGAGGTGGATCCAGGGAAGTCCGCCTACACTGAGTGAGTTTGATCGGAAGGTGCATGACATGCTGATACTTGAAAAAGGGGTGTATGTGAAGAGAGGGTGTCCTCAGAAGTTTGATAAATTGTGGAGTGAATGGTTATCTCATACTCATGTGGTTATATAGGCTCGAGATGGTCAAGACCAGTTGTCAGGGAGGGGGGGGTTAGGGCAGGGGAGGGGGGGGAGGGATGTTGGGGAGGTTAAGTTATTGGTAATTCTCTGTCTCAAGTATTTGTTTTAGCATATGTACACGCAATGTATAGATACTTGATAAAACTGTGTGTTGGTACTTCTATGATTACTGTTGTACACTGATTCCACCCGGTGGATAAAGCAAAGAAAAAAATACAACGTATTGTTTTATGTTATATTCTGTATTTATTGGTTCAATAAAAACGATTTGATTTAAAAAAAATTGTCCACTCGACCTTCCGGCCCTGATCTGCAGACTATGAGTCACTGGAGGAGTGGTCACACTCACTGATTCTATTGGTTTCACCTGAGCTGGGTATGTTGTCTTAATGGGCTCGAGGCACCCAATCCTAGTCTGACTTGGTAAGATAACGTCTCGCTGGGTGGTGTTCCAAACTGGGATGGATAATTTGGAAAACTGTCCCTTTTGGAGTGACACTAACGTCTCTCCGATATACAGTCCTTTTGGCACAGTATGAGTCTCAATAGGTATAAACAAGAATGTCTGATCTTGCAACACTACTTCAATCCACCCGGAGAAAGGAATTTTAGTCTCATTGGCGGCTTTCCCAAAGAGGACTTCTGGCCCCAGCAATTCTTCCAAAGATCGGAGCACTGTATGTGGCAGAACCCACTGTCTCCAGTTCTCATTCATGATGCTCACCTGAGAGCCGGTGTCCCATAGGGCTTGCACAGGAGTATTGTCTATTTCACAGTTTACAAGGCATTTTTTTCCAACGAGACTCAGTAACTTGCAAATTTGTCTCATGGTAACACCGTCCACGTGAGTTGGTACTTGCTCAGCCATCTGGAGGGATCTCTGGTTATAGCAGTTAAGCACTCTTTGCAAGGAATTTGGATTTCCCCTACCATCCATAGCACTGTTGGTATTTTTGGAGCTTGCTGGTTTGCTACCAACAAGAGTTGCACTTTGGGACACAGAGTTGGTTCTAGAACAGGTGACTGTCGGTCTCTTTACAGTAACCCTCTCCCATTTAACTAGTTTGGTCTGGGTGTTTTGGCAGTATCTTGCTCTATGTACAGATCGTCCACAGTTGAAGCCATGATCGCAGGCACTTTTCTGACCGGTCCTTTTATAGGATTGACAACATCCATTGCTCGTACCCACTGTTACCTGAGGCCCTCGGAATTCACGGTCTTGTTGGGTTCTCGAACCTTGGAGAAGTGTCTTCATCTCTAGCATCTCTTTTTACATTTGTAGTATCAGCTTTTCCAGTTCAGAGTTGCTCTTAGACAGCGGTTGAATCGTTGGGCTACCTGCCTGTGGTGGGGACCAAGGTGTTGTGTTGGCAGTCGTTGTCAGGACACTTGGTTCTTGAGGACACTGTATTAGGCATTAGACTGACATTCTTTCCCTTTTGTTGAACTACTGTGTTGAGATTTCTTTTGTTTCTGTTCTCTTTCCATCTCCATATTAGCGGCTTCATTTGTTTTCTCTATGAGCACCTCATCTGGAATGGAAAGGTCATCCAAATACTGCTTTAATTCGAATATGATGTGGTCATTTCTCAGTCCAGTACCCACTGATCTTAGAAATTTCTTCTGTATCAGCTCAGTCCCGAAATGTTCATCAGAGCCTTCCCCTTGGGAGACAAATAGCAACCGATCTTTCAATTCAATCGCTCTGATCAGGAAATTTTGCGGAGTCTCGTCACTTTTCTGAGAAATATTGAGGAGTCGCTGGTACAATTCAGATGCATTCTCCTCCTTGTAGTGACTTTTCAAGATTCGTCTAAGTTGCACTAGAGTCAGTCCATTTTTCATTTCCAGCATACCTCTGAGGCTTAGACCAGGGCTAATAGCTTTGACCACTGCTTCAACGATCTCAGTCTCAGGATCCCCTTTCTGTAGTCCCAGGTCGATTTGATGCATTAGATTGGTGTAGATTTGGGAAATCTGCATACAGACAATTAACTGACATTGCCTTGGAAGCGCTTCCAACCGAGAAGGATCTCCCAGGAGCACCCACTTATTCGCGAACGCCAGAAGCCCGCGCAATACCGGCGCTCATCCAGCGCCATACACGTGGGACGCCGCTCAGAGAAAGGCCCGCTCGACTCAGGCGAATACACGGGAACATCCACTTCAACATCAGCGACAGTCTCTTCAAAGAGAAAGGAGACCGGTGAGCGACGAGATCCAGAACAGACATCATGAAAGGTAACACAGGCCAGCACATTGAATTCGGGTGGGACGCCGCCCGATCCTGGCCTGTCATCTATACCCCAATTTTTTGTACAACACGATGGTCTGTGAATTCTGTGGATTTTCTCACCCGTGACCGGCTAGCACCATCTGCTCTAGACCGCAGCACCATTTACCTCACTGTGTAGCTGTCGATTGAACAAACCTATCGGGAGGAGACTCTGGTTAATAACAGTAACTGCAACAAAGTAGCCAGGAAAGCACTACACACCAACAGCTATATCCTGCGATCCTTTAGAACATTATCAACTGTCATCTACATTTTATCAGCATTCTGAGTCACTCCTCTCGTTTGCCACTAAGCCGAGATCACCCACATAGGGTCACCTTACCCTCATCTTATTTATTTTTTTATTCTTATTGCCTATTATTACCTTTATTTTTATTTTTAACTTCATTTTTATTTTTACAATTTTTTATACAATTCCTTTATAGGAACTTTTAGTTCTCATCTGACATTCTGGACTGACCACCACCAGGTCTTTTTATCAACTATTTTTAGTATTAATAAATTCTGCTTCTTCCTATATTTGAGTGCCGGTCTATACTTTCATTTGCTTTTCTGATTGTCACCTCTGGCAAGCTACCATGGTGTAGTCTCTGAGTAAGCGGAACTGGCTCTGGTTTTGGCTGACTGTTTTTCCTTTTGGTACTCAGCTCTTTAATCTGTTCCTCAATTATTCTGACCGTTTCCTGGAACTTCTCCTGCATAGAGTGATACTGTTGCTGGAGCTTAGCCGCGCCCAGGCCAGTTGATACAAGTCGTGACGTCACTCGGCCAGCAGTAAACAATGAGAAGGCCGCGGCGCTGCTGGAGCGCCGCTGCCTTCTCAAACAGCTGATCGGCGGGGGTCCCCGATGTCAGACCCCCGCCGATCAGAAGCTGATGATCTATCCAGAGGATCGATCATCAGTTTAACCTGTTATGGACCAGTTTGCCCTGCTGCAGTTTGCCCCCCTCCCCCCCCCCCACAACTTTTTTGGGGAGCAGGCATTTTTTATTTTTTTTTGTGTGCGTACCCTGACTGTGGCCGTCACTCTTAGCGTCCGTCCACTGTTAGCGCATCGCACACCCCACCGCTGATCAACTTCGGACGGTGATCAGCGATTTTTAATTTTTTGTTACATTTTTTTCACACTTTTTGCCCTTTTTTTAGTTAGTCTTTTTTTTTGTCTGTTAGGTTTAGGGTGAGTTCGCGAACACCCATGCCCCCACACACACCGAATAAAGATTTACACGCACGCACACACACACGCAGACACACACTCCCCTATGGCCTGCCGAATGTTCTCGGCCGAGGAGGCATACGCCTCCGACTCCGAGAGTCCTAGTGAGGACGAGGATGACCCCACTTTCCTGTTGTCATCCGCATCCTCCTCATCATCTAGCGATGATAATGAGCCCCCAAGACGGCGGAGACGCCGCCAGGCGGAGCAAGGGGACCGCCATGCTAGGGACCCTGTGACCCATCCTAGTACGAGCACCTCTGGGGCTCGTATTAGTTTTCCGGCCCACCAGTTAAATCCACCGGAGCCCCCTGCCGGTGAACTTGTCTGGTGTACCCCAGAGCGATTTGAGCCCGTGATTCCTGATTTTGTAGGCCAACCAGGAATCCAGATTTCCACAGTGGGCTTCACTGAATACGACTATTTTAGTCTTTTTTTCAGTGACCACTTTGTAAATCTAATGGTGGAGCAAACAAACCTGTACGCCCAACAGTTTGTTGCTCAACACCCGGGCTCCTTTTTGGCTAGGCCCGGTGGCTGGACCCCGGTCAGTGCAGCCGAGATGAGGACATTTTGGGGCCTCGTGCTGCATATGGGCCTAGTCAAGAAACCTAGTGTCAGGCATTACTGGAGTGGGGACGTCCTCTACCAGACCCCACTTTACAGTACGGCCATGACACGTATCCGGTTTGAGGCCATCTGGAAATGCCTGCATTATTCAGATAATGCAGCATGTCCCCCCCAAGGTGATCCTGCCTATGACCGCCTGTCCAAAATCAGGCCGGTCATCGATCACTTTGGGGCCAAATTTGTACAGGCCTATGTACCTGGAAGGGAGGTCGCGGTTGATGAGTCTCTCATTGCGTTCAAGGGGAGACTCATTTTTCGCCAGTATGTTCCCTCAAAGCGGGCGAGGTATGGCATGAAGCTTTACAAAGTTTGTGAGAGTACCTCAGGGTACACTTACAAGTTTTGTGTGTACGAGGGGCGAGATTCCCGTATTCAACCCCCAGAATGTCCCCCCACTCTGGGTGTTAGCGGGAAACTTGTGTGGGACCTTATGCACCCACTGCTAGATAAAGGTTATCACCTGTACGTGGATAATTTTTATACTAGTATCCCCTTGTTCCAGTCCCTCGTCGCCAGATCCACGTCCGCTTGTGGGACCGTGCGGAGAAATCAACGGAGCCTCCCTGCCCACCCCCTCCAGGTACCTATCCCCATCGGTGAGACCCGTGCCCTTACCAGGGAAAACCTGTTGCTGGTCAGATATAAGGACAAGAGGGATGTCCTTGTACTGTCCACAATTCATGGTAACGGCATCACCCCTGTCCCTGTGCGAGGTACTGCATACAATCAGTCCTCAAGCCCGATTGTATTGTCGACTACAATCGGTATATGGGAGGAGTTGATCTCTCTGATCAAGTCCTCAAGCCATATAACGCCATGCGCAAAACCCGGGCATGGTACAAAAAAGTTGCGGTCTACTTGGTACAGGTTGCCTTGTACAACTCTTTTGTGCTGTCCCGGAGCGCTGGCAACACAGGGACATTCCTTTAGTTCTATGAGGCAGTCCTCAAGGACCTGATCTTTTGTGACCGGGAAAGAGCAGGCCGGAGTACCTCGGGAACTGGAGACGCCCGGATCATCCCTGGCCAACACTTTCCAGGTGTGGTCCCCCATACTGGAAAAAAGGGACGGACCCAAAAAAAGTGCAGAGTGTGTCACAGGAGGGGGATTACGGAAGGACACCACTACTCAGTGTGACACGTGCCCCGATCATCCGGGCCTCTGCATTGACGGTTGCTTCAGGGAGTACCACACTTCCATGGAGTACTAAATTTATATCCCAATTTAGCCACTGACAATTGGATAAAAAACTGGTTCTCAGACTTGAGACACTAAAACTAAAATAAAAAAATAAAAAATATTAGTTAGTAAAACTAAAATAAATTAAAAAAAAGTAGACATATTAGGTATTGCTGCTTCTGTAATAAACTGCTCTATAAAAATGCCCCCCCTAACCCCTCAGATGAACACAGTCAAAAAAATAAAATAAAAAAGGTGCAAAAAAATGTTTTTTTTTGTCACCTTACATCACAAAAATTGTAATAGCAAGCGATCAAAAAGTCATATTCCGCCCAAAATAATGCCAAAAAAAACCATCCTCTCATCCTGCAAAAAATGAGCCCCTCCCTAATATAATCGGCTAAAAACTGGAAAAAAAATGACTCTTAGACTATGGAGATACTAAAATGTTTTTTTGGGTTTATAAAAAGATAATATAGTGTAAAACATAAATAAATAAAACGTAGACATATTAGGTATCGCCGCATCCGTAAGAATCTGCTCTATAAAAATACCCCCCAACCCCTCAGATGAACACGGTAAAAAAATAAAAATAAAAACTGTGCCCAAAAATCTATTTTTTGGCAAATTTTCCATTTTAATAAAAAAAATTCCAATAACAAAGTAAGGGTTAACAGCCAAACAAAACTTAATATTTATTACCCTCATACCGCAGTTTACAGAGACATCCCATATGTGGTCGTAAACTGCTGTATGACCAAACGGCAAGCACAGAAGGAGAGGAACACGGCACACCTTTCCCTCTACGCCCTACTGTGTGCCCGTACAGTAGTTTACGGCCACATATGGGGTGTTCCTGCAAACTACAGAATCGGGGAAATAAATATAGCATTTTGTTTGGCTGTTAACTCTTGATTTGTTACTGGAAAAAAATTGATTAAAATGGAAAATTTGCCTAACAATTTAAATTCTCAAATTTCATCTCCATTTGTCAATAACTCTTGTGCAACACCTATAGGGTTAACAAAGTTAGTAAAATCAGTTTTGAATACCTTGAGGGGTGTAGTTTCTTAGATGGGGTCACTTTTATGGAGTTTCTACTCTATGGGTGCATCAGCGGGGCTTCAAATGGGACATGGTGTAAATAAACCAGTCCAGCAAAATCTGCCTTCCAAAAACCATACGGCGCACCTTTCCTTCTACGCCCTACTGTGTGCCCGTACAGTAGTTTACGGCCACATATGGTGTGTTTCTGCAAACTACAGAATCAGGGCAATAAATATAGCATTTTGTTTGGCTGTTAACCCTTGCTTTGTTACTGGAAAAAATGGATTAAATTCAAAAATTTGCCCAAAAGGTTAAATTCTCAAATTTCATTCCCATTTGCCAATAACTCTTGTGCAACACTTAAAGGGTTAACGATGTTTGTAAAATCAGTTTTGAATACCTTGAGGGGTGTAGTTTCTAGAATGGGGTCATTTTTGGGTGGTTTCTGTCACGACCACCCCCGTGTAAATCAGACTTCTGACCGCAAGGACGCCCCAGCGTGGAGAAAAGCCCAACCGAGGGTGGACCGCGACAGGGGGGAGATTCAGAATTCCCCAAACAGTCAGTCCTGCACCCCCCTTATTTTCTGCTGCCACCACGTTCGTGAGTGAACGACTCTATAATTGTAGGGATAGGGGTTCGGACCACTCACAGATCAGCCCCACTATCACGCTACAAGCTAACCCAATCGAGTCATAAAACAGTTATGTCTCTAATATCAGTCTACTATAAACAGGTAGGTCTCTTCAGGGCGTACGAGTACTTTGTTGCAGTGGGGCTTAGAGCAATAAGAGAGAGACAATTTAAAAGATATGAAAATATCTTTTACTATAAGTAACACAGAAGTGAAACAAACAATGCATACTAAAATTTACAGAAAAATATTACAATAGCAAACTGGAATCATGTGGAAAATAAACAGGGATAAAAAGAGAAATACTATCTTGGATTTTGCCTATGCAAAATCCAGGCACAAACTTACGTTCCAACGGACAGCCTATCGGCAATGTGACCACAGGGCAAAAAGTTCCCCTCTCCCCTTGCGCACTGACCTTTATGCCCCATTCTGTGGGAGGGTAAGGGGGGGTTGGCCCAGCCAATCGCTGGCCCAGGGCTGCACGGTGGGTGTTCCTGAAGGAGGGTTTTGGGAGGGCTTGTTCGCCCCTCCCTGCTGCCGGCCAGGCCACTTTTCCCTAATTTTACAAAAGAGGCCCATAACTTTGCCGGCGTAATAAATATGAAAAACCGGGCACTTGTGCGGGGTCCCCCATGAATTTATGGACGATTCTATGGGTGACACCCCACCTCTCTCCCCTCCAGGTGACTAGTAACCCATTTCCCAGTCTGGGAAGACCCCAAAGCTGCCAAGTTTGGACTCTCCTGGTTCCTCTGGGTGAGAGGTGCACTTTGAGGGTACCTACATTTTTGGGTCATAACTCCATATAGCCCCAATATGCTTTTTGGGGTTCTCAGAGCACGGTTCACATGTCTCTCCTATGCGCTCCCCCCTCCCAGCTATCTCTGCTTCTGATGTGTAAATTGAGCAGGCTGCAAGGAAGGGCCAACTAGCATGTGTTTAGCTTTCATGGTTTCAAAGGTGGGCAGGAGACGCATGGGCTGGGGTCTGTCCTTAGAAGCTTTCCAAGGTGTGAGGTGATCTCAGCAGGGGGTGATTAGAGTCTGTGGTCTCCAAAGGGCTACAGGAACGACCATATATGGACGTCCTGTTTCCAGATTAGATGTGGTTAATTTTTCTAAACTGACAGTCATTTTTTTTAATAAGATCCGGACAGGGACGTGACATCGCGTCACACCCCCCTCCTTAGATGGCAGCAAGGGTGGGATCAATCGATCCTGCCCGTCGCGGCCACGCCCACCTCCGCTAAGGTGAGTGGTTCACCTCCTTGCCGAGACAGCCCATCCGCGTTCGCGTGCAAGGAGCCTTTCCGATGCTGTATGGTGAAATCGTGTTGCTGGAGAGCTAGAATCCAACGCAGCAGTTTGCAATTCTCCCCAGAGACACGATTCAACCAGTGCAAGGGATTGTGATCTGTGATCACGGTGAACTTCCGGCCGTACAGGTACGGCTGGAGTTTCCCCAAGGCTCAAACTATGGCTAGGCTCTCTTTCTCGATGGTGGCGTAGGCCACCTCCCGGGGGAGTAACTTCCTCCTCAGGTATAGGACAGGATGCTCCTCCCCGGCCTGATCTACTTGGCTCAGAACGGCACCTAGGCCAAAGTCTGAGGCGTCGGTCTGGACCACGAAACTGCGCTTGAAGTCGGGGGCCTGCAATACAGGGGCACTACTTAGGGCATTTTTCAGAGCCTGGAAGGCCTGCTCACAGTCTGGTGTCCAAGCCACCAACTTCAGCAATTTCTTTTTGGTAAGGTCGGTCAGAGGTTTGGCGAGGGTGCTGTAACCCTGGACAAACTTGCGGTAATAACCTGCCGTGCCCAGAAAAGATTGCACCTGCTTCTTGGTTTGGGGGGTGGGCCAGTGGGTGATGGCTTCTATCTTACACGTGTCAGGACTCAGCTTCCCGCTCCCCACCCTATGTCCCAGGTACTGGACTTCTGTCATTCCCAGCTGACACTTGCTCGGTTTAACAGTCAGCCCAGCCCTCCGCAGGCTATCCAGCACACATGACAGGTGCACTAGGTGCTCCTTCCAGGTGTTGCTGAATACCGCTATGTCATCTAAATAGGCAACAGCAAACTCCTCCTGCAGCCTGAAGTTTGTTTTGTCTCAGGGAAAGCAGCACGTACACCTGGTCCCCCTCCTGGTAGGTCCTTTCCCTGGCATGGCGATCGTACCAGCGTTTTTGGGTACGTTGCGACTGTGCCATGTTCTCTGCCACCTGTTTGACCAGGGACTCCATCTTAGCCCTGAATCGCAGCACATAGTCAACCACAGATTGGTCAAGGCTGACACTTGGGCCTTCCCAGGACTCCCTAATGAGGTCCAGGGGGCCCCTTACACGTCTCCCGTACAGGAGTTCAAAAGGTGAGAAACCCGTGGACTCCTGTGGCACTTCTCTGTAGGCAAAAAGCAGGTGGGGCAGATATCGTTCCCAGTCTCTACCCTGGGACTCCACAAATGTGCGCAGCATTTGCTTCAGGGTCCCGTTGAATCGCTCACACAGGCCATTGGTCTGCGGATGGTATGGACTGGACACAATATGCTCCACCCGCATTTTTCTGCAAAGGCCCTGCATAAGGTCAGACATGAACTGTGGGCCTTGGTCGGTCAGCATTTCGGCCGGGAAGCCGACGCGTGCGAATATCCCCAGCATGGCATCCGCAACTTTGTCTGCCCGGGTGGAGGACAATGCCACAGCCTCGGGGTATCGAGTGGCATAATCGACCACTGTCAGTATAAATCGTTTGCCCGTATTACTCGGGATAGCGAGGGGACCAATGATGTCCACAGCCACTCTCCGGAAAGGTTCCTCAATTATGGGCAAAGGATTTAGCGGGGCACGGGACACGTCGCCCGTCTTGCCGACACGCTGACAGGTGTCACAAGACCGACAGTACAGCGCTACGTCTGAGCTTATACCAGGCCAGTAGAAGTTGTACAACAAACGGGACCTGGTCCTTTTAACCCCCAGGTGACCAGCCAAAGGGATCTTGTGCGCCACACGCAGCAATTGTCCTCGGTATTGGGTAGGGACAATCATCCGCCTATAGGCCGGATCACTTCCACCCCCACCTGGGAGTACCGCTTCCTGGTACAACCTACCATTCTCCCAGAAGACCCTGTGCGTAGCCCCCTCCGCAGGGTGGCTCTCAGCGGCACTTCTGAGTTGTACCAGGCTGGGGTCGCTCCGCAATGCCTGTTCAAAAGCGGTTCCCCAGGAGTCAGACAACTGTCCCGTGGCAAACGTGGACAGAGGACTGGGGCCTGCAGCTGCCAGGTCCATGGGGTCAGAACAGGTCGGAGCAATGGCTTCTACCTGCTCCGACCTGGACGGCCGGACAGCTGTCACTTTCGAAGCGCTGCGGGTGACCGCCAGAACAGACCCATCATTACACACGACATTTGCATTAGTTTCACCAACATTACCCACAGATACATTGCAAGTATTACCACATTCAGTGTCCTGGTTCCCTGAATCAATACATACTTTCCCGATTACCTGTGAGCCCTCTGCTGCAAATGTCTCCGAATCTCCCTCCTCCAGAGATTCCCTCCCACACAAGTCAGCCTCCCCCGCCCGTACATTCCCCCAGGATACCTCACCCTCACTCACATCTCTGGTAGGTACCCTGGAATGTCCCGGAAGTCCAGAGGAGTCCTGTGTGGTACCAGGCAGCACATAGCATGCCTGCATCCTGCCCAGATCAGTTCCGAGCAGGACATTCGTGGGTATGTCAGCCATGACACCCACCTCCCTCATTCCACTCCCGACACCCCAGTCCAGATAAACACGAGCCAGGGGTACCTTGGGGAGCGGCCCTCCAACGCCAGTGAGCGAGAGGGTACTTCCTGGAATGAGGTCCTTTTCGTCCACCATCTCTGGACGGACTAAAGTTACCTGGGCTCCCGAGTCCAACAGTCCAGTGGTGCATCGGTTACCCACGGTAACGACTTGCATATTGTCCGCTGGGTGCTGGATCTCCTTCCCGACGAGGAAAACTCCGGGCGGCTTGCAGACAGATGTGCTGGTTGGGTTGCTGGTGGGCCTGCCAGTTGATGATTGTGGACTTCCCTTCTGCTCTGGGCACTCGCGGCTGAGGTGACCCGGCTTGTGGCACCGGTAGCAGGTCCGGATCTCCGCTGAGGCTGGCTTGGCTCCGTCAGGTCGCTGAGCAGGCCTCTGGAAGGGTCGCTGGAAGGGCCGTGAGGAGGAAACAGGGGAAGGGTTTCCTCCCAAATGTGACAAAGCGTCCTTGGAGGCCCGAGTGCTGGGCATAGCGAGGAATTCATCAGCTAACTCGGCCGCCTCCCGCACACTCTTTGGCTTGTGCTCACAGACATACTTTTGCACATCAGGGGGGCAATTGGCGACAAACTGTTCCCGGACCATCAGATCAGCCAGGGACTGCTTGGTGTCCTGGGTGAGGGGATCAGACCACTGTTTGAAGATGGTCTGCAATTTGCCAAGATAGTCCGTAAATGTATCCTCAGGCCCTCTCCTCAGGGACCGGAATTTCAAACGGTAAGTCTCTGGGGTAAGCATGTACTTGGCTAGGATAGCATTTTTGATGGCCTTGTAACTGGCCCTCTCTGCAAAGGGTAGTCCAACAAGGGCCTCTATGGCTTTTCCCTTCAGCGCAGACATAAGGTGTCCCGCCCACTGTGGCTCTGGCACTTGGTACTGATGGCATGAGGTCTCAAAAGCATGCAGGAAGATGTCAATGTCACAGTTCTCTGACTCCATCACAGGCAGTTTTGGCTTGACCACCAGGGATGGTCCTCTGGAAGCAGCAGCCCGGTCCGGCCTTTGAAGCTGTAATTGGGCCATTTCCAGTTCATGATGTTGGGAAGCCTCACGTTCCGCCCGACGCGCCTCCAGCAGCCAAAAATACAAGTCCGGGTTAGTGTGGAGTAGCTGGTCCATAAAACTTAGGGATGGCATAGAAACAGAGCTATGCTCAGCTGGAGAACTGCAAGGCTCAGCAGGATGTCCGTTTCCCAGTTCGTCACCCTCAGCCTGGGAGGGGTTATCCAACTCAGTGGCATCTGAGTTTCCGCCATCCAATAACTTCAGCATACCTCTGGTTTGAGGGCCCTGTGGTGCACTCATTGTTGCCAAATAAAAGAAAGGAAAGAAAAACAAAGAGGGGTTGGGGTACACTTCCAGCTGCTATGTATGTATAAACAAAAAATGCACTGTGTCTCTTTCTTAAAAAACGGTTAGGTTTTTTCAGTGTGAGGCTAATCGCTTAACCCACACACTGACGCTCTAAGCAAGCTGCAATCCCACTTAGCTGCCACCATTTCTGTCACGACCACACCCGTGTAAATCAGACTTCTGACCGCCAGGACGCCCCAGCGTGGAGAAAAGCCCAACCGAGGGTGGACCGCGACAGGGGGGAGATTCAGAATTCCCCAAACAGTCAATCCTGCACCCCCCTTATTTTCTGCTGCCACCACGTTCGTGAGTGAACGACTCTATAATTGTAGGGATAGGGGTTCGGACCACTCACAGATCAGCCCCACTATCACGCTACAAGCTAACCCAATCGAGTCATAAAACAGTTATGTCTCTAATATCAGTCTACTATAAACAGGTAGGTCTCTTCAGGGCGTACGAGTACTTTGTTGCAGTGGGGCTTAGAGCAATAAGAGAGAGACAATTTAAAAGATATGAAAATATCTTTTACTATAAGTAACACAGAAGTGAAACAAACAATGCATACAAAAATTTACAGAAAAATATTACAATAGCAAGCTGGAATCATGTGGAAAATAAACAGGGATAAAAAGAGAAATACTATCTTGGATTTTGCCTATGCAAAATCCAGGCACAAACTTACGTTCCAACGGACAGCCTATCGGCGATGTGACCACAGGGCAAAATGCTCCCCTCTCCCCTTGCGCACTGACCTTTATGCCCCATTCTGTGGGAGGGTAAGGGGGGTTGGCCCAGCCAATCGCTGGCCCAGGGCTGCACGGTGGGTGTTCCTGAAGGAGGGTTTTGGGAGGGCTTGTTCGCCCCTCCCTGCTGCCGGCCAGGCCACTTTTCCCTAATTTTACAAAAGAGGCCCATAACTTTGCCGGCGTAATAAATATGAAAAACCGGGCACTTGTGCGGGGTCCCCCATGAATTTATGGACGATTCTATGGGTGACACCCCACCTCTCTCCCCTCCAGGTGACTAGTAACCCATTTCCCAGTCTGGGAAGACCCCAGAGCTGCCAAGTTTGGACTCTCCTGGTTCCTCTGGGTGAGAGGTGCACTTTGAGGGTACCTACATTTTTGGGTCATAACTCCATATAGCCCCAATATGCTTTTTGGGGTTCTCAGAGCACGGTTCACATGTCTCTCCTATGCGCTCCCCCCTCCCAGCTATCTCTGCTTCTGATGTGTAAATTGAGCAGGCTGCAAGGAAGGGCCAACTAGCATGTGTTTAGCTTTCATGGTTTCAAAGGTGGGCAGGAGACGCATGGGCTGGGGTCTGTCCTTAGAGTCTGTGGTCTCCAAAGGGCTACAGGAACGACCATATATGGATGTCCTGTTTCCAGATTAGATGTGGTTAATTTTTCTAAACTGACAGTCATTTTTTCAATAAGATCTGGACAGGGACGTGACATCGCGTCACAGTTTCTATTATGTAAGCCTCACAAAGTGACTTCAGACCTGAACTGGTCCCTAAAAATTGGGTTTTTGAAAATTTTAGAAAAATTTTAAGATTTGCTTCTAGTAACATAGTAACATAGTAACATAGTACATAAGGCCGAAAAAAGACATTTGTCCATCCAGTTCGGCCTGTTATCCTGCAAGTTGATCCAGAGGATGGCAAAAAACCCTGTGAGGTAGAAGCCAATTTTCTCCACTTTAGGGGAATAAAAAATTTCTTCCCGACTCCAATCAGAATAACTCCCTGGATCAACGACCCCTCTCTAGTAGCTATAGCCTGTAATATTATTACGCTCTAGAAACACATCCAGGCCCCTCTTGAATTCCTTTATTGTACTCACCATCACCACCTCCTCAGGCAGAGAGTTCCATAGTCTCACTGCTCTTACCGTAAAGAATCCTCTTCTATGTTTGTGTACAAACCTTCTTTCCTCCAGACGCAGAGGATGTCCCCTCGTCACAGTCACAGTCCTGGGGATAAATAGCTGATGGGATAGATCTCTGTACTGACCCCTGATATATTTATACATATTAATTAGATCTCCCCTCAGTCGTCTTTTTTCTAAAGTGAATAACCCTAAACTTCTAAACTTCTAAGCCTTGTAACGTCCCCAAAAACTAAAACGTCATTCCCAAAATGATCCAAACATGAAGTAGACATATGGGCAATGTAAAGTAATAACTATTTTTGGAGGCATTACTATGTATTATAGAGGTAGAGAAATTGAAACTTGGAAATTAGCAATTTTTTCTACATTTTTGGTAAATTTGGTATTTTTTTATAAATAAAAATGCATTTTTTTACTTCATTTTACCACTGTCATGAAGTACAATATGTGACGAAAAAACAATCTCAGAATGGCCTGGATAAGTAAAAGCATTTTAAAGTTATCACCACTTAAAGTGACACTGGTCAGATTTGCAAAAAGTGGCCTGGTCCTTAAGGTGAAATAAGGCTGTGTCCTTAAGGAGTTAAACAAAGTGCAGAACCCCTTTAAGTCGGCCAATTGCTGTCCTGGTTGGGGGTCTTCCTCACTGAAGCTTGGGACTTCCGCATTGTCCCTCCTCTCCTCTAGCTCGCTGATGAATCTATTTGTGGCTTGCAGAAATTGTGTCACCGTTTCCTCACTTTCAGCTTCAACCAGTTCATCTATCACCTCATTAATGATCCGCATAAAATGGCGCCGTTTTTTTTTCTTTCGCCATGCTGGCATCGGGGGCTTTGATGAATTGGCAAATCTCATTGGCCCTTTCACACGGGGGCGAGTATTCCGCACGGATGCGATGCGTGAGTTGAACGTTTTGCACCGGCACTGAATCCCGACCCATTAATTTCTATGGGGCTGTTCACATGAGCGGTGATTTTTACGCATCACTTGTGCGTTACGTGAAAATCGCAGCATGCTCTATTTTGTGCGTTTTTCACGTAACGCAGGCCCCCATGGTAAAAGATCATGTGATGGACCAAGTGATAACCGGAGTGACGTCACCACAGGTCCTGTTCCTGCACACAGCTAAGATGAAGACAGAAGAGATGCCGGGCTGCGCGAGCAAGTGGATTAAGGTGAGTTAAATTATTTCTTATTTTTTTTAACCCCCTCCAGCGCTATTTTACTATGCATTCTGTATTCAGAATGCTATTATTTTCCCTTATAACCATGTTATAAGGGAAAATAATACAATCTACAGAACACCGATCCCAAGCCCGAACTTCTGTGAAGAAGTTCGGGTTTGGGCAACAAACAAGCGCGATTTTTGATTGTTGAAGCTGGAAAGGTTATTTATATTTGTTTATTTTTATAGGGTGCCTAGTTTTTGACATACCTTACATAGACAGAATTTTCATTGACGTTAAAATTATAAATGAAACAGCTACTGGTGTGGCTAAGGTAGAGTTGGGTCTGGGAAACACAGTCTGTTTGTCTTCTGCATCTCCTGGACTGACCACGGCTCCCCTGATGTAGAGTGTGTTATGATACATTGAGTTCCTATCTGATCGCAGGTCTAGTGTACATCATCATGTGAGTACAGTACAATAGACTCACAATCAGATAAGAACCCAATACATAAGTAATCACTACGATGCAGTCCGTTTGGGTCAGGAGAGCCACTGTCGGTCTGGAAGATGCAGCCATGTTTTCTGCACCAAGCACAGCCGTGTGAATCAGCCCTCACACATGCAGATTTTTCCTCATCAAAAAAACTCCACTTAATGTGATACTATTTTTCGTGGTCTGTAATTGTTTAGAGGTTACTGGGCATATCCATGGTGTTCTAGGGCAGTTAAGAGGCTAGTGGGAGCAGAACTGGCGATTGCCAGCAATTGATGCTTTAAGGCAGTGAGGGGATCATGGGAGCATCACTGGTAATCTGTGGTAGTTAAAGGTTTAATTGGCACCTCCCTGGTGGTCTGTGGTATCCCTGGTTTTCTAGTGGAGGGATTAATGAAAACATTACTTGTAGTCTCCTGTAATGGAGTGGATATGGGCAATACCCTGAGTTAAGTATTTGTATCCTAATTTAGAGGGTCATATCTCTTCAATACACTGAATATTTCTACAATTAGGGCGTCTCATGAATTTCATGTAATTGTCTACCAATGGGAGTAAGTTCATTCAGAAATACAGGGTCAAAAGTCTCAGGACACCCTTTTCTTTCAGAAACGAAAGGGAAAATGAAATATCCAAGTACACCAGCAAGTAATGGGTGAGGGGGCCTATCTTTTAGGCTCTGTCTGGAACATGGCTGATGTCTTAAAAGCTGCCATATTGGATCAAGGGCACATTTTTCCAATGGGAAGGGAATCATGTAGGATATCAAAGAAGACCAGAATTTTCTCAGAAATCGATTGCCGCAATCAGATTCGCATCTCTTGTGGTTCAAAAGTTATCAACACAGAAATTTCAAAACTTCAAAGTTCGGTGTTCAGCATCAGGGACAACACATTGAACACATCAAAAAGCTGTGCATCCCAGAGAACGTTCCTGGTTGTTGTCACTACTTTTTGTGTTGATAACTTTTGATCCACAAGAGATATTGCAAATTCCCTGGGATGCACAGCTATTTGATGTGTTCAATATATTGTACCTGGTGCTAAACACAGGGATTAAAGGGAGTCTGTCACCTCCATATGGCCATACACAGCGCTTACATTGTCCTGTAGCACACCTATACATGAATGGAATGGTACCTTTGTCTTTTTCTTTAGACTTGCAAAAACTGGAAAAACGAAGTTTTATTCATATGCAAATGAGCACTCGCAAGTGCCCAGGGGCGGCATTCACTGCGTTGGAGCCCAGGCTGCTCTGCCTTTTTTCATTGTTTCCTCCCCCCAGCCTCTGCCCACCCTCCTATTCCCTTGCGTCATCCTTCGGCTGAGATCCCGCTCCTGTGCACTGCCTCGCCGGAGCATGCGCACTGCAATGCCCATTGTGGGCACGGCATCGCTTTAACTACTGCGCATGCGCCATCAAACGCCACATTGCCGTTGGTTTCGCGCCGTTTGCTGGTGCATGCGCAGTAGAGGCGAGGCAGTGCGCAGGGGCGAGATCTCGGCAGGACCAAAGATATAGGAGTATATAACACTTGTATAGGAGCGATCCGTACCATTGAAATGAATGGGGCGGCTTGGGTATAATTACACCTGCTCACTGCTGCAGATGCAACGGCTAGAAGGTAAACAGTGAAGAGGAGGCAGTGCTGGCACAGCGTGCGCCTTCTCGTCAAACAGCTGATCGGCGGGGGTGCCCGGTGTCGGACCCCAGCCGATCTGATATTGATGACCTATCCTGAGGATAGGTCATCAATAAATATAACTTGGACAACCCCTTTAATGGAAATATTTAACCATTTCAATACTGGGCCATTTAGGGGGCCTTCACACGTGTCAGATTTTGTTGCAGAAAATTTCTGTAACAGAAAATCAGTTCCATTCATCTGTAAGGGGCTTGCAGAAATTCATGTGCTTACCAGCCGAATAACCCCATTCAGATGAATGAAACTGATTTTCAGTAGCAGAAATTTTCTGCAGCAATATCTGCCGCGTGTGAAGACACTCTTAAGTTTGTATTACACCGGCCGATGGTTGGCCAGATCATTGCTGACGAGCGTTCACAGGAATGCTCTCTGGCTGTGTAATACTGCCACCAATTACCCCATGCTCGTTCATCGGGCAATCAAAATCTTTCAGCATGCTTAAAAATAATCGTTTGCCAGCGGAAGATCGTGCGGTCTAATCACGGCCTGCAGCCGGAAAACAGTGATTCAGTATGGAGACGAGTGATGGCATTATAAATAGATAGCCTTTATAATAGCCTTTATAATAATCATTTATGAAGGTATTTGTAATTTTGTGATGTATTTCTTTTACCATTATAACTCCTATCTTCCGTACTGGGGTGTGGTCACCTGACCATGCTCTTTCTTACTTCCTGTAATGTTATGTCCAGGGGCGTGTCAAAGCAGCAATGTGCAGTAATATGTAACTAGGTGGGAGGAGCTATAAACTAGCTAGGCGGTGATAGGGGGTGGCAGAGGAAGGAGAAGTGCATCATGAGTTTGGTGTGTACGGCAACAGAAACTGCTACATACAGGATGGTGAAAACGGGTCAAAAAAGTCTAAACTGAAAAAAGGGCATGGCGAAGATGTACATTAGGTAATAACTACATCAGCTTATTTGTTAAAAACCATAGTAATTGCAGAAAACTCCTTTAAATTGATTGTCCAACATTAAATAGGTTTTCCATCTTCAACCCAAATTTTATCTAGGCCCTGGGGCTGAACCTAGCAATAAAAGGCAGTCACCAACTCTCTGCCGCTCTGTTCCAGCTCCGAAGGTCTGGTGCAGGTCCTTCCAGTCCACAGCATGTAAACTTCAGGTCAGGGTCTTGTGTACTCATGGGGCCAGTGACATGTCAGTGACAAGTGCCACTTGGGGAGCAGGTCAGTGCCTTTTTATGTTTGTTGAGTGGTGTAAAACCCCAAAATCAGAAGTTACTGCTGACAGAGTTATCTGACTGGCCCACCAACGGACCTCTTTTGGGCCAAGGTTCTGATACCATTGTGGGCCCTAAAGATCCTGAAGACTTTGGAGCCAATAACTTGCCAATAGGGTCTATTTCAACATCTATTAGGCTTTATTGATTATTTGGGTTTTGGACCCATAATTTCCTCAGATGGGACCAAGGATACCCAGTCCGATCCTGTAGGTAGGTGTAGGGTGCTTTGAGTGACAGCTGTATTGGTCGGTCGGCTGGATACCACAGCAGTCAATCAGAGTAGAGGCGAGAGGTTGTGAAGCAGCTCAATGCAGAGAGCACAGTAAGTGACCTTGCTGGACACTTGTAGAAGTGGCACTCCTGCCTGTTTTAAATAGATGCCATAAAGGTATGATCCAGTGGCGTAACTACTGGGGAAGCGGCTGCTTCGGGGCCCGGGCCGCCCTGTCTATCACTGCAAAGCTACACAACATTCACAGTCAACATATGGGGGTCCCTCAGCTCTGCACCCCCCTATAGAACACCCGGGGCCCCCCTCACAGTATACCGGACATAGGGGCTCCGTGCCCTGCCACTCAGCGTAGATGCTAGATCCTCCTAAGCTACAGGACCTTTGATGGTGTCATGACCATGTGACCAGTCATATGGGTGGGAGGAGCCAGACTGTGGGCTGGTAGCGCCTTTATGATCCTCATCCGCTCCTGACTTTGGCTTGAACATATGAGGTTAGCACCCTAGGACTTATAGTACCGGGTCTGTAGGGGTTAATGCTGGGATGTGTAGAAGACTCTATTGTCTCATTCCCACATTGCAGATTTAGTCAAATCTGCAAACAAGATGTACAGCGTGTAGCATAGCTGTGTGTGTCTGCGTACCCAGAGCAGCTGTGTGTGGGGTGCATGCAGCAGAGGGTGTTTCATGTGTATAATGCAGCAAAGATAGGTGTATAGCGTGAATCCAGCACAGCAGTGAGTGTGGTGTATGTAGCAGAGCTGTATGCGACAGGGGAATGTATAATGTGCACAGTAGAGCTGTGTATGTACAATGTGCAACACAGTGATATATAATGTGCCACCCAGAGCTGTGTATGTAGCAGAGCTGTGTATGTAAAATGTGCAACACAGTGATATATAGTGTGCCACCCAGAGCTGTGTGTGTAGCAGGGCTGTGTATGTAAAATGTGCAACACAGTGATATATAATGTGCCACCCAGAGCTGTGTATGTAGCAGAGCTGTGTATGTAAAATGTGCAACACAGTGATATATAATGTGCCACCCAGAGCTGTGTATGTAGCAGAGCTGTGTATGTAAAATGTGCAACACAGTGATATATAGTGTGCCACCCAGAGCTGTGTGTGTAGCAGCGCTGTGTATGTAAAATGTGCAACACAGTGATATATAGTGTGCCACCCAGAGCTGTGTATGTAGCAGAGCTGTGTATGTAAAATGTGCAACACAGTGATATATAATGTGCCACCCAGAGTTGTGTATGTAGAAGAGCTGTGTATGTAAAATGTACAACACAGTGATATATAATGTGTCACCCAGAGCTGTGTGTGTAGCAGCGCTGTGTATGTAAAATGTGCAACACAGTGATATATAATGTGCCACCCAGAGCTATGTGTGTAGCAGAGCTGTGTATGTAAAATTTGCAACACAGTGATATATAGTGTGCCACCCAGAGCTGTGTGTGTAGCAGCGCTGTGTATGTAAAATGTGCAACACAGTGATATATAATGTGCCACCCAGAGCTGTGTGTGTAGCAGAGCTGTGTATGTAAAATGTGCAACACAGTGATATATAATGTGCCACCCAGAGCTGTGTATGTAGAAGAGCTGTGTATGTAAAATGTACAACACAGTGATATATAATGTGCCACCCAGAGCTGTGTATGTAGCAGAGATGTGTATGTAAAATGTGCAACACAGTGATATATAATGTGCCACCCAGAGCTGTGTGTGTAGCAGAGTTGTGTATGTAAAATGTGCAAAAACCCTGATGCTCTCAAAAAGAGCAAGCAATATAAAACATTGTAGTTTGATACCTTTTAACCCCTTAAAGACCGGGCCTATTTTCATTTTTACATTAGCCATAACCTTTTTATTTTTCCGTTCACATAGTCATATGAGGGCTTATTTTGTGTGGGACAAGATGCATTTTTTAAATGCCGCCACTTAATTTACCATGTCTTGTATCGAAAATCAGGAAAAAAATTATTTGTGGGTTAAAATAGAAAATTAAAAAACACAATTCCGCCAAGGTTTTTGAGGTTTTGACATCACGGTGTTCACTAAAAATGACGTCTTTATTCTGCGGTTCAATACGATACTAAACTTGTATAGTTTTTATTTAGTTTAACTACTTTAAAAAAATTACTTTTCTATATTTCGGTCTATGTGAGGGCTTGTTATTTTGTGTAACGATCAGTAGTTTTGTAGTTTTCTTTGGGGGGGGGGGCCATACAAAAATTTGCTGTGGGGCTCAGTCACTTTTAGCTACGCCCCTGGTATGATCCTACCTAATCCAACTTAGCTCGGTCAGCAGTTTTGCAGGATCAGAACTGCTGATAGAATCCCTTTAAGGCAGGCATCTCAAACTCGCGGCCCTCCAGCTGTTGCAAAACTACAACTCCCAGCATGCCCGGACAGCCTACAGGTATCAGCCTACAGCAGGGCATTGTGGGAGTTGTAGTTTTACAACAGCTGGATGGCCGCGAGTTTGAGATGCCTGCTTTAAGGTCTGTTTCACATAAGCATGTATGGTCCAGGACATACAATTGGTGTGATGGTAATTTGGAGCTCTGTGTTAAAAAACAGAGCTCTGACTGCTATAAAGAGATATCAAGAAGTAATCAGCTTGAACCTAAAGAAAAGGTGGTGAAAGGCGGGCATTTACTTAAGACATACACAACAAGTACAATGGACACGTTTATTGCACAAGTCAGAATGATATGTACATATAACAGGTAATCTGTATATTATTACTTAGAGAACACATACAGGAACTGGGTTTGTAGTCCAGAGTACCCTACTTTCTAAACACGTTATATAGCATGTGTGGTATGTAGTGTGAAAAGTATATTTTACATTTATTTTTATTTTCTGTTGCCCAGAAAAAATAAACCCTCCCTAAAATAAAAAACAAAACAAAAACCATCTCTTATCTACTGGCTTGTAACTGAGAGGTCAAGATTTGCTTTGCTTGCAGCAGAGCTGTTTCAGAGGGGACCTCCATGTCGGGCAATACCCCTTTTCCTTCCCAGGAATCTGTGGGTTCACCCATGGCTGACCGTGATGTAGGAATGATGAGGTAGAGGTGGGTGTCATCTACATGATAGGTCTGTGGGGGGTGGCAGCCTCCACTTGTTTTTTCTCCTATGATGTAAGCCCTTCCCAGCCTTTTCAGTACGTACACAAACTCCTCAGCGGCGCCTTCCGTCATAGAGCTGGTCAGGATGATGAGGGGTTTTGTAGAGCCATATGGAACACCTGCATAAAACATACCATAAAAGAAAAAAATCAGAAAAGTGTATCTTGCATCTAGATTGTACAATGCCCACAGTCCGCTCTCTTTCGCTTTCTCTTTACGCTACCTGCAACCTGAGACAGGCTCCAAACATCAGAAATGGCATTTGAAGCCCGACTGTAGACTTTATCTAGAAGAACAGGGGTTCCTTCATCAAAGAAATATGAACAGAGTACTGGGATGGAGTTGGTGGGACCTCCAATGTTAAATCTGGAACAAAGAACAAAATTTAGGACCATTTTGCACAATGCATGGCAACGATATTGTGGCTCACACCATAAAACTGTGATTGGAAAAGACAATGGAAGACAGGAATAAGGCATTGATATGAAGACTACAGGGCTGGCATTAGCAGGTGGCATATAAAAGTATTTTATAAAAATAAATAAATAAGCCTCAAAAATACATTGCTTGGTGGTGTCGCAGGTCCCGACGGTGAAGTGGGTACAGTTCACACAGGTAAAAGTGTTTCTTTGGATAGGACCGCGCTACCTCTGGAATCACAGAGAATCCACAATCGAAGCCAGCAAGATATTCACAAGCATGGGGAAGCAAACAGGCCAGTCAAAACCTCTCCTCCTCTCCTTTCCAGGCTTCTATGGAACACCAAAATTGCATCCAATAGTGAAGTACCGTCATGCAAGTCGGAGTAAAAACGGTTTTATTATACTCACAATGCACACGTATAAACAAGCAGTATACAATGGATCAAAATCACCCGACCCGGGTTTCGCTCGGTTGAGCTTCGTCAGGGATACCCCTGACGAAGCTCAACCGAGCGAAACCCGGGTCGGGTGATTTTGATCCATTGTATACTGCTTGTTTATACGTGTGCATTGTGAGTATAATAAAACCGTTTTTACTCCGACTTGCATGACGGTACTTCACTATTGGATGCAATTTTGGTGTTCCATAGAAGCCTGGAAAGGAGAGGAGAGGTTTTGACTGGCCTGTTTGCTTCCCCATGCTTGTGAATATCTTGCTGGCTTCGATTGTGGATTCTCTGTGATTCCAGAGGTAGCGCGGTCCTATCCAAAGAGGCATATAAAAGTACTCTACTCAGCTGTCATCCCCATTGGGGTAGATGGAGAGAACAGTAGCCCCTATGTCTCCTGTACTGTACTTATCTGCTGTATTTGTGGCATTTATTATATGGCATTTTATGATGGTATAAATACTCAGTCATTGTCCTAACCACTGGTTTAGCAGTACTTGAGCGTAATATACTAAGAACTAGCAAGCAGGGACTGTTTTAAGCTACAGATTAAGGGCTCATGGACACAACCGTATTTCTATGGATCCGCAAAAAATACAGACCGCACATAGATGTCATCTGTGTACTCTCTGTATCCATGTGACCTATCTGCACATTTTAGAACAGGTCCTATTCTTGCCCATTTTGTGGACAAGAATAGCCAGTTTTAGTGAAGGGAGTGACTCACAGGAGTGAATTGCAGAATGCATACGGAAGGTATCAATATTTCGTGGATCCGTGGTTTGCATACAGCAGAAAGGTTACAGTTATGTGAATAAGGCCTCAACTATACAGCAGTATTTGTCAAGCTGCTCCTCGGCATATTTGCCGGGTTGCGACTGGATCTCTGATGGACCCCATTATAGTCAATGGGGCCGGGCGGCTTGCCGGCAACGCACAGCTGTGCCCGGCAACAACTGTTTTACCATTAGTGTGAAACAGCCCTAAACATAAAATTTTAGATTTGGTGGATTTTAGTGTTTGCACATTGCTACACTCAACAAAAAAAAATTAAATAACGCACCCAGATAGAAATTTCAGATTACGAAAAAGTTCCATATTGTAGACTCATGGTCATGGTTCCACACTGTGATCACCTAACCAACCCAAAACACCTGCACAGATCCCTCAGTCTAGTTCAATAGGCTACACAATCATGGGGAAGACTGCTGACTTGACAGTTGTCCAGAAGACAACAAATTACAATTAAATTAACACCGGTAGGTTTATTGGGGAAACCTGTACAATTGAAAGGAGGCTTTAGTATTCTGTTGGGCCGCCTCTATCCTGGATACAAGATGAGACACGTTTGGGCATGAAGGCATACAGCCTCTGTATGGTATCCTGCGGCATACTGTGCCATGTTACAGAGCTATTGTTTTGTAGAAATATTTAGAGTAAGAATATGGTGCCATTATAAAGCACCGTACAGCGACACAGTGATCCCCTACAGCATCACAGTATGAACTGAAGGGACTTCCTGTGGATATGTCCACATAATGTTGAAAATGGATCCTGAAAATGGGTCTGACACCAGGCCTCATAGTGATTTTGAGGGGCTAATAGAGAAAGAGAATGCAACAATGGAATTTATAGCAGTACTATTTATGTGTCCAATATATTGGCAATATTTATGGCATAGCGGGTGTGTTATTGTAAATCCAAGTTAAGTCAAGTTACATTTTATGCATGGGACTACATGTGTGTGTACATGTGGAGGCGCCACATTGACTCTTTGCCACAATTGAAAGAAAGGCCAGCCACAGCTCTGCCCTAGCTGATTTGCCTTCGGAGATGTCTTATTCCAAGTGGTCACAAATTCTGGACAAATTGAACATGCCGACCTACCTCATGTCAACGATTAAGGCATTTGTATCAGAAATTTTCTTCCACACATGTTCAACTAAAAGATCTGTTACTTGGTGAAGAATTTCACAATCAGCAAACATGTCAAATCTCAAGTATCCAATGTTTTTCTCAAATACATCAGTGTGAAAGGAAAATTTTATGAGATCCTCAAACATATCAGGAGATGGTAACTGAAAAAAAGCAAATAGTATGAGAGACACCAAAAGACTTGGAATGGCGAAACTATGTCTCATGATACTTTTTAGAGCTGCTGATTAGCTGAAAAAAGATCATGTGATGCACCATATGATATCACAGAACTGAGAATTGCTCTATTTTCAGGCATTTGACACTGTGGAGGACAACTTAGTGGATGTAATTGTTCTACTGTAACTCATTTATGGCATCAAAATAAGGGCTTTCACGTGGATAGCCTAATTTTAGTAGGTCTGTATTCATGAAAGTTTTTTTTAAACCATACTCACCTAATTTTTGGTGAGACTTGAGATACATTGCAAACTGTTTTCTTTTATGTAAGCCATGGCCATAAACATATACATAGAAACATTTAAGGAATCAAACTCAATACATTGAACGCCCACCCCTGGGAACAACCCAAACACCCACAGTTTGGTGGCTGGTTTATAGAATTGTCCCAACAAAATCAGAACTGTTGGCAGGTACACAGGTGTTATCTTAGGACAGCTTCTCCCAATAAAACTCTCATGCCTTTGACCTGCCCTTTGTTTATTTCACAGTCACTATTAATTGAGACATTTCAGGGGTTAAAGTTTTTAACTGATCATGGTCGTTGTTGGATGCAGGCTGCTAGACCTCTACTAATGATCGTGTAGGCACAACTGCTGTGCCTGGGTGATCAATATGATACACGGTAAGTGTGTGATGCTGGTATGCTATGATATGTACCATTCTGCTTTAGCATGACTTCCATTATTATCCTGAGCAACAACACCAAAAATTGGTTTAGGTTACACGTGGTAGAGGTCAAAACAGAGTCGCTAACAAGCATCTTTAACTTTTACATGGATAATGATTATTTTGAACGGCATTGTAATACTCTGCAGCTCACGTTGCAAGGGAAAAGGAACAGCTGCTCTGGCAAAAGTCAGCAGTTTTGGGAGCCTGACCTGCAGCGATCAAATGATCATCGTGATCCCTCTCATACTGATTGGGTGGACTGTGATGAAGCAACGCCTTTAAAGGGAATTTGTCACCTCCGAAAAGCCTTTATATGTATAGAACGCCTACTGCTGACTCTGAATCAGTAGTTTGTATGTTGAACATACTCCCATATCCCGCTGTGCACCCTAAACCAGCCATGGAATGCATTGAGAGGACTTCTGTGCATGTGCACATAATGGAGTAGACTCCAGGAGAAGTCCTCTCTATGCATTCTAATAATATGAGCAAAGACAGGTGCACTCTGCTGTCTTCCTAAACCCTTAGCTTAGCCAACATATCCTACTGTGGAGGACATGTCTGAGTCCGAGCACCGCTCCAAGGTTTCTCAAGTAGCTCGGGTCCTAACACTCACTTAACTGTGCCGTATGGGCAATACCAGGGCCAGTGGGCGAATTACAGGAGCTTGAGGTTCGACTCACAGACAATTAACCTGTGCTTGCAATGGGAGGAGGGAGGAGTCTGCGAGTCCCACTCTAGACTGGCTGGTATGGCCCAGGACTCGCAGGTGCACCTCTCTATGCATTCCACAGCTTTTTTGTGGGTGCATTGCGGGGGAATGGGGGTGAGTATAAATTGCTGATCAGTGGCAGTATGTATTATTATACTTAATAGGGTGACAGACTCCATTTAAAGATACATACTTTTGTAGTTGTAATTTATAAAGGCCTCTTTTATTGTCCTTTTCTTCTTTTATATATAGCAGGGATCACATGTTTTCCCACAAGCTTCAGTGTACATAGTTACATTTCTATGGACTACTGTGGTCATGAAGACCATTAAAGGTGTTGCCTGCTTTGGACACTCTCTACTTGTTAGGTGGGTCAATTGCCAATAAACTGATCACAACGTGTTCAAGAGCTGACACCAGCATCGATCAGCTGTAAACTGTGGGGACAATTTCATTGCAGCACCACCACGGGAGAATGAAGCATTACACAGTACTTATTCAAATCAATGGGTTGTTTGTGTACTATAGGACAGGACTTCTAGAGCCAAAGATGTTTTTGGTAATCATTCTGTACCCTGTCCAAGAGATGAGGTTCCTGAATAGGGTTCCCCTCTATTAACTACAAATCCTTTATAGAGTATATGAAATTAATCTAGCCCAGCTGGATGTAGTTATTAAACTACCTCAGTGTCCTAGACTGCCCTCGGAAGCAATAACATTTATTAAATTACAGAGACAGTATGGTAAGGATATTACCTGCATGGGCACAACACCTGGGATGTGATCCTTGGAATTTCCTGGTATGTATATGGCTTTTAGATGGACATCTCCAGAAAGTGTCTGAAGATCATAGTTTAGCTTATCAGCTAACTCCACTTCAGATTTTAGCATTTTGTAGTCCATTTTGTCCACCAATGAAAGTAGTTTGGAGGCCACCTCTGCCCCTGTTTCTAGAAATGCATAGTTATCTGCCACCAATTTGCCTGCAGTCTGAATGACTGACGGTATTTTGGAGCGTAGGTTGATAATACGATGGGCACTATTCATAGCTTCATTTGCTTGAATAATTACATGGGGTTCAACTCCTGATACACTCCACACTTTACCAGTTACTGAACTGATCACTACTTGATTTGGAATGGATACATATAGGTGGCTTTCCCCTACTTTGTACATACCGACAGATAGGGATACTCCACCAGTCGGCTCCCCAATGATGGTTGCTCTGTTGAGATCCTTCATTGATCTTGTAAAGGTTTCAGCAGCTGATCCAGTCATGTGACTTGTAAGGATGTAAATGTCCTTAGTAGATCCATATCTTTGGCCAGCCACCACCGGCAGTGTCCAGATTTCAGTTCCGGTTGATGTGCTACGGTCATATATTGTATACAGGTGTTGCAAAAGCTCTGGGTCAAAAAAATAGGAACAGAAAATGGGGATAGCATTGGAGTAACCACCAGTGTTGAACCTCATATCAATAATAAGGGAGCTTGTGTTAACAAGCTTATTCCAAACAAGACTAACTAGTTGAGGGCCAATAGCTTTAATAATCTCTGCATCAGCCATCATGTCAAACCGCAGATAACCTATGTTCCCTGGTAACACTTCAAATTTGAATAATGCATCAATGATGTAGTTGAGTTCTTCAGGAGAGGGGACTTTTGGAGGTTTTTCTTCTAAGATTTCTGGTTCTATATCACTAAAAAAGACATGAAGTCTATGATCTCCAGAGAGCTCCTGAATATCAGAGGTAAGTTGAGATGCTAAAGACTCTAGATCTACCACAGAGCGATATCTCCCCTCAGACCACTTGTGTTGGAGGGCTTGACTAACCTTCATAGCCACCTCTGGAATAGCATAGTGGACCTCTAAAAGTTGTCCAGTTCCTTTTACCAATGCAAACACTTCTGGGTGAAATGCAATTATTTCATTAGCTTTGTCTAAGGCTTCTTCTGCCAGTACAATGGCATCTGGAACAACACCTCCCCCAAGCCAACATTCACCATTGTTATCTATAAAATTTATTACTGGTACTGTAACAGTTAATTGGGTTCCTTCCAGGTTAACGGACCGAGAGTGCATAAGAGTTCCAGATGTAATTTCACCAATGATAGTTGCCCTGCTTAATGACTGCATCAGATAAGCAAATTCCTCTGCTGCTGTGGCTGTTTTGTGACTTGTCAACACATAGACCCCTCTTTTGGACCCGTAGGGGTTTCCTAGAAGTTCAGGAAGGTTGTAGAATTCTTTGGTAGAATTGGCGAGACGATTGTATGTAGTAAAGAGACGAATTCTTGACTCTGGCTCTTGAAAGTAGGACAGAAGTAAAGGGACAGCTGAAGATGGGCCACCAATGTTGTACCTTAAATCCATAATAATATTGTCTGTGGTGGTGATTTGCTCCCAAACTTTGGTGACAATATAAGGTCCTAACTTGTTTAGAATGGAGACATCAGCAAACTGATCGAAGCGAAAGTAACCGATGTTTCCAGGAAGGATGTTAACTTTGAAAATAGTGTTAACCAAAGCCTGGAGAATATTTTCATCAGCTGGCATATCATCTGTAGAAGGATTCACTTCTGGAATTGATGGGGTGTCTGATTTTCCTCTTACTAGTAGCCTTGGGTCCTCAGTAACTGACTGAAGTTCATAATTTAACTTAGCCGCAAGATCTTCTTCAGAAATGACTGATCCGTAGTCTATAGTTGAAAGGTGCTTGAGTAAGGTTGGTATACGGTCAGAGAAAGAATAGAAGTTGCCCAAGATGTCACTGAGTTGTTGTAACACATTAGGAATTTTAGAACGTACAGACAGAATTGATATAGCTTTACTCAAAGCATCTTCTGCATTGACAACTACACAAGGGAAGACACCAGCCACTTCCCAGCTCTGGGCAGTCAAAGGACTGATAGACCTAGATACTGGAACAGTAATATAGAAATCTGACTGGCCGATCTTTATCTTCTGTATGTCCAATGAACCTCCTGCAGTTTTCTCTCCAACAAGTATGGCCCTGTTCATATGCTTAAGAATATATGCAGCATCTTCTGCAACTCCTTGGGTGAACCTGCTTGTAAGCACTATCACATCTTTATCTTTACTGTATCTCTCACCTATCAGTGAAGGCAGTGTTCGCAGTTCAGTGGTGGTATTAGAGGGGCGATGGTAAATGGTATCAATATGGACCACAGGTTCAGCTTGATATAAGTAAGAAACAACAAAAGGAATTCCAGAGATCTTACCCTGAGAGCTGTACCGTAAATCGAGGATGAGAGCAGAACTTGGCATCAGTTTCTTCCATATGTTTTTGACCATAAAAGGGCCGACTTTTTGTACCTCATCTTGACCTATTATGCAGTCAACGCGTAGATAGCCAATGTTTCCGGGAAGGACTTTATAGTTAACAGACTGCTCAACCAGGAACAGCAGCTGCTCAGGAGTTGGAGTTGTCTCTTCCTCTTTCTTCACCACTTTGTCAGCTGGCTCATATGAGACTATGAGACGAGGGTCATTCAATGACCCCTGTACCCCAGCTGTGAAGACATTTGCCAATGTATACGGATCTGAGATATGTAGAATTTCCCCACTTTTTATTGCTTGCTCAATGGTCTCTTGCATTCCTACCAGGTTCTCTGGAAAGCAATAATTATCCAGCAGGATTTTGGCCATGTCCAGCATGAGTGAAGGTTGAAACACAGGGTTGCTGCAGGCATTCCAAATTAATAGTATAAATATCAGTCTCTGATAGCAAGGAGACATATTGTTCAGAGCTTCAGTCCGAATGTTCCTGTCTCCACCACCGTATTAAGACTCTTCTTCTAGGACTGAGAATGAAGAATTAGATCATGACAAGGAGTAGCAAATTCTCTTTTATCTCTGCTAAACCTTTAATCACATTAATGAAATGATGAGCATCAGCACAAGGGTATTTCTGGGAAAACAGAGTGTTGCTGTGAGCATCTGTTCCTGTAACTTAGTGAGAACATACAGTAGCTAATGTACCACTTTATACTTTATGTAATTCCTAAGGTTGCTGAATGGTTTGCTAATTCGTACAATTACAATGCTGGAGATCTAGAAGTACTTTATTTAACCCAGAAATTAATGCTTTTATTCTCCCTGGCATAGTGATGATAAATATGTCTACACTGTGTAGTGTATGAAGTTGCAGACCAAAATTGTTGACCATGAGTGAATATTGTGTGTTAATGCTTAAGCACCTGTTTAGTATTTTTATTTTATTTTTAGGACACAATCAGGGATATAGCTTTTAGTATCTGCTTAGGGTTTTTACACACAGAGAACTGATTATTTTAGTTCCCAGTGACAGTACAGAATTGGGCTTCTACGAGAGTGATCCGATGACTGCCAGAACATTTAACCACTATCTCTCACAGACAGTATCCTTGACCTCTATATTACCATATTGTTGTGTTTTGGCATGTTATTTTGTGTACTGTGGTATGCCATTTTATATCAGTTGTGGTGTAGATAGTATTGTATGTAAGTCTAACATACACTTGAACTTGAACTGTATTTTGGATGTACTGTACCTTTAAGACTGTAGACGCAAGCATGTAGCTTTGCACATCCTAGTCGGGGGCGAAGATTTTCATTCTAGTTAGGGTGAGGTCAAAAGAGGAGGAGCTGGAGCACCTTGTGGTCAGTCAGCTAATGTGTGTATGTTAGAGAGCTGCCAAGCCAAGTATTTTTTTTAGCAGTGAGGAGGATCCGTGGTTGGAGCCTGGGCCTGCTGAGAGAGGTAGGTGGTTAAGGCAGGGCGTTGCTAGGATCTCAAAAGATCCGGGGCCCAAGCCCCAATGAATATGGCCCAGTTCTCTAAGTTGCTACCCCTCTCCCCCCCCACACACTGCATTTTGCTGTACTTGCTATACAGCAGCACATACATCTCACCTCCAGTGCCTCCCAGGTGATGTCTCCTCCAATGTAGATCTTCTCTGCCATCATCTTCTCCATTTGGTCCGTACAACTTCTCTCAGCCACTTCTAGTCTCTGCAGAGTGTAACACACAGACATCTTAGCCTCCTCACATTTCTATCATCTCCCAACCTGGAGTCCCCCAGTGTTATCCTGCTGCTCACTGTGCCCCCCAATACCCCCAAACACTATCCTGAAGAAAAATTAGTGCTCCCATAGTAATACTGCCCCCTACAGTGCCCAACCGTGATAACGCTCCCCAAGAGTGCCCCCATTAGTAGAAGAGCCCTCCAGTATTAATAATACCCTCACAGACCCCTCAGTAGTAATAATGCCCACCATAGTGCTCTTAGTAGAAATATAGAAATAAGGTGGATCTATAAATCCCTCCAATAGAGCCCCCAGTAGCAATAAGACGCTTAATGTCCCCTGGATTTGCAGTGTCCCCTGTAGTTATATTCCTCCCTCCACCATACAGTGCCATGTAAATAACATGACCCCCTCCCCAGCCACCTCCAACACACAGTTCCATGTAAATAACATCCCTCCCTTCAGCTCTAACATACAGTCCCAGTTAAATAACCACAACGCCCAGCATTGTTCTGCTTCTCCCTTTACTTACCTCTTCTCATGTAACTTCTTCCCCCAGGTCTTCTCGTCTTCACTGCAATCCTCTCCTGCACTGGTCACATGATGGTGACATCATCACAGGTTCTTCTCAACCACTGCTTGTTTTACTGGACACATGACCTGTGATGTCACTACAGGTCCTTCAGCTATTCCACTGCATTAGATTCAATTGTATTGCCCTCCTGAGGACGGCAATACAGTTGTATCTAGCAGGCAGGCAGGACATTCTGGGCCTGGGACAAAACATCAGGGACCCAGGCCCCTAATGTTTTAACCTAGCAATGCCCCTGGGTTAAGGACTACCACCTATACTGTAGACCTGCTCTGACCTGCTGCTGCTGACTAGTGAACACTTTCCACCAGTAAGGAGGCTACCCTGAGTAATGCCTGAAGAGTGTAGTAAGCCTAAACCTGATACTCTGCAGGGAGTAGTACCCAGAGATTGTGACTCGGCCAGTCCATTATGTCCTGCAACCATCCCACTAAGTATGCATTGTGGACTGTGAATAGTGGCTATGACAAAGTGTACCATTTTCCATACACTGTGGAATGAGCAAGGAACTGTCTCGTGGTGACCCCTCGATAAGCCTGTAGTGAAGAGAGAGTTGCAGAGTGTCTGTCCTGATGCTAGGGGCAACCGAGTGCTATGATTACCCTTATAAAAGTGTCCTCTTCTATGACTACTGCCAGTGGAGTCATTAAGCATACCGCACATAGAGACTGTTCTGTTGCTGTTGATAACCACCAACTCTGTGTCACATATTTATGTTGCTGTAACTGCCTAGATTTGTCCCACAATTATGTGTGTAACCAATATGTTTGTGTAACATCCTGAAGTATGTCACTAAAAGGTAGGAGACACCGTTGACACTACCATATCTGCTATACAGAGACAATATCCCCCTCTGGCATTCCTCACCTGGTACGTGAGCTCATAACATCTTAAAGGGCCCTGCTACAGTACCTGCGCAAGCTGCAACTGGCGTCACGAACTTATACACATATACACTGCGTGCAGAATTATTAGGCAAATTAGTATTTTGACCACATCATCCTCTTTATGCATGTTGTCTTACTCCAAGCTGTATAGGCTCGAAAGCCTACTACCAATTAAGCATATTAGGTGATGTGCATCTCTGTAATGAGAAGGGGTGTGGTCTAATGACATCAACACCCTATATTAGGTGTGCATAATTATTAGGCAACTTCCTTTCCTTTGGCAAAATGGGTCAAAAGAAGGACTTGACAGGCTCAGAAAAGTCAAAAATAGTGAGATATCTTGCAGAGGGATGTAGCACTCTTAAAATTGCAAAGCTTCTGAAGCGTGATCATCGAACAATCAAGCGTTTCATTCAAAATAGTCAACAGGGTCGCAAGAAGCGTGAGGAAAAACCAAGGCGCAAAATAACTGCCCATGAACTGAGAAAAGTCAAGCGTGCAGCTGCCAAGATGCCACTTGCCACCAGTTTGGCCATATTTCAGAGCTGCAACATCACTGGAGTGCCCAAAAGCACAAGGTGTGCAATACTCAGAGACATGGCCAAGGTAAGAAAGGCTGAAAGACGACCACCACTGAACAAGACACACAAGCTGAAACGTCAAGACTGGGCCAAGAAATATCTCAAGACTGATTTTTCTAAGGTTTTATGGACTGATGAAATGAGAGTGAGTCTTGATGGGCCAGATGGATGGGCCCATGGCTGGATTGGTAAAGGGCAGAGAGCTTCAGTCCGACTCAGACGCCAGCAAGGTGGAGGTGGAGTACTGGTTTGGGCTGGTATCATCAAAGATGAGCTTGTGGGACCTTTTCGGGTTGAGGATGGAGTCAAGCTCAATTCCCAGTCCTACTGCCAGTTTCTGGAAGACACCTTCTTCAAGCAGTGGTACAGGAAGAAGTCTGCATCCTTCAAGAAAAACATGATTTTCATGCAGGACAATGCTCCATCACACGCGTCCAAGTACTCCACAGCGTGGCTGGCAAGAAAGGGTATAAAAGAAGAAAATCTAATGACATGGCCTCCTTGTTCACCTGATCTGAACCCCATTGAGAACCTGTGGTCCATCATCAAATGTGAGATTTACAAGGAGGGAAAACAGTACACCTCTCTGAACAGTGTCTGGGAGGCTGTGGTTGCTGCTGCACGCAATGTTGATGGTGAACAGATCAAAACACTGACAGAATCCATGGATGGCAGGCTTTTGAGTGTCCTTGCAAAGAAAGGTGGCTATATTGGTCACTGATTTGTTTTTGTTTTGTTTTTGAATGTCAGAAATGTATATTTGTGAATGTTGAGATGTTATATTGGTTTCACTGGTAAAAATAAATAATTGAAATGGGTATATATTTGTTTTTTGTTAAGTTGCCTAATAATTATGCACAGTAACAGTCACCTGCACACACAGATATCCCCCTAAAATAGCTAAAACTAAAAACAAACTAAAAACTACTTCCAAAAATATTCAGCTTTGATATTAATGAGTTTTTTGGGTTCATTGAGAACATGGTTGTTGTTCAATTATAAAATTAATCCTCAAAAATACAACTTGCCTAATAATTCTGCACTCCCTGTATACTGACTCACTGCATAGCATGCCCACTGACCCAGTGTCCTGCTCTTTGCATCAAGTGGCGTCACGAACAGGATCGGATTGAATTGTGTGTCCATCCCTAACAACAGAACTGCATCCAATTGTACGCAAAAAAACGGACTTTAACCGTATGTTTCACAGTATAATAAGGGCTGAAGATTGTGCAAAAAATTGCTAAAAAAGTGACTCTTACTTGTATTGCTGTGCCAAGAAAGCGCTGGACGTGCGCTACAGCATTCACAGAGTTAATTCGGCATTGTGGAATTCGCCATATTCGTTTAAAATGGCGGTTCATCTTCATGCCCAAAGACAAAGGAACAAAGGAACGCCCTCTCAGGAGCGCGAAAATGCTGTCTACACCCCCCAGAAGCGGGAAAAACTAGTGACACCCCCTCAAGAAAGGTGCGAAGATGTCGAATACGCCCCTTCAGGAGCGGGAAAAATAGAGACTGCCCTCCATGAACTTGTCATTGGGACCCGAGGTGATAAAGACTCCACCCTCTGTGCCCCTCCCTTAGTTCTGGGAATCAGTGTGTTCCGGAGAACAACAACCATGGCCTATCCACGTCCTAGGTGGAACGAGATGTCCATCGCTGGAGAGAACAGCCGCTGGAGATCCAGGTCTCCCAGCTATTGCAAAGACACCTACCCTGACGAGCATCCAAAAGGAGCCGGAGAAAATCGTCGCTGATGCCCCGATCCCTGATGTGAAAAGCCAGGAGTGATTCAAGTTCCCGGAGGCCGCGGATTCCTCCGCCGACTCAAGTGCCACCGCGGAAGGAGACGTGCCCACCGGAATGGAAGTTGACGTCGAGCCATACACCGCAGAGGCCGTCGCCACTGTCACTAGCATCCAGTCTGTGGCGCAGACGAAGATGGAGCTGCAGGATCGTGACCAGGGGACACCGGAACCGGCCGCCCGGCCGCGACATCAGGTAGGAGCAACCCCGCTCCCTGAGGCCCATGCCCGCACCGAGTCCGTCCCTGCACCGCGTCCAGAGGCCCCGATCCCTGCCGTCAGGCCCAAGCCTGCATCGTGTCCCGCGACACCCGCCAACGTCACCGGACCCCAACTGCACCGCTGTCTGTGCATCCTGGTGCGGTGGAGGCGGCTGGAGATTCCACTCCACCGCCCAGCTATGAGAAGCTCCGCAGCCTGAACCCAGATGTCCCGCATGAGATTACTGCTTTCGCCCAGACCGCATGGGAGTACAAGTCGGCGGTTGAGGAATGAGTGAAGCAGGTGATCGATGACCCCCAACCAGGCGACCCCAAGTTAGCTAGAAGGACCAGAACAGTACTATGGTTCTCGGTGGAGCGAGGTGTGGGATTCCTCCAGGACAATTATTCCGAGACTGAGGTATTTGTGGGCTGTCGTTCAGTGAAACGCCACTATTTGCCCCAGGAGAGACACAATCTGTACGTGGGGGACCAAGTAGAATACACCCCCATGAGGTCCATGCAGGGACTCTTTGCTGCAGGAGTCACCCTGTTGCAGAAACCACTCTCCCCTGCCGTCCTGCGTGCAGGACCAGATGCCTTCAAGAAACCCCGGATGGCCGCTTGTTATTTAAAGAAAAAGTTCAACCTGCACCAGCACCACTAATACCGGACCTGTCACCACCACCAACCTTGAGAGTGGGACAAATAAATAACAGTGTCCTGACATTCAACCCCAAGGTGCAGCCGTGTTTCATGCCTCCATACGCACTCCCTTGGAAGCAGCCCCAACAAACTGCGCCAGGGCTCCCTGAGCCTCTACAGCCAGAGATTCTGCCACTACCTGCACCGGCTGTGGATTCCGGTCTGCGGCAAGCTGCTGCAATGTTCTCCAGGCTGTCGGTACAGCCTATCCCTACTGTCACTGGTAGAGGGCGGTGGCGCACCACCACCAACACTACTTTGAGCTACCAGCAGAGGCTAGAACATCCTCTAATGAAGTTCAGCAGCTCCAATAGTGATGAGGAGCTGGACACCTACCTGTAAGGTGTCCCCACTACAAGAAAAACAAAAAATGACATTGTTCTGGGAGCCACTCCGTGGACTGCTACCTGACGGGTGAGGACCTGTTTGGCATTTGTGTGCTGTTTTAACCGTTTTGTTCCAGGTTGCCATTGTTTGTCCTCATCCAGATGGTCATGCTAGTTAGGACTCCCCCCATCAGCACTTAACCCCTAACATCCAAGTTACCCGTTTTATCCCCTTTCTCAGGTTACTTGATAGCCTGTTGCTGCTATTAAATATTTTAACCCTTTGGATTACAATTAACTCTTTTGCCCTGTGGATTGCAAAGAACTTTTATCACTTTCCAGAGGATTCTGCAACTTCAAGCACTTCCAGGAATAAGGACTCAAGTTATTGTTGAGCCTATCCTTGCACTTATTAAATTTGCACTATTTTATATTAAATGTTTCACTGCAACATAAAAGCTTGCACCCAAAGAAAAGACTCAAACGTGATACCTGAGCTCTTTGTGCCAAAAAAAAAGACTCAAACGTGATACCTGAGCTCTCTGTGCCAAAAAAATGACTCAAACGTGATACCTGAGCTCTTTGTGATTGTCCTATTATGATAATTTTGCACTATTGTATCTGTTTACAGTTATGTAACGTTTAAATAACATGCCCATTGTGTGTATTACCCTTCTAGGTGCCGCAATGTGAATTTATGCACTGTTCAGAATGATTGCACTTAACCATTGCACTGATTGCACAAATGTCGCAATTTACTTAAAGTGTGCCTTTTCACAGCTCTTGTTCTCTCCCCCCTTCATACGGACATTGAATACTAATGGCCTACACCTGGTGATATATACCCATAGGTACCCAGGGTAGGACCAAGTGGTAAGTCCAGACAGGTCCAGTAATAACTTCACAGGTACCCCTGCTGCTTCGGGAATCATTAGAAGGCCTAGGCTGCTCCTTCCCACTTGTTTTATGTTCTGGATTGTTCCCATCCGGAGGTGTCTCATTTCCAGGAGAGCACAGGATTAAAAGCCCTCCTCCTGTGACTAGCCAGAAGACACGGAGACGATACATACCTCCCCTTCTGAGCCTTTTGCCTAAGGTAAGGCGCCTCAAGCCTTAGAGCCATATACTTAGCTTCCTCATAGACATCATAGTGATCGTGCTACAAGCCAAATTTCTTCAGGCTATGGTGCAGGGAAGGGAATACAGGATAAAGCCACCCTTCTATTTACGGGCTTTGCATTACACAATGGTGGGATTACGGAGTAAAGACACCCCCATACTTTATTTGATATTGGTGGACGATATACGAAGTCAGTCAGTAATGTTTGCTTTGTGCAGTATTAGGTTACCTGGTTATACCAAGAGAAGGAAACTGTGTGTTGGACACCTTACTCTAGCGGGCAGGAACCTCGAGGAAACCGTTAAATGTTTTGTCTATGTAATGTCTTATCTGTATATTCATGCAGCACGTTGTATTTATTGGGTACCCAGAGCTTATTCCTCAACCGTCTACCATGCGCCGAGGATGGCTTCACTTAAAGTAAAAGGGTATGTAACATCCTGAAGTATGTCACTAAACTTCTGTTCCCCTGCTTCATAGTGTTAGGTATATGCATATTGTCATCTGGTATAAGTTTGCATCACTCTCTCCATAATGTGCATTTTCCAGTCCTGTTATATTGTATATTTGCTGTAATTCTCAATGTACACCAGCAGGTGGCAGCAATATGTAAGCAGACCATAGTTAGTTAATAGATCTAGGCTGGAATAGTCCATTCCAGGCTAGCTCCCCCCTTTCTGAGGAGGAGTGGAATGTTCCCACATCCTACTTCAGGGGGAGGAAGGAAAGTTCTAGGCAGTGTGTAGCCACCCCCCTGCTGGGGTAGGCTGTGTTAGTAGGAGCTCCCAGAAACAGTTATCCCAACCAAGGATTCAAGCCTCTGCTGAGGCCCAAGATCAACCTTCCCAGCCTGAGTCCCTTACCTCAGCTGGTGGACAAAGAAAGCAGCCCTTCACAGACGTATAGATCTCCAGGAAGACAACACCATTCCCTGCGAGCAGTTCTGTAAGTAAAGATCCTAAGACAAAGAGAAGATAAATACCTCACCAGCTAGTCAGACCCAAACCAAGCAGACTAAAGACAGGGCAGAAGATAGATACCTGCCAGATTCTTCTAGGCATATGATCAGATGCAGAATACATATAAATTCCTGCCACATATTGCCAAAACCTGCTGGACCCTAGACTATTGCTGTATACTTGTATGGATCAAAGCTGCATATCATATCACCAAGTAAAGACAAGTTGGACCCTATTATCTGTGTGGATTCCCATCATTCCTCAATTACTCCTATTAACAGCACTCAATTTGTTGCATGTGAGCCAGGATACAGGAGTCCAGCCGTACCACAGGTAGGAGACATCGTTGACACTACCATATCTGCTATACAGAGACAATATCCCCCTCTGGCATTGCCCACCTGGTACGTGAGCTCATAACATCTTAAAGGGCCCTGCTACAGTACCTGCGCAAGCTGCAACTAGCGTCACGAACTTATACACATATATACTGACCCACTGCATAGCATGCCCACTGACCCAGTGTTCTGCTCTTTGCATTTGTGCCCTCTGATAGATTGTAAGGGCTCTTTGAGATAAACGATCTCAAATGCACCCCTGCACCAGCCTGAAAAAAGGGCCGCAACACTGAAATTGTCCGTGTGCTGTGTGCATTTTTTTCAAACCCATTTACTTAAATGAGCGAGTCTGGCACAAAATTTTGACATAAATGGTACATACTGAGCAATGAATTTGCCCACTGATTATAACAGGTTAGTGTAAAGTGTGTATGCTGTCCTATCTACTCTCGACAGCACATGGACATAAACTTCACTTAAGTAGATGAGCTCTCAGCACTTTCTTGTTACCTCAGTCTGAGTAGACTGCTATTCAAGATAAAGTTTTCTGAGTCTGCACCATCCTCAAGTAGGGTAATGTGTAGTGGTCATGGGACACAGTGCCATCACATAGATGATGAATAGAGAATCACATTCTTTTATGTTCTCCTTATACACCAGAGATTTTAACTCTTTGTGGTATATCTCTAGGTTATACCACCAATGTCCAAATGTTGGGGTTACAACTGCTATGAACCCTGCTAATTGCTAGAACAAGTGGCAACAGCAATAGGAGGTAATTTCTCCTGTTGACTTTGCTTAACTTCTCAACTATTCTGTGATTGAATATAACAAGGCAACTATGCAACCTTCAAAGAACATGGTGCAGACAGGAGACCAGGTTGCATGCTTCTTTACTACAGTGTTATGGATCAGCAAGTGGGGACCCACTGTGCCAATTAACCGGTTTAGTGTTGGGCTGACCCTAAGGGCATTATTTCTGTGCTCCCTTGGTATTCACCCTTTAACCTCTGTACAGGGATATGACCTTGGCTGCAGGGAAGCAACCAGACCCCAACCTCATGGGATAGTCTCATTTAGGGATGAGCGAATCGACTTCGGTACCTCTTGGAACCGAACCCGAGTTCGAGAAATGTTTTTTTACAGTACAAATTAATTTATGAAGTTATTACTGCTCCGAACAGTATTGGAACAAACTTTTTTATGCAAATCGACTTCGGATGTTTCATCAGAAGTCGATTCGCTCATTCCTAGTCTCAATGTAAATAGCAGCTGGCCCACTAGGGTCAGAGACTCCGGTGCAGGCACCAGGAGCATAGGATATAGAGAAAGCTGCAAAACCACAGAAAAACTGCAGGAGCAGTCTCAAAAGTCACTAAGGCTTAAATGCAGGTTACTAGATGCAGACTGCAGCTTAGATTATTGTACGTTGATTGCCATCCTTATGTATGCATACAAAACAGTATTGTAAATTTCTTTGCCTTTGCAACTGGCCATCATATCACTCAAAAGAGTGAAGAGGTTAGACTAGAGGCTCCATCAAAGGTTTCTTAAAAACACAGTGTAAACAGTGAGATTAATCGTAATTAATTCAGGTAATTAGGATTTGCCTTCTTTATCCTGGTGTTACATGGGTACACATCTGACACCATGTTTCATGACCAATAGAATTTAGCCTAGGGTTAACGTAGAACATGAACTTTTCAACCTGTCAAATGACATAAAGCCGATAAGCAGTGTCCTGTAATCCTCATTCTAGACATACGGAGAGCTGATGGCTTTTGTATATGGAAAATAAAGTAAACTTGATGAGGTAAACAGGAGGAAAAAAATCTATATCTAAAATATCATAAAGAATAAATCACAAAAATACAAAACACTGTGCTGCGATTTTACAACCAGGGTCCGTTTTAAAGGGGTATTCCAGCAGAAAAAAAGCTTAGCCATGGGCTGCAAGTGCTTAAAAAACAATAACAGAGCTTGCACTCACCTCTCCGATCTTACACTGCTGACGCTCCGAAAGCGCGTGGGTCTCCACTGCACTCCACTTCTATCACCTGTCATACAAGGCAGAAAATGGCTGTAATGCCACTCAGCCAATCACCAACTGCAGCAATGACCCTCCCTCAGCCATTGATTGGACAGGACAGCAAGTGGAGCGCACCGTTGGAAACGCAGTAGCAGGGAATCGGTCAGTGTTATTTTTGAAAGCAGTTGCAGCCCATGGCCAAGCTTTTTTTTTTTATTGTGCTTCATTGCCCCTTTAAGGAAATGAGGATCTAACAGCATGAAGTGCTTATCTATATACATAGATATAATCACACATACAAATATTTAATTTGGCACACAATGCTATAGTCATTCAATATAATGGGCACATAATACTGACAATCATTTCCATATGGTATTATATCATTCTGAGTCATCTAGGGTACTGACAGGCTTATATATTATGTTGACTGATATTATGAGGCTATTTTGTAATTTGTATTTTCAGCTATGGGGGCCGCTCACCTGTGCATTAGGATGTGCTAACTTTGTTTTTTGTCTTTGCAGTGTGCATTTGGATGCGTGTCTGTCTCCATTGTGGTCGTGTACTCCTGACCAGCCCATCTTTCCCACAGTGTGGTATACAGCTGAAACCTGCTCTCCCTGTATTCATTGGAAGCCTGCTGGCACCAGGAGAAGAAGCATATAGAAGTGGGTTCAGTATATATGTGGAGCCTGCCTTTTCTAACTTCATTGGAGGCAGGTTGCCACCAGGAGAGGTAACATTTAGCATAGGTTCCTGTCCAAAAGAGGTCACCTTGCTGTGATGGTGTCACGGTAAGTGGGGATAAGAGGAACACCAAATAAACAAACAGCGACAGGAAAACAGACTAGGCCTCAAAGCTAGGGAAGAGGGAATGGTAAGCTCCTAACAATCCCTGAGCCTCTCCCTGACTGCTGACAGTATGAGCAAGTCCTGATGGTGAACGAACTCATATGCTGGAACCTAATGTAGTGTCCCACTAGGTAAATGTGGACACTACACAAGGGTCAAATTGGTCACGTTATTCTCCATCTCCTGTGGAGTATGGCCATTGTATTTTATATGATGTTTTATGTGATTTTCCCTGTGTATTTCCTGTATCAGGCCTGGTAGGGGTAGTTCCTCCTCCTAGACAGTAGAGGGAGCTAGGGAACCCCTAGTATATATAGTTAGGTCCAGACAGGAAAGGGGAAGGCAGTGTAGTCCAGGAGGCTAGTGAGTGCAGTCTAGCCTGCCTGAGGTTCCTGAGCAAGGGAAGCTCAGAAGCTTGCCACCAGGAGAAGAGGTTACCTCCTGAGAAACCTGGTTCCTAGAAGAGTACAGAGCAGAGCCATTATTCCAGCCAGACAGAGAGCTGAAGGGCAGCAGGATATATTCAAAGCAAGGAGTCATATACGAGAGGAAGTTTTCCCTAACCAAGGATAAAGCCAGCAATAGGGCATACGGGCCTTGGGATAAAGACAGACAGGATTCTGAGGAAAAGTGCAGCCTGATCTGTAAGTGTTTTAACCCTCTTGCAAGAACATTGTACCTGCCAATTGATGTAAAGCCTGCATGTGACTACGTCTTACATATGGAACTCTGACCAAAGACTGTAAATAGTTAACTGTTTCAGTAAAAGGAAGTTTTGGTTCACTGCAACTTGTGTTCCTCACTTATTACTACCATAAATCGGTGTGCCACCGTTACCGGCACTGGCGTCACGAACTTAAAGGGATCTTGCCACCGGCACATTAAACCTGCAACACCCAGGGCACCTCACCTACCATCGGCCTGGTCCCTATACACAGAGAGTGCCCCAGAGGACCCCTGTGCCAGCCTCTCCATCACTGCTGTACGCCTGCCCAGAGTCTTCTATAAACTGTGAGTACCAAAGACACCCTCGGTTAGTGACTACCCCTGTGACCTCACATTCGCAACACCCTGCAGGGCTGCGTACTGCATATTTTGGCATCTCGAACAGAATTTACGGATTATTCCTACGCCATTGGGGAATTTAAACTGTTTGCCATTATTGCCTATAAAGCGATAAATGCCCTATCTGTTTATTTGAAAAAGTTGGGCCAAAGAACTGTGAAAATCGCGGTGTGAAAACTGTATATTGTGGACTGTTTGCCGCTTCTTAAGTCGCCGCTTGCTGTCAGTGAATGGACAGCCCTATGTTTAAAGATGGCCGCTTAAACTGACCGGACTATCGGTGCGCCTCGTTGTGTCTGTTTGGCGCGAAAAAAAGAAAAGAGAAGGTACCGCCCAGCCTGCGAAAGGAAAGGTACCACCATGTCTGTAAAGAAGATACCGCCTACCTTGAATCCCGGAGCTCAGAGAGGCCGCGCCTATCTCCTGACACTGCGCGTGGGACCTCCGCATGACGTAATCTCGTGCCTCGCGAGACCTGGACTGCGCATCACCGGAGTAAGTAAACTTTCGATACGAACCGATTCCTTTATATTCGAGCACCGGGTGAATTCTGATCTTGCTGGAAAGCTGGGGGGAGGTCCCTCGTTAGCAATAAGAGACTTAATCCAGGGGAGAGCACATCCAATTCAGATCTTGGCCTGCTCCGCCGCCCCTTAAAGGGCCATACTCACTCCATAGTTACCCTTAGCAACGCTTGAGCAAGCGAAGCCAGCGTGTGTCGGACTACAGAACTTGCCTCCAGAGACCACGCCATGTCCGCGCCTGTAGAAGCGGAGCAAGTGGCCTCCGATATACCTGCAGAAATGCACGCAGATGATAACCGGGCGCCTGCCGCTGCGGCAGCATCTAGCCTGATGCCACTGACCATGCTATATTATTTCAGGGCCCCCTGGTTCCCGCGATATTCCGGGGAAGCCCATAAATTGAAGGACTTTAGAGACCAGATCATGGTCTTATTCCGGCTCTATCCTATCTCCGCTGAGCAACAAATGGAGATCCTCTTAGCACAGTTAGAAGGGGCCGCCCGCAGGGAGGTCATGTCATGGCCCCGTTCCAAAAAGAATAGCCTGGAACAGAGCTTTGATCACCCCGGCACCACGTTTGAGGCCAGAACGGTGTCAGAAGTTAAGATGCGATTTTTCAGCAGGAAGCAACAGCCTGGTGAGTCACTCCGTGATTTTGCTTTGTCCCTGCAAGAGACCCTGAGGGCTGTGGTTCAGGTAGACCCCCGGGAGGCTGAGGACCAGGACCAGACTCTAAGAGAGCAGTTCATTGCGGGTGTAAACACTGAGCACTTAAAGGGACAGCTGAGGATGCTGTCGGCCCAACACCCCAATTGTGCGTTTTTGGACTTTAAAGAGCTGGCCATCAGTATCCTAGGTCAAAACCCACTCATGGGGCCAGCGGCCTCCCTTGAACCTCAGGCCTGCCAGTCAAAGACTATTAATGTGAGGCCGTCCGGAGCCAGTCAAGCCACCCAGGCTCCAGTAACAGATGTGGTGGCGGCATTAATGGAGCAAGTTAACCATCTCACTAAGAGCCTGGAAAAGGTGTGCAGGAAAATAGAGGAATGGGAAAGACCATTGTTATTGGAAGACGAGAGCCCCCTACCTCAACGGCTCCTCCCGCCTGCATATAAAGAGGTATACCCCAAAGAACCTGATGGACGACCGAGTTACCGGTCTAAGAACCACAAGCAGCCTGTCTGCCACTATTGTAAAAAATATGGACATACTGAATCAACGTGTTGGCAGTTAAACGGGCCACCCCCAAAGCCGAGGTCCGCCCCTCGGGAGGTAGAACAGTAGGTCCAGAGGATTCCAAGTTGGATGCCCAGATACGTAGGATCTCGTCCAAAACTTAACATATGCATCAATGGGATACCTTTTGAAGCCCTGCTGGATACTGGGTCTCAGGTCACCACCATCCAACGACCCGCCTTTGACAAATTTTGGGATTCAAGTCTCCTCATCCAGCCACCAGAATCCTGGCTGGATATCATTGCTAGCAACGGCAAGCCGGTGAAAGTCCATGGGTACTGGGAACCTACCCTTCAGGTGGGAGAAGCCACCTTACCACAGCAAGGTGTGATTGTGGTGCAAGCCGGAGATAAAGGGGGACACCCCGTGATCTTAGGGACTAATGTATTTAAAAATTGTTACTCCGAGGTACTTGAGGCATTGAACCAATCCATACGTTCAGCTTCACCTGCTTCTAAAAGAGTCATTCAGAAGACTATCAGTGTGCTGTGTGCTCAGCAAAAATTTGCAAATGGAAAAGGAGAAATCTGTACTGCCCGGATCCGGGATAACCGGCCGGTAATCCTGCCACCGAATTCCCAGATCATCCTGTGGTTCCATGCCGTGCTAGGTATCCAGGGCCAAGACTATTAAGCCCTAGTGGAGCCCATCCAAATTGAGAATCATCCCTTCTACGAGCAGCCAAGAGCCTGGTGACTGTATCTCAAGGTAAAGTGCCTGTCCGTTTGATTAATTTCAGTAATCACCCTGTTACTCTCTCTAAGCACTGCCCTATTGCTCAGCTTTTCCAGGTATCCTTCCAGGATATTATCCGTCTGCCTGCCACGGAGACGTTTCAAACAGCACAAAGCAGCAACGCCCCTGCCAGCGCCTCTTCAGTATCCTGGTGGGTAGAACTTCATGTGGAGAATGGATCTACCCCGAAGGACCAAATAGAGGGAGTCCTGAATCTGGTGAAAGAGCACCACAAGGCCTTTAGCAAGCACTCCACGGACTACGGAGAGGTCAGTGTAATCAAACACACCATACCCACTGGCTCTCATCCTCCTATTAAGGAGAGATACAGACCCATACCACCTACTACCTATCAGTCCGTAAAATAGATGATACAGGAGATGAAGGACTCTAATATCATCCGGGACAGTCATAGTCCCTCGGCTGCGCCCCTAGTTCTTGTTCGTAAAAAAGATGGCAGCATTAGGTTCTGCGTGGACTATAGAAAAATCAATCAAATCACCCACAAAGACGCTTATCCGTTGCCACGCATCGAAGAGTCTTTGACTGCCCTGGGGTCATCAGCCTACTTCTCCACTCTGGACTTGACCAGCGGATACTGGCAGGTACCCATGGCCCCAGAAGACCGGGAGAAGACCGCTTTCACTTCGCCTATGGGCCTATTTGAATTTAATTACATGCCTTTCGGACTGTGTAATGCTCCAGGGACGTTCCAGCGGTTGATGGAGCGTTGTTTAGGCCATAAGAACTTTCAGACTGTACTGCTATACTTGGATGACGTCATTATCTACTCCAAGACATATGAGGAACATTTAAAACACCTGGCTGAAGTGTTCCAAGTCCTCGTTAAATATGGCCTTAAAATCAAGCCGTCCAAGTGCCATCTGCTGAAACCAGCAGTAAAGTACCTAGGGCACGTTGTTAGTGCAAAAGGAGTCCAGCCTGATCCTGATAAACTTGCTGCTGTCTGTAATTGGCCTACTCCTACCACCATGCAGGAGGTGAGAAGTTTCCTCAGCTTTGCAGGATATTACAGACGCTTCATCCTGCATTTTGCACAGATTGCGGATCCGATCCAGGAACTCCTAAGGGGGCATCCCAAAAAGAGTCCAAAGACTCCTATCCCTGTTGAATGGAATGAAGAACGGGAGATTGCCTTCCAGCTCCTAAAGAAGAAGCTGACTGAACCCCCTGTCCTGGGTTACCCGGATTATCAGAAGCCATTTCACCTCTATACGGATGCCAGTAAATGAGGCCTGGGAGCCGTGTTGGCTCAGGTGCAAGACAACAAAGAGAGGGTGATTGCCTACGCCAGCAGATCCCTGAGGGGAGCTGAGAAAAACGATCAGAATTATAGTTCCTTCAAGCTGGAGTTCCTTGCTTTAGTGTGGGCTGTGACTGAAAAGTTCAAGGACTACCTTGCTGCCACTCCGTTTGTCGCCTTCACGGACAACAACCCCCTGGCGCATCTGAATACAGCTAAGTTAGTGGCGCTGGAGCAAAGATGGGCCTCCCGCCTTGCCAACTATGACTTCACTGTGAAATACCAGGCAGGCCGCTCCAATGATAATGCTGATGCCCTGTCTCAGCTCCCCACTACAGAAGCACCAGATGAACCAAAGGATGCCTGGGAAGAAGTGGAGATGCCAGCGTTTTACAACAAATTTGCTCAGCAAGATAATGTTCGCACTGAAAATTACTCAGCTGCTGATCCCTCTTCATCAAATACTCCTGAGTCCAGTGGCGAACAAGAAAGGTGGATTAAGCTCCAGTCAGAAAGTAGAGTGTAGTGTACGGGGACTGTAATGCCCGTCACTACAGGAGGGTCACTTGTGTGCTGTCGTCCCCCTTATTCATGGGGAAGTTGGTATAAGTTATCTTTATAAAATGTAATGTAAAGTAATGCTATGTATTTCTCTGTTACTGTGAAACTTGCATGTACAGGCCTGCTAGGGGTGTCATTTCAGCTCTTAGTCACTAGAGGGAGCTAGGGAGCCCTAGTTTATATAAGGCCCAGTCAGGAAAAGTAAAGTCAGTCTAGAGTCTAGAGTTGTAGTTGGAGACTGGACAATGTCAGAGACAAGTCCAGGCCTGAAGCCTGCGGACCAGGAGAGGGTATTGCAGTCCCTGTAACCGGGTTCCAGATCCAAGGAGAAGGTTTCCCTCCTGAACTTATATATGCAGAAGCAGGAAGACCACTGTTAAACAGCCTGGGAGTTCAGAAGTTTCTAGAGGCTGAGGAAACTGAGGGAGAGACAGAGGCAAAGCTCAGAAAAGCAAGAGGTACTCAAGACAACAGAGGAGGTACTTGATAAAGATAAAACCAAGGATATACGCCAGAGCTAGGGTATTGGGCCTTGGAGAAGAGTTTATATGTTCCAGGATCAGTCAGGAATAGAGTGCAAGCTGCCTGTACTACAAGTCCTGTGTTTAACACTCTGAAGTCACCTTGCTATACATATATTGCCTGCATCAACTGTATTGAAAATCAACTGTCTGCAAAGGAACTGCGTTTCCGTTAATGTCCCTATATGATGACTACTAAAGTTTGAGTTCTGCTTTAACATCACGTGGTTCCTCAGTTATTCCTGCTATCAGCAAACGGCGTGCCACCGTTTAATTGGCACTGGCGTCACGAACATTTTCTCATCATCACCTGCCCTTGCAGAGAGTCAGCCGTCTCAGGTTAGTGTCTATTGCACTACAACACCCAGGAACATTTTTGAACCTAACTTGAGTACGCTGCACCTCTCTTTTGGCGTCACGAACAGGATACGCACGCTTTCTAGTGCAAGAAGCGTGAACTTTGTGCCTTATACAGTTTCCCTGTGACCAAAGTGACAAATTGCCGGTTTTATTAAAGTGGACTTTGTGGACTGAAAATCATACCAAAAGTGTACCAAAAACCTCCAAAAAGCGCTGTGCAGTGTTGCGCTATCAAGAGGAAGAAAATCGCCACATCGGAGTGTGGTTTTGTGGACTTTTCATCATCCTGCTTGCTGTCAGTGAATAGACAGCGTTTCTCCCCAAAGATGGCCGCTGAGGCTACTGAAATAGCTGCTGCGTCATCTTCATCCCGAAAAGGCGGGAAAAATTGGCGCCTTTCTGAGGAAATAGCGGGAAGGAGTTCAAGGTCAGGCGCCACTGCTTATCTGGACATTTGCATGTCGGCCAGGATGGACTCCGCCTTCCCCATACTGGAATACTTGGGGGGCGGCCTCCCAGTGCAATGGGAGGATCTGGCTGATCTTATTGGCGCCACCCTGTCGCTCTCCAGAGAAGGATCGAGCATGTTGGAGCGTGAACAGAGCTTTGCTGCAACGTCCGCGCCTGAGATCCCAAAAATGAATGATATTGGTGTAGAGCCAGAGGAGGCTCCACCGGCCTACTCTCCGGGACCGGAGAAACCCGCCTGCCCGCCACGGGAGAAAGAACCGGAGCTATGGCTCCTGGAGAGACTTCTTTCAGCCCTCTTTCAAGTGGTCTTCACTAATGGCAGAGATCCGGGAGGCCGCTATAAAGCGGAATACAAAGACTAAAATCTATTATGAGGAATTGACCAAGACTATCCATGAACGACACACCAACACCCAACCCCGCCTGGAAAGGAGAAAGGGGTTGGTGGTGTCCTTTGACAAAACCCGTGGCTACGGGTTCATTCAAGATTACCTGACTGGCAGAGATCTATATGTTAACAGAAGATCTGTCAAGAGAGACTACCTCCCTTCCTATCAGCACAGCCTCCGCGAGGGAGAGGAAGTGGAGTTCACCCCTGCCGAGAGCCTGAGAGGCCCTTATGCGACTGCTGTGACCCGTCCCAAGCGAGAACCTGAGGACTGGGAGGCAGAAGAAGAAGACTACTCTGGCTGCGAGCGGGAACCGGAACGCTCTCCAGAGCCGGCCCATCACGCCTTCCAGGAGCGGAGCTCCTTCATTGGGCCTAACGTCTTCTGGCAGCCAACCGTGTTGGAAAAATGGGTGAGCCCCTATCCTTCCCCCGAGCTGCCTCGTCGGGAGAAGACCATACAAGATATGGAAAACTTAAAAGGACTTCGCAATACCTTTGAGAACATCCGGAGGGGTCGGAGACCCGATGCATCACCAGAACCTGCAGAGGCCGAGTCCGCGCCATTGTTGACTGTACCTGCGCAGGCGGCGCCAGCAGATGACAGCGACTCTGACACGGGGAGCATCGGTGAACAGATTGTCCGGCTGGAGGAGAAGTTGCGGGAGCTGCGCAAGATCGCGACCGCCAGGATCCAGACGCCGCCAAAGAAGGACGAGGTAAGGGTGCCTGTCACCACCCGTAAACCACCGTCTGCTAATGTTGCTCCGTCAAGGCCCCAAGGAAGACCCGTTATTCCTGTGAGTTGCTGCACCGAGCCCACCGGACCGCTTGCGGCGGCGGTACCAACTGTCTTACATCCCACAATTATCATGCCGGGACCAGTACGGTCCACCCAAGGGTTTACCCCTAGGCCCATGGGGCCAATACCTATTAGGGGCCCCTTTACCTTGCAGCTGCCCCCTAACACCGTTATGTGGGCCCATCCTCCTGTAGAGGACTACTACAGGCCGTATTTGCCAGCAGAGCCGGGTAATGACGATATACCCCTGTGAATCAGCCTGCTAGGCCTTTGATTTATTTCACCAAAGAATGATGTTATTAACCCTTCCAGGACAGGAGTCCTATGTTTCCTGGTCGTTTGTTGCTGCTGCCAGTTTATCCACGGCTCAGTGGTAGGTGTTGACCACTGAAGTAATAAAGTCAACAAAACTACGTTTGTTTCCAGGACCTCCTGCCTGCTTTTGCTATCCCACGCCAAGTTGTGCCTGTTCCTTTGTCGCACCTTTTACCTTAACCCCCTTTTCAGGTTGATCAGGGGTATTACAGCACTTGTTTTATATTCTACAATTTTATTGTGCAACTTGATACTAAGGAACCGTGCCCGGAGACAGACTCAAAAGAACCTGAGCCTCTGAGATTTTTGCTCTTTTAAAAGGAAATGTGCCCAGAGATGGACTCCACCGCACGAGAGCCTCTGTGATTTAATAGGAAAATAACCTGGGTACGGACTCATGTTTGTTCTTTGAGCCTCCAAGAACTTTTATACTGTTTTATCTATTTTGCTGTTCTATTTTGGACTTATTCATTGTCATGGACTATCCTGGTTATAATGTTACGCTGTGCCAGGTCAGCGCCCCAGTTCCATTCCCTATCCTGAGAAGAAGAGAACGACGCCCCTTGTCACCACACTTCACTTTTGCCAATTGGACCTGATATGAATGTAAATGCAGATGAATTACATATATGTATGCCTGCATGTCTCTTTTTCTGTTTCAGGTAGAGATTCCAGTTGGGCGAGCCCTGATGGAGTACGAGGTCGTACTCAGCTTAAAGCAGTGGGGTATGTAGTGTACGGGGACTGTAATGCCCGTCACTACAGGAGGGTCACTTGTGTGCTGTCGTCCCCCTTATTCATGGGGAAGTTGGTATAAGTTATCTTTATAAAATGTAATGTAAAGAAATGCTATGTATTTCCCTGTTACTGTGAAACTTGCATGTACAGGCCTGCTAGGGGTGTCATTTCAGCTCTTAGTCACTAGAGGGAGCTAGGGAGCCCTAGTTTATATAAGGCCCAGTCAGGAAAAGTAAAGTCAGTCTAGAGTCTAGAGTCTAGAGTTGTAGTTGGAGACTGGACAATGTCAGAGACAAGTCCAGGCCTGAAGCCTGCAGACCAGGAGAGGGTATTGCAGTCCCTGTAACCGGGTTCCAGATCCAAGGAGAAGGTTCCCCTCCTGAACTTATATATGCAGAAGCAGGAAGACCACTGTTAAACAGCCTGGGAGTTCAGAAGTTTCTAGAGGCTGAGGAAACTGAGGGAGAGACAGAGGCAAAGCTCAGAAAAGCAAGAGGTACTCAAGACAACAGAGGAGGTACTTGATAAAGATAAAACCAAGGATATACGCCAGAGCTAGGGTATTGGGCCTTGGAGAAGAGTTTATATGTTCCAGGATCAGTCAGGAATAGAGTGCAAGCTGCCTGTACTACAAGTCCTGTGTTTAACACTCTGAAGTCACCTTGCTATACATATATTGCCTGCATCAACTGTATTGAAAATCAACTGTCTGCAAAGGAACTGCGTTTCCGTTAATGTCCCTATATGATGACTACTAAAGTTTGAGTTCTGCTTTAACATCACGTGGTTCCTCAGTTATTCCTGCTATCAGCAAACGGCGTGCCACCGTTTAATTGGCACTGGCGTCACGAACATTTTCTCATCATCACCTGCCCTTGCAGAGAGTCAGCCGTCTCAGGTTAGTGTCTATTGCACTACAACACCCAGGAACATTTCTACACCTAACTTGAGTACGCTGCAAGAGTCCTCGGTGAACTGCTCGACTTCCTTACTAGTGGGAGAACTCCTGAGAGAGTCCGCAGGAAGAGTGCAGACCCAGAACTATTGAGACTGTGGAGACATCGCCACCAACTCTTCCTTCAAAAAGGCCTGTTGCTTAGAAGGAGCCTGGATCCAGTGTCCTGCGATAGGGTGTACCAGATCCTCATACCACGTCGAGACGCCAGTCTGGTGTTAGAGATGTATCATAACCAGTCTGGACACTTCGGCGTGCAGAAAACTGAGGCCACCATTCGCAGGAGGTTCTATTGGATCGGGATGAGAGAAGACATAGAAAAATGGTGCCGGGAATGTACTGCCTGTGCCGTTGGGAGAAGTGAACGCCATGACCAGAGAGCGCCTCTCCATCCTATCGTGAGTAAAACTCCCTTAGAACTTGTTGCCATTGATCATGTGAAGTTGGAGCCAAGTCGCTCAGGGTATACTTATGCCATGACCAGTGGCGTACCGTCAATAGAGGCAGACCACGCACTGGCTATGGGGCCCGTGAGGTTAGGGGGCCCGGCCAGGCTGCATGGCTCCGCCTCCTTTCCGACCTGAATACACGCTGCATTAGTTAACAGTAGAGGGATAAATACTGGCAATGGGGCGTTTGGGTCGACAGCCCTGGGCCCAGTGTCAATGAGGGGTGTACATTGCCACCCCAAACGCCCCAGTGCCATTACATATTTACATTTGGCATTATACACAGCGCTAGTGCTGCTCTGACAACAGCAGGCTGGGCTGGAAGGAGAGGAGCAGGGAGAGTGAGCAGCCGATTCCTCCAATCAGGAAGCAGCTCACTGCCTGATGTGCCCGCCCCTCTGTGAGGTCTTTGGTGGAAGTTTGCTCCCACAGCTAGCAGCGCGGTAAGTACCAGCCCTGCATTTACTGTTATCAGCAGTGATGTCCCCACATGCTGACCCTCCTCTGGGTCTTCCTGCCCTTCTCTATGCTTGTTAACCCCCAGCACTGCCTTCACTATTCCTAGGCTGTGTGAGAGGGCAGAAGGAAGCAGAAGCGCTCTGCATGATGGAGCTGAGGTGAGAGGAGCTGACAGCAGTGGGACTGTACTTACAGCTGTCAGGGTCAGACAGGAGGCTCTGTTCTGCTCACTGTAGTGCATACATTCTTTCATATGGGACCTGTGGCATGTGCTGGATGCTCCAGATAGACTACCTCTGAGTGAAGGATGGGACATGATGCTCAGCTCTGCTCCCTGTTAATAACAAAGGGAGAAGTTGAGCTGTGAGACAGAGCTCTAATGCTGTGGACCTGCAGAAGATCAGTCCCAGGGGTCACATTGACCAGTGTGGACAGTCCTGCTGCAGTAATTAACCCTATAGGCTCTCCTCTGATTTACACCTATCATAAAATAAATAAAACTTAAAGGGTAAGGCCGAGTTCATGTCCCTTTTTTTCCATCCGTTTCATGTACATACAGTGGCATCCTTCATCATAGAGTTTGAAAGAAAAATGTATATGTTAACCTATACGTTTTTTCTACTGGACTCTGCAGGATCGAAAAGCATAGTGTGCAGCACTTTTTTATCCCCCCCCCCCCAACATTTAAGTAAAAACGGATGGCAAAAACGTGATGTGACCACAGCCTAACCTTTTATTTAGCTCCTAATGTACCCCGCACCTTCAGTAATCAGCTTTAATTATTAAACTTTTTATTGGGGGGGCCCAATTCTGAGTTTTGCTATGGGGCCCCATGATTTCTATGTACGCCCCTGGCCATGACTATTATTGATCACTTCACTAAGTTTGTCGTAGCAGTGCCTGTGAAAGACCTGACAGCCAAGACTGCGTCAGAGGCATTCTGGAAGCATTTCCTCCTGCCCTACGGCTGCCCAGAGAGGATCCTCACCGACCAGGGGTCTGCGTTTGAATCACAGTTGTTCCAAGAGATGTTCCTGCTACATAATTGCCAGAAGGTCCGGACCACGGCCTATCATTCGCAAGGTAACGGACTCTGTGAAAAGATGAATCAAACTCTCATTGAAATGTTGAGAGCAGTGCCCCCTGAGACAAGGGGTAATTGGCCTACTCTGCTGCCGCAACTCATGTATACATATAACAATACAATTCACTGCTCCACTGGGTACACACCCTTCTATCTGATGTTCGGCCATCAAGGGAGGCTACCTGCTGACCACTCCCTGGATGTACAGGTGCCTGATGTCATCAATCCACTACCAAGGACTAATTGGGTGGTGGAGCATCAAAGACGTCTCCTTAATGCCAAGGAGATTGTTCAGGAGAGCATGGAAAGTGCCCGAGAGCGACAGCAGAGAGACTATGACCTGGCTGCTCATGCGGAACCCCTAGCTTTAGGAGACATGGTGTGGCTGAAAAATAACCACCGAACCAGTAAACTGGACAGTAAGTGGGAAAGGATTCTCTACGTCATTTCTGCTATTCCTAATGCTGAGGCCCACATTTATGAAATTTCCAGAGAAGATAAAGGCTCCCAAATTGTACACAGGAATGGTTTAAAACCCTGCATAGAAGGAGAAATTGCAGCAGGGGATATTGAGCCAGAGTCTCCTGAGCCCGAGTTGCCAGCCCAACCTGCTGATCCTATGCAGGCTGTTGAGAACCTGATACATGACAAAGAACCACTTCATTGGTTCCTCACACCCTGGTCGAACTTGGTGGTACCAGCTCCGGTTCCTACTAGTCCTCAGCCCCAGGATGACCTGTCCCAGAGTGTACCTGAAAGAGCTCCAGAGCCTGTGGACTCCTCTGGCCCTTCTGAACCAAGGCAGGAAGAGCCTCTGCCAGTAAGAAGGTTCACGCGGCCTACTAAGGGCCACCCACCTGTGAGATTCGGAGACTACCTTGTGGACCAGAGTAGCTCCTCTCGGGAAACCCCTGTTTAACTGTCTACAAGACCCGGGTACGGACTCATTTTGTTTTGTTGAGCCTCCAGGAACTTATGTCATTGTTGCATTTTTTATTATTATGGACTATCCTAGTTATCTTTGATACGCTGTACCAGGTCAGCGCCCCTGTTCCCTATACTATACTGAGTGAAGAGAACGCCGCCCCTTTTCACCGCACTTATTCCTTTGCCAGCGGAGCTGCCTGATATTTATATTGCAAATGTAGATGTGTGTGCCTGCTTGGCATTTTTGTCTTTCAGGTTTCAGTGTCCAGCTGGGCGGGCCCCTTGTGTTGCGCCGAGGACGGGCAACTTCAAAACAACGGGGTATGTAGTGTCCTACTAGGTAAATGTGGGCACTACACAAGGGTCAATTTGGTCACGTTATTCTCCATCTCCTGTGGAGTATGGCCATTGTATTTTATATGATGTTTTATGTGATTTTCCCTGTGTATTTCCTGTATCAGGCCTGGTAGGGGTAGTTCCTCCTCCTAGACAGTAGAGGGAGCTAGGGAACCCCTAGTATATATAGTTAGGTCCAGACAGGAAAGGGGAAGGCAGTGTAGTCCAGGAGGCTAGTGAGTGCAGTCTAGCCTGCCTGAGGTTTCTGAGCAAGGGAAGCTCAGAAGCTTGCCACCAGGAGAAGAGGTTACCTCCTGAGAAACCTGAAGTTCCTAGAAGAGTACAGAGCAGAGCCATTATTCCAGCCAGACAGAGAGCTGAAGGGCAGCAGGATATATTCAAAGCAAGGAGTCATATACGAGAGGAAGTTTTCCCTAACCAAGGATAAAGCCAGCAATAGGGCATACGGGCCTTGGGATAAAGACAGACAGGATTCTGAGGAAAAGTGCAGCCTGAACATTGTACCTGCCAATTGATGTAAAGCCTGCATGTGACTACGTCTTACATATCGAACTCTGACCAAAGACCGTAAATAGTTAACTGTTTCAGTAAAAGGAAGTTTTGGTTCACTGCAACTTGTGTTCCTCACTTATTACTACCATAAATCGGTGTGCCACCGTACCGGCACTGGCGTCACGAACTTAAAGGGATCTTGCCACCGGCACATTAAACCTGCAACACCCAGGGCACCTCACCTACCATCGGCCTGGTCCCTATACACAGAGAGTGCCCCAGAGGACCCCTGTGCCAGCCTCTCCATCACTGCTGTACGCCTGCCCAGGGTCTTCTATAAACTGTGAGTACCAAAGACACCCTCGGTTAGTGACTACCCCTGTGACCTCACATTCGCAACACCCTGCAGGGCTGCGTACTGCACTAAGCCCTGCTGACACTGTTGCAAACCCTAACTTATGGAGCGGGGAATGAGACATCCGGTACCTTCCAACGTGAAGGGACCAGCGTCTCCCTGAAACCTAGAAACAACACAAACACCTGGGAGAAACAGGAGAACTTAGCTTGAGACGAGAGGGAAGCAGAAGATCCTCAAACAACCAGCATATGACTCCAGAAGGAAATATCAACCGCAAGGTCAGCAGTAAGAGGTGGACTTAAATAGAACCTCTTCACAGATAACGAGCAGAACCTGTGGAGATGTGGGATCCTGCCAACAACAACAAACAGAAAGGAAACACAGAAAAACCTGTCAGATAGACTCACGTGCTGCAAGTCTATCCGATCTTCTCAGATCTCTCACCGGGGAGGCAGTGACAGTACCCCCCTTCTACGGGTGACCTCCGGGCACCCAGGACCGACCTTATCAGGGTGCGCCCTGTGAAAGGCCTTCAAAAGGCGACTAGCACTGACATCAGTCGCTGAAACCCACATTCTTTCTTCTGGACCGTAACCCTTCCAATGTACGAGGTACTGAAGAATACACAAGTTAATAATTCTGGAGATCTGAAACTCCAGATTATCATCTACCATGACAGGAGGAGGTGGCAAGGGAGATGGTTCAGCAGGTTCCACATCGTTTTTCAACAACGACCTGTGAAACACATTATGGATCTTCCAAGCCTGCGGAAGATCGAGACGAAACGCAACCGGATTAATAATGGCAGAGATCTAGTAAGGACCAATAAATCTTGGGCCCAACTTCCAAGAGGGTACCTTCAACTTAATGTTCTTAGTGGACAACCACACCAAATCACCCACACACAGGTCCAGACCATTCATACGTCTCTTGTCAGCCATACGTTTATATCTTTCGCCCATTTCTTTTCAAATTGATTTGAATCTTCCGCCAGATAGATGACAAAGAAGAAGAGAATCTTTCCTCTTCAGGTATACAAGGGGACTCAGTCCCATAAAAAGTACCAAACTGAGGGTGAAACCCATATGCACCAAAAAATGTTCCTGTCTACGGTTATTCAATGCAAACTCAGCCAAAGACAAAAATGAAGACCACTCCTCCAGATTCTCAGCGACAAAACACCTCAAAAAAGTTTCCAGATTCTGGTTAGTGCGCTCAGTTTGTCCGTTCGACTGAGGGTGGAAAGCCGAAGAGAAGGATAACTGAACCCCCAGGCGAGTACAGAATGCCCTTCAGAACCTGGAAACAAATTGCATTTTCTGTAGTAATTAGTAAACCCCAAAAACCGCATCAGCGCTTTCTGATTCTCAGGTCGATCCCAGTCCAATACTGCACGGACCTTTTCGGGATCCATATGAAAACCTGAGGAAGAAAGCAGGTAACCCAGGAACTGCAGCTCCTGAACAGCAAACACACATTTTTCTAACTTAGCATACAACTTATTCTCCCGGAGGATCAATAATACTTGTCTTAAATGATCCTGATGAGTCTCCATATTGGGCGAGTAAATTAGTATGTCATCGAGGTATATAACAACAAACCTCCCCACCAAATGATGAAAAATATCATTGATGAAGTGCTGAAAGACCGCCGGAGCATTAGTCAAACCAAAGGGCATGACCAAGTTCTCAAAGTGGCCCTCAGGGGTATTAAAGGCTGTCTTCCATTCGTCCCCTTCCTTGATTCTTATCAGATTATAAGCCCCTCTTAAATGCAATTTGGAAAACACCTTGGCTCCGACAATCTGTTCGAATAAATCTGGGATCAAGGGAAGGGGATAAGGATCACGGACAGTGATAAGATTTAGCTCCTGGAAGTCTAAACACGGTCTAAGGGTTCCATCCTTCTTTTTAACAAAAAAGAAGCCGGCAGCCACAGGTGACTTCGATGGTCTAATATGACCGTTTGCCAAACTCTCCGCAATATACTTTCGCATAGCTACTCTTTCAGGTTGAGAAAGATTATACAACCGAGACTTTGGCAATTTAGGACCGGGAATAAGGTTGACCGGACAATCATACTCTCGGGGGGGGGGGTAACTCCTGATCTCCACCCTCAGAGAATACGTCAGAAAAATCAGAAAGAAACGGGGGTAACATCTTAGTGGATACCACAGAAAGTGACGCGCTGAGACAGTTGTCTAAACAGAAATCGCTCCAATTACTGATCTGTCTTGCTTGCCAATCTATGGTAGGATTATGTCTGGTCAACCATGGTAACCCTAGCACTAGAGGAGCAGCCAAACCCTTCAGTACAAAACAAGAAATGGACTCAACATGGGAATCATCCACCCTCAAATGAATATCATGTACCATATGAGTCAGACACTTTTGGGAGAGAGGGGCGGAATCAATAGCAAACACAGATATCCCCTTGTTTAATGCGCTTGTTTTAAAACCATGATGCTGAACGAACTGATAATCCACAAGGTTAACACCTGCCCTACTGTCAACAAATACTTCAAATTCAATATATTTGGAGTCTAGCGCCACCACGGCAGGCAGGAGAAATCGGGTACTACCGGTAAAAGACAAAAATACCTTCCCACCCACACTGCCAAGACTTAGACAACTAGACCCATTAATTAGAACATTTTTTTTTTCTTTTTCACCTTGAGGTTTAATATAAGAACATACGTTAATTAAATGTCCTTCTTTACCACAGAAGAAGCAAAGTCTTCTCTGAACTCTGAAGTTCATATTACCAGGGCATGAAGAGACCTGTCCCAATTGCATAGGCTCATCACCAAACACGAGCTCGAGAGTCTCTGTACCCCGTGGGACAGAAGAGACTGCTTCCCCATATGGTAGTGAGTCCCAAGTAAGGGGAACCTTGCACCTCTCTCTCAGGCGTCTATCAATCCGTACGGCTAGGGATTTGGCCGCCTCCAAAGAATCAGGGTTTTCGTGGAATGCCAGGGCATCTTTCAGTTTCTCAGACAGCCCTTGACAGAAATGACTACGGAGTGCTGGGTCATTCCACTCCGAATCAGTCGCCCTGACTCTGCAGAACATTCTCCCTGACGCAAGCTACGCAGCTTTGATTCGGCCAGGGAAACCCGGTCTGGGTGTAATGACCGACGACACGCACAGGGAGGAAAACAGGGAAAGCCCTGCCCAAGGGAGAGGGAAAGGTGGTGACCCCTAACTCACCTTGCGGCTGGCACCTGACTGCCCTGACGTCCCTAGACGGGTTCCTCACCCGTGCGGCGATCACGTGCCTAAACCCTGGCTTTCCCTAATATGAGCCCTGGATAGTGAACAGGCCGGTGGGATCGCTAGTCCACACCACTATCACTAAGAGGGAAACACCAGGGAGAGGACAGACAAAACATACAAACACATACACCCAGGTGGGCGACCACAATAAACCAAAAAGGTCCAACAGGGATCTGGAGGGTAGCGTACTGGACCAACTACCAGCGAACGCAGCAACACAGCTCCAGAAGGTCAGAATAGATGTCCAGGCAGGAAGCTCTATCTCTGGCAACCAGAGAAGTGTGAGAGAGAAATATAAGGAGGTCTGGGAGTGCTGGACAAGGAACAGCTGAGGAGAAGGAGCTACGGATCCCTGAGTGAGCCAAAAGGGTTTGCTAAGCAAACCCAGAAAGCTACCATAAGGAAAACAGCCCTATCTTAAATAGAGCGTGCAGCCAACCGCTGCGACTTCCTGACCCCGGGTATAACGGAGTCAGTCGTGGTCCTCGACACCCTCGTGACAGTACCCCCCTCTCTACGAGGGGCCTCCGGACACTCAGGACCAGGTCTCTCAGGATGAGAGGCATGAAAAACCCGAACTAACCTGTCGGCGTTTACCTCAGACGCAGGAACCCACATTCTTTCCTCGGGACCGTAACCTCTCCAATGCACCAGATATTGAAGAGAGCGGCGGACCCGACGAAAATTTAACAATTTTGGATATCTGAAATTCTAGGTTACCATCCACGACAACAGGAGGGGGTGGCAGCGGTGATGGTTCTAGAGGTGGAACATATTTTTTGAGTAACGACTTATGAAAAACATTATGAATTTTAAAAGTCTGAGGTAACTCCAGGCGAAAAGCCACGGGGTTGATGATGGCTACAATTTTGTAAGGGCCAATAAACCTAGGACCCAGTTTCCAAGAGGGAACCTTCAATTTAATATTCCTAGTAGACAACCACACATAGTCATTCACTCCTAGGTCCGGACCTGGCGACCGTCTCTTATCAGCCATGCATTTGTATTTACCTCCCATATTTTTCAAGTTAGCTTGCACCTTCTGCCATACCGATGAAAGAGATGACGAAAACCGTTCCTCTTCGGGAACCCCAGAAGACCCCCCCTCTTTGAAAGTACAGAATTGGGGATGAAAACCATATGCACCAAGAAATGGTGACTTGCCAGTGGATTCCTGACGACGATTATTTATGGCAAACTCAGCTAACGGTAAATATGATGACCACAACTCTTGGTTTTCAGACACAAAACATCTTAGATATGTCTCAAGGTTTTGGTTGGTACGCTCAGTCTGTCCATTCGACTGAGGATGGAAAGCAGAGGAAAAGGACAAGTGTACCCCCAAACGAGAACAAAAAGCTTTCCAAAATTTAGAAATAAACTGGGTACCCCGATCCGAAACAACATCGGAGGGGACCCCGTGAAGCTTCACGATTTCACTGACGAATACCTGAGCAAGAGTCTTAGCATTAGGTAGTGCGGGTAACGCAATGAAGTGTACCATTTTGCTAAACCTGTCCACTACTACCAAAATAACTGTTTTACCTGCAGACAAAGGTAAGTCAGTGATAAAATCCATTGACAGATGTGTCCACGGTCTATTGGGAATGACGAGTGGTAATAGAGACCCTGCAGGACGTGTATGTGAAACTTTTGCGCGCGCACAGGTAGAACAAGAAGACACAAAATCCAATACATCCTGACGCAACCTTGGCCACCAAAAACGACGAGACAATAGTTCCAAGGTTGCTTTACTACCCGGGTGCCCAGCAAGTGCCGAATTATGATGTTCCTTTAATAATTCGAAACGTAAGTTCAACGGTACAAACAATTTCTCTGAGGGGCAAGAGACCGGGGCGTCCCCCTGGGCCTCTAACACCTTCCCCTCCAAAACAGAGTGTACCGCAGAAACAACCACTCCTCTTTGAAGAATGGGTACCGGATCACTCACATTACCCCCTCCAGGGAAACAACGAGATAGTGCATCAGCCTTGGTGTTCTTTGCCCCAGGACGATAGGTAATCACAAAGTTAAACCTGGTAAAAAATAGCGACCACCTAGCCTGTCTAGGGGTGAGACGCTTAGCTGATTCGAGGTACAGAAGATTTTTGTGGTTCGTAATCACAGTGACGGGGTGGACTGCCCCCTCTAAGAAATGACGCCACTCCTCAAACGCAAGTTTAATAGCTAATAGTTCCCTATTGCCAATATCGTAGTTCTTTTCTGCTGGAGATAGTTTTTTAGAAAAGAAAGCACAAGGACGCCATTTGCCAGGAGACGGACCCTGAGACAGCACCGCCCCCACTCCCACCTCTGACGCATCGACTTCAACAATAAAAGGCTGAGAGACATCAGGTTGGACCAGTACAGGTGCTGAGGTAAACCTCTCTTTTAGAGAGGAAAAAGCAACTTTAGCGGCGTCAGACCATTTAGAAAAATCAGTCCCCTTCCTAGTCATGTCAGTAAGCGGTTTTACAATAAGTGAATAATTTTTAATGAATTTCCTATAGAAATTCGCGAAGCCCAAGAACCGTTGTAGTGCTTTGAGGTTCTCAGGAAGATCCCAATCTAAAATTGCCTGGACCTTCCTAGGATCCATACGGAAACCTGACGCAGATAAAAAATAACCCAGGAATTGTATCTCCTGAACGGCGAAGACACATTTTTCAATTTTAGCATATAATTCATTCGTCCGTAGGACCTGCAGTACTTGTCTGACATGCACCTCATGTGTTTTCAGATCGGACGAATAAATTAAAATATCATCTAGGTATATTACCACAAACCTGCCGATTAGATGACTAAAAATGTCATTAACGAAATGTTGAAAGACGGCAGGAGCATTGGTCAGACCGAAAGGCATAACTAGATTTTCATAATGCCCCTCAGGGGTGTTAAACGCTGTCTTCCACTCATCCCCCTCCTTAATACGAATCAGATTGTAGGCACCCCTAAGATCAAGTTTGGAGAACCACCTAGCACCCGCAATCTGATTAAACAGGTCAGGAATGAGAGGAAGAGGGTATGGGTCTTGGATGGTTATCTGATTTAATTCGCGAAAATCTAAGCAAGGACGCAGGCCCCTATCTTTCTTTTTAACGAAGAAAAACCCTGCAGCCACGGGTGAAGAAGAGGGTCTGATGTGTCCCTTAGCCAAGCTCTCGGAGATATAATCTTTCATGGCTTGTCTCTCTGGACCCGAAAGATTATATAACCTGGTCTTGGGTAATTTTGCGCCGGGAATAAGGTTAACCGGGCAATCATAAGGACGATGAGGTGGTAACTTCTGACAACCCTTTTCAGAAAAAACATCCTCAAAGTCCGAAATAAATGTAGGTAGGGTAGTTATGGAGGCGACTAAGCAATTGCTATTTAAGCAATTTTCTCTGCACTGCTCACTCCACTCCAATATCTCCCTGGCCTGCCAATCCACCACTGGATTGTGCGCTACCAACCAGGGAAGACCCAGCACTACCGGAGTGGGAAGCCCCTCAAGAACATAACCTGAAAGCATCTCGTTATGGTGGTCCCCTACCCGAAGGTGTAAATTATGAACAATGTGCGTGAGGTTTCTCTGAGACAGGGGAGCAGAATCAATAGCGAATATGGGAATGGGTCTCTGAAAAGTACAGAGAGAAAAACCCAAAGTGCGGGCAAAATGGGCATCTATCAAATTTACCCCTGCTCCACTGTCTAGAAAGAAAGAAATAATCTCCGTCTTATCACCAAAAATAATAACCGCTGGCAACACAAATTGCGATGTACGAATGGAGGAAACGTATACCCCCCGGCTGACATCCTCCACAAAGCCTGGGGTTAGTAGTTTTTCCGACGGTCTTTTGTTTCTGAGGAAAGAAGGACAGACATTAATGAAATGACCCCTCTCCCCACAAAAAAAACAAACCCCACGCCTACGGCGAGCCTCAGGAGGACGGACCTGACGAGTAGTTCCTCCTAGCTGCATAGGCTCGTCTAAGTCCGTACAGACTAACTGCTGCTTGGGAGGGGTTACCAATTGCTCCGGTTTTTTCAACCTGACCCTAAGGCGTCTATCTATTCGGATAGAAAGGGACATAACCGCATCAAGGGAAAAGGGGATCTCATATAATGCAAGCGCATCCTTAACCCTTTCGGATAACCCAGAGCAGAACTGACTCCTGAGAGCCGGGTCGTTCCATTGGGTATCCGTAGCCCACCTACGGAATTCAGAGCAATACTCCTCTACCGGCCGCTCTCCCTGTAAAAGTCTCCGTAATCTTGATTCAGCCAGGGCGACTCGGTCAGGGTCATCATATATGAGACCCAAGGCCCCAAAAAACTCATCCACTGACCGAAGAGCCTGGGAATCAGTAGGTAAAGAGAACGCCCAGGACTGCGGATCCCCCTGCAGCAGGGAAATAACAACCCCCACCCGCTGATCTTCATTACCAGAGGAGTAAGGGCGCAGTTTAAAATATAACTTACAGGCCTCACGGAATGTCAAAAACTTGTCCCTTCCCCCAGAAAATCTGTCAGGGAGAGGGACCTTGGGTTCCGCAACAACCTGGTTACCAGTAGCAACCGCTGGGCTTGCAGTCAGTTGTAATTGCTGCTGTTGCTGGAGGACCGACGCCTTCAATCCTACCACCTCCAAAGACAGGCCATGAAATTGTTTGGACAGAGCAGCAATTTGATCCATACTGGATTCTAAGTAGGTAAAAAAAAAAATTTTATTTTTATTTTTTGTTTTACCTACACAAAATGGTGGCCAGAGATAATGTAATGACCGACGACACGCACAGGGAGGAAAACAGGGAAAGCCCTGCCCAAGGGAGAGGGAAAGGTGGTGACCCCTAACTCACCTTGCGGCTGGCACCTGACTGCCCTGATGTCCCTAGACGGGTTCCTCACCCGTGCGGCGATCACGTGCCTAAACCCTGGCTTTCCCTAATATGAGCCCTGGATAGTGAACAGGCCGGTGGGATCGCTAGTCCACACCACTATCACTAAGAGGGAAACACCAGGGAGAGGACAGACAAAACATACAAACACATACACCCAGGTGGGCGACCACAATAAACCAAAAAGGTCCAACAGGGATCTGGAGGGTAGCGTACTGGACCAACTACCAGCGAACGCAGCAACACAGCTCCAGAAGGTCAGAATAGATGTCTATGCAGGAAGCTCTATCTCTGGCAACCAGAGAAGTGTGAGAGAGAAATATAAGGAGGTCTGGGAGTGCTGGACAAGGAACAGCTGAGGAGAAGGAGCTACGGATCCCTCAGTGAGCCAAAAGGGTTTGCTAAGCAAACCCAGAAAGCTACCATAAGGAAAACAGCCCTATCTTAAATAGAGCGTGCAGCCAACCGCTGCGACTTCCTGACCCCGGGTATAACGGAGTCAGGCGTGGTCCTCGACACCCTCGTGACACTGGGTCATTATAAATAAGGCCCAAGGTTCTGAAAAATTCATCCACCGATCGGAGGGACTGGGAACCAATCGGTAGAGAAAAGGCCCAGGACTGAGCATCACCTTTCAGTAGAGAAATAATAATCCCCACTCTTTGAATCTCATCCCCAGAGGAGAGCGGATGCAGTCGAAAATACAGTTTACAAGATTCTCTGAACCGAACAAAATTATCACTTTCCCCAGAAAACCAATCTGGGAGGGCGACTTTAGGTTCAAGGCTGACCTGGTTCCCACTGGCGGAACCAGACGCCTGAGAAAATCCTGAAACTGTGCAACAGAATTGCGGAGGTCAGCTACCTCCAAAGATAAACGCTGAATGCGATCAACCAGTGCAGTAACAGTATCCATATCTGCACAGAGCAAGGAAAATAATAACGGTTGGGGCGATTGATAATGTCACAGTAAGTGGGGATAAGAGGAACACCAAATAAACAAACAGCGACAGGAAAACAGACTAGGCCTCAAAGCTAGGGAAGAGGGAATGGTAACCTCCTAACAATCCCTGAGCCTCTCCCTGACTGCTGACAGTATGAGCAAGTCCTGATGGTGAACGAACTCATACGCTGGAACCTAAACCCTGCTGACACTGTTGCAAACCCTAACTTAGGGAGCGGGGAATAAGACAACCGGTACCTTCCAATGTGAAGGAACCAGCATTTCCCTGAGACCTAGAAACAACACAAACACCTGGGAGAAACAGGAGAACTTAGCTTGAGACGAGAGGGAAGCAGAAGATCCTCAAACAACCAGCATAGGACTCCAGAAGGAAATATCAATCGCAAGGTTAGCAGTAAGAGGCAGACTTAAATAGAGCCTCTTCACAGATAACGAGCAGAACCTGTGGAGAGGTGGGATCCTGCCAACAACAACAAACATCAAGGAAACACAGAAAAACCTGTCAGATAGACTCACTTGCAGCAAGTCTATCCGATCTTCTCAGATCTCTCACTGGGGAGGCAGTGACAGGTGGATGAGCTCAAATGATTTTGATCACAATGTATTTGCTAAGTATCTCACATTCATAAGCCTCATGCACATGTCCGTGAAACACGGACCGTGTGATACTGGCCTGTATGTCTTCTGAGTGCAGGAGCACACGGCGTCATTGGTCGCTATGACGACGTGCGCTTCCTGCTGCCGCCGCAGTACATTAATACACTGGTATAGATCATACCAGTGTATTACTGTACTGCGGCAGCAGCAGGAAGCGCACGGCGTCATAGCAACCAATGACGCCGTGCGCTCCTGCACTCAGAAGACATCCAGGCCGGTATCACACGGTCCGTGTTTCACGGACGTGTGCATGAGGCTATATAGTGAGTATAGGATTAGTTGATATATTTTGTGTTTGCAGAGTGCTGTTGCATTGTGTTTAATTATGAGGCAATGTCATCACCAAGTCTCCTGCAGTGATCTGAATAATCATTGCAGTGCACAAAAATATTGAACACAATCAGCTTGACAAAGCAAGTATTTAAACCCTAGACAGTTAACCCCATCACTGCCCTAGCCCACCTGGGATTTAACCTTGAATGCTTCACTGCCTTAGACCACCAGGGATATTAACATTAAAGCATATCTCCAGCCAAAATTTAGTACTTGAATTTTTATGTTCAGTAAATGTGTGTATTAAGATGAGGATGACATTTTTGTGCTGTAGATTAATTCTTCTTCTAGTTTATAGCACATCAAGTAGCTGCCTATTTTTCCATAAAAGTCTTAGAAGTCTCTTCTCCCCCCCCCCCCTCCTTTGCTTCCATCTTAATATAAAGAGATATACTTGGTGGAATATATTCCTTTAGAGCACGAAGCCATATCAGGTATTAGTGACCAAATATTCACTTGAACATCGGCAACATTGGTTATTGGCCATAAGGTGTTTATAGCACCAGATCATATTGTTCCCTCATGCCACAGGCTATAAGGCTACTGCATTACTATTGAAATGTGACTTTAGTAGATTCCTTCCGCTGCATGACTGACCATTTTTACAGAGTCATAAAATGCCACCCACATGGTAGTCTACAGTGTCCATATCCTACATCCATATATCTCTGATATAATCATGGCATTCACCATTTTACACATTGCTTCTAATGGAAAGTATCTCCGTGGTATTGTACATCAGAGATTTCATGTGCCACTATACTGGAGCCCAAAATTCCAGTTGCAACACCTAGACTTAATACCAGTTATGAACAAGTGTCCATTTGTTTGTAATTTGTGACCTGAAAATACAGATAAGGCCTCATTCATACATCTGTGATGACATCAGTGACAAGATGGTCAGTGGTTCATCCGTGTTTGGATCCGTGTTTGATCAGTGTGTCCGTTTTTTGCCCTCTGTGTGTCATGGACACTGCTCAGCTGAAAATGTATTTCAAGAGCATCTCCTAGCAATGATCCATGAAACATGGACACACATGCCATCTGTGTTGTGTTCATGTTTTTTTATGGACCCTTTGACTATAATAGTGGAATTGGAACTTGGACAAAAATAGGGCATGCTTCCATGGTGTAAACCCCTGCCCCCGTACCATGGTAAATTAAGGAATACACACGTTCAAATCAAAGAGTACGTGTGCTGTCCGTGGAGTACACTGACAGCACACATCCATGAATCACTGATGACTGAATAAGGCCTAAGATAGGAACAAGACATGGAACACAGCTTTTAAAAATATCTTCTTTATTTACTGAGTTATGAATATTTTACAACATTTTATAAAAATTCACCAACACGATTAACTGGACACAACATTTAGCAAATCTAACTAGAAGACAGATGGATTGGATGATTTGACATTAGTACCAAGCTTCACATTGACGCTGTTGTGAAATGGCAGGGAACCGATTTTCTGATATACTGTATTCCTATGTGTCATGTGACATAATTGAGTTGGTTTTCGGTGGCATAATTAAAGAGGGTACAGAATTTATAGTCTCACATACCCCAATGCCTAAAGAGGACCTTGTGCCACATTTTATGGTTTTCCCTTCTCTGCAGAGTGAAGGCTTCCATTTTACTCCAGCCTGCAGGGTTTCCATTAGCCGGGGTCTAGTATAGCAGTACATTCCCATTTACTGGGGACATAATGGTTATCATATGACAAGCAGTCTTATATGTATTTTAAATTGGTACAGGGGCAATTATAAATCCCACTGAAAATGTTTGTATTATGGGAGCCCAAATGGTCCCTCTGCCTCAGGAGCAGCATTATAAATGATGCAGGATAGTTGACAGTCCTGTTCCAGATTTTCACTTGAGGCCCAGGAACCTGAAGCAACTTAGTTGTAATGATTATCAGCTGCTAAGTACATCTTCAACTATAGTCTGTAACATGATATATTATGTGTACAATCCTTGGCATTTCTTCTTCCTCTGCATGTATACATTTCACTTGCAACCTGTTTGCCTATAGAATTATTATACATAAAATCCTATAAAATCTTCAACTATTCTTCCAATAGTTTGTGCTGTAATACCCCAGAGTGGCATTACCACCTTTGTCTTACCCCCACTATCTTCTATGGTGTATCCTGTGTCATCATATATATTTATTGCATGTCCTGCAAAATGTGATTTATATTTCCTTGCAAACTACTGTTTAAGTATAATGTGCCTGGTCTACCAGCAGGTGGCGGCAGTATTTGCAGAACAAGTTTCCCTGAAGAGGAATCTTCTAGTTCCATTCAAGACCTCTCTAGAGAGGGAGGAGTTTTAGTTAGAGAAGGTCAGTCTAGCTTACCCCCTGTAAGGGGAAGCAGCAGGCCCTCGTCCCTCCTGGACAAGCCTGCAGGAGTCTAGCCTTCCCCATCTTGGGGAGAGGTTATGTGTCTAGCTTACCCCCTGCTAGGGGAGGAAGCAGGCCTCGTCCCTGCCAGACAGGCCCTGCCCGTGAGTTTTAAATGGTTGCATGTCCCTTCCTGGGCTTGCATTGCCTAAAGCCAAGCTAAGTAATCTTGAAGCCAGGAAGTTTTCCTAGGATTACAGTGAGAGTCAGACTACAGAAAGCTAAGTTCCAGCAGAAGAGGAAAAGTTCCTATTTAATCCAGCCAACATAGCAGAGCTGAGAGAGTACAGATATAGCAATGCTGAGAGAGTACAGATATAGCAGAGCTGAGAGTGGTTGCCAGCCAAAACTAATGCCAAAACCAGCTGATGACCATTATAAAGTTTGGAAGATTGTTCCTTGATGCAAGTTTATGCAAAGTAAAGCTGTGTTCAACGTATATACAAAGTCTGGACTCCATTTATTCTACTTATTCATCACCCAAGTTCAACACCCCTTTTATCACTGCTTCGGACAACCACGTCTGGGATCCACGGATATCCAGTTAGGAGCATACAACACCTTCAGGGGGAGATTATAGGTCACTCTACACCACTCTGGCAATCCTACATCTGTGTATCAATACCACTATACTTAAAGAGGACTCCATGTCCTCGTTGCTTAAATGCAACTGGTGTCACGACAACTTGCTCTATTAGAGGGACATGTATCGTAAAAATCTCTTAAAGGGTAAGGGATACCCCAGACGCTGGCCCTAGTCCGCTGCACTTCCTGAGAATATAAGAAATTCCAACGGTTTGTTTGTGACTTTTTTCAGGGACAGTGGTGCAAAATACCAGTTTGAGAAGTCTGACCTAGTAAGGCTAGTTTCACACTAGTGTTAAAATCTTCTGTCAGGCTGTTCCAGCAGAGGAATTGCCTACCAGTGTTGATCGTATTCGGCACAGCTGGAAAGGGCCGGAGCACCGCCAGGCCTCTTTGACTATAATGGGTTATGGCTTGTTTCAGGCATTAGTGCCATGATTCAGTCAGGCAAAAAGCGGTGCTTGCATTATAGTCAATGGGCTCTGGTGGGGAAAGCCAGTATCCGGCTATGCCCTGACCCTCAAAAGTGCTGTTATGCAGATGTATGTATGTCAATAAGCTCAGCTAACCAGAAGGTCTCATTTAAGGCTTCAACTAATATTCTTCAAAAGTGCTGTATGCAGATAGCTATATTTCTGCCAAAAAGCTCAGCTAACCAGAAGGTCACATCTAAGGTTAATTTCACACACAGCATTCCAGCACAGAATAGCCTGATGGAGTTCTCTGGATTTGGCATTGTGGGATAGAGCTGCTTGCTCGCTGGACCACATGGACTATAAGGCCTCTTGCACACAAACGTATGGCTTTTTCAGTGTTTTGCGGTCCGTTTTAAGCGAATCCGTTTTTCTGTTTTTATGTTTCAGTAGTGTTTCCATTTCCGTTCTGCTTCCGTTTTGCCGTTCCATTTTTCCGTTTGGTTTCCGGAAACGGAAGCATGGCATATACAGTATACAGTAATTACATAGAAAAATTCGGCTGGGCATAAAATTTTCAATAGATGGTTCCGCAAAAACGGAATGGATACGGAAGACATACGAATGCATTCCCTATCCGTTCCATTTTTTTTGCAGCCCAATTGACTTGAATGGAGCCACAGAACGTGATTTGTGGGCAATAATAGGACATGTTCTATCTTTGGACGGAAAAATTGAAATACGGAATCGGAATGCATACGGAGTACATTCCGTTTTTTTTGCGGACCCATTTTTTTTTATGTTTACGTTCCGTTTTTTGGTTCCATATACTGTGCGTATACGGAACCAAAAAACGGAACGTAAACATAAAAAAAAACGTTCGTGTGCAAGAGGCCTAATAGGAACTGTCAGGGATCCTGCCTCTCTCTGGGATTTGGCCGGACAAAAACCGTTGTGTGCAGCAATTTTTGACAGGACAAATCCTGGTATTTATGCTGGGGAGTGGCCACTCAGGGCCGGCGCTACCATAAGGCAGACCAAGCGGCTGCCTTAGGGCGCACCCTGCGCAGGGTAGAAGAATGAATGCTTTTTTTTTCTCACTTACTTGAACCCGCCCTGCGTGTGCCGGCCGGCGGCCGCGGCGCTCGTCGGACTCGTAGTCAGGGCAACAGAACAACAGATCATTGGATTATGAATACCACCGCAAAGCGCTAGGCTAGCTAGCACACACACTGACTAGCGCCAGAGCAGAGGCGCTCAGGCTTAGCACGGCATCAATGACGTGTTTAAAAAAATTAATTACAAAACAACAATCATTAATATTGATGCCGTGCTAAGCCTGAGCGCCTCTGCTCTGGCGCTAGTTTGTGTAACGGTGACATGATGGAGCCTGGAGGGAGGGCCAGGGGGACAATGTAAATGTCTGTACTCTGAGTATGTCACTGTATGTGACATTGGAATGGGGCCAGGCCGCCAGGAAGAGTCGGCCGGGGGGGGGGGAATGATGTGCCATGGGGCCTGGGGGGGGTAAAATGTGACACAATAGGGGGTAATGATGTGAACATGGATGTGGCCAGGGCCGTCCGGGCGGGGGGGTAATGATGTGATCATGGATGGGGCCAGGGCCGTCCGGGCGGGGGGGGGGTAATGATGTGATCATGGATGGGGCCAGGGCGGGGGGGGCGCCAAAATGTAGCTTCGCTTGTGTTGGCAAAAATCCTTGCACCGGCCCTGTGGCCGCTGGTTCCCATTATAGTCAGTTAGAGTCTTTCGGGCACACGATACTGCCGGAACATCCTGTCGGAATGCTGTGCCACATGTGTGAAACTAGACTAAGGCTTCAACTAAGGTAGGCCATACAACTTAGTGTTTGTCCTACAGCTGCTCCTCTTGAACGCCATAGACTTGAACGTAAGGGAAAAGCCTCTATCTTTCTTTCCTCTGACATTAGGGGAAAATCAGGATATTAGCTGTTTAGATGATCTTCCCCAAATATCACCGACACATACAGAGTCCACTGAGCGTCCACTAGGTAGGAACATACAATATAACCCAGCTATACACAATATGCACCTATAAACAACATAGAGAAAATGTCAGATAAGGTAAGACCTTACCTTATATGACATTTTCTCTATGTTGTTTATAGGTGCATATTGTGTATAGCTGGGTTATATTGTATGTTCCTACCTAGTGGACGCTCAGTGGACTCTGTATGTGTCGGTGATATTTATTCTTACACCGACACGCTGTACATTTTGTATGCAATTTTAAATGTGTGTTTGTTGGTGTGTTTAATAAACTTCATATATTTTATTACCTGGTTATTGTTGGATGTGCATGTATAGGGTGGTTCTTGTGACTCTCTCTTGGGTCAGGTGTATTTTGTACTTACTAATATAGCCTATGATTATATTAAGCGCCATTTTCTATATTTCATAAGCTATGCCCTCTTTTTGGCCATGTGCTATCCCCATAAAGGTCATGTCAATAAAACGGCTGCTGATGGAGGGTCATGTGACCAGGAGAATCACTCAGTCTCCTCCATTTAAATGCAGCAGTTAACTCTCAATATATAAAATGTACAGTGTATAAATTAATATATTACAACATGTTCATTATATGAAAGGAACAACTCCTTGCTCCATGATTGGACTTGATGTGACATTTTACACCAGGTATGTGCCAAATGTTGGCTTATTTTACTCCACATACAAGGTACCATCACGTTAATAAATATGAGCCACTGTTTTCAAATAATAGACAACCACCTTTGACATATAATTTTCCTAAATTACACAATTAACATGTTATTGTCATGGCTAACAGAGTACCATTCTGTATGTTTTCTTCAGTTGAACGGATGATAATGTATACCAAGGCAGAATTTGAGATGTATAAAAATTCTGAGAGAATCTTTAATATACATATAATGCTGTACAATATGTCTTCTCATATTCTGCCCTAGTAAATTAAAGCGATCCATCTTTGGAGAACAAAGTCTAGTGCAAGTGACGTCAGTGGGGGGTCTGACCACAAGGACCCACACTGATCACAAGAATGAAGGGACCTGGGCCATGCCCAGGCACTATGCAGAGAACTGCCACTTTCAAGTGTATCTGAATGGCTGTGGTGCTCCAAAGACCGCCATGACTGCTTCATTTTTTTTTTTTCAATCAGATTGGGTCCAAGAGATCAGTCACTTGCTACAGCTGGAATACCACTTTTCAACTGCTGAATTTCAACCTTCCAAAAAAAAGTACTTAAATAAGTTAGCAAATTTATAGTATAACATGTCTTCAACGCATGCCTACTTATCTAGTCCTGAATGGGTTATTGTCCCTTGTAAACATGACCTTGAAGGGAAGACTACCTACAGCCGCACTCCACTACTTTCATGTCGTAATATTTCCTCAAGGCTGGTTGTTGTTTTGCAGTTATGGAGGCTGTTTGTTTTTCCAGGTATAAAACAGGTATACTATCTAATTTGGTTGGCACACAGCAAACGTTTCCCACATCATTGGGTTTGTTCTTATGCATCACTGACTGCACAATGGCATGTTTTGTAGGAGTCAGATTATCTGTAAGGGGAAGGTAGCAATCTCCTACACACTGGCCAGCATCATAACTTGGAGGAAAGAGAATGAAGGAGTCCCATCCAATGTCTTTGAAGTTGACTATCAGTGATGCCTTTGTGCAGTGGCTCCTTTCTGCACTGCGCTTTGCCCTTGGTTTACCTTCCTCTAAGGGTTTGTGTCCTTCACCATGATCATCTGTAGTATTTTTGGAATATATTCCAATGTTGTTACTTTGCTGATAAAACATCATTTGGGTTAAATCCATGGGATTCTCCTTCACATTATTTTCACTTTGATCATCTGAGAAAATGATTAAAATGGGAGGGTGACTACTATCAGAATCCACAGCAGACTCTTCGGTTTTGAAGCACATATCCAGTGGAGCCTTCATCTTCAGAAAAATTTCTAGTTTATTCAATTGCACCTTGGACTTTATCCATCGTTTCACTGCCTTGGTGACATCAATTGTTAGGGAGTCATCTCCTTTGATATCTTTAGAAGATAAAAAAGAATTGGAGTCCATTAGGTTCTCTGAGGGTTCAAGGTGTATGACATCAAATAGACTGAGGTGCCCCAAATTGGAATGTCCTAAAGAAAGCTTCAACTTGAGCTCAGCCTTCATGACCTCCTCATGTTGGGGGATAGTCACATTAAACAGCAAAATGGCACTCTGTAGTAGATTTTCTTGGGAACATGACGAAAAAATATCTGAAAGAGAATACACATTCTGTTACTTCTAGCAATTTCAAATACAGCAGAACCTTTATGTATAGACCTGGTCCTTCTAAAAAATAATAGACAGACCCTATATGGCTGAACGTAGTACAACATTTCTCCTATAGTTGCCAGCCACAACTTCCCTCAGCTATATCCACTGTTTGCCGAGGGGTTCCAAATGTCAAAGCCACTCGGTGAAGCTAAATTTGGGGGGGGAAAAACAGTTGCCTTCATGCTACAACCCCTTTAAAAGGACACTTTCATAAGAAAGAGGTATTTTTTTAACTAAATATTTATAGAAAACCATTTTTTTAATATTTTTTTACTATTTTTAGTTTTCATTTCAGAAGTACTATGGCATTGAAATGTAAATATAAAATATTGTCCTTCTGTAGTAGTCAACACAGAGAGACAAAACCCATATAGATAGGGGTCCCATTGTCATTTTACTGCTGCAAATAAAAGATGTTACCTGTTAGTAAAATAGTAAATGTAGAATTTAGAATGATAGTATGACAGCTCTATTGCTCTCTTGACAGACCTGGATAAGGATGCACATAGAAGAGCATTGCACTTATCAGTGTAATGTGTGATGCTCTAATTATTGTAATCATCTTTGTTTATATAGCACCACCGCATTCTGCAGCGCTTTACAATTCAGAGGGTTCATGTACAAAATAAAAGACATCACAAAGTTACTAGCTAATATACAACTGAAACACTAGGAGTGAGGGCCCTGCTCGCAAGAGCATACAATCTATGAGGAAGTGGGGATGACACAAAAGGTAGTTGATTGTTAAATAAAGTAGTTAAATGAAGTAGTCCAGTCCAGCTTTTTTGTGCCAGTGTGTTAACTTTAAAATCAGCGTTCATCTCTTTACTATCTTACACTGACTCAGCTCCGGTAACAGGCAGTGCGGGCGGCGCTCCCTCACTGACGTCACGCGCCTGCTCCTCCCAATAGGCGGCACAGGCGCGTGACGTCAGTGAGCCCTGCCGCCCGCACTGCCTGTTACTGGAGGGAGCTGAATGTAAGGTAGTAAAGAGATGAGCGCTGATTTAAAGTTACTGTCTGCAGCCTGCAGGATACTGATTACAGTTTATAAATGTATACTACTGTGAGCGTCGGGGAGGGGGATCTATGGATCGCGGCACTGTTATAGGGAGGGGGATCCGTGGATGACACTGTTATGGGGGGGTCTGTGGATGACACTTATGGGGGGATATGTGCACTGTTATGGGGAGGGGGATCTGTGGATGACACTTATGGGGGGATCTGTGGATGACACTGTTATAGAGGGGGATCTGTGGATGACACTGTTATGGAGGGGGATCTGTGAATGACACATAGCATAAGATGCTATATACGGTATGTGTCATCCACAGATCCCCCTCCATAACAGTGCCATCCACAGATCCCCCCATAACAATGCCATCCACAGATCCCCTCCATAACAGTGCCATTCACAGATCCTCTCTATAACAGTGCCATTCACAGATCCCCTCCATAACAGTGCCATCCACAGATCCCCTCCATAAGTGTCATCCACAGATCCCCCCATAAGTGTCATCCACAGATCCCCCCCATAAGTGTCATCCACAGATCCCCCCTATAATAGTGTCATCCACAGATTCCCCCATAATAGTGTCATCCACAGAACACTGTTATGGAGGGGGATCTGTGGATGACATTGTCATGGGGTGGATCTGTGAATGACACATATAGAATAAGATGCTACATACAGTATGTATCATCCACAGATCCCCCATAACAGTGCCATCCACAGATCCCCCTCCATAACAGTGCCATCCACAGATCCCCCTCCATAACAGTGCCATCCACAGATCCCCCTCCATAACGGTGCCATCCACAGATCCCCGTCCATAACAGTGCCATCCACAGATCCCCCTTCCCATAACAGTGCCATCCACAGATCCCCCTCCATAACAGTGCCATCCACAAATCCCCCTCCATAACAGTGCCATCCACAGATCCCCCTCCATAACAGTGCCATGCACAGATCCCCCTCCATAACAGTGCCATCCACAGATCCCCCTCCATAACAGAGCCATCCACAGATCCCCCTCCATAACAGTGCCATCCACAGATCCCCCTCCATAACAGTGTCATCCACAGATCCCCCTCCATAACAGTGCCATCCACAGATCCCCCTCCATAACAGTGCCATGCACAGATCCCGCTCCATAACAGTGCCATCCACATATCCCCCTCCATAACAGTTCCATCCACAGATCCCCCACAACAGTGTCATCCACAGATCCCCCATAACAGTGACTGGAGCACACCTGCTGATAAACACACCTAGGCCACCACCAGTCAAGGTAAAAAATTACAGTTGTCAATAATGTAATGTAGTGTAGGGGGCCATGTAATGTTTTGAGGCCAAAATGGCACAGATGACCACCAATAATATCTAATATATCTAAAATTAGCTGGTCAAGTAAAATGTTGCATGAAACAATCATTAATTAGGTGGCAGACAAAAAGGGGCGGGTTAAAGGGTGTGGTCAATGGGCTGAGTCAAGGGGGGCGGCAAAATTAGCTTTTGACTAGGGGGGGCCCAGGCCTTGAGCTGTGTAAGGGGCCCCTACATTTCTGATGGCAGCCCTGCCTAGGTTGCTAGTATAGCCTTATATGTGCATACAGCTAGACATGCTAATAACCTTAATACAGCTCCTATGTTTATGTGTTAAAGACAAAAGCAGAGTTATTTACTGTGACATCATGTTTTGGATGTCATATAACTGATATATTTTGTGTTCACAGAAGCAGAAAAAGATAATATGCCTTTAAGATTCATTTTGTAATGTAAGGTAAACTCAGTGACATAGCAGAAACAACAGAAAGCATAGTGTTAATCTGTTGTTACTGGGCAGAAGTCTAGACCAATCACAGCCAGCTTCTCATACAGCAAAAGTTTTCACCAATCACAGCCAGCCTCACATACAGCCTGTCTGGAAATTCCCCCAGCTCCTGCTGCTAGAATCATTATTCACCAGAGACAGGAGCTGAAGAGACATTCATTCCACTGAGAGCTGAGTTTTATGGGGACAAGAGGCCAATAAAGGTATTTAAAACAGTTATATAATGTTCATATTGTTAGTATTGTGTTTAGAACTGTATACTGAATTAGATATATATGTGTTTACTTACAGTTCCACCAATTGCAACCATACAGATTCAATTGCAAAGTACAAATACAAATTGCAAATTGCAAGCTATAGTTGCAAACTGTGAACTACTACAACTACCATACAAACATATTGCAATCCAAATTGCATACAACCATACCAGATCACACTCAACCAATCTGCAAATAGTTACTGCTAACTGCATACCGCCATTTTGTGATATCTTTTTTAACACGTGTTTTGTACATGGACTATCTGCTGCGGAGGTGGCAGTGTTATATATGAAGAAAAGTTGAAGTTAATAAAGAAGTTATTTGAAGCATTTGGTGTGCTCTTTAAACCTACTGTTTCCATAGAACGGCGCTAGAGGAATTACAGAGTAACAGACAGTATGGTTAGACTAAAAGTCAGAGATATCAAAATTTTTCTAATGCCACAGCGCAAAAGGCACTTGATAGTGCTGTGCCTGCCACAGTGGAACTATAGCCCTAAGAGGGCGAAGCGATATCGCTCCTCATCTTGCACAGTAAAGAGCGCATTAGAGCAGCGGAGTGCAAGCATATACCGCCGCGCAGCAACTGTTCCCTGAGTGAGCAAGCAAAGACACCTCAGCGGAGCTACCATAAAGGCCATAGAACGTGTGCATTAGTCAAACTGTAGTCGACTCTGAAAGTGGCAGAATGGCAAAGACAAAATAGTCAGAGAAAGAGCGCCAACCCTCCTGCGATCCCTAGAGAGAGAAAGAGACGCATGGTGGGAGGCCAAAGTCCAGAGCTACAGTACCTGCACAGCTATACACAGAGAGACCACGTACTGCAGTCAGCTAGTTTCCCGCCACTAGGCCCAAAGCCTGCAGCAGCGTATCCAAGCCAGCACATCGCAAGTCATCACAAAGCATTGCAAGTCTGCACAGAGCATCGCAACTCAGCGCAGAGCATCGCAAGTCGCACAGAGCATCGCAAGTCAGTGCAGAGCATCACATCAAGAAAATACAAGTCTCCTTTAAGACAGACATTTGTTCCAGCAACCTTCATATCGCAGTATCCTGCTTTTCAGAATAAGGTCAGAGCTTTCCTTATCATTGCATATAGGCTTTGGCATAAAGAGACATTTTTTGTGTTCAGAAATAACAGACTTTAAATAAAAACAAAGGACAGTTTATAGTACACGGACTCTAAAGCATTTAAAGTGAAAGTCATTTATTGCCTGCATTTATCGCTGTTATATTTAAAGTGACAGTCATTTGTTTCTGCATTTGTCAATATTGCATTTAAAGTAAAAAGGCATCTTATTATTCGTATTGATTGTTATAGCATTGTGTAAGATCTTCACCTGTCTCGCACTCCGGTGTGACCAAAAAGGGTCCTCGTGGAGCTGTGGGACAGGTTACGCGTGTCTCCATTGATACACCAGCTCCGACCCATTTGAGAACTGACGTGGGGAATGCGTTTGCATGTGCGCCGGAAGGGAAAACCGCATGGCTTTCGGGGACAGCTTGGCCGGGCTAGTGGCAGTGCGCTGCGGCCGAGCTTGTCTCTGGTGTCTATTGCGTATTCTATTCCTGTGTCCATGTCGACGCGCTCGCGCACTCTCGCAGAGCCTGTCGTGCATCCGCGTGTACATTCAAAGACGGGTTCGCAAGGGGATACGCGGTCGTGCGTACGCGCTTCTTATGCGCTTCTCCGACCAGGGAAGGGAATAGCACCTGGCCGCAAGTTCAAAGTAGATTAGGGGGCCGGCATTGGTCTAATTGACTAATGACCGACCAAAAGCCTTGTACACAGGTGTAGGGCAAGATCATGACCTATGGGGAGTGGACACTTGGTGCCCTGGGATTTGTTAGCAGGCACATAAAAGGTGGCCTCCCAGGTCGGTCAGTGCCATCTGTTATCCTTCCTTATCCAGGTGCAGGTCAGTACTGCTAGCTACTGACTGAAGATTACTGGGACTACATCCGTTCCAGTGGGACCCAGAACCCGGGACTTTCCATAACAAATCCATTTACATGGCAAGTTGCACAGAGACTTATGAACGGATTGGGACTACTCATGGCTTTCCTTTGTTTTTTGTTTGCCTGATATTTGCCCAGTGCAGTTTACCTGGACTTTGTTTATTTTGTTAATAAACCCCTTTGACTTCATCCCCACTGGTCTGTTTCATTAGTGCCTTGCATTACACATTGAAAGTAAAATGTCTGAGCTTAGTATTACCATGCCACTGTTAGAGGATACAAATATAGAGGCACAGCCCATCAAATGGAAAGCACAGCGCCATCAAATAGAAGCTGAAATGGAGGCACAGCGCCATCAAATGGGAGCTGAATTGAAAAGTCTGGAAAGGCAGAAAGAAGTTAAAATAATAGAAGCCAGACTCAGAGTACATGAGGAGGATATGAGTCAGAGTAGTCATCTGTACTAAGTGAAAAAAAAGACTCCTACTTTCCTTCATATGCCCAGGAGAATGGAAGGAAATCTCCAGCATGTAGTGAAGAAATAAGTTATTATCCTTCCATCTCTGCTCATAAAAACAAAGAGAGGCCTAGTCCAGTGTTAGGAAAAAGGTGTGTGAATTTACCCTCTATCTCTACCAGAAAGGATTTTTTTAAAAAGGACTCACCTAATTCAGAACTAAGTCAGAAAATAGAACGGGATGATTCTATTCCTAGATGTCACGGTAATGCTCAGGAGAGTGTTACAACTATTGTCCCAACAGGACAACAGAAAACAGTCCTCGCTAGACTTCCCGTGCCGGAATCCACTGTATTTTCAGGAGACTGAAGTTCATAAGTGGAAGGCAAGTTTTGAAATGATCATTGAGCATCATTGCTTTAGTCCAATCGACAAGTTATTCTACATTCAGAGATATGTTGATGGAGAAGCAAAGAAAGTTCTTGGAAGGTAACTTTTATAGAAAAGATGAAGAAGCCTACAAGCAAGCTTGGGAAAATTTAAATGCAACATATGGTCACCCTTTCTTAGTACAAAGAGCTTTTAGAGAGAAATTGAATAACTGGCCTAAAATAGGTCCTAAAGAACACTTAAGACTCCAAGAGTATGGTGACTTCCTGCAAGCATGCAGCAATGCAATCCCACACGTTCAAGGACTGGAAGTACTGAACCACTATCTAGAAAATCACAGGATGCTAACTAAGCTACCTGAAGAAGTGGCATCTAGAGGAATCGCTTTGTGACTGAACAGTTAGATCTAGGTAAGGACTTCCCAAGTTTTAAAGAGTTCTCTGAGTTCATCAATAAGGAACCACGAATAGCATGCAATCCAGTAACATCGTCTTATGTCTTAAAATCCTTAGAAAGGCCTGCAAGAGAGATAAGACGTGCAAGAGCAACTAGCTTTGCAACCACCACAGCAGCTAAAGGTCCAGATACCTACCAGAGCAAGTCCAAAGTCACTACTGGGATCAGTAGAGACAGAACCGACAAATCTTCAGACTACCTTCAAATGTATATTCTGTGGAGAGAACCACTCCATACACAAGTGCCAACAATTGAAGGAGAAGTTCCCAGATGAAAAGAAAACATTTGTACTGGATAACCAACTGTGTTTTGGATGTCTAGAAAAGGCCATGTTACTAAGGAGTGTAAGAAAAAGGCGTTTGCAAAGGATGCCATCCTACACCACTACATGAAGAACGTCCAAAGAAGGATAAATCCTCAATACCTAAAGATACTGAGGAAAGAAAGAAAGTATCGGTATTTTCTTGCAGAGTGAGGGAAGGAGAAAGCAATGGCACATCAATGGTTGTACCAGTGTGCATATTAAATCCTAAAAGGAGGAACAAGAAGGTATACGCCTATGCACTACTGGATGCCCAGAGTGATGTCACCTTCATTGATCAATCTGCAAGAAATTACAAGTGGCTACAGAACCAGTGAAGCTCAAACTCACCACAATGACGGGGAGAGACATGTTAGTGAACAGTCAAAGGGTCAAAGGACTGAGAGTTTGAGGACTTCATTCAAACTGCGCATTAGATCTACCTCCAGCTTATACAAAAGATGATATACCTCTAGATCGAGATCGCATACCTACCTGTGAAACAGCCAATGAATGGGACCACCTATCTGTCAGATCTCAAGAAATGTCCCTGCTGAAGGAGTTTGGTGTTGGACTGTTGATAGGCTACGATTGTCCCGAAGCCTTGGTACCAAGAAAGGTAATCACAGGAGCAAAGGGTGAACCCTATGCTGTTCAAACTGATCTACTGTAGGATTGGGAGTTGTTGGAGGAAAACAGCAGATCGCAAATTTAAGGTTTTGGACAGGATTGTGCCATCGAATATCTGTCCAAGAGTTACCAACTGTATGTCCAGCAAAAGTAATCAAGATCCTTGAATCCGACTTTGCAGATATAAGTTCTAAAGAAAAGAGTGTATCTCAAGAAGACATAAAGTTTGTACACACTCTAGAAGAAAGTATTTAGCAGAATCAACAAGGTCATCTTGAAATGCCCTTACCTTTTAGAGAATGACCTCGTCTGCCAAATAACAGAAATCTTGCCCTAACAAGATTTAAATGTTTGAAGAAAAAGATGGGAAGAGATCCCAAATTCAAGCAGGATTATTTGAAATTCATGGAAGGCATCCTCGAAGAAGGACATGCAGAGAAAGTTAATAACCAACCTAAAGAAGGAGACGTGTGGTACATCCCACATCAAGGTGTTTACCACTCAAAGAAACCAGATAAGATTAGAGTAGTATTTGATTGCTCAGCAAAGTACAATGGTGTTGCATTGAATGATTATCTACTAAAAGGACCAGATCTTACAAACGCTCTGCCTGGAGTACTCTGTAGATTCAGAAAGTATCCCGTATCGGTCATGTGTGACGTTGAAAAGATGTTTCACCAGTTTCATGTGAAAAATAAAGATAGAGACTTCCTGAGGTTTCTATGGTGGGGGACAGCGATACAGATACAGAGCCAGCAGAATACAGAATGAAAGTACACTTCTTTGGAGCAGCATCATCTCCAGGTTGCGCCAATTATGGCAAGAAGTACCTGGCCAATCAGAATGAAAAGAATTGCCCATCAGCTGCAAATTTTCTGAAGAAAAACTTTTATGTAGATGATGGTCTCATAAGTCTAGAGTCCACAGAATTTGCAATCAAACTAGGTAAAGAGGTACTGGAATCTATCAGTGACTCTGAATGTGCAGCAACAATGAAGAATGTAGATCTCAATTATGATCATCTTCCAGTTCAGAACGTACTTGGATTGGGATGGAATGTAGAGAACAACAAATTCTTCTTTGAAATATCTATTGAAGAGAAAGTTGCAACTAGACGTACCATTCTTTCCGCAGTGGCTTCTATATATGATCCATTGGAATTCTTGGCCCCAGTAATTCTCAGAGCAAAAGAAATACTGCAAGAATTATGCATACAGAAGTTGGGATGGGATGAGCCCATACCTGAAAATTTGAGGCCAAGGTGGGAGAGTTGGATAAGAGACTTGCAAAACTTGAGAGAAGTTCAAATACCCAGATGTTTTGTACCTAATGATTTCGGAAAGTACAAGAAAATAGAACTTCATAATTTTTCAGATGCCAGCAGTTATGGTTATGGTCAGTGCTCCTACATCAGAGTAATAGGAGAAGGAAAGATACACTGTTCCCAGAGTTGCACCTACCAGTATTCAGACAATACCAAGACTTGAACTGACAGCAGCCGTAGTTTCAGCATCAGTAAGCAAGTTTCTGAGAGAAGAATTAGAATTGAAAATAGACTAAGAATATTTTTGGACAGATTCACAAGTTGTCCTAGGATACAACGAAGCTCGAAGATTCCATATCTTTGTCGCCAACAAAATTTGAGAAATAACAAATCCGTAACATTGGCATCACATTGACACAAAGCATAACCCAGCAGATCATGCTTCAAGAGGCCTGAATGTAACAGAATTGAAAAATTCATTCTGGTTCACCGGTCCAGAGTTCCTTTGGGAAAAAGAAATCACGCCCAGTAAAGGTTACACAGAATTGTCTATGGGTGATCCAGAATTAAAAGCTGTACAAACATTGAGCACTGCTGCCAAGTGTCAAGATGACATACTTGAAAGACTAGCCAGATGTTCAAAATGGAATACAGTCATAAACGTAGTAGCTCGAATTCAACGTTTGGCAAAGGGAATCAGAAAGAAGCAATTGTTGAATAAGCTGAAGAAACAGTCATAGGACTCATTCAACAGAGATTCTACAGTGAAGAGTTGAAGAGACTTAGTCAAGAACCTAAAAGGCTTCCAAACAACCACCCATTGTACAAGCTTAATCTTGTTCTGCAGGATGGTATACTGAAGGTGGGAGGGAGACTGGAAAATGCATTGTTACCTAGCAGAGTGAAGCATCCAGCAATTCTACCCAAACATTCTACCTTCACAAGATTGATTATTGATCACTACCACAACATATCCTTGCATCAAGGAAGAAGCTTTACCCAAAGCTGTTTGAGAGAAGGTGGTGTGGGGATTCCCTCTGGTAGGCAGGGTAAGAGGACGCAGTACAGAGGCAAAAAAAAGGCTGTAAAGCAAAGTTCAGTTTTTATTCACACATAGCCAAAAGTAACAGTGTTCAGATTTGGTGCCTGTTCACACCATACAAAATCCACAGTGAAAAAAGCCTTTACCTGGTCAGCAGATTTCCACCCGCAGTCCACAGCAGGCTTTAGAGGCCTGTTTCCCCAGCATGCGGCTCTCACAAATAGATGGCCTCAGTGTCTCAAGACACAGACTCCACAACTTCTCTGTCATGGAGGATAATCCACACCAGCTGAACGTGCTGGATGGGTTTTTATATCCCAGCCAAAACCCGGCCTGGAACCGTGGGAAACAGCCACCCACCCTGCTCTTTGGCTGCTCCCAATAAGAACCGGCCCGGATCGGCTTTACAGCCATACTAACAGCTGACGTGTCAGACTGCAACTGCAAAACTGACACTTCAGGGAAAAACCCGGTTCTTACCTCACCAAGCCCAGGACCCTTGGTGACACGTATCTTCCGTCAATGACGGCCCCTTGTTCCTTCTCACAGTGGTTACTGGATTGTGAAAGGAAGCAAAGTTATAGCAAAGTATATACGTAAATGTGTAGTCTGCAGAAAGGCACGTAGACCTACCGAAGAGCAAAGAATGGCAGATTTACCGGCAGATCGTGTAAACCCATCACCACCATTTCTTTATAGAGGAATGGATTGTTTTGGCCCATTCATCACAAAACAGAACCGCAAGGAGTACAAGAGATATGGACTAATATTTACATGCCTGAGCAGTTTTGGAATAGATGGAGGAAAGAGTACTTAGCCAATCTTATGCTAAGAAGTAAATGGCAAACACCCAGAAGAAATGTCCAAGTTGGTGACATAGTGTTAGCAAAAGAAGAAGATTTAACTAGAAATAAATGGAAATTGGCCAAAGTTCTAGAAGATCAAAATGATGCAGACAAACTAGTAAGAAGAGTGTTGTTAAAAATAGGAGACTCAAAACTTGACAAAAAAGGAAAATGTCTCACAACTCCACTGAAGTTGGAATGTCCTATACAGAAGTTAGTTGTCCTACTTATGAGTGATAAAAGACACTTGGAAGTTGAGAACCTGATGGAAAATTCCTCAAATTCATGTTCAAATCCTACCACTAACAACATAGAATTATAGGTAATTTTGGTGGGAGTGTAGCTGGCCAGCTAAGACCTGTCCTAGGTTGCTAGTATAGCTTATATATGTATACAGCTTGACCTGCTAATAACCTTAATACAGTTCTTATGTTTATGTGTTAAAGACAAAAGCAGAGTTATTTACTTTGACATCATGTTTTGGATGTCATATTTAGGGATCGACCGATATTGATTTTTTAGGGCCGATACCGATAATTTGTGAACTTTCAGGCCGATAGCCGATAATTTATACCGATATTCTGGGAATTTTCATTTTTGAGAAAAAAAAATAATTTCCTACACAAATCTGCTGAAAATTAATATGTTTATTGTTAATGTGTATTTTTTGTTTTTTTTTAAATCTTTTTCATTTATACTTAATATTTTTGTGTTTTTTTTTTTTACTGACTTTTAACCCCCTTAGGGACTAGAACCTTTGTCCTATTCACCCTGATAGATCTCTATCAGGGTGAATAGGATCTCACTCTGTCCCTGCTGCTCTGTGCATAGTGCACACAGCAGCATTGTCATGGTCTTACCTTCTTGCTGTTCTCCTTCGTTTGACATGTGCTGGCGGCCATCTTGGTTTCTGGGTTTCTTGTAGCCTTCCACCCTGCGGCTCCTCCTTCCCACTGGGAGGAGCTGGATGCCTAGCTCATATATATAGGAGGTCTGTGGCTTCAGTTCCTTGCTTGGTCCTCCTGTGTTCACATGCTTCTAAGACTGCTGCTGCTTCTGGTTCCTGATCCTGGTTTCGTCTGACTACCCTGCTGGTTCCTGATCCTGGCTTCGTCTGACTACCCTGCTGGTTCCTGATCCTGGCTTCGTCTGACTACCCTTCTGGTTCCTGATCTCTGGCCTCTCAAAGACTCGGCTTCGGTTTCACCATTCGTTTGGACTTTTGCTTTACAGCTTTATTTTCAATAAAGCCTTCTTCTTTTTCACTTATCTCTTGTTGTACGTCTGGTTCATGGTTCCGTGACATTAGGACCAAGCCATGAGTTCTGACGGTACAGGGCCATCCTCGCTACCCATGCTGGTTGCCAGACTTGATCAGCAGGATCACCTGTTGGGTCGGTTCGCTGTGGCGTTGCAAACCCTACTTGAACGCACGGCTCATTTCGCTCCCGTTGCCGATGGGTCGGTTGTCGCTCCTACCGCCGCTCCGGTTGTTGCGCCAGAGTCTACCCCGACACCTGTTGTTGCGCCTGCGGTGTTTCGGGGTATGACCGGTTCTGCCCCTCTTCCACAGCGCTTTGGGGGAGAGCCAACTCAGTGCCGAGGTTTCCTTAACCAGGTGGGCATTTATTTCGAGTTGCTGCCACATGCCTTTCCTACTGAGAGATCAAAGGTGGGCTTCTTGATCTCGCTGCTCTCGGACAAGGCCTTGGCCTGGGCCAGCCCTTTATGGGAGAACAACAATCCGGTGGTTGCCGAGTTTTCCGGTTTTGTTGCTTCTCTTCGGAAGGTATTCGATGTGCCGGCTCGTGCTGCCTCTGCTGCGAAGCTCCTTATGTCCATCAGACAGGGTTCACGATCCGTAGCTGAATACGCCATTGAGTTTCGTACCCTGGCAGCAGAGGTGGGCTGGAATAATGAGGCTCTGGTCGCTGCTTTCTCTCATGGTCTCTCGGATGCCTTGAAGGATGAGGTTGCAGCTAAGGACCTACCAGTGGAGCTCGAGTCTCTTATTTCTTTCCTGATTTTGATTGACACCAGACTCAGGGAGAGACCTTCCTTTAAGGAGAGCCTGCGGAGGTCTTCTAACAGATTGGCGCCTACGTTTGCTGTCCCACCCGTGCCTCCCTCTCCTCCCACGCCTCCTGGGGATGACTTGTCTGGGGATGAACCCATGCAGCTGGGGTTTGCTCGCCTGTCCGAGGGGGAGAGGGTACTCCGGAGACGCGAGGGTCGATGCATGTACTGTGGTCTCGGTGGGCATTTTCGGTTGACATGTCCGAACCGTCCGGGAAACGCTCGTACCTGAGATCCTGTCGGGGGCAGATCTTGGGTGGAGTCTCCTCGTCCCCGGTTTCCCGTGTTGACAAACCACTGATCACTGTTGTCCTCTCCTGGGTCGGGGGCTCGGTGACGACCCAGGCGTTGGTGGACTCTGGTGCTGGTGGTTTGTTCATTGATAGTGTGTTCGCTGCCGCCAATTCCATTCCTCTGCAGGCTCGAGGTTCCCCACTGGCTCTTGAGGCGATAGACGGCAGACCCCTTCTGTCGTCACACGTGACTCATGAGACCCTTCCAGTGGGGATAGCCATTGGTGCCGTTCACAGAGAGTCGGTCTGTCTCCAGGTTATTTCGTCTCCACACTACTCGGTGGTCTTGGGGTACCCCTGGCTCCAGAAGCATAATCCGACTTTCGATTGGAGATCGGCCGAGATCCTCTCGTGGTCACCGCAGTGTGGGGCTAGTTGCATCCATGGGTCTGTCAAGTTGCTGTGTACTTCCTCGGACTCTCTGTTGCCTCCTGAATACGAGGAGTACCGGGATGTATTCGATAAGGTGCGCGCGGTTGCCCTACCTCCGCACCGCCCATACGATTGTGCCATAGAGTTACAACCTGGTGCCGTTCCTCCTCGTGGCAAAGTCTATCCACTGTCGGTAGCGGAGAATGAGGCCATGGAGGAGTACGTGAGGGAGGCGCTTTCACGCGGACACATTCGCAAATCCTCGTCCCCGGCAGGGGCTGGATTTTTCTTTGTGAAAAAGAAGGGCGGTGAGTTGAGGCCTTGCATCGATTACAGGGGTCTCAATCGCATCACGATCAAGAACGCTTACCCGATACCCTTGATTTCCGAGCTGTTCGATCGCCTTAAAGGGGCCACGGTCTTTACCAAACTCGACCTGAGGGCGGCATATAACCTGGTAAGGATCAAGGCGGGCGATGAGTGGAAGACCGCGTTTAACACCAGGACCGGTCATTATGAATCCTTGGTTATGCCCTTTGGGTTGTGCAATGCGCCCGCAGTCTTTCAGGAATTCATCAACGATGTTTTCCGTGACCTGTTGCAGCAGTGTGTGGTGGTCTATTTGGATGACATCTTGGTATATTCTGAATCCATGGAGGCCCACATTCTGGATGTCAGACGAGTGTTGCAACGGTTACGAGAGAACAAGCTGTTCGGTAAGCTTGAGAAATGCGAATTTCACCGATCCCAGGTAACCTTCTTAGGTTACATCATTTCCGCTGAGGGGTTCTCCATGGATCCTGAGAAGGTTTCGGCTGTCTTACAGTGGCCCCAGCCCAGTGGTCTTCGTTCCCTGCAGCGCTTTTTGGGCTTCGCCAATTATTATCGGAAGTTCATCAGGGACTTTTCCATGCTGGCCAAGCCTCTCACGGATCTGACCAGGAAGGGCAGTAATTCCCAGGTCTGGCCGCTCGAGGCCATCCGAGCTTTTGAGGCCCTAAAGTCCGCTTTGTGTCGGCTCCGATTCTGTCGCATCCCAACCCTGGGTTGCCCTTTGTCCTCGAGGTGGACGCGTCTGAGACGGGAGTAGGCGCCCTTCTGTCTCAGCGTAGAACACCAGAGGGTCCTCTGCTTCCTTGTGGGTTTTACTCCCGGAAACTGTCTTCCGCGGAGTGCAACTATCAGATTGGTGACAGGGAGTTATTGGCCATCGTGCAGGCCCTTAAAGAATGGAGGCACTTGCTCGAGGGTTCGGTGGTTCCGGTTCTCATCCTGACGGACCATAAGAATCTGACCTACCTTTCTGAGGCTAAGAGATTGACACCACGTCAGGCCAGATGGGCTCTGTTCTTGTCACGTTTTAATTACGTGGTCTCCTACCTACCCGGTTCCAAGAACATCAGGGCGGATGCCCTATCACGGCAGTACTCCGAGCTGTCCAGGGAGGAGTCGATTCCGACTTCGGTCATACCTCCGAATCAGATCCTGGCCGCCATTCGCACCAGCCTGACCTCTCCCCTGGGTGAGCAGATTTTGGCGGCTCAATCTGGTGCTCCCTCTGGGAGACCCAACGGCAGATGTTTTGTGCCTGAGGAGTTGCGCACTCGGTTGTTGCGAACCTACCATAACTCCAAGACCGCGGGGCATCCTGGAAAGAATCAGCTGTCCTGGGCTGTTTCACGTCTGTTCTGGTGGCCTTCCCTACGTTCCGACATCGCCGCATATGTAGCGGCATGCTCCGTTTGTGCCCAGAGTAAGTCCCCTCGGCACCTTCCGTTGGGCCTTCTGCAACCCATAGCCACCGGGGAGCGCCCATGGTCACACCTGGGGATGGATTTCATTGTGGACCTCCCTGCATCCCGAGGCCATACGGTCATTCTCATGATTGTGGATCGGTTTTCCAAAATGTGCCACTGTGTTCCTCTCAAGAAGTTACCCTCTGCACAAGAGTTGGCCACGATTTTTGCCAGGGAGGTCTTCCGGTTGCACGGTTTGCCCAAGGAGATTGTGTCGGATCGGGGGAGTCAGTTTGTGTCCAGGTTCTGGCGCGCCTTTTGCTCCCAGTTGGGGATTCATCTCTCCTTCTCCTCGGCCTACCACCCTCAGTCCAATGGGGCCGCAGAACGATCCAATCAGGCCTTGGAGCAATTCCTTCGTTGCTATGTCTCCGATCACCAAGACAATTGGGTTGACCTTCTGCCTTGGGCTGAGTTTGCCAGGAACACGGCGGTGAACTCTTCCTCTGGGACGTCTCCCTTCATGGCCAATTATGGGTTCCAACCTGCCGTGTTACCGGAGGTATTCTCTCCCCAGGATATTCCGGCGGTGGAGGATCACCTTTCCGTCCTACGTGCTTCTTGGGTACAGATCCAGAAGTCCCTTGAGGCCTCTGCGCAGCGCCAGAGACTCCAGGCTGATCGCAGACGAGCGCCTGCTCCTTCCTACCAGGTCGGAGACCGTGTATGGTTGTCCACCCGCAACCTCAACCTTCGAGTGCCCACTCCCAAGCTGGCGCCTCGCTTTGTTGGTCCCTTCCGAGTGCTTCGCAGGGTAAACCCGGTAGCCTATGCCCTTGCGCTTCCTCCTGGCATGCGGATCTCTAACGTGTTTCATGTCTCCCTGTTGAAGCCACTGGTGTGTAATCGTTTCACTTCCTCGGTTCCTCGGCCTTCGTCCGGTCCGAGTGGGCAATCATGAGGAGTATGAGGTGAGCAATATCCTGGACTCACGGCTGGTCTGCGGTCGGGTGCAGTTTTTGGTCCATTGGCGTGGTTATGGTCCAGAGGAGCGTTCCTGGGTTCCCTCCGCAGATGTCCATGCTCCTGCCTTGCTCCGAGCCTTCCACGCACGCTTCCCTCAGAAACCGTTTTTTGCTCCGCGGAGGAGGGGCCCTTGAGGGGGAGGTACTGTCATGGTCTTACCTTCTTGCTGTTCTCCTTCGTTTGACATGTGCTGGCGGCCATCTTGGTTTCTGGGTTTCTTGTAGCCTTCCACCCTGCGGCTCCTCCTTCCCACTGGGAGGAGCTGGATGCCTAGCTCATATATATAGGAGGTCTGTGGCTTCAGTTCCTTGCTTGGTCCTCTTGTGTTCACATGCTTCTAAGACTGCTGCTGCTTCTGGTTCCTGATCCTGGTTTCGTCTGACTACCCTGCTGGTTCCTGATCCTGGCTTCGTCTGACTACCCTGCTGGTTCCTGATCCTGGCTTCGTCTGACTACCCTTCTGGTTCCTGATCTCTGGCCTCTCAAAGACTCGGCTTCGGTTTCACCATTCGTTTGGACTTTTGCTTTACAGCTTTATTTTCAATAAAGCCTTCTTCTTTTTCACTTATCTCTTGTTGTACGTCTGGTTCATGGTTCCGTGACAAGCATGGAGCTTACCATGGCAGCCAGGGCTTCAATAGCGTCCTGGCTGCCATGGTAACCGATCGGAGCCCCAGGATTACACTGCTGGGGCTCCGATCGGAGGAGCAGGGGAGAGGGGATCCTGTGGCCACTGCCACCAATGATTAATACTGGGTGGGGGGGGGGTGGGGGGCGCACTGCGCCACCAATGATTCATACTGGTGGGCTTGGGGGGTGCGCACTGCGCCACCAATGAAGAGAAATCTCTCATTCATTCATATACAGGAGGCGGGAGCTGGCTGCAGAATCACATAGCCGGCTCCCGACCTCTATGAGCGTTAGCTGCGATCCGCGGCACCTGAGGAGTTAACTACCGCAGATCGCAGCTATTGCTCATAGAGGTCGGGAGCCGGCTATGTGATTCTGCAGCCAGCTCCCGCCTCCTGTATATGAATGAATGAAAGACTCATCTTCATTGGTGGCGCAGCGGCCACAGCCCCTTCCCTCCTCTTGCCTTCTCTCCTGTCATTGGCGGCAGCGGCAGCAGCAGCACAGGGGGAGGGAGACACGGCTTCCTTCTCCCCTGTGCTGCGGAGGGAACACAGAGAGCGCTGAGAGCAGCGCGTTCTGTGTTCCCAATATGTTATCGGTATATCGGCAAAATAGATGCTGATACCGATAACTGTCAAAATCCTCAATATCGGCCGATAATATCGGCCAAACCGATAATCAGTCGATCCCTAGTCATATTACTGTTATATTTTGTGTTCACAGAAGCAGAAAAAGATAATATGCCTTTAAGATTCATTTTGTAATGTAAGGTAAACTCAGTGACACAGCAGAAACAACAGAAAGCATAGTGTTAATCTGTTGTTACTGGGCAGAAGTCTAGACCAATCACAGCCAGCTTCTCATACAGCAAGAGTTTTCACCAATCACAGCCAGCCTCACATACAGCCTGTCTGGAAATTCCCCCAGCTCCTGCTGCTAGAATCATTATTCAGGAGCTGAAGAGACATTCACTCCACTGAAAGCTGAGTTTTATGGGAACAAGAGGCCAATATGTGTATTTTAAAACAGTTATATAATGTTCATATTGTTAGTATTGTGTTTAGAACTGTATACTGAACTAGATATATATGTGTTTACTTACAGTTTCACCAATTGCAACCATACAAATTCAATTGCAAAGTACAAATACAAATTGCAAATTGCAAGCTACAGTTGCAACTTGTGAACTACTACAAATACCATACAAACATATTGCAATCCAAATTGCATACAACCATACCAGATTATACTCAACCAATCTGCAAATAGTCACTGCTAACTGCATACCGCCATTTAGTGATATCTTTTCAACACGTGTTTTGTACATGGACTAGCTGCTGCGGAGGTGGCAGTGTTATATATGAAGAAAAGTTGAAGTTAATAAAGATCTTATTTTTAAGCATTTGGTGTGCTCTTTAAACCTACTGTTTCCATAGAACGGCGCTAGAGGAATTATAGAGCAACAGTCAGTCTGGTTAGACTAAAAGTCAGAGATATCAAAATTCTTCTAATGCCACAGCGCAAAAGGCACTTGATAGTGCTGCGCCTGCTACACAGTCATCTCTGTACTGTGCTAGCACTTTGAGTGTAGGACTGTCACAAGATCGAGTTCAGGTCTGAAGAGTTGGGGGGAAGGGGAGGTTTACTAGGGGAATAGTCAGTTTAGGAAGCATGATAAGCCTGCCTGAAAAGATGTGTTTTTAAGGTACGTTTGAAGGTAGTGAAGTTGGGAATTGACCTGATTGTCCAGGGACAGTGCATTTCAGAGAGTAGGTGCAGCTTGAGAAAAGTCTTGAAGATGGGAGTGAGAGGTTCGAATTATGGAGAATGGTAATCTTAGATCACTGATATAATGAAGAGCGTGACTAGGGTGGTAGACGGAAATGAGGGAGGAGATGTATGGAGCTGCAGCACTGTGGAGAGCATTGTAGGTGTGGGTGAGAATCTCATTGAGTCACTAGAGGGCTCTCTCTGACCACAGTGAATGTGCCCTTGCATATACTTAGATTTTATAGCCGTAATAAGCTGTGAAGTAAACATTCAGTTTCACTTTTGGCAGTAGAGCAAAGCCTTATACCTCATTCACACGTCAGTGATTTGGTCAGTGATTTCCATCAGTGATTGTGAGCCAAAGGCCGCATGCACACGACTGTGCCGTTTTTTGCGGTCCGCAAACCGCGGATCCGCAAAAAAAAAAATGGAAGCCACCCGTGTTGCCTTCCGCAATTTGCGGAATGGAACGGGCGTCGGCAATATAAATGCCTATTCTTGTCCGCAAAGCTCACACAAGTATAGGACATGTTTTTTTTTTTTGCGGGGCCGCGGAACTAAGTGAATGGGTCCGCATCTGAGTCGCCAAAACTGCGGCTCAGATGCGGACCCAAACAACGGCCATGTGCATGAGGTCAAAACCAGATGAGGCTGTAAAGACAGAACAGGAGCAGATCTTTCCCTTATACCTTATTTCTGTGGGGGCTCCAATCCATGTTTTGGTTCAAAATCACTGATGGAAATCACTGACAAAAACACTGACGCAGTGGCGTACATAGACAAGTAAGGGCCCCATAGCAAGATTCAAACCAGGCCCCCCCACACAGGACTCAAAGGTTTCTGCCTAAACCTCTTTTTTCCACTGCTTCATTTGCTAAAAGTTGTTCCTTTAGACTAGAGGGTAGAGTCCTAACAAAGTTTTCACCCCCAGTAGAAGAAGGGATGATCCCAACTGGGCCCCATCTTGCCCTGGGTCCCATAGAAGTCGCATGTTCTGCCACTATGGCAGTTACTCCCCTGCACTGACGTGTGAATGAGGCTTTAGTCTGTAGCTGATATTCAAACTTGGTCCAATTTTGTTTGATGACAGTTGATCATTTAAACAGCAGATGGCAGCAGTTGCCAAAGTATCTTCAATCTGGCATATGTATTTGCTAGGCTATGTAATTGTCCTCTCTCCTTAGATCTTACTGTTTATTTTCATTTCTTTTAATCAGTTGTCATTTTTTCTGTTTATTGCTTGCTCTGGTGATAACGCACTGTGTAATATGTTGTCAGGGTATAAATACAGGTATTCTACCACTTGCATAAAGCTTTTTCAGTCATGGCCAAAAGTTTTGAAATTGACAAATTCTGGCTTTCACAAAGTTTGCTGCTTCAGTGTTTTTAGATCTTTTTTTGTGAGATGTTTTTATGGTATACTGAAGTACAATTATAAGCAATTAATTTTTTTAAAAGTTTTTTTACTTTTATTGACAAATTGTAAGACACTCTCCTGTTCTGCGATCCACTGGGGCCCTCAGGAGTCCTCGTGGGGCTCGACCTGCAGGGGACCCCGTTGGAATAGCAGGACAGGTCACGCATGTGCCTGGGGAATCTTCGGTTCCGACTCCTTTGCGGGCAGATGCGGTAGTGCGTCCGCATGGTCGCCGGAGGGGAAGACCGCCGGGGTCTCGGAGGCAGACTGACCGGACCGGTGGCGGCACGCAGCGGCTGGTCCTATCTCCGGTATTAACTGCGGGTTCCATTCTGGCGTCCGTGCCGACGCGATCGTGTATTCATGCTGGGCCACTCGAGCGTCCGCGTGTACACTCGAGAGGAGGTTCGCAAAAGGATACGCGACCGAACGTACGCGCATCTTATTCGCTACGCTGGCCGCAGCCTGGCTACACCAGTCTCAGGGAAAAGGATCGTTATATGACCTATGAGGAATAGGCACATGGCTCTTTGTGATTGGCTAGTAGGTACTTAAAAGGTGATTTCCCTGGCTGGTCAGTGCCCACTGTTGTTTTGACAACCCGGGTGTATGTTGCGGTTCATATTCTCCCAGACTTACCTGTGCATGACCTCAGCCTTCCTCAATTTATCTCTAGAGACTGCCTCTGGATACATCATCTTTGCTGAACAGTTTGTCTCGTGTATGACCTTGGATCGGACCCTGGAAATCCATTCCTGGCGTCTCATCCCTAGGTACCACGTTACATGGACTAATACTGCGCATATGAACTTTGGCCTTGGGTCATTGGCTGTCCCCTTGGTGTTTCCCTGCACAGGTTATTATTCGGGTTGGTTACCTGTATATGCTTACTGGTTTGGACTGTACGGCCGTTTATTTAATAAATCCACTATTGTTTAACCTCTGTCTGGTTGCTTGGGGTTCTGCACCATTACACAAATACATCAAGTTTATGCAAAGACTCAATATTTCTTGTTTTGACCCTTCTTAGACTTATGCAATTCGCTGTAGCATGTAGCAATTTTGGGCCAAATCCTGAATGATGGCAACCCATTCTTGCCTAATCAGTGCTTGGAATTTATTGCAATTTCTGTGTTGTTTTTTTGTCCACCTGCTTTCTGAGGATTGATCACAGGTTCTCTATGGGATTGAGATCTTAGGGGGGTCCTAATCATGGGCCCAAAATTTCAAAGTTTTGTTCACTAAGCCACTTGTGACATGGTGCTCCATCATGGAGGAAAAAGAATTGTTCATCACCAAATTTCTCCTGGATCGTTGGGAGTAGTTGTTCTTGAAGGATGTATGGATACCATTTGTAACGGATCTCCTAGCACCCCGACCTGGTACCACCGTCGATGGATGCTCCTAGTGCTTCCCGAGGACTCCAAGCACTCCACTTGACACCGTAAGCGCTGCAGCCCCCGCGAACCGCCAAAGCTTGGTTGAGGTCTCGCCGTCTCCTACCCACCCTGGACCTACGACAAGGCTCCAGGCTCCACTGGGTGAACCTCTCCTAAATCCAAAGAGCAGGAACAGCTCTTACAAGAGCTAGTAGTTATAGCCAGGGGAGTATAGCAAATCTTCAGCGTATAGCAATCCCCAGTGTCGATCAGTTACCCAAACACCAGCCTCAACATGATGAAGGGTAAAACAGGAACTCTTTATTGAACACACAAGCATTGACTTATACACATTTTCCAACAAGGTTACCACCCACAGGGTTTTGTAAAAACAACCAATAAAAACGTACAATACAGTAAAACACTCCCACACAAACTCCTCCCCTCTGCAATGGGTTAATGTAATCATCACAGGCAGGAGAATACACAATGTCTTCTGTCCTGGAGACAACCGAGGAGTAATTCAATTATCTCTCAGGACAAAGGGAAATCACCAATACACACGTGGAGACAATAGGACAGAAGTCACTACTCAAATATACAATGTCCCACCCTTCACAGTACACAAAGACATTTAACATATCCCTAAATGGCACGAATTAGACCAGGGGTTCAAAAGTTTAGCATGGGCTGATGAGAGGGCCCATAATCCTGGGGCAAGAGGCTGGCAAACAGGCCCCTCCAAAACCCAGTGGCGAGGTTGGTTTCGCCACACCATTCTTTCTCCATAGCAGTGTTCCTAGGCAAAATTTAGAGTGAGCCCACTCTCTTGGATGAGAAGCAACCCCACTCATGTATGGTCTCAGGATGCTTTACTGTTGGAATGACATAGGACTCATGGTAGCAGTCACATAATCATTTTTCCAGATATCCCAACCAGTCTGAAGGGAGCTTCATCAGAGAAATTAACTTCCAGTCCTTTGTAGGCCAATCTCTAAGCGTCCATTCACACGTCTGTAGTGCATTGCGGATCCGCAATACGCCCGGCCGACACCCCCATAGAAATGCCTATTCTTGTCCAGACATGCTCTATTTTTTTCCGGTGCTGCAGACTGGAAGATCAGGGCTGCGCTCCGGGAATGCGGATGCGGAGAGCACATAGTGTGCTCTCTGCCACCATTCAGTCCCCATAGAGAATGAATGAGTCCACACCCGTTCCACACTTGCGGACGTGTGAATGGAGCCTAAAAGCCTTGTCCTCACTGTGAGGGCAGGTACATTCGCACTTGTCTGCTGACATTCATGAGAAAGCTCTGCACTGGAGGTGACCCAATGCCATAGCTGAATCCTCTTTAGGAGACAGTCCTGGCACTTGCTGCACTTTCTTGGGTGCCTTGAAGCCTTCTTCACAGCAACTGAACCTCTCCCCTTGATGTTCTTGATGATTTGATAAATGGTTGATTTAGCAGCAATGTCCTTGCCTGTAAAGCTCTTTTAATGTAAAGCAATGATGACTGCATGTGTTTCCTTGAAGGTAAATATGGTTAACAGAAGAAGACAATGATTTTAAGAACCCTTCACCCCATGTTAAAGCAACCAGTTTGCTCTTCTAATTCAATCAGCATGACAGGGCAATATCAGCTGCCATGTTCTCATTAACACTTTCTCCTGAGCAAAATCACACAACTGATGTTAGCAGGTAATTTTTTGAGAGGGCTGAAATGCACTGGAAATTGGGTTTTTGTGATTAACTTAATTTTCATGGCAAGGAATGACTTTGCAATTGCGGTAACTGAAATTCATCTGATCACTCTTCATAACAATCTAGAGGTAATGTAAATTGCCAACATAAAAATTGAAGCAGCAAACTTTGTGAAAATGCATTTCAAACATACCTGTGTGTACTTTGCGTCTTTATTGCATGTCCAGGGAACATGTTCTAAGTGCCCAAAGCAAAGCAAACCCTGACCAGCTTGAATTTGGGAGCTGTTTTATTAGCAGAATAGAAGTGCTTTTCCCGGACATAGAATAATGACTCAAAGTACCAAGGTGCCAGTCATATGGCTGTTTGTTGCCATATACCCACAGGCACCATCTGGCATGTACAGTAGGAGTTGGCAAACCTTTGACTTGGTGGTATGCCACCATTCTTATGTTAGTTGATGACACTAAGAATGGTGTTTCTAGATGCCATCTCGCAGGAGGACAAGGTGTGAGTCAGAAGGGACCATTTTTCAGGTGCCCTGCACTGACTTGCTGAAGGAGATTATGGTTCTAAAAGCGTGACACTATAGCATTTGTAGGTGGGGTTAAGATGCATCTATAAAACTGTGTGTGTATGCAAAAAGTGCATGAAGAACTGCTGTGAGAGTAGAGGTCTAGGCCTTGGTAGCCACTGGGGATCGCACTGGTTCCCTGAATTCCTGTGCCTCATTTTGAGAGAAAACAAAGTTTGTTGTGTGCATCTTTAAAGGGAATCTGTCATGTGGATATTTGATTATAATGTAACTAATTATATACAATCATTAACTACTAAAAAGTACCTTAGATGTATTCACTTACTGGTGTGACAGATGGTTACCTCATAATATACACACAAAGATGCCACATGCCGGATGCTAATGAGCTGATTTAAGTCCGGCGTGATGTCAGTGAGTCCAGCGTTTATTTAATTCAGAGATATAGCCACTCCCCTGCCCACCTGCTGCTGATTCATATGGAAAAAAACTGTCAATCAGCAGCAGGTAGGCGGGGAGAGTCAGGAGCTCATAAATATTCATGACTCATCATTATCAGCTGGAGCTTTTCAATACAAGATGTTGGCAGATTGACTGGGTCAATTAAAGAAAGTGACCCAGCCGACTGGGTCAATTAAAGAAAGTGACCCAGCATTTTGCTAAGAGAATCAGTCACTTATTTATGTTGCCCTTAGTAAGGACACCATAAAACTGATGACAGGTTCCCTTTAAGTGCCTGCTACATTCAATGGGGGCATAGTACCCCTTTCATGTCACATTACCCCATAAGTGTCAGTTATACAGTCCTGATCAAAAGTTTAAGACCACTTGAAAAATGGCAAAAAAATCATATTTAGCATGGCTGGATCTTAACAAGGTTCCAAGTAGAGCTTCAACATGCAACAAGAAGAAATGGGAGTGAGACAAAACATTTTTTGAGCATTCCATTTAATGAAGACAACGAATAAACTGAAACAGGCTGTTTTTCAGCTGATCAAAAGTTTAGGACCACACCTCCAAAAAAAAACGAAACCCCCCCCAAAACAGAAATCCAACTTCCAAACATGAACTCAGTAATGAGTAGCTCCGCCGTTATTGTTTATCACCTCCAAAATTCGTTTCCGCAAGCTTTTCCATGAAGTGAGTGGGAACATTTCTCCAAGTGGTGAAGACGGCCACACGAAGGCCATCTACTGTCTGGAACTGTTGTCCATTTTTGTAAACTTCCCTTGCCATCCATCCCCAAAGGTTCTCAATTGGATTTAGATCAGGGGAACACGCAGGATGGGCCAAAAGAGTGATGTTATTCTCCTGGAAGAAGTCCCTTGTCCTGCGGGCATTGTGTACTGTAGATTTGTCCTGTTGAAAAACCCAATCGTTACCACACAGACGAGGGCCCTCAGTCATGAGGAATGCTCTGTGCAACATCTGGACATAGCCAGGGGCCGTTTGACGCCCCTGCACTTCCTGAAGCTCCATTGTTCCACTGAAGGAAAAAGCACCCCAGACCATTATGGCGCCTCCTCCACTGTGGCGCGTAGAAAACATCTCAGGTGGGATCTGCTTGTCATGCCAGTAACGTTGGAAACCATCAGGACCATCAAGGTTAAATTTTTTCTCATCAGAGAATAAAACTTTCTTCCACCTTTGAATGTCCCATGTTTGGTTCTCTCTTGCAAAGTCCAAACGAGCAGTTCTGTGGCGTTCAAGGAGACGAGGTCTTTGAAGACGTTTTTTGTTTTTGAAGACCTTCAGTCTCAGATGCCGTCTGATGGTAATGGGGCTGCAGTCAGCACCAGTAAGGGCCTTAATTTGGGTCAAGGATCATCCAGTGTCTTGACGGACAGCCAATTGGATCCACCGGCTCAGTGCTGATGAAATTTTTTGGGGTCTTCCACTTGACTTTTTTGTTCCATAACCCTCAGGATCATTTAAGAAATTCCAAATGACTGTCTTACTGCGTCCCACCTCAGCAGCGATGGCGCGCTGTGAGAGACCCTGCTTATGCAGTTCAACAACCTGACCACGTTCAAAAAGGGAGAGTTTTTTTGCCTTTGCTATAACAACATGTGACTACCTGACAGAAAATGACAATGAATCCATATCTTTGCACAGATTTGGCCTTTTAAAGGCATGTGGTCCTAAACTTTTGATCAGCTGAAAAACAGCCTGTTTCAGTTTATTCATTGTTTTCATTAAATTGAATGCTCAAAAAATGTTTTGTCTCACTTCCATTTCTTCTTATTGCATGTTGAAGCTCTACTTGGAACCTTGTTAAGATCCAGCCATGCTAAATAAGATTTCTTGCCATTTTTCAAGTGGTCTTAAACTTTTGATCAGGACTGTATGTGACACCATGCAAAGTACCTGTTACCGATCACACCATACTAACTGCATTCTACATGCCCCTATAAGTGCCAAGGACATACCTTCCCATATATGGATAGTTGTCACCGCCAGTTCTGTGAGAAGGTCTGGCAGACGTTCTTCTCTACCTCTTGTATGATGTTCTTTGTTTTGGTTTCACTTTCTCATCTCCTTTCCTTCTGCCAGGTGTCACTTATTTAGACTAATCGTCTTCCTTTATATTCCCTCCTATACTGCCTCACTTTGCGGTTTATACTACTTCCTGGATGAAGTGTTCACTGCTGTAGGCTGCTTCTGCTGTTTGCTCAGATAAGTCCTTTACTTTATTGTGTTTCCTTGCTGGCTTGATTCTAGGTGACCCTGACTCCGTCCGTATTAAGTGCAGGGAGCCAGTGGTTGTGTCCCCTCACTATGATAGGGTTTTCAGGTGTCACACAGACTTTGGTACGTGGGCATGCAATCGTCTACCATCGAGACCCTTGCATATGCATAGCAGTCAGGGAGAGCTCTTAGGGTTTTATAGGGCTCACCTATAAGCTCCTTAGTTTGGGATCAAGCCAGTCGCTCGTTTATTCATAAGTTCCAGCTATCTGCAAACTTCACCCGTGACATTATAAACCGCCATAACCGTCTTAAGCATGGATCCGGTTTCAGCCTTGATTGACCGCATGCAAGGTCTTTCGCTGGAGGTAGCAGATCTCCGTAAAACTGTGTCTCAGTTTGGGGTGACCGGTTCTGCTGGCGTTCATGGAGTTTGTTCCGAGGCTAAGATCTTGCTTCTGGATATGTTCTCCGGGGGTAGTGAGAATTTTGTTCGCTTTAGAGAGTCTTGCAAACTCCATTTTCACCTACTTCCCCATTCCTCTGGTGATGAGGAGCAGAGAATGGGGATCATCATCTCGCTGCCAAGGGATAACGCTCAGTCTTTCACTGCCGGTGGGGGCACGGCCCCTCCGATCGGTGGATGAATTTTTTGTAGCCCTAGATCGTATTGCTCTGGCTGAATCTAAACTGCGTTTTTTATGCCAGGGTAAACACTCCGCAGAGATATATTGTTCTGAATTTCAGAGATGGGCAGCTGATACTGGTTGGATTAATGCTGCACTCTGAAGTCAATTTTGCCATGGTCTTTCGGAAAGATTAAAACATGCATTCGATTTTCATGAGAGACCAGCGTCGTTAGAGTCAGCCATGTCTCTAGCTGTTCGTATTGACAGGCGTCTTAGAGAGAGAGAGGAGACTACTCTTTCCTGTCATATTCAGCCCAAGGACAGTGGGGCTGTCTCATTCAGTGCGCAGGGGTCTCAGTCTGTCTCAATCCCCTCTGAGGAGGAGGCCATGCAGCTGGGTTTGCTTGCCTCTGATAGTAGAGGATTCAGCTCTCAGAGGAGGGTTTGTTTCTGTTGTGGGGGTATAAATCATTTAGCTAATGTTTGCCCCTCTAGGAGATTCATTAAGTTTTCGGAGGGTAATAAAAACAAAACAAAACAAAAAACCTCTAAAACCTTTCCATTTGCTACTATTGGCAAGGTTGATGCGGAAATTGAAGGTTTACCCTTTGCTTGTAGTTCCCGTTTTCTCCTACCTGCCAGGGTGGCGCTAGACAGCAAGAACATTGTTTGTGAGATTTTTGTAGATAATGGAGCAGCTGTTAATCTCATTGATAATCAATTTGCAACAACGCATGGTTTCCAGGTACGCACTTTGGAAAAGGATATACCTGTTTTTGCTATCGATTCCGCTCCACTTTCTCAAAGATCGTTAAAGGACATAGTTCACAATATCCGTTTGAATGTGACGATATGTCATGTTTCGTCTTAAGCGGATTACCTACTCCTCTAGTGTTGGGGCTACCCTGGCTCACTAAACATAACCCCACCATTGATTGGCAAGCAAGGCAAATAAATGATTGGAGTGAGTTTTGCAGAGAGAATTGCTTCAGGGCATCTCTTTCAGAGGTTTCTACCAAAACTGTGCCATCTTTTCTCTCTGAATTTTCCGATGTGTTTTCCGAGAGTGGTGTCCAGGAGTTGCCCCCGCACCGGGAGTACAACTGCCCTATTAATCTCATCCCAGTCGCCAAAATCACGACTATACAATCTCTCCCAACCTAAAAGGGTCGCTATGCGTACTTATATCTCTGAGAGCCTGAGAAAGCGACACATCCGACCCTCGAAGTCACCTGTTGCCGCTGGATTTTTTTTTGTTAAGAAAAAAGATGCTTCTTTAAGACCTTGTCTGGATTTCAGGGAGCTGAACCGTATCACGATTCGTGACCCATATCCGCTTCCTCTGATCCCGGACCTGTTTAACCAGATTGTTGAGGCTAAAGTTTTTTCTATGTTGGATTTAAGAGGGGCATACAACCTAGTCAGGGTCAGGGAAGGGGACGAATGGAAGACGGCCTTCAATACCCCTGAGGGTCATTTCGAGAATTTGGTTATGCCCTTTGGTTTGATGAATGCTCCGGCCGTTTTCCAACATTCTGTGAACAGCATTTTTTATCATTTAATGGGGAAATTTGTACTGGTGTATCTAGATGACATTTTGATTTTTTCTCCTGATTTCAAGACTCATCGGGACCACCTATGTCAGGTCTTGCTGATTCTGCGGGAGAATAAATTATACAGTAAATTGGAAAAATGTGTGTTTGCGGTTCCGGAGATAGAATTTCTTGGTTTTCTTCTCTCCTCTTCTGGTTTTCGGATGGACCCTGAGAAGGTCCGCGCTGTGCTTGATTGGGAGCTTCCTGAGAATCAGAAGGCGCTGATGCGGTTTTTGGGTTTTGCCAATTATTACAGAAAGTTCATTTTGAATTACTCCTCTGTTGTTAAGCCACTCACTGATATGACTAAAAAGGGGGTGGATTTTTCCTCGTAGTCGGTAGATGCGCTTAAAGCCTTTTCTAGTATTAAAGAGTTTTGCTTCCGCTCCCATTTTGGTACAACCTGATGTCTCTCTACCTTTTATTGTTGAGGTGGATGCTTCTGAGGTGGGTGTGGGTGTGGTCTTATCTCAGGATCCCTTTCCTGACAAATGGCAACCGTGTGCCTTTTTCTCAAGGAAACTATCCTCTGCAGAGAGAAATTACGATGTGGGAGATAGGGAGTTGTTGGCCATCAAATTAGCTTTTGAGGAATGGCGCCATTGGTTAGAGGGAGCCAGACACCCTATTACCGTGTTTACCGACCATAAGAATCTGGCCTACTTGGAATCGGCCAAGCGTCTGAACCCGAGACAGGCCAGATGGTCTTTGTTTTTTCTAGGTTTAATTTTGTTGTTACGTTCCGCCCTGGGGTTAAAATTGTGAAGGCGGATGCCCTGTCACGTTGTTTTCCGGGAGGAGGGAACTTTGAAGACCCAGGTCCCATTTTGGCTGAAGGGGTGGTCGTCTCTGCTCTTTATCCTGATTTGGAGGCAGAGGTTCAGGCAGCCCAGGCAGAGGCTCCTGATCTTTGTCCTCCTGGGAGGTTATTTGTGCCTCTCGCTTTACGACACAAGGTTTTTAAGGAGCACCACGATACTGTCCTTGCTGGGCACCTGGGGAGTAGAGCCACAGTGGATCACATTGCTCAGAGATTCTGGTGGCCTGCTCTTCATAAGATGGCTGAGGGTTTTGTTGCAGCCTGCGAGACCTGCGTTCATGCCAAGGTCCCTCATTCACGGCCATCGGGTTCTCTCCTCCCATTACCCATTCCTTCCCGTCCTTGGACGCATCTGTCCATGGACTTCATTACGGACCTGCCTCGTTCCTCGGGGAAGACTGTGATTCTGGTGGTAGTGGACCATTTTACCAAATTTCATTCCCTTTCCTGGGTTACCCAATGCTAAGACGCTGGCGCAAGCGTTTGTTGATCATATTGTTAAATTGCATGGCATTCCTTCAGACATCGTTTCTGATAGGGGCACGCAATTTGTTTCCAGATTCAGGAAGGCCTTCTGTTCTCGCTTGGGGGTTCGGTTGTCGTTCTCTTCTGCTTTTCACCCGTAGTCAAATGTTCAGACCGAACTCGTCAATCAGAATCTGGAGACATATCTGCGCTATTTTGTGGCGGAGAATCAGGAGGATTGGTATTCTTTTTTGTCCCTTGCTGAGTTTGCTTTAAATAACCGTCGCCAGGGGTCCTCTGATAAGTCACAATTTTTTGGTGCATATGGGTTTCATCCGCAGTTTGGGACATTCTCTGGAGAGGGGTCTTCTGGTTTACCTGATGAGGAGAGATTTTCCTCGTCTTTGTCATTTATTTGGCAAAAGATTCAGGGTAATCTGAAGAGGATGAGTGAGAGATATAAGCGTGTGGCGGATAAGAGACGTGTGCCTGGTCCGGACCTGAATGTTGGTCATCTGGTGTGGTTGTCTACAAAGAATATCAAACTGAAGGTTCCCTCCTGGAAGTTGGGTCCTAAGTTTATTGGGCCTTACAAGATCTTGTCCATCATCAATTCCGTTGCCTTCCTCAGACTTGGAAGATCCATAATGTTTTTCACAAGTCCCTATTAAAACCTTATGCCCAACCCACTGTACCCTCCTCTTTGCCTCCTCCTCCGATTATTGTTGATGGTAATCTTGAATTTCAGGTCTCTAGGATTGTGGATTCTCGCATTATCCGCGGTTCTCTTCAGTACCTCGTTCATTGGGAGGGTTATGGTCCTGAGGAGAGGATGTGGGTCCCAGCGAACATTAAGGCCACTCGTCTCATCAGCGATTTCCATAGGTCTCATCCTGAGAAGGTGGGCTCTGAGTGTCCGGAGTCCACCCATAGAGGGAGGGGTACTGTCACCGCCAGTTCTCTGAGAAGGTCTGGCAGACGTTCTTCTCTACCTCTTGTATGATGTTCTTTGTTTTGGTTTCACTTTCTCATCTCCTTTCCTTCTGCCAGGTGTCACTTATTTAGACTAATCGTCTTCCTTTATATTCCCTCCCATACTGCCTCACTTTGCGGTTTATACTACTTCCTGGATGAAGTGTTCACTACTGGAGGCTGCTTCTGCTGTTTGCTCAGATAAGTCCTTTACTTTATTGTGTTTCCTTGCTGGCTTGATTCTAGGTGACCCTGACTCCGTCCGTATTAAGTGCAGGGAGCCGGTGGTCGTGTCCCCTCACTATGATAGGGTTTTCAGGTGTCACACAGACTCTGGTACGTGGGCATGCAATCGTCTACCATCAAGACCCTTGCATGTGCATAGCAGTCAGGGAGAGCTCTCAGGGTTTTATAGGGCTCACCTATAAGCTCCTTAGTTTGGGATCAAGCCAGTCACTCGTTTATTCATAAGTTCCAGCTATCTGCAAACTTCACCCGTGACAATAGTGCCAAGAACATGACTTACAAAGTACAGTACCATTTTCTTGCCAGGCTATATTTAATGCTATTGACATGCCCTACTTTATGAAGCCCCAGCTACATGCCTCCCATGAGTGCCTGCCACATGTACCTACAGTGTATATACTACAAGCCACAGGAGTATTGATTATCCCTCCTCTAAAACAATGTTTCTCCATTGTTTTCAATGGGAGGCCATGTGGCCATTTGTGAAGTTAGCGGTTTAGCTCCATTCCATGTCAGAAAACACAAAATGCGCGATTGAGTTCGCTGTTACATAATCTGCCGTGTGAATGGGACCTAAAGGAAATCTGTCACCAGGTAAACCGAGCACAATGTCTTGTAGGGCTAGTCCAGCTGTTTGTAAAGATATATTTCACTTAATGATCTGTTGCTTCATTCTGGAGAAAAATAAGTTTAAACTATATACAAATAAGCATTTAAATGCACTGAGGGTGGATCCAAGCCACTCTGTACACTCTTACTCCTCCTGCTTCCTCTACCAGCCCCTCCCTCTTCTTCTTAAATGTCAGGGCCAGGTTCTTGCATAGTCATCTTGCCAGTCAGTGAAAAAGGAAAGAGAGGGAATGTGTCATGGATGTAGTAGGGGAGAACACCAAAAGACAACAAGAAGAAAGAGGAAAGACACTAGGTCTCACTGCTAGGGAAGGAAAAGGGTCACCACCTATAAAACCCTGCTCCTGGCCCTAACTCCTATCCATATGGGCACCTCTCGATGGTAGAGATGCCCATACACAGGAACCTGGAAAACCCTGGTGACCCTCGGATGCCCTAAAGGTAATGACAGGGCAGAAACAAACCTGTTCCTTCCCTGGTGAAAGAACCAGTAGCTCGCTGAGGCCTAGTAAACAACCAAGGAAGGGGGGAAATACAAAATGCAACAAGCGGAACACTTAACTTCTGAGGATGATGGATGACTAAGAACCACACTCCAGCTCTTCCAAAACCAAATGAAGCTGTCAGATCACTCATGTGCAGTCAGTCTTTCAGACCTTCTAACACCTGTCACAGGTGTGAGAGTACCCCCCTTCTACGGGTGACCTCCGGACACCCAGGACCGACCTTATCAGGATGAGCTCTGTGGAATGCTCTCACTAGACGACTAGCATTAACATCGGTCGCTGGAACCCACATCCTCTCCTCTGGTCCGTACCCTCTCCAATGAACGAGATACTGGAGGGATCTCCGGAGAACTCGGGAGTCCACAATCCTGCTGATCTGAAATTCTAAATTGCCTTCCACCATGACAGGAGCGGGAGGTAAGGAGGACGGCTCAACAGGTTTGACACATTTCTTTAACAATGATTTATAAAAAACGTTAGGGATTTTCAAAGCCTGAGGAAGTTCAAGACGGAAGGCTACAGGGTTAACAATGGCAGTGATCTTATATAGACCAATAAATCTTGGGCCAAACTTCCAAGAAGGTACCTTAAAAGGGTTTCTGTCATGAGAAAAAATGTTATGTAGCTGACTTACATTAGTGATATGCTAATGTCAGCAGTACATAACAGTATGCTTTATAACTCCATGCCAGCCGCCGTTCTCTTAAAATAAAGACTTTTAAAATATGCTAATGAGCCTCTAGGTGCCTGCGCCGAAGGAAGGAAGCCGGCAGCAGAAGCACGTCCTTCACTCACTGTACCTGCACAGGATTTACGGGACACTGAGGAGAACTCAAAAGTCAATCAACTGGACCTGGGTGTGCCAAAGGGTGCGTAGACCGAGCCTCTAGGTGCTGAAGCAACGCCCTAATAGCACATACAGACTCATTAGCATATTTTAAAAGTCTTTATTTTAAGAGAACAGCGGCAGGCAGGGAGTTATAAAGCATACTGTTATGTAGTGGTGACATTAGCACATAACTAATGTCAGTCAGCTACATAATGTTATTTCTCATGACAGAAACCCTTTAAGTTTAAAAGGTTTCTGTTACTAGAATTTTCAGTATTAAACTGGCTGACATTAGCGATGTGCTAATGTCAGCTGCACCTAACTCTGCTATTCTAATGATTATCCGTGCCCCCGTTACTGTAGAATTCTTACTTTTATAATATGTAATTTAGCCTTTAGGAGCAGGGGGGGGCATTGCTCCTGCACCTAGAGGCTCCCGTCTCCCACCTCAAGTCACGCCTTCCAAGTGTTGATTGACAGGGCCAGGCATCGTTCGCATCCTTCTGCCTGCCCTGTGCCCTGGTGAAATCTCGCGCCGTTCGGTATTCTGCGCAGGCGTGGTGAGGAAGCTGGCAGCCTGCGAGCGTCCTTCCCTCACCGTGCCTGCGCAGAATACCGAACGGCGCAAGATTTCCCTAAGGCACAGCACAGGCAGAAGGATGCAAACGATGCCTGGACCTGTCAATCAACATTTGGAAGGAGTGACTCGAGGTGGGAGACGGGAGCCTCTAGGGGCAGGAGCAACGCCCCCCCCTGCCCCTAGAGGCTCATTTACATATTATAAAAGTAAGAATTTTACAGTAACGGGGGCAGGGATAATCATTAGAATAGCAGAGTTAGGTGCAGAACATCACTTTAATGTTTCTTGTAGACAACCACACAGAATCACCCACTCTCAGGTCCGGACCACTCATACGTCTCCTGTCAGCCGCACGCTTATACCTGTGGCCCATCTTTTTCAGGTTATTTTCGATTTTCCGCCAAATAGAAGACAAAGAAGAGGAAAATCGTTCTTCCTCAGGAATTCCGGAATTTTGAGCACCAAAAAATGTACCAAACTGTGGATGGAACCCATATGCCCCCAAAAAAGGCGACTTATCAGTGGATTCCTGTCTACGGTAATTTATAGCAAACTCAGCTAACGACAAAAAGGAAGACCACTCTTTCTGATTCTCTGAAACAAAACATCTCAAGTAAGTCTCCAGATTCTGATTAGTGCGCTCCGTCTGTCCGTTCTACTGAGGATGAAAAGGCGAAGAGAAGGACAATTGTACACCCAGACAAGTACAGAGCGCTTTCCAGAAACTGAGTCCCTCTATCGGACACCACTTCAGAGGGAATGCCATGTAGCTTCACGATGTGGTCGACAAACACCTGTAAAAGAGTTTTAGCATTGGGTAGACTAGGTAATGCAATAAAGTGTGCCATTTCACTAAAATGATCGACAACCACCAGAATCACGTTTTTTCCCGAAGAATTCGGAAAATCTGTGATAAAACCCATGGACAAATGGGTCCAATGTCTGGACGGGATGGGCAATGGAATCAGAGATACGGAAGGCCAAGTATGTGTCACCCTAGCACGTGCAAAAGGTACCACAGGCTGACACAAAGTCCTCAACACACTTACGCAACCCCGGCCACCAGAATCTGCGAGAGATGAGATCGACAGTCGATCTGCTCCCAGGGTTCCCAGCAAGCACCGTACAGTGATGTTCCTCGAACACCTTGTGACTTAATTCGGAAGGAACAAACAATTTCCCCGGAGGACAAGAGTCCGGAGCATCCTCTTGTGCCTCCAACACTCTGGCCTCGAGATCAGGATAAAGAGCGGATATGACTACTCAGATAAAATGGGACTAGGGTCATTAGACTCACCCCCCCAGGAAAGCTACGCAACAAAGCATCCGCCTTGATGTTCTTAACCCCAGGGCGGTAAGTGACGATGAAGTTAAATCTGGTGAAAAACAATGACCATCTGGCCTGCCTTAGGTTCAGTCACTTAGTCGACTCCAGGTAGGCCAGATTCTTGTGATCTGTAATTACCGTAATAGGATGAATTGCTCCTTCCAACCAATGCCACCATTCCTCGAACGCCAACTTAATGGCCAGCAATTCCGTATTTCCCACATCATAATTCCTTTCAGCAGTCGAGAGTTTTTTAAAGAAAAATGCACATGGTTGCCATTTACTGGGTGAAGGACCCTGCAACAAGCTTGCTCCTACCCCTACCTCAGACACGTCAACAATAAATGGCTGAGACACGTCCGGTTGCAACAGAATAAGGGCCAAAGCGAAATATTCTTTCATAACAGAAAAGGCCTGTAATGCCGCATCAGACCAGATAGAAATATTCGCACCCTTCCTAGTGATGTCTGTTAAAGGTTTAACCACCATTGAATAGTTCAAGATAAATTTACGGTAGTAGTTGGTAAACCCCAAAAAACGCATAAGCGCCTTCAGATTTTGGCACGGAGCTTCTCGGGATCCATACGAAAACCTGAGGATGAGAGCAGGTAACCCAGAAATTGCACTTCCTGTACAGCAAATACACACTTTTCCATTTTAGCATACAACTTATTCTCTCTTAGGATCTGTAACACCTGTCTCACATGATCCTGATGAGTCTCCATATTAGGTGAATAAATTAGTATGTCATCAATGTATACAACTACAAACCTCCCCACCAGATGATGAAAGGTGTCATTGACAAAGTGTTGAAAAACCACAGGAGCACTGGTTAACCCAAAGGGCATGACCAGGTTTTCAAAATGACACTCAGGGGTATTAAATGCGGTCTTCCACTCATCCCCCTCCTTGATCCTTACCAAATTAGTCGATGTTAGGATTATGTTTGCTTAACCATGGTAGACCCAACACCAATGAAGCAGGCAGACCCTCCAACACATATGATATAGATTCCTGATGAAAATCACCCACTCTTAAATGAATGTCATTCACTACCTGTGACAGGCATTTTTGGGTAAGAGGTGCTGAGTCAATTGCAAAGACAGAAATACTTTTGTCTAATGCATTAGTAGTCAACCCATGAATGCCAACAAACTGTCCATCAATCAAGTTAACTCCTGCCCCACTGTCGATTAATGCTTTGATTTTCACAGTTTTGGACTCTAGCGCCAACCTCGGCAGACAGGAGAAAACGGGTACTACCAGTAAAAGACAAAAGTAGGTTTTCTTGCTCCCCACCCACACCACCAATAGTAATTTGGGGATTAAACGTCTTTTTCTTTTTGTTTACACCTTGATGCTGCAAGTACGGACAAATATTCACAATTCTCAGACTCCTTTCACATGACCCAAGCTTTTGCCAGTAGTTCCAGGAGTAGCTCCTCCAAACTTCATAGGCTCATCACAAGGCACAGCCACCAGTGTCTCTCCACCATAAGGGTCAAAGGTAGCAGTGCCCTTGTTGGACAGTACGTTCTAAAGGTGAGGACCCTTTGATCTTTCCCTCAGGCGTCTATCAAGACGTACAGCAAGGGACATAACTGCTTCCAATGACTCAGGATTTTCATGAAAAGCCAACGTGTCCTGCAGTCTCTAATAGCGACCCTGACAGAATTGGCTACGGAGAGCAGGATAGTTCCACTCTGTATTGGTAGCCCATCTCCTAAATTCAAAGCAATATGTCTCTGCGGAACGTTCTCCATGCCGCAAACCCCGCAACTTGGTCTCGGACTGAGAGATTTAATCAGGGTCATCGTAGATAAGACCCAAGGCTCTAAAGAATTAATCTGCCGACCGGAGGGACGGTGATCCGGTCGGCAGTGAAAAAGCCCAAACTTGGGCGTCCTCTTTAAGCAACAAAATAATCATGCCCACACGTTGACACTCATCCCCAGAAGAGTATGGACGCAGCCTAAAGTATAATTTACTTGACTACCTGAACCAGATAAAATTGTCACTATCCCCGGAAAACCTGTCTGGGAGAGCCACCTTCGGTTCAGGGCAGGCCTGGGACCCACCACCGGAACCAGCAGCCTGTGGACTCTGAATCTGCAAGACCGTCGCGCGGAGGTCTGCTACCTCCAAAGTCAGATTCTGCAGCTGTTCGACCAGTGCAGACAGGATCCATAACTGCACAGATCAGAACAAAAAATGCCGGTATTGGCTCTGGATAATGTCACGGATGTAGTAGGCGAGAACACCAAAAGACAACAAGAAGGAAGAGAAAAGACACTAGGCCTACCGCTAGGGAAGGAAAAGAGTCACCACTGTAGCGGAGAGGCCGTATAATCCACAATAACTCCGCTGGTATACAGGAACAGCATACAATAATCCAGTTAGCTTTACAATAATCCCTTATTCCCAAGAACTAGACGACACATAGCTTGGGAGTCAACTAACTTTATTTAGGCATAGCACACCTAGTTTAAACCCTCCAACAGCCTCATTTACATACAATAGGGTACATAGATGACTATGGTACAAGGAAGGGTGGGGCCAGACAATAGCAAGGGCTGATGGGAGATTGAGGAGGGACAGAGCAGCTAGTTTAAACTGGTCTCCCAGTGTCTCTGAGACAACATCCTGCTGGGGAAACAATGGGACAGGAAAAAGGGGGAGAAGAGGTACAGAAAAGCAATGCATTTAACATAGTGAACAGTAAACACACTGAGCCGTACAGACAGCCTAACAAAAGGGAATAACAATGTAGCCAGAGTATCCATTCTGCTACACAGACCATACAGGCAATAACATTACAGTAAGAGCAAGATATATACAAAGACATTCTGTAAGTGGCTAGGTTTGCCACAACCACCTATAAAACCCTGCTCCTGGCCCTAACTCCTATCCATAAGGGCACCTCTCGATGGTAGAGATGCCCATACACAGGAACCTGAAAAACCCTGGTTACCCTCGGATGCCCTAAAGGTAATGACAGGGCAGAGACAACCCGTTCCTTCCCTGGTGAAGGAATCCGCGTCTCGCTGAGGCCTAGTAAACAACCAGGGGGAGGAATACAAAACACAACAAGCGGAACACTATACTTCTGAGGATGATGGATGAACAGGACTTCAACCACACTCCAGCTCTTCCTAAACCAAATGAAGCTATCAGATCACTCATGTGTAGTCAGTCAGGTCAGGTGTGACAGGATGGCAGAGGAAGCAGGCAGAGCAAGGGTGCATGGAGTGGCTTGGGCCATCCTCAGTGCACTCAACTGATTATTTGCATGTTAATTAAAATTACTTTTTCTCCAGAATGAAGCAATGGATCACAAAGTGAAAGTATAATTTCATTCAGCTGAGCTAGCCTTACAAGGTGTTGTGTCTGCTTTACCAGTGCGTTTCCTGGTGACAGAGTCTCTTTGAAACTATAGCTTAGGCCTCATGCACACGACTGTGGTGTGTTTTGCGGTCTGCAAAATGCGGATCCGCAAAACTCAGATGGCGTCCGTGTGCGTTCCGCAATTTGTGGAACGGCACTGATTAATATAACTGCCTATTCTTGTCCGCAAAAACGGACAAGAATAGGACAGGTATATTTTTTTGCGGGGCCACGGAACGGAGCAACGGATGCGGACAGCACACAGAGTGCTGTCCGCATCTTTTGCGGCCCCATTAAAAGTGAATGGGTCTGCATCTGAGCCGCAAAAACTGCGGCTCGGATGAGGACCAAAACAACAGTCGTGTGCATGAGGCCTTATACTTATGACTGTCTAGCACAACATGTCTCTGGTGGATTGCAGTAGTAAGTCATGAGTTCATCAGATCCTTACATGCAGTTTAATAGACAGTAGGGCATAGATAGATAGATAGATAGATAGATAGATAGATAGATAGATAGATAGATAGATAGATAGATAGATAGATAGATAGATAGATAGATAGATAGATTAGCTCCACCATTTTTGTTTTGAAGTGAAGTTCTTTTACTTAACCCCTTCTACTCCAAGCCTGTTTTCACCTTCCTGCCCAGGCCATTTTTTGCAAATTTGACATGTGTCACTTTATGTAGTAATAAGTTTGGAACACTTTTACTTATCCAAGCAATTCTGAGTCTGTTTTCTCGTGACACATTGTACTTCATGACAGTGGTAAATTTGAGTCGATACATTTCACCTTTATTTATTTAAAAAAATCTAAAATTTATCAAACATTTGGAAAAATTCTAAATTTGAATTTCTCTACTTTTAAGACAGATAGTAATATCTCATAAAATTGTTATCAATCAATATTCCCCATATTTCTACTTTACGTTGTCATAATTTTGTTAATGTCAAGAAGGCTTAGAATTTTAAAGCAATTTTTCAAATTTCCAAGAAAATTTTCAAAACCATTTTTTTAAGCACCAATTCAGTTATAACGTGATTTTGAGGGCCCAAAATTACCCCGTTTTGGAAACTACACCCCACAAATTATAATGTACCTAATGGGACTGTAAAATCTATTTTCTTTTTCTGACACTTGGAAAAAAGGTTTTTGAGCTTTGTAAATGTGGTACCCAGTCTGTGTTGCTGCAATATTTTTGCATAACCCTATTTAAACGGGTTTTCCGGTCTTTAGATATTGATGACTAACCTTACCTTATCCCCTATGTTGTGTCTAGGGGATACATTTAAATTTTGGGACAACCCACTGTACTTTCTCCTCACACATTGTTTTTTAATACATGATGATGCTGTTCCTCCCATCTGCCCTGTTTTGTACTGGAGTATGCAGTGGACTTAATCTTATTAACGTGTAAATATGTGAAGTCAGTACCAACACCTGGCACATGAGTTATTCTTTCCAAGAACTGTATAAGGGAACAACAGACATTGTATACTTTTGTTTTATACATTAATACAGCAAACATACTACTGCAAGTGGTAGGTCTAATGTTTTTCCTTGTGGAAACTGCCAGTTGACATAAGAAGACTCATAGGCCACACAATACACTCTGGAAAAAGAGTATGTAAATTAAGGCCTCTTTCACACTACCGTATTTTTTTTCCGTTTTGCGGGCCGTTTTTTGCGTTCTGTATACGGTCCGTAAACGGAACCATTCATTTCAATGGTTACGCAAAAAATACGGAATGTACTCCGTATGCATTCCGTTTCCGTATTTCCGTTTTTCCGTTCCGTTGAAAGATAAACATGTCCTATTATTGCCCGCAAATCACGTTCCGTTGCTCCATTCAAGTCAATGGGTCCGCAAAAAAAACTGAACACATATGGAAATGCATCCGTATGTCTTCCGTATCCGTTCCGTTTTTGCGGAACCATCTATTGAAAATGTTATGCCCAGCCCAATTTTTTCTATGTAATTACTGTATACTGTATATGCCATACAGAAAAACGGAACGGAAAAACGGAACGGAAACAAAAAAAACGGAACAATGGATCCGTGAAAAATGGACTGCAAAACACTGAAATAGCCATACGGTAGTGTGAAAGAGGCCTAACTATCATCCAGGAAAAAAAAGCTGGCTCTTTAGCGCCACATACTGAAGGTAGCTACCCTAGAAGTCAACGTCTGATACTTTAACAGGATATAAGACAAACCAGAACCTTCTCCAGAACATCACCACCACATCCCACGAATGGCTGCCCTGGTCACCTAAAATGTTATCTGCTACAAGGTGGGGGGTCTAGGCCAACAGGATCCAGGAGGTAGATTCTGTAGATCTCGGTGGCACTATAAAACAAAGCGCATGAAAGGGACTGCAGTATGGTTTCTGTGTCTCCAAATGATAGCAAAGGCCGCTCTACAGCACATGACTTTCAAACACCAAACTTCAGGGTGTGCAGGACTTGAGGTCACACCTGAGTCCTGGTGCCAAAGGGGGACGAGTGGTCTCTAAGCCACAAAAGACAACATACCCAGATGTTGTAAGGGTCAAACATTGCCTGTTTGCATGTTTGTCTGGGAACAATAAAAATCTGTGTTTAGTCAATGCTTTTTCTTGAGTCATACTTTGAAAGGTCACTGGTTATAAGTGGTGTACCACAAAGTTCAATGCATGAAGTGCTTTTTTCCAGCCTATTTATTAATGTCATATAAAATGGGATTCTGACACATTATGAAGAAGAGGCAGAGGAGGTTCTGAGCTAATTGTTTATATGTCTCTGAATTCTATCAATATGTTCCAGATGTCCTAGGGGGAGTTAGACCATTGTCTGGGGCCGCATCGATCCGTATTTTTTGTTGATCACACACAAACCCACTCATTTCTATGAGTCCATAAAATTTTTTGACAGCACACAGATGTCATCCGTGTGCTGTCCACATCCATACGGCTGTTCTACAAATTATAGAACATTATAGAATATGCAGTTCTATTAGGAAAATGAGACATGCACATGGCCGGTATCAGTTTGCAGACCGGAAAATACATACAGGTGTGTGCATGTAGCCTAAAACAGAGGGTCACTTGTAGAGAAGAATCTGAGTGAGCATGCAGTGTAAGCCAACTGCCTATAAGGCCTATAGGATAAAGGATGTACAGTATATTAAAATAGGTGTAGTAGACTCAAGATACATTACCATAGTTTGCTGCTTTTGGCTCCATTCACACATCCGCAATTCCATTCCGCAATAGCGGACAAGAATAGGCATATTCTCTTAGTGCCCGCAATGTGCGGTCCGCTAAATGCGGTCCGCTAAATGCGGAACGCACATTGCCGCTGTCCGTGTTTTGCTGATCCGCGGATCCGCAAAAAAATACACACGGATGTGTGAATGGACCCTTACAAACAGTTAGTGCAACCTGATTCTGAATATGCAGCTTATTATACATGTTCTGGAGTTGGAAAAAGGAACAAGGAAATGCAACAAAAAAGGTTGTAAAGATTGTTGGATGTTGATCCAAGGGTGTGAAAGGTATTTTCCTCTTAATAAATTGAAGTTAATTGCAACCATACCATTGATAGACCAGAGCATAAAAGAAGTCTTCACCTTCTCCTCATAGCCCTCGTCTCCTGCCTTAACTTGATGGACATATGTATTACAGTATATGGCACAATGTATTGATATGATTTTTTTTTTTAAATCATAGAAAACCTAACCTTTTCCCATTAAATTTAATTATCAGTTTCCTAGTAAACACTGTAGGACTTCAATAGCTGAAATATCATGTTATCCAATTTATCCAAAATAATTTTAGCTGTTAGATGTCCACAAAAATATCATAAATTGCAACCTGAAAGTCTTGTCTATGGGAATAAACGTTGGAATATGACCAGTCTGCAACATGTAAAACATGAAAATACACATAGGTATAGAGAAAAAGGAGGTTTACACCAGCCATACAGAAGGCCACATGTTGTCCTACCTTCAACATTAAAACTTCGGATTATGTTGGACACTGGCATAGACGTCCTATCATCTGCATACTGGTTATAGAGGTCAATCATATACTGAGGAAGCTTCATTGTGGTCTTCTCTTGAAATACGGCTCCTGTTAAATTCAGACTCTCTTTAAGTTCTTCTTTCATTGTTCCAGTGAGGGAGCTCAGAACCTCCTCTGCCTCTTCTTCATAATGTGTCAGAAGGTCGTTTTCCCATTTTGGCAATGGTTTGTTGAGTGTAAACCTTCCTTGGAATATAACTAAAGAGCACAGCATTGGTAGCCTGGCAAGCCACATCATGTTTGGGTATTCTCTTAATTCTGGATTTCCTTATAAGTCTTAGGATTTGAAGATTCCTTTATGTGTAGTGGATGGATTTCTCTGAAATAAGCCAGTCAGGGCTCTTCTTTGAGTTATTTTTTTAACTACTATCCTGACAGTTATGAACCAGACCAAAGTGTTCACTGTCTCTTATCTAGGGTTTGGATTGCAATGTATCAACTGAGCTTATCACATTGAAGTCCTTAGTTAATGAAGATTCTATAAACATGTTGAACTGTACAGCTTGTGGGGAGGCCATTCATATATTACATGGAAGAAGCTACTTCTTAATTAACTGTTCTTGACCAAATATCCGCATTCTTGATTTGTGAAATTCCCTGAAACTTTGTTTATTCAAGTAGGCATGACGCCACTCATAATTTTTTCTTCTAGAAAGGTTTGGTTAGCAGAAATGCATTAAGCTATTTATGATGGCTTGAAACCTTGTACCATTTCAGGCCTAACTATAGTTCTGTATCGTTTTTTCCAAATTTTTTTTTTTCTTGGATAAAATTGCTAAAATAGCAGCTCTACAAAACAGAAAAGTAAGCAAAAGGAGAGGTAATATGAATCAAAATGTATAGGAGGGAATTCTAACAATCATGTGTAACACACACAGGGCATAACATCAATAATATCTAATAATTTTTTGTAAATCAGCCCTAGAGGTAAGTGATTAACTCCAAAAAAAACATAAATTGACTTGTATTCTGCTGGACATTTGAGGTCAATTTGCTGTGACAGAGCTTGGGTGCACTGCAGGAGTCACTGGTACTCTGATGGGTCAGTTTGCCCCAGGGCAAAGGAACTTTTTGCAATGGCAACCCCTGCACCCATAAAAGTTACCCCTGTTGAGGTAAATATTTAAAGCACTTCCAAAATTGTTATTATATGTGAAATGGTAGTTCCTGTAGGAAGAGCATGTAAGGGCTCAATCTTTACAGAAAGGCTGTTTTTGACATGTACAGTAAGTTGTATACTTGGCTTTCCACTTAAAGGTAGTATAAGTAAACAGGGTGGACACGGTTTTAACAGGAACAACTGCTTTTATTGATCTCACTTGAGTACACACAGATATACACAAAAATACAACATGTGTGGGATCATACCGAAACCTCCAAAAAATGTATACACAAAACCACACATAAAAGTACAGGCATTACATCTTTATTGAAATAAATATATATCAAAAACAATCACAAACAATTGCAGGAAATACTGGAATGTACAATACAAAGAGCCCCCAAAATGAAGATACAATGGTCAATAATAAAAGGATTAAACCGCACATTTGGTGGTAATTGTGTAAATAGATGGAAAACCCACCTACAGTGGATATAAAAAGTCTACACACCACTATTAAAATGTCAGGTTTCTGTGATGTAAAAAAAAGACAAAGATAAATAATTTCAGAACTTTTTCCACCTTTAATGTGACCTATAAACTGTACAACTCAATTGAAAAACAAGCTGAAATCTTTTAGGTAGAGGGAAGAAAAAATAAAAAAATAAAATAATATGGTTGCATAAGTGTGCATACCCTTAAACTAATACTTTGTTGAAGCACCTTTTGATTTTATTACAGCACTCAGTCTTTTTGGGTATGAGTCTATCAGCATGGCACATTTTGACTTGACAAGATTTGCCCACTCTTCTTTGCAAAAACACTTCAAATCTGTCAAATTTGTGAGGGCATCTCCTGTGCACAGCCCTCTTCAGATCACCCCACAGATTTTCAATCGGATTCAGGTCTGGGCTCTGGCTGGGCCATTCCAAAACTTTAATCTTCTTTTGGTGAAGCCATTCCTTTGTTGATTTGGATGTATGCTTTGGGTCGTTGTCATGCTGAAAGATGAAGTTCCTCTTCATGTTCAGCTTTCTAGCAGAAGCCTGAACGTTTTGTCCCAATATTGACTGGTATTTGGAACTGTTCATAATTCCCTCTAGCTTAACTAAGGCCCCAGTTCCAGCTGAAGAAAAACAGCCCCAAAGCATGATGCTGCCACCACCATGCTTCACTGTGGGTATGGTGTTCTTTTGGTGATGTGCAGTGTTGCTTTTGCGCCAAACATATCTTTTGGAATTATGGCCAAAAAGTTAAACCTTGGTTTCATCAACCATAACACCTTTTCCCACATGCTTTTGGGAGACTTCAGATGTGTTTTTGCAAAATGTAGCCTGGCTTGGATGTTTATCTTCGTAAGAAAAGGCTTTCAACTTGCCACTCTACCCCATAGCCCCGACATGTGAAGAATACGGGAGATTGTTGTCACATGTACCACACAGCCAGTACTTGCCAGATATTCCTGTAGCTACTTTAATGTTGCTGTAGGCCTCTTGGTAGCCTCAGACCAGTTTTCTTCTCGTCTTTTCATTAATTATGGAGGGACGTCCAGTTCTTGGTAATGTCATTGTGCCATATTTTCTCCACTTGATGATGTGTTCCATGGTATATCACTGTGTTCCATGGTATATCTAATGCCTTTGAAATTCTTTTGCACCCTTCTCCTGACTGATACCTTTTAACAATGAGATCCCTCTGATGCTTTGGAAGGTCTGTGTGGACCATGGTTTTTGCTGTGGGATGCGACAAAAAAAAATTCAGGAAAGACCAACTAAAGCAGCTGAACTTTATTTGGGGTTAATCAGAGGCACTTTAAATGATGGCATGTGTATGCTGACTCCTATTTAACATGATTCCTCAGGATTCAGGAAGCCATAATACGCGAAACGCGTGTCGAGGAGCGCCACCACCTCTATACCCTAGGTTCATAATTAGGTATGTTCACCATGTGTTAGTATTTAGGTTACATGTATATGTAGTTAGGCATGTTTTTTGTTACCCATAGGAATGATCCTAGGTGAACCCATAGCATATAAAGATTGCAGCATGCATCAAATATTTTAGCTGCGGGCCAGCTTTGTTTAGGGTCATTATTACTAATAATAGGTACTGCCTATCTTTCTCCTTTTTTATTGATGCTCTGAGGGAGTATTAGAGTTTGTGTGCGGTTGTTTTTCCCTATTATTATACGATGCTGTGATTATCACTTTTTAATATTGTATTAAATAAAAGTAGATTTTTATTTGTTAAGGTGTTTTTGCACTCCATTTTTGTGGTGTTTATCATATACACAGGGGTAACTAACCCCTGCAATTGTTTGTGATTGTTTTTGATATATATTTATTTCAATAAAGATGTAATGCTTGTACTTTCTTGTATGGTTTTGTGTATACGTTTTTTGGAGGTTTCGATCTCACTTGAGGAAACAAATTTAGAGGTTACAGAGTTCTCAGGAAAAGTAACTGGTTTACTGGTTGCAGTCTTACGTGGGTCAACTAGCATATGATTACAACAGTCTCTCAATGATGGTTCAGTCTTTGTCAACAGGCAAATGTAACAGTCCCTTTAAGAGGCAACAACTGATTCCCTCTTTGACTTGCATTGTCCTCAGCTTCTTCAGTGTCGACACTCTGGCCCTGGTCTCCTCAGAGTGGCAGCAATGAAGATGGCTGGATCTGTAGCTATCACCAATACTCTCTCTCCACATGACACAGTAATGCACAATCTGCACTGTTTTTAATAGGGTATCCCCCTTCCTTGTGACACACTCAGTACAGCACTCAGTATTCCACAAAACTGATCAGCCATTTTCAGGCATCAGAGGAGGTGGCTGGTCTTTATTACAGGCTTATGGCTCGTTCACATGACCGTTGCCCCTGCGTTGCCGTATTGCGTCCTGCATACAGCGGGTCCGCAATACACGGGGCACCGGCCGTGTGCATTCCGCATCACGGATGTGGACCCATTCACTTGAATGGGTCCGCAAATCCGGAGATGTGGTGTGGAAAGGAACGTAAGCACAGAACGGAACCCCACGGAAGCACTACGGAGTGCTTCCTGGGGTTCCGTGCCTCAACACTGCAAAGAGATAGAACTTGCTCTATCTTTTTGCGGAACGAACGGATCGCGGACCCATTCAAGTGGTCCACAGTACGGGCACGGAGGGGACGGATTTGGGTCTAGGTGGCTCCTCTCTACCCCTGTTCTGTGGTGCTCAAATGCAACTTCCCCTATCTAGGGCCATGTGGTGGCACATACTTTTGGTTACTGCGGCTCATCTCTACCACTAGCTAGCTACACGTATGGATGCCAGTGTCATCCTGCTTAGTCTGTAGTACTGGGTCTAGGCTCCTTTCTCAGTCTTAGGCACTCATGCATCTGACCATCAGGATTGCCTGCACTTCTATTTATCATCTGACAATCATGTGCTCTCACTTTTGTTTGAGGACCTACATAATTAGATCATGTGACCAGCAGCAATACCACAATTGACCACTAGGTAGGAAGCATAACCACAATGCTTTTTACTACTTGGACAAAATGGAGTATAAACATGGTGCTGGTTACAAGGTACACTGAAGTGCAGGTAGATAAAATAGCATGAAATAAATATAACATTGCCAAGCTGGCATGTCCTATACTGATTGTGTTACAGCGATAACATATTATTAATAGCATGTACTATTCAATAGTAAGTTATTGAGTTACATTCACAACATATCCAGAAGGTCTTCGGTCCCAGTTTGTCTCCATAATGTCCAGTATAATGTGGGACGCTCCTCCACAAATTGAACTCTGGGGCTCCAAGCCAATTATGATCATCACTGTTGGTAAAAAAAAAAAAAGCACATAAAGTTACAGAGCAAGGTCACCGAGTGTTGAGGTGCATGGTGCATAAAAGTCACCAATGCTCTGCAGCCTCAACAACTGCAGAGCTCCAAACCTCCTCAGGCATAAACATTAGCACAAAAAATGTGGCCTGGGAGCTCTAGGGAACTAAGGCTGCAGGCCTGTATCACAGGTGGCGGCAAGGAGTCAAAGTGAGGCGAGTATTTTAATATTTTTTTTGCTTGCACTAATCTGGGCAGTATAGAACATGGGGGACATTATAAATGAACTACAGGGGGAGGCATTATAATACAGGGGGCACTACTGGTGGACATTAAACATACTGGGGCTATAGTAAATACGGGTGGCTCTTCAGGAGGACAATCATAAATACTGGGGGCATAAAATACCAGTGGCACTACAGAGGGTCAGTTATAAACACTAGGGGCATGAAATACTGGGGACACTACTGGGAGACATTATAAATACTGGGGGCATTAAATACTTGTGGTACCATTGCTGGCCATTATAAATACTGGGGGCACTAGAGGGGGCAATTATAATTACAGGGGGGCTACAGGAGACAATTATAAATACTGGGGGCACTACAGGGGGCTTTATAAATACTGGGGCATTATAATTGCATTGTTACTACTGGTCGTTCTATGGAGGCCTTATTATTATTGGGCACAGTATGGAGGGCATTGCTATTAATGGGGGCAGTATCACTATTGAGGCAGGGATTGCACTCTGGGAGAGAGCACTTTGGGAACTATCTTTATGTTACTGTTATTTTGTAAGTACAGTATAGTATTTGGAGGCACCAGGAGGCTGAGGATAATGTAAAAGTAAGGTAACCGATGTCTGTGTGGTAAACTCTGCAGAGATGACGCGGCTTAAATACTTCATTATGATGGTCTGGTCTGAATGGAGAAGATGAGAAAAGAGAATGTCTACATCAGAGGAGACAACACTGGATGTAAGAGGTATGTAGCACTGTAGGTAATGTCCAATTGTAGGGATTGGGGGGGGGGGGAGGGGTTGTGGGATTATTTGTTTATGAAGGATATTTGTAATCACACTGGAGATATTTTTGATTCCTGAGTTTTTATGTAGATCCATGCCATGTCCTTTGTAGATATGTGTAGTATAATGTACCGTATTTATCGGCGTATAACACGCACTTTTTCCCCCTGAAAATAGGGGGCAAATCATGTATGCGTGTTATACGCCGATATTCACTGCGCTGTATGAGCCGGGAGAGAGGAGGGGCTGGAGTCCGTAACTAGGGGCGGGGCCCGGTGCAGTCACTGTACTCTTACACCGGGCCCCGCCGCTCACCGAAGTATTTATAAACGTGAATCCTTATCCTGTTATTAGGCTGCCCTCTCCCATGTTCCCATGTCCCCCCTGTATCCCCACAGCACTTACTTAAGCTTCAATAGCAGGCAGAGCAGACGGCAGCAGTAACGTCACTCACTGACGTCGAGCGCCTGCTCCGCCCCCTTTATGAATGAAGCAGGCGGAGCAGACGCGCGACGTCAGTGAGTGACGTTACTGGTGCCGTCCGCCCTGCCTGCTATGGTAGCGTGTGAATCGTAAGTGCTGTGGGGATACAGGGGGGACATGGGAACATGGGAGAGGGCAGCCTAATAACAGGATAAGGATTCACGTTTATAAATACTTCGGTGAGCGGCGGGGCCCGGTGTATTGGGGGACACTGTTATGAGGGGGATCTGTGGATGACATATAGCAGTGTCATCCACAGATCCCCCCCATAACAGTTCCATCCACAGATCCCCCCACCCCATAGCAGTACAATTTGAAATGGACACTGTTATGAGGGGGATCTGTGGATGACATATAGCAGTGTCATCCACAGATCCCCCCCATAACAGTTCCATCCACAGATCCCCCCACCCCATAGCAGTACAATTTGAAATTTATTTATTTTTCCTGAAATTTCCCTTAAAATGAAGGGTGCGTGTTATACGCCAGTGCGTGTTATACGCCGATAAATACGGTATATATCATATATTGTATATGACAGATAATGTATATGTCTGCGGTCTACAAAAATGTCATGTTAATGTGATAAAATATGACTGAAAATTGTTAATAAAGAAACATCTGATTAAAAAAAAAAAATGCCTTTAGCAGTAGGGCTGGGGGATTGGGGTTGGATTGAGAATTTGGCACAGGTGGCACCATTTAAATTTTCACCTCAGGCCAGGGGCGTTGGTGGGTTAAAACATTCGGGGCCTGGGCCCCTAATGTTTTGTCCCAGGCCCCAAATGTACTGCCTGCCAGCTAGATACAACTGTATTGCTGTCCTCAGGACAGCAATACAATTGAATCGAATGCACTGGAAGATCTGAAGGACCTGTGATGACATAACAGGTCATGTGACCAGTAAAACAGGCAGTGGTTGAGAAGGACTTGCGATGATGTCACTGGTCATCATGTGACCAGTGCAGGACAGGACGGCAGTGAAGAGGAAAAGTCCTGGGGGAATGTCTGCTACACGAGGAGAGGTAAGTGAAGGGAGAGGCAGAGCAATGCTGGGAGTTGTCGTTATGTAACTGGGACTGTATGTTCGGGTTGAAGGGAGGCATGTTATTTACATGTAATTGTGTGTTGGAGGTGGCTGTGGGAGGGAGTAATGTTATTTGAAGGGGTCTGGGGGAGGAGGTCATGTTATTTACATGGGACTGTATGTTGAAAGTGGCTGTAGGAGGCAGTGATGTTATTTACATGGGACCGTATGTTACAGGGGTCTGAGGGAAAAAGTGATATTATTTTACTTGTGACTGAATGTTTAGGGGGCGATGTTATTTACATGGGACTGTATGTTGAAGGTGGCTGGTGGGGCGAATGATGTTATTTACATGGGATTGAATGTTGAGGGGGTGATGTTTACATGGGATTGCATGTTGGATGCTGCTGGCAAGGGGGTGATATTATTTACTTGGGACTGTATGTTGAAGGTGGCTGGGGAGGAGGTGATGTTATTTACATGGGACTGTATTTTGGAGGGGGCTGTAGATAGAGAGGGATGTTATTTACATGGGACTGTATTTTGGAGGGGCTGGAGAGATAGTTTGATGTTATTTACATGGGATTCTATGGCGGAGGGAGGCAAATAGTGTTATTTACATGGGACTATATATTTGAGGGGCTGAAGGGAGGGTAGTGATGTTATTTACATGGGACTGTATTTTGGAGGGGGCAGGAGAGATGGTGTGATGTTATTTAAATGGGAATGTATGGTCGAGGGAGGAATATAAAAACAGGGGGCACTGTAGGGGGCATTATAAATACTGGGGGCACTTCAAGGCTGAGCATTATAACAGTAGGGGGCAGTATAAATACTGGGGCACTGTAGAGGTATTATAAATTCAGGGGACATTAGACGTTATTATTACTACTGGGGGCTCTATCGGAGGGACTTATAGATCCACATTATTTCTACTAAGAGCACTGTGGGGGCCTTATTACTAATGAGGGGTCTGTAGAGACCTTTATTACCACTGGGGGAACAAAAGGGGGCCTAATTTCACCTGGGGCCCTGTGAGGCTATTATTAATACTGGAGGGCTCTTCTACTAATGGAGACACTCCTGGGGAGCTTTATCACGGTTGGGGCACTGTAGGGAGCAGTACTACTAATGAGGACATTCTAAAAGGGAATTACTATTGGTAGGATTATGAGGAGCACTATTACAATGGGGGCACTATTATTTCTTAAGGATAGTATTTGTGGGTATTGGGGAGCACCAGGATAACACTGTTGGGACTCCAGGTTGGGGGATGAAGATAGAAAAGTGCAGAAGCTAAGATGTCTGTGTGTCACACTCTGAAGAGACGATATGTGGCTGAGAGAAGTTGTCCGGACCAAATGGAGAAGATGATGACAGATATGATCTACCAGAGGAGGAGACATCACCTGGGAGGCACTGGAGGTGAGAGGTATGTGCTGCTGTATATCAAGTACAGCAAAATGCGGTGTGTGGGTAGAGGGGGGGGGGAGACTTAGAAAACTGGACCATATTTATTGGGGCTTTGGCCCCAGATCTTTTGAGACCCTAGCAACGCCCATACCTCAGGCAGCAGAAGGCTAGAATGGTCCTTGGCCACAACTATCAACGGTATCTGTGTCCTAGGACGCAGGTGCAGTTGTGAAATGACAGGGAACTGCTGCTGGGAATAATGATTGCTGGCTGGCTGTCCTAACATAACAGAAATGTCAAGTCCACCCCTACTTGGCATGGTCCATGGCCGAACAGCTGCCTGCAAGCCTTACATCACCAAGCACAAAGCCAAGCGTTGGATGCAGTGGCGTAAAGCATACTGGACTCTGGAGCAGTGGAAACGTGTTCTGTGGAGTGATAATACCAGGAGAATATTACCTGCATTATCCCAGCTGTAATGTTTGGTGGAGGATGGATAATGCTATGGGGTTGTTTTCAGTGGTTGGCCTAGGCCCATTAGTTCCAGTGAAGGGAAATCTTAAAAGAGTTCTTAGGATAGGTGGTCATGATGAGTTCAGGGGGGATCTGACTCCCAGCACCCAGAAAAATCAGCTGTATGAAGAGGCTGCTCTGCTGAATACATAATACACACATATGTATATACATTAGACACACATGTATACACGTTACACACAAATGTATGCACATTCTGCATCAGTGATGTACCTTTCATGGAGGCAGACCATGCAACTGCTATGGGGTCTGGTCAAGGAGGGCTCAATATTGAATGGCTTATTTTGTGTGAAAACACTAAATTTTTATGCATCTGCCACTAGGGAAAGCTCAGTGCAAAGAGAGTTTACAGCTTCCATTTCAAGCAAAGGTAACTATAAATTCCTATGCACCGAGCTCCCCTTAGTGGTGGCTTCAGGCAGACAGTTTTATAATTCACTGTATGAAGAAATAACACTGTAGGAAGAGAAAACAAGATAGAAGGGAACCACTCCTTTGGCGCTACCAGCGTACATATAAGTCTTCTAGGTGAGTATAAGGATGTTTTTATTTGCAGTCAATGCATTTCAAGGGGCGAAGCGCCCCCTTCATCAGGACAATTACAGATTAAAAAGCAGTGTTTTGTTTCTTTTTTCTTTATGTGTACTGTATGAAGTGCACCACACACAGAGCTGTATGGTGGAAGATATACCAATGTATTTATACCAGATATATATATATATATATATTTATATATATATCTATATATATGCCGTCCGGTTAATCCACTGCGTGAAAGAGTGCCAAGCCCCATTCCAGACAGCAGAGACACGGAGCATTAACATGATTGATAATGCTCCGTGCCTCTCTGTGATCTTTTTACTACAAAATCACAGTGACATAAAGTTGTCACCGTGATTTTGTAGTAAAAAGATCACAGAGACAGTGGCATTGCGAAGGGGGTGCGGTGGGTGCGGGCCGCACTGGGTGACACCAGTCTGATGGGGTGTCACCCGCGGCCCGCCGGAGTTCTCACTCACAAGCAAGTTGGCCCGGCCGTCACGTGGTGAAGGGGGTGTGACTGCCTGGTGAGTGGCGCCGCGGCGGCTGCACTGCGGGAGCAGCCAGCAGGGACTGGAGACTGGAGCTAATGAGTGGTGAGTCATGTGACAGCACAGCCAAACCTCTCACTGCCGTGCCGGAGGGAGGAGGAGGGAGGTAGAGCGCAGAGAGCGCAGATTGACTTTTTAAAATATTTTTAGACCGACGATTTAATTATTTAATACCCCATTATAGCTTAATTACTGGGGGATTATTAGAGAGACGAGACATAAGGGGTTCTCTCTGTCTGCTGAACTGTGGGCTGGGGCCACATTTACTAATCTTTGCTCAGGGGGGCCCTCATAAATATAGACCCACATGGTGTGGACTGGTCATTTTTACTAAGAAATATAGTTTAACCGTTTATGTGAAAAAAAAAAAGAAGTCACCTCCATTCAGATATCTGCATAGACCCAGAGTCTTGGTCTATGTGCAGATATCTGATTGGAGCTGACGTCTTTTTTTTTCTTTTGCACATAAACGGTTAAACTGTATTCCTTAGTAAAAATGACCAGTCCACACCATGTAAGTCTATGTGAATTGGTGGCACCATCTAAATATTTAGTAATAATGTAGGTAATCTTTGTTAGCTCCCTTTCCAGACTTCTCCGACTCCTTCACATCCAGCTTTCCAAATATTGGGTCCCATAAAGTCAACTACTTGTGGACTGTTGTAAAATGTCCACCGGGACCACATGTAACACTGCGAGGATGTTCCTTTTTCCATTATGCCTTCTCTATGGCAAATCCAGCTCTTACAACCTGCTTCCTGTAGATGCATGATCTTTAAGTAGCTACAACCTGCTTCCCACTCCTGTAGCTGCAATGGGGACCCCATAGGATTTATTATATTTTGACAATGGGGGGGGGGGAGGGGGAGTGTTGGGTTGGGGCCAGACATATGTGGGGTTACGGCAGGTGTGCAGCCCCTGGCTTCATGGCCCCTGGCTCCCTCATTCCAGTCCCATGGCATGGTTTACCGGGTAATGTCCTGCAAAGAACATAATGCAAGTGTCAGTGAGGTCACCAAATCCTGCCCTGTCCTGATAGGGGCACCTGTCACAGTCAGCATGCGGGCACCACAGGGCCAGTCCTCAGTCACCTCTATGTCACCACCTGGTATCTGGCTATCTTCCTCTCCCCGGCCATCGTCAGCCTGATATAGGGAGAAGCACAGTGCGGTCCCCACTGCCCCCACCCCTGGGCTTGCCCCCTGTGCCCGGCGCCTTCCTGGCCTCTTCATGTGGCAGACTGCAGTGCTCCTCACTTAGAACCTTTACACCTGTCACTGGGGCCGCACTGCACGTGGGACTTCTTATACCTGCTGAAATCACAGCACACCTCAATTCTTCTCTGTTATCAAGGGGTTAAAAGTCTATGTCTTGGGGAGCACCCGACAGCCTATGGAGGGTGATAAGAGACTGGGGGGTACTTCCCTATCCCCTTTGCCCCGTGTTAAGAGGGAGGGTCATGGCCCCTTTAAGGTTTAAGAGCAGGGAAGGATTGTAAGGAGTTAACGGAGCCTTCCCATGAGCCTGTGGAATGGGGGGCGGTGCTGAAGGTCTATATATTCCTGGGAGCAAGCTTCCCACTTCCTCTTGACGGTGGATGCGTTGGTTGAGGTACCCCTTTGCCGCTGTCATGTCCGCAGGAGATTTGGCCCTGAGGGACTCCCTCCTGGCGCGTTTTCAGGAGGAAGGAGAGGGATGGCTGCGGGCGTTCATTGGAAGCCTACATTCCCCTTTGCCTTCCCCTACTCCGGCCCCTCTGCCTGTTGCTGTCACGGAGCTGGCGGTTACTGCCGCCAGCTCTGCCTGTCGGTCGGGGAATCGGCGGTCCGCGCGGCGTTCCCGCCCCCCGGCGCGACTTGGTCATAGCCCCCCTGCTCCCTGCACATCCCATTGCGGCGGTCCCCGGGGCTCTCCAGCTGAGGAGCGCTTACCTGATTCCTCCAGGCGCCGTTGTCATCGGGCGCATCTGAGGAATCTGGTAGAGTTTCACGGAGTAGAAGACTGAGGCCAGCACCAAGCTGTACTTCCAGGGCTCCGAGCCTGGTTCATCCGTTGGTTCAAGGTCAGGCGGTGTCCGTGGAGGTGCCTTCTCCGGTGGTTCCTAATGTTCCGGTTGGTGAGTTTCAATTTGCTGGGGCCTGGGGGGAAAGTGGGTCCGTGGCGGGAATGGAATCGCTTATGCGGGCTTTGCTTGATAAATTGCAGGATCCCCCTCCCCCAGTTGCCTGTCAAAAAACTCCTTCCTCAGTAGGTGCGGGAATACATAAGGAGTCTTTTTTCTGCGGGGTTAGCCCTTTGGGTTCACATGTGGAGGAGGCGGTTAAAGAAAAAATCTGGACTAATCAGTATGTGGACATATGGTCTCTTATCTCTGTTGATCAGCATACAGTTGATAGGGAGCGCCGGGTGCTTGATAGACCGTATGAACGTAGGCCGAAGGTGGCGAAAACTATTGGGAATTGGGTTCAGGCGTTTGCGGTTTTGGGATGCATAATGGGGCAGCGGCACCCGGAGCGATGTTTGGAGATGTTTGTTTATGTTGATACTGTTTATAGTGCTTACAAGTCCCACGGGGGCAGCGCGTGGTGGCGGTATGATGAGGAGTTTAGGAGGCGCCTTGCCCTTCAGCCTGATGTGGGTTGGGGAGTCAAAGCGACTGATGTGTGGCTGCGGCTCATGTTGTCTCAGAGACAACATCCCTTTCAGAGCGCGGCCGCCGGTGCGGGCACTTCCCAGGTCCATGCATCGGTGGCCGTTAGACGCCCAGGAGTGTGCTGGTCGTTCAATGAGGGGAATTGCAAGTACGCGGGTTTATGCAGGTTCAAGCATGAATGCTCTGTGTGTGGAGGTCCCCACGCTGGAAATAGGTGTTCTGGACAGACAGCTAGACTTAGTAAGTTTCCCGCCCAGAGTGAGGGGAAGGACCCCGGTGAGCGTGGACGCGATGTCCCCGTGGCTAGACAGGTACCCCGATAGACCGGCGGCTTCTCAGATTCGTTCTGGTTTTTCGTTGGGTTTCTTTATCCCGTTTGTTCTTAACCGGTCCCCTGTTTTTAGTGATAATTTGAGGTCTGCTCGGGATCATCCTGAGGTGTTGAGGGATAAGTTGGCTAAGGAGGTTGAGTTGGGTAGGATTGAAGGTCCGTTCTCTTCAATTCCTTTTCCTAACCTACGGGTGTCCCCGTGGGGTGTGGTTCCGAAAAAGGAGGCTGGGAAGTTTTGTTTGATTCATCATTTGTCTCATCCTAAGGGCTCCTCGGTGAATGATGCGATTCTTCAGGAAGAGGCATCAGTTTCTTACGTTTCATTTGACAGGGCGGTTTCTTTGGTTAGGGAGGCAGGAAAAGGGGCTCTTTTAGCTAAATCTGATATTGAGTCGGCATTTAGGCTTCTTCCTGTTCATCCTGATTGTTTCCACTTGTTGGGAGGTTTTTGGGAGGGGCAATTTTATTATGACACTTGTTTGCCGATGGGGTGCTCCATATCGTGTCACTATTTTGAGTTGTTTAGTTCCTTCTTGGAATGGGTGGTGAGATTTGAATCCGGTATGTCATCTGTGATACATTATCTAGATGATTTCCTGTTTGTTTCCCCCAGTGAAGGGGGGGGTTGCAGGTACTTGTTGTCTTTGTTTTTGTCCCTGATGGGACAGTTTGGAGTTCCTATTTCGGGTGAGAAGACGGAGGGTCCGGTCACGTGTTTGTCCTTTTTGGGGATCGAAATTGATACGGTTGGTATGGTTTTTCGGTTACCTGGGGACAAGTTAGTGAGAGTATTGGATTTAATCGAAGGATTTATGTCAGTAAAGAAGGTGACGCTAAAGCAGCTTCAGTCTCTTTTGGGGTTGTTGTGTTTTGCATGTCGGGTGATGCCTATGGGCCGTGTTTTCTACCGGCGGTTGTCATTGGCCACGAGGGCGGTGTCCTCGCCGGGTCATCATATCAGGTTGACTAAGTCCCTTAAGGCGGACTTGGGCGTGTGGCGTTCTTTTTTGTCAAGATATAATGGCCATACTTGCTATATTTCCAAGGAAATCGTGAGTTTGGAGTTGTCGTTGTGGTCGGATGCGGCTGGGTCGTGCGGTTTCGGTACCATATTGGGCAGTGAATGGTGTTCGGCTCCTTGGCCGGAGTCGTGGAGGGAGTGTGGTTTTTGCAAGAACTTGACGCTGTTGGAGTTGTTCCCTATTGTGGTGGCAGTGGAGATTTGGGGGGAGCGTTTGGCTAATAAGCACGTGTGTTTTTGGTCTGACAATCTGGGAGTAGTACAGGTGATCAATCGTTTGTCTTCCTCTTCCCTTCCGGTGTTGGCGTTAGTTCGTCATCTGGTTTTGCGGTGCCTGGATTATAACATTTACTTTCGGGCCCGTCATGTTCCGGGAGTAGATAATAGAGTCGCTGATGCTCTCTCTCGATTTCATTGGCAGGTGTTCCGGGAACTTCATCCAGAGGCGGACGAATGTGGCAAGGAGTGTCCTCTGTTCCTGTGGAGTCTGGTGGACGGCTAATGTCGCTTATTAGCTCATCGGTTGCGCCGGCTACGTGGCAATCTCATGGTAAGGCCTGGGCTGAGTGGTTGTCGATGGTAGGTACTAGGGACGTGTCTTCTCGTGACGATATCCGGCTGGAGGTCACGGTGGAATGGTTGCTTTGTTTGCACACTTCAGGTGTGTCGTCTCTTGTTGCGCTGCGGCGGCTGTCAGGCGTGGCTTTCTTTTTTAAGTTGTGTGGTTGGACGGATGTAACAAAGCACTTTGTGATTCGTCAGGCCATGCGGGGCTGGCGTAAGGCGTACGTTGCGCGTGAGTCACGTCGCCCGTTGTCATTTTCGTTACTGTGTAGGCTCATTGATGGTTGCGCTAGCGTTTGTAGATCTGCATATGAGGTATCGCTTTTTGCTGCCAGCTTCAGTGTTGCGTTCTTTGGTGCATTGCATGTTGGGGAATTATTCGCCCCTTCTCTTAGGAAGGCGGGTGGTTTGTTGGTGCAGGATGTGGTTTTAGCCAATGACGCCCTGCGCATTAGGGTCCGGCGGTCTAAGACGGATCAATATGGTCACGGGGCGTGGATACCGCTTCTCCCTGTTCAGGGTTCCGCCTGCCCGGTAAGTTTGGTGGGGGAATTCATGAACAGGCGACGCGAGGGTTCTAATTTCTTTTCACATGAGAATGGTACTCTGGTGACTAAGTTTCAGTTTACGGCTGTTTTTAGACGGTGTCTTTCGGAGGTTGGTGTGGATCCAAGGGAATTTGGGACTCATTCGTTCCGCATTGGGGCGGCTACTGAGGCTGCTAGAGCGGGTTTGCCGGAAGCGGAGATTATGCATATTGGTCGCTGGCGTTCATCTTGCTTTGCGCGATATGTCCGGCCAGATTTGCTGCTATTAAAACAAAAAAAAGAGAGAATAAAATATGGTAATTGTGGTATTGTAGTAATGAGCGTATTGAATAGTGTCTTGTCAAGGTTTCAGTTTCTTCATGGTTATGTTCTGGTGTTCTTCTCTAACGTTGTTATCTTTTCAGGTGCCGAGCGTCCAGCAGTATGGATTGTTGGACACTCCTACGTATTTTGGGCTGCACAGCGGGCTGAATGCCGGCCTGGCGGGCGCAATCTTGGATTCCGGAATGTGGACGTCCTGTGGAGAGGTGTTCGGGGCCTACGATGGTCTCAATTGCTCACGTAGGTGGTTGAGATTGGTATACGTTCGGTGGGCCCAGTGATCTTGGTGATCCATGCCGGGGGTAGTGATCTATGCCAATTACGGGTTGCTGAATTGTTGACGCTTATGCGTTCGGATGTGGAACGTTTTCCGTCATTTTTTAGGGAAATGGTTCTAGTATGGTCAGAAATTGTCCCGAGGGTGGTGTGGCATGGGGCTCGGGATGGTGAGGCGTTAGAAAAAGGCAGGCGTACGGTGAACGCGCGGATCTCCCGGTTTGTGCGTTCCAAGGGGTCAGTGGTTGTTCGCCATAGGCAGCTAGAGGGTGACAACCGGGCGTTAATGAGGCCGGATGGTGTTCATCTTAATGAGATCGGTCTAGATATATTCCTATCAGGTATCCAGGATAGAATTGAGCAGGCCATGTTTTTGCTGGGTGGTGGTCGGAGCCACGTGTAGGCACGAGTCTCCTCCGTGGCGGTATAGAATTCAGTATGGAGTTTGGTTATGGCACAAGGCAGACTTGCCCGCTGGGAGGCCAGCGGCTGGCATACTGCGCCATTTACAGTTATGGTGTTATCATTAAATAAAGTAAGCTGTGGCCGATCATCACCCAGCATTAAAAGTAAATTGGTTGTCAGTCTCTTATTTAAGGTAATGGGTTGTGAAGAGGCCTGACCGGGTGGCCCATCCCCTAGTGGGGTTAATCCCTAACTACCAACAGTCTGGGGAGCACCCGACAGCCTATGGAGGGTGATAAGAGACTGGGGGGTACTTCCCTATCCCCTTTGCCCCGTGTTAAGAGGGAGGGTCATGGCCCCTTTAAGGTTTAAGAGCAGGGAAGGATTGTAAGGAGTTAACGGAGCCTTCCCATGAGCCTGTGGAATGGGGGGCGGTGCTGAAGATCTATATATTCCTGGGAGCAAGCTTCCCACTTCCTCTTGACGGTGGATGCGTTGGTTCCCCACCCGCCCTCCCCGTAGATGGTTGGTTTGGACGGATTGCATCCGTTGTTCCTCAAGCGAGGTATTCTTTTGTTTTCAAAGAAATAAAAAATAAAAAAAAAGAATATATATATATATATATATATATATATATATAAAATAAAAAAAAGAAAAGAAATGAAAAAGATGATGACAGAAATAAATATAAGTTATTTATGATATGAAAATAAGTCACAGCTGGCGGTATAGAATTCAGTATGGAGTTTGGTTATGGCACAAGGCAGACTTGCCCGCTGGGAGGCCAGCGGCTGGCATACTGCGCCATTTACAGTTATGGTGTTATCATTAAATAAAGTAAGCTGTGGCCGATCATCACCCAGCATTTAAAGTAAATTGGTTGTCAGTCTCTTATTTAAGGTAATGGGTTGTGAAGAGGCCTGACCGGGTGGCCCATCCCCTAGTGGGGTTAATCCCTAACTACCAACAGTCTGGGAAGGTATGACCACAGTAATACAGCTCTCCTAGACCTGAATGGCAGAGCTACATCTGCAGGTGACAACTAATATGGGTCTTATCCGAAATCAACATGGGATAGGGCATACTGAAATCCAACATGTCCTATCATTGGTTTCCCTGGAACTAGCATTGGGAACCCCTCATGACTATGTTCACTGCCAGCTGTATACACAGGTGACCCCCGTGGGGGTCATTTACAAAGACCGGCGTTTTACACAAGTTGCCCCCTGTTCTGCTGAAGGATGCGTCCCATTATAAATTAGGCGCACCTTAGGAAGTCCGTGCGCCTGGTGTAAGACTGGGGTCGTTTTTTGCCAACATTTACAATTTGTCAGGGCAGATGTCCCGGCCACATCCCAAATGGCAAGAATGGCGTCAAAAAAACCTGTGACAAAAAATTGTCGCACACATTTACAAGGGGTCCTGTATATACCCTGCTGGATTTACCTATTGCCTTTACCCCGTCTTCTAGAATAATGTAGTGATTTACTTGTATACTGTACTCACTTAGGGCTTCCGGCGCCGTTTCTGATGGTCTTTTCCTTCCACATTTTATTTCACTTACTTGCTGTAGCCTAGTCTACTCAAAACCATCATTGGCAGCCGACCCCCCTATTGTAAATTATTTTTATTTTTTTTAAAAGCATTAACTTTGATTTCTTTTAACATATTTTTGGTTATATGGCTAAAAAATTATTGCTTCGGGAAGGGGGTGACACCATTTTCTACCGCACCGGGTGACACCAGCCCTAGCAACGCCACTGCACAGAGAGGCACGGAGCATTTTCAATTATTTTAATGCTTCGTGTCTCTGCTGTCCGGAAAGGGGCTTGGCACTCTTTCACGCAGTGGATTACCCGCACAAGATCCGCTCGTGTTAAAGAGCCCTAAGCCCAATGCATGGCTACACTCACCCAGTCCTAATAAAATCTGGTCCTACCTCATCCAGGGTGTCACTGGCATTGGCGTGATGTCTACTGGATCCAGAACAAGGTCCCTGTAGTGATAGAGAGAAAAAGAATAATCACATAAGGAAGGGATGGTGACTGCCCCTGTGAAATCACCAGCAGGGGGCGCTGTGCTGGCCTGTAAGACTGAGACATGCGAATGTATAGCAGGGTAATCTAGGACATTTCCCCTAAATGCTACTACACAGTACTAATGCCCACATTGTGTCCCCTCACAGTACTAATGCCCACCTTGTGGCCCCTCACAGTAATTAAGCCCACCTTGTGGTTCCTTCAAAACAGTTATGTCCTCCTTGTGGCCCCTCACAGCAGTTATGCACACTTTTGTTCCTGTCACAGTAGTTATGCCTACCTACTTTTTGCGTCCCATTACTGTAGTTATGCCCAGATATGTGTCCTCTCACAGTCGTTATGCCCAGATACAGTATGTGCATCCCTCACAGTAGTTATGCCCAGATATGTGCCCCCTCACAGTAGTTATAGCCAGATATGTGCCTCCCTCACAGTAGTTATAGCCAGATATGTGCCTCCCTCACAGTAGTTATGACCAGATATGTGCCCCCTCACAGTAGTTATGCTCAGATATATGCCCCCTCACAGTAGTTATAGCCAGATATGTGCCTCCCTCACAGTAGTTATGACCAGATATGTACCCCCTCACAGTAGTTATGCTCAGATATATGCCCCCTCATAGTAGTTATAGCCAGATATGTGCCCCCTCACAGTAGTTATGCCAGATTATGTGCTCCTCACAGTATTACAAAAAACAAAATGGCTGCACACCATTATATATACAAACAATAGAGAAATGTGGGTCATTCTAGATAAAAGTGGTACAATACCGACTATAAATGAGTATACACGAATAATGGAAGCTCTTAGCGCACATACGTGTCGGGCCCATCTACCAGGCGTCAAGGTGGCTTCCGCAGATGGGTCCCTATCACTAAAGAAACTGCCTCACTTTGGACTTATTTAAGCCTACAATATTCAGGGCAGTGTAGGAACCAGCTACAAGCATATCTGGCATAACTACTGCTCCTCACAGTTATGCCAGATATGTGCCCTCCTCACAGTAGTTATGCACAGATATGTGCCCCCTCACAGTGGTTATGCCCAGATATGTGCCCCCTGACAGTAGTTATGCCAGATTATGTGCCCCTCACAGTAGTTATGCCAGATATGTGCCCCCTCACAGTGGTTATGTGCCCCCTCACAGTGGTTATGATAGATATGTGCCTCCTCACAGCAGTTATGCCAGATATGTGCCCCCTCACAGTAGTTATACCCAGATATGTGCCCCTCACAGTGGTTATGCTTCTTTGTGCCCCCTCACTCTAGTTGTCCCCTTTTTGCAGCTTTATGAAAAAAAAAAAACATACTTACCTTCTTCCCTGCGCGCTGCTGGCTGTGTTGGAGGCCGATTCCCGGGCCTTCAGCGCTCCTCCCACACCCAGCAGCGCGATGTGCGGCCTGCAGGGGGAGCGCCTGAGCTCTGAAGAACAGTGAAGCAGGGAGCGGAGAGGTCTCTGCTTCACTCTGAAAACAAACAGCCTGGTAGGGACAAGAACTGCCGGGCCGGGTGAGTGTGCCCCCCCCCCCCTCCTTGCCTCTGCGGCCCCTCATGTTTGAAGAGCGTTCTGACGGGGCCCAGCATTCTCATTGTACTTCATTCCGGGGCCTGTCAGAGCGCTCTTATTACATGTGAGTGCCGCGGGCCCCCGGCCGGACCCTTTGCGACCACGATGATTACGCCCCTGCATTATATGTATATCAGTTGTTTAAGAAGGGCTAGAAGGTATGGAGTCAGCGCAGATGGGCTGATATCTTCAGGCACCCCTCTAAATTTAATGTTGCTCCGCCTTGAGCAGTGTTCAAGGTCAATAAGCTTGGCTTTAATAGATTCCATGTCTGCTGTCATCTCTTCATGAGAATCAATGAGCTGATTGTGCGATGAGGCAAATTCACCCATTTTGGTTTCAATATGTGTTACTTGTGACTCAGCCTCTGCAATGGTCCTTTGTGGCAGTGGAGGAGAGCTGGAGTACGTAGGGGAATGCGTTCCTTGTCGAGGGAAAGCCAGCTTCTGCGTGCGGCGGGAGTGGATGCGCTGGGGTAAGCTGAGAAGATGGCGGAGAAGTGCCAGAGTTCGCGCCGTCCGCTTCTTTATCAAAGTAAAAATCAATTTTCCCCTGTTTCTGAGGAGGTCTTTTCCCCCGGACATCATGCTGGCATTCTGGGTCTGGAGTGGAGGTATGTAGGGTGCTATATGTCAAGGGATCTTGCTTGTTCAAGCGCTTGGTGCCAGAGCTCTAAGTTGAAGCGGCCATTCTGTTAGACAGCCAATCCACACCCCCGGATCAGTTGTGTGGTGTGAGTGCACTGAGAAATATGATGTTAAGAACAAGTAGAATATTTAAGAAGCACCTGTTCTACTTTTTCCCAACATAGAAGTTGGATACAGTGGTGAGGGAAAGGCCTTTTTTTATTACAGATTTTTTTATTTCCTGGTCCTGAGTGATGCATGCATGCTGGAAATAGGGGCTCTCATACTAAGTTTTGCTAAGGGCCCCTATGAGATTTGTGTATGCCCCTGTTCAGCACACATGTATACCATACTTACCAACATTTAAAAATAAAAAATGGGGCAATTAAAGCCTGTGCCACCAAGTATTGTCCTGGAATGCCCACAAAACTACAGCTTTGGGTGGGGCTTTCCCCATTCTTTTCTAAAGTAGTGTTGAGCGCAAATATTCATAATACAAATTTTTATCGCGAATATCGGCACTTTGATAATTTGCGAATATTTAGAATATAGTGCTATATATTCGTAATGATGAATATTTTTTTTTTTTTTGTTTGTTTTTTAACACAATACACATCAGGTGATCATCCCTCCCTTCTTCTAGCTTGTGGGCCAATGAGAAGGCTTTGTCCCAGCTTAGCAACATCCCTAACAACCAATAGAAATGTTTCCTACCCCTTCACTGTATAAATTAAGACACTCTCCAGCAGGCATTTTGTGGAGTTTCATGTGAAAGAGAGAGGAGCTTCAATACTGTGCTGTGCTTTTTGAAATTACATTCCAAATCGCATATAAATAATCCTGATAGTTGGTGTTAGATAGTAATAGGGAATTGTGTAGCTGAATAGCTGATAGGGTCCAGTGCAGGGTGTAGGGTAGGTTATAGAGATAGTTAGCTTAAATAAATAATCCATATAGTTAGTGTTAGATAGTGTAAGTTAGTTAGGGAATATTTTAGCTGATAGTTTCCAGGGCAAGGTGTACTTTAGGTTAGATAGGGATATTGTCACGGATGTTGTAGGGGAGAACACCAAAAGACAACAAGAAGGAAGGGAAAAGACACCAGGCCTCACCGCTAGGGAAGGAAAAGGGTCACCACCTATAAAACCCTGCTCATGGCCCTAACTCCTATCCATATGGGCACCTCTCGATGGTAGATATGCCCATACACAGGAACCTAGAAAACCCTGGTGGCCCCTTAGATACCCTAATAGTAATGACAGGGCAGAGACAACCCACTCCTTCCCTGGTGAAGGAACCAGCGTCTCGCTAAGGCCTAGTAAACAACAAAGGTAGGGGGGAATACAAAACACAACAAGCGGAACACTTAACTTCTGAGGCTGATGGATGATGGACGAACAGGACTTCACCACGAACCACACTCCAGCTCTTCCAAAAACCAAATGAAGCTATCCAGAGCAAGGAGTGATGAGTAAAGACAGACTAAATAGGGGGAGGTGAAGGTCACATGATCCACACCTGAACAGGGGTGTGGACATACCAGCAACACACAGACAAAGTGAAACCAAAAGAGGCTGTCAGATAACTAATGTGCAGATAATCTTTCAGACTTTCTCAAACCTGTCACCGGCGTGACAGTACCGCCCCCTTCTTTGGGTGACCTCCGAGCACCCAGGACCGACCTTATCAGGATGAGCTCTGTGGAATGCTCTCACCAGACGGCTAGCATTAACATCGGTCGGTTGGAACCCACATCCTATCCTCTGGTCCGTACCCTCTCCAATGAACGAGATATTGGAGGGATCTCCGGAGAACTCGGGAGTCCACAATCCTGCTTATCTGAAATTCTAAATTGCCGTCCACCATGACAGGAGCGGGAGGCAAGGAGGACGGTTCAACAGGTTCAACACATTTCTTTAACAATGATTTATGAAATACGTTATGGATTTTGAATGCCTGAGGAAGTTCAAGACGGAAGGCTACATGGTTAACAATGGCAGTGATCTTATATGGACCAATAAATCTTGGTCCCAACTTCCAAGAAGGTACCTTAAGTTTAATGTTTCTTGTAGACAGCCACACAGAATCACCCACTCTCAGGTCTGGACCACTCATACGTCTCCTGTCAGCCGCACGCTTATACCTGTTGCCCATCTTTTCCAGGTTATTTTGGATTTTCCGCCAAATAGAAGACAAAGAAGAGGAAAATCGTTCCTCCTCAGGAATGCCGGAATTATGAGCGCCAGAAAATGTACCAAACTGTGGATGGAACCCATATGCCCCAAAAAGCGGCGACTTATCAGTGGATTCCTGTCTATGGTTATTTATAGCAAACTCATCTAGCGACTAAAATAAAGACCACTGTTCCTGATTCTCTGAAACAAAACATCTCAAGTAAGTCTCCAGATTCTGATTAGTGTGCTCCGTCTGTCCGTTTGACTGAGGATGAAAGGCCGAAGAGAAGAACAATTGTACATCCAGACGAGTACAGAACGCTCTCCAGAATCTGGAAACAAACTGAGTCCCTCTATCGGACACCACAGGGGGAATGCCATGTAGTTTCACGATGTTGTCGACAAACACCTGCACAAGAGTTTTAGCATTGGGTAGACTAGGTAATGCAATAAAGTGTGTCATTTTACTAAAACGATCAACAACCACCAGAATCACGGTCTTTCCCGAAGAATTCTGTAAATCCGTGATAAAATCCATGGACAAATGGGTCCAAGGTCTGGACGGGATAGGCAATGGAAGCAGAGATCCGGAAGGCCGAGTATGTGTCACCTTAGCACGTGCACAGGTACCACAGGCTGACACATAGTCCTCAATACACTTACGCAACCCTGACCACCAGAATCTGCGAGAGATGAGATCGACAGTCGATCTGCTCCCAGGGTGCCCAGCAAGCACCGTACAGTGATGTTCCTCGAAAACCTTGTGACGTAATTCGTAGGGAACAAACAATTTCCCCTGAGGACAAGAGTGCGGAGCATCCTCCTGTGCCTCCAACACCCTGGCCTCGAGATCAGGATAAATAGCGGATATACCTACCCCTTCAGATAAAATGGGACTAGGGTCATTAGATTCACCCCCCCCCCCCCAGGAAAGCTACATGACAAAGCATCCGCCTTGACGTTTTTAACCCCAGGGCGATAAGTGAAGATGAAGTTAAAGCTAGTGAAAAACAATGACCATCTGGCCTGCCTTGGGTTCAGTCGCTTAGCTGACTCCAAGTAGGCCAGATTCTTGTGATCCGTAATTACCATAATAGGTTGCTCCTTCCAACCAATGCCGCCATTCCTCGAATGCCAACTTAATGGCCAGCAATTCCCTATTCCCCACATCATAATTCCTTTCAGCAGTCGAGAGTTTTTTAGAAAAAAAATGCACATGGGTGCCATGTACTGGGTGAAGGACCCTGCGACAATATTGCTCCTACCCCAACCTCAGACGCGTCAACCTCAACAATAAATGGCTGAGACACGTCCGGTTGCACCAGAATAGGGGCCGAAGCAAAACATTCTTTCACAGCAGAAAAGGCCTGTAATGCCGCATCAGACAAGATAGAAATATAAGCACCCTTCCTAGTCATGTCTGTTAAAGGTTTAACCACCGATGAATAATTCAAGATAAATTTACGGTAGTAGTTGGTAAACCCCAAAAACCGCATAAGCGCTTTCAGATTTTCGGGTCGATCCCAGTCCAACACGGCACGGACCTTCTCAGGATCCATACGAAAACCTGAGGATGAGAGCAGGTAACCCAGAAATTGCACTTCCTGTACAGCAAATACACACTTTTCCATCTTAGCACACAACTTATTCTCTCTTAGGATCTGTAACACCTGTCTCACATGATCCTGAGTCTCCATATTAGGGAAATAAATTAGTATGTCATCAAGGTATACAACGACAAACCTCCCCACCAGATGATGAAAGATGTCATTGACAAAGTGTTGAAAAACCGCAGGAGCATTGGTTAACCCAAAGGGCATGACCAGGTTTTCAAAATGACCCTCAGGGGTATTAAATGCGGTCTTCCACTCATCCCCCTCCTTGATCCTTACAAGATTATATGCCCCCCTCAGATCCAATTTAGAGAACACCTTGGCACCGACAATCTGACTAAACAAATCCAGAATCAAAGGAAGGGGGAAAGGATCACAGACGGTAATGCGATTGAGCTCACGGAAGTCCAGACATGGTCTCAGGGTACTATCCCTTTTCTTTACAAAGAAAAATCCAGCAGCCAGTGGATAGGGAAATGAATTAAAATAAAAATAAAAAAAATAAAAATTAACCAATATTAATTGGACAGAGGTCCCATAGCAGAGAATCTGGCTTCACGTCAGCAAAGAATCAGTCTCTTCATGCCATAGCAAAGAATCTGGCTTCATGTCAGCACAGAATCAGTCTCTTCATGCCATAGCAGAGAATCTGGCTTCATGTCAGCACAGAATCAGTCTTCATGTCATAGCAGAGAATCAGACTTCACGTCACCCACCACTGGAACAGGCCACTGTCACAAATTTAGGCCCCGGCACCCAGACAGAGGAGAGAGGTCCCGTAACAGAGAATCTGGCCTTATGTCAGCACAGAATCAGTCTTCATGTCATAGCAGAGAATCAGGCTTCACGTCACCCACCACTGGAACAGGCCACTGTCACACATTTAGGCCCCGGCACCCAGACAGAGGAGAGAGGTCCCGTAACAGAGAATCTGGCCTTATGTCAGCACAGAATCAGTCTTCATGTCATAGCAGAGAATCAGGCTTCACGTCACCCACCACTGGAACAGGCCACTGTCACATATTTAGGCCCCGGCACCCAGACAGAGGAGAGAGGTCCCGTAACAGAGAATCTGGCCTTATGTCAGCGCAGAATCAGTCTTCATGTCATAGCAGAGAATCAGGCTTCACGTCACCCACCACTGGAACAGGCCACTGTCACATATTTAGGCCCCGGCACCCAGACAGAGGAGAGAGGTCCCGTAACAGAGAATCTGGCCTTATGTCAGCACAGAATCAGTCTTCATGTCATAGCAGAGAATCAGGCTTCAAGTCACCCACCACTGGAACAGGCCACTGTCACATATTTAGGCCCAGGCACCCAGGCAGAGGAGAGAGGTCCCGTAACAGAGAATCTGGCCTTATGTCAGCACAGAATCAGTCTTCATGTCATAGCAGAGAATCAGGCTTCACGTCACCCACCACTGGAACAGGCCACTGTCACATATTTAGGCCCAGGCACCCAGGCAGAGGAGAGAGGTCCCGTAACAGAGAATCTGGCCTTATGTCAGCACAGAATCAGTCTTCATGTCATAGCAGAGAATCAGGCTTCACGTCACCCACCACTGGAACAGGCCACTGTCACACATTTAGGTCCCGGCACCCAGACAGAGGAGAGAGGTCCCGTAACAGAGAATCTGGCCTTATGTCAGCACAGAATCAGTCTTCATGTCATAGCAGAGAATCAGGCTTCACGTCACCCACCACTGGAACAGGCCACTGTCACACATTTAGGCCCCGGCACCCAGACAGAGGAGAGAGGTCCCGTAACAGAGAATCTGGCCTTATGTCAGCACAGAATCAGTCTTCATGTCATAGCAGAGAATCAGGCTTCACGTCACCCACCACTGGAACAGGCCACTGTCACATATTTAGGCCCCGGCACCCAGACAGAGGAGAGAGGTCCCGTAACAGAGAATCTGGCCTTATGTCAGCGCAGAATCAGTCTTCATGTCATAGCAGAGAATCAGGCTTCACGTCACCCACCACTGGAACAGGCCACTGTCACATATTTAGGCCCCGGCACCCAGACAGAGGAGAGAGGTCCCGTAACAGAGAATCTGGCCTTATGTCAGCACAGAATTAGTCTTCATGTCATAGCAGAGAATCAGGCTTCACGTCACCCACCACTGGAACAGGCCACTGTCACATATTTAGGCCCAGGCACCCAGGCAGAGGAGAGAGGTCCCGTAACAGAGAATCTGGCCTTATGTCAGCACAGAATCAGTCTTCATGTCATAGCAGAGAATCAGGCTTCACGTCACCCACCACTGGAACAGGCCACTGTCACATATTTAGGCCCCGGCACCGAGACAGAGGAGAGAGGTCCCGTAACAGAGAATCTGGCCTTATGTCAGCACAGAATCAGTCTTCATGTCATAGCAGAGAATCAGGCTTCACGTCACCCACCACTGGAACAGGCCACTGTCACATATTTAGGCCCCGGCACCCAGACAGAGGAGAGAGGTCCCGTAACAGAGATTCAGGAATGGGCGTGTCTGTTTCCTGCAGCTGAGGTAGAAGGTGTGAGTGCAGCAGCTCCAGGAGACTTCCACCTCGTTAAGGCCCCAGGGAGATTTTTCAACACCTTAATCCCCTGGGAGGGACCAGGCTTGTGGGGAGATTTTCCACCTTTCTCCCCAGCCCAGGCCCTGCCTCTCCCTAGGGAGCTGGTAGGGGCCTGGGCTATGCGCTCAGGCAAGACCCAGGATCCTGCTTCCCGAGGTAGGCCGGCGGGAGGTAGGGGAGGCGAGTTACCGGCCTCTGCTCCATCTTCCGCTCCGGGGGTCAGAAGATCAAGCAAGGGTCATGTGGAAGTGTCCCCTGTGGCCCCCAGGGGCGAAGCCGTGAACATCGCCGGCAAGTCCAGGAGGGTGGACGATAACCCTCCTAAAGGTATGCGGGGTGCTCCTGGAGGTGGGTCGGGTTTGGTGGAAGCCGACTGTGGTACTATGAGGCCCAGGGAGTCGGTGGTCCAGTATAGCTCCCGTATTGCAGCCCACCTCCGGGAGTACGAAGAGGCTGGTAAGGCTTTAAACAAACTCCAGCATGATATAAAGGAGGAAAGACAAAAAGCGGACAGGGCCTCTAAAGTGAAGAGGCCTGAAATAGCGGCAAGAATAAGGGCCCTGAAGGTCGAGATAAGTGAAATGGAGAATAAAAGGGCTGACATCTTGAGACATAGTGGCCCATTTGAGGAAAAATTGAAAAACGAAAAGAGGTTCGCAGAGATGAACCAAAAAAAAGTTTCCTCAGATGAGGAGGATACCCTAGTGAGCCTGGGGGGACAGTCTGCGGGGCCGGCGGATTCTGGGATCTGGCCCGAGCAGGTCCGTCTCCCCCCCACTAGCTCAGATGAGGAAGAAAGCAGTGGGGTAGGGGGACAGTTGATGGAACAGATACGTTATCTTGAGTCCCCCCGGGCTCATGTTGACGGACTTGTTTTTGGGGATGAATTGTTGGAAGATGAGCCTGCGAAAAAGAAAAAGAAACAAAAAGAGGCAAAGAAGAAACAAAAAGAGGCAGAGAAAAAAATCCACTATCCACTGCCCTCTGGGCCGGCTGCAAAGTCGGCTCAGGGGGCTAACCCCATTTCCCCCCCTAGCCTGGTTTCTACAGTGGAACCAGAGCGTGGGAGTGGGGAGAATAGAGAGAATGTAGCGAAATGTAATTTGGTCTGTGAGAAAAAGATGGCGCCGAACGCCGACCCTGTTTGCAGTAGCAGGGGCGGCAAGATGGGAGTGGCTGAAAAGCCGCACAAGCTGGTGCCGATAGCAAAAGGAGGGGGGGGCGTGGCTGCTTTCAGTGTGGCCCCGCCCACCGCCGCTGCCTCCACTGGGATGTTGGATAAATGTCTGGTGGGGGTGCGGCGGTGTGACGATTTTGTCGCCGCCCCTCCTGCCTTGGATGGTGGTGTGGTCCTTGCTTCCTCTGCCCCCGTTGGGCCTCGTGCGCCTGTGTCTCCCGCCACCCCCTCCGCCTGTGTTAGTGCATCGGCGGTGGAGGGGGGCGGGGCCAGGGTGGGGGGGACATCTGCGGTCGCGCCTCTGGATGTACCCTGAGGCGTGTCTGGGGGCGGGGGGGGGGTGGGGTTCATACGTCCGTCACCATGTGCGGGGTGGCGGGTGCCGGGGGTCCTGCGGCTTCCTTCTCTGCCCCTGTCTCTTCTGCTGCTCATGCGCTCTTTGCTCCTTCCCCTGCTGCTGTCATTTTGCCGGCGGCGGGGGGGAGCGGGGCCTGGGCGGTGGGGGAGTCTGCAGGCATGCCCCTGGGAGAGCCTGGGGGCGTGTCCATGGGCGGGGATGGGAGGGGCGGAGCTCCTGCAGCCGTGGCTGCTACTTTGTGCAGGGCTGGCATGGCTGGGAGCAGTAGTGCCAAAGGGCACCTGCTCCAGCCAAGTGAGGACATTAAGGCAAAAAAGGTTGCAAAGGATATTGATGTGGATGTGGATGTGGAAGCCGAGGATGTGGTGGTAGGGACCACGGAGGCGGATTTGCATAAAAAGAAAAATATTAGTATCATTGCCCCAGCTGGCCCAGCTGTGTTTTTGAGGGCAGGTGAAAGTTCAGGGATTGTTCCGGGTCCTGTTGGGGGGGTGGATGCAGGGGTTAGTCCTGCTGCTGGAAAAGTGGCGGGCCCCCCCTGTGTGGCCCCCTTGGGGGGATCCGGGGCGACGTTTATGACTGGTGGGGGAGGGGGAGCCGGTTCTGCTGCCCCTCCTGCGTCCGTGGCGCCTGGCAGAAGTTATGCCAGTGTGGCTGCGGCTGTAGGGGGGGAGGGGCTGACTTCCTTGGCTTCCTCGCTCTCAGGGTCTGATAATGGTGACTTGCAGCGGCGACTGCTGGAGGCCCTCAAAAAGGGGGAGAGCTCCATTTCCGTAGAGGGGAAGAAGGTGGAATGTTCATTCTGGTTCAACAGACATGGCGTTCGGACCTTCCGAGAACAGAACGGGGGCGAGACCACCTGGTCTTCACCCACAACCGGCCCTGGAGCCAGACGGAATGTGGTCTGTCTCAAGTGGAGTAGCGATGAAGCTTTCCCTACTAGAAAGAGGGTAGTGGAGCTCCTGCTTGGGATGGGTTTCAAGGCAACCGACATCTTTGCCTTGATCCATCCTTTTGGCTCCAAGGAGTTTGACATCAGCTTTGTCCGGCCGGAGGGGCTTGAGCTCTTTTGGTCCGGATATGAGCTGGTGAAGAACATGCCGGACTGGGGTGGTTTCGTTGCAAAAGCGATAACCCGCCAGAGTGAGGTCAAGAGAGTGACCGTGCTGACCCATAACGAGTCGCTCTCTTGTATTGACATCATGACCTGGCTGGGAAGGTACGGAGAGGTCCAGGGAATACCAGCTAAAAACCTGGACGAGTTTGGCATTTGGTCGGGTGCCTGGACGTTTAATATCAAGCTTAGGCGTCTGGGTAGTACAGTTTCCCACATTCCATCATCTGCCTTTATCGGCCGAGACAGGATCTTGGTTTTCTACAGGGGGCAGCCTAAGCTCTGTCACAAGTGCGGCAGCCCCACACACTTTAGCGCCAGCTGCCAAGTGCAGAAGTGCGCGTTGTGTGGGGGGACAGGTCATCTTGCTGCATCTTGTGAGGAGATTAGATGCAACCTGTGTGGGGAGCTCGGGCACCCCTTCAGTCGCTGTCCTCTCTCTGAGGCCAATGCGGCCCGAGCTCATGCAGGAGCGGGCCGGGAGGTCCCTTCGGCTGAGGCGGATACTGGCAAAGGCAGTGGAGTTAAGGGGTCAGTGAGGAACCAGAACAACCCGTCCCGGCAGAGGCGGAGAGAGAGGCGTCAGGCGGAGAGGGAGGGGGAGGAACCCCGTCCTGGGGTGATGCCCGCTCCCTCCCAAATGACTGCCCCTCCTGAATCCGAGACCCTAGGGGGCAGCGAGCTGGAGGAGGAGATTGAGAGACTGGATCGGGCCGAAGAGACTCTGTCCTCGTACTACGAAAGTTCTGCAGAGGGTAGTGGGGCAGAGTCCCAAAGTAAACGGAAACGGCGTACTAAAAAAAGATCTGGCCCGACCAAAGTTGCCAGCGAAGGTGTAACCGGCTCCCCTCTGGAGCTCTCCAACCGGTACCTCATCTTGGATGAGACCTCTGCCTCCTCTGCTGAGGAGGAGGTTGAAGGTGAGGGGCCGGGGGCGAAGGAGGGAGGGCCTTCAGGGGGCCCCGCGCCCCCCTCTGGTGGGGATGCCAGGTCCTCAGGAGGGGTGGCAAAACTGGGCCCTGAGACTGAGAAAGCCAGGAGTGGTGCGCAAAGGGAGGTGGTGGTGGCAGAGATGGATACCACTATCTCCCTCAAGAGAGGTCGTGCTGCTCTAGAAGGCAGCCCCGGGAGGGGGGAGAAGGATGGGAAGAAGGCCGTCTAATTTAACTACTCTTTATGGCGGTACCCGCTCTGCTGACTCTAGCGACCATTAATGTCGCCAGCATTAAGTCGGATGCGGCTCGTTTCACAGCCTTCGATTTTCTCAGCCGTGTTGAAGCTGACATTTTGTTTTTGCAAGAGACCAGGCTGCCAGATTTGGCAGCGATTTATAAAGCCAAGAGGGAGTGGAGACCAGGGCCCTCCTACTGGTCTCTTGCGGCTGAGCCGTATAGCGGAGTGGCGGTCCTTTTTTCCGCACCGGTAGAATGCCGACGAGTAATTGAATTAGAAATGGGGAGGTGTTTGATCTTGGATGTCCTCATGAAGGGACAGGAACTGCGCCTGATTAATATCTACGGGCCCCAGTCCAGGTGGGACAGGAAATGTCTCTTTATGAGGATTAAGCCTTTCCTTTTTACAAGCCGGCAGGTGGTTTTTGGTGGGGACTTTAATACTGTCACAAGGCCCCAAGACAGGGGAGGCACCAGAAACCGGCTGACTTATGATAGTATTTTTCTGAATAGAGTAGCTAGTGAGGCTCGTCTGGAGGATGTCCACATTAGGCATACCCCAGGCCACGGGGGTTTCACTTTCTATAGAGGTAGTCAGATCAGGTCTAGAATAGATAGGTTTTATTTGAAGGAGGAGGCTACCTTTTCGCCCTTAAGGGTTGTGGAGGTGGAATTCTCCGATCACTGTTTGATTATGTTTTCTCTGAATATTTCAGAATCCCCCCAAATGGGAAGAGGTTATTGGAAGCTGAATTCGGGTGTCTTGGAGGAAGCAGAGGTGAGACAATCCTTTGAGGACTTCCTTCAGAGTCAGGTACCTTTACTGGATCTCTGTGATACTAAGTCAGAGTGGTGGGAGATATTCAAAGATCGGGCTGCAAAGTTCTTCCGCCGGCTCTCGAGCCTCAGGTCCCTGGACAGGTACCGCCTGTATCAGGGTCTGAGGAGGAAACTCGAGCATCTGGTCTCGACTGGTGGTAGCTGCGAGGATATCTCCAGGGTGAAATCTTTGCTCAAGAGGTGCCAGTATGATAGGCACACATCTTTAGTTTTTGAGAGGGACTTCGGGAGGTACCGCTCGCCCGACCCCTACAGAAATTGTAAGATGTCAGTGAAGAGTAAGTTAATAACAGGACTGGTCGATAGTACGGGGTCTCTGAACAGGTCCAGATCAGGGATCCTGGAAGTCGTTAGATCCTTTTACTCGTGCCTCTTGGGGAGGAGGGATCTGGATCGGGACAGGATGTCGGCTTTCCTGGCTGAAGTCACCCCTGAGTCAGGAGCTCACCTCTCTTTGGACGGTTTGGTAGAAGAGATCAGGAAGGAGGAAGTTATCCTGGCGGTGGAAGGGTTAGCTCTGAAGAAGTCGCCAGGCCCGGATGGCTTAACATCAGAGTTTTATAAGGCCTTTAAGGACTCTTTATGTCCCCTCTTGACTGAGGTATTCAATGAGTGTTTATCCTCGGGCACTCTGCCTCGGTCAATGAGGAGGTCAGCTTTGATCCTTCTATCAAAGGGTAAGGATCCGAGCCGTATTGAGAACTGGCGTCCCATAGCACTTCTTAATACGGACAAAAAGATTCTGGCCAAGATACTTTTTAATAGGCTGGTGAAATTTGCACCCCAGCTCCTTTCGGTGGCTCAGCATTGCTCGGTTCCAGGCCGCAGCACTTTTAGTGCTGTACTCGGTGTCCGAGAGGCAGTGGAACAGAGTAGAGCAGGCTACTGGAGGGGGTACATGCTGTCCTTAGATCAAGCAAAGGCGTTTGATCGGGTGAACCATGAGTACCTCTGGTCGGTCCTTCTGAAGTATGGCCTGCCGGGGGGATTTGTCGATTGGTTAAAGATCTTGTATGCAGGGGCAGAGAGTTTCCCGCTTGTGAACGGTTGGTCTGGCTGCTCTTTTGAGGTTGGGTCTGGCGTCCGCCAGGGTTGTCCTTTGAGCCCGCTTTTATACGTGTTCGCGATTGATCCCTTTCTTAAGCGGATCGATCGTGGACCGTTGGCGGGAGTCGGGATGGATCGGGCGGCGCCGGAAGCCACTCTGAGGGTAGTAGCGTACGCTGACGATGTCACCATTTTCGTATCCTCAAGAGGGGAGGCGGAGTACGTGATGTCTGAAGTGGATCTCTACTCGGAGGCATCCGGGTCCATGATCAATCGGGATAAGTGTGAGAGTCTCTGGCTGGGAGGGGGTGATCCAGTTTTTGATCTCCCGGACACCCTCCCAGGGCCCCAGTCGTCAGCCAAAGTCCTAGGCATCCATTTTGGCCATGGGGACTATCCCACTCAAAATTGGGATGACAGGCTTAAGATCGCCGCTCAGAAGGCCGACCAGTGGAAGGGTTGGTCTTTGACCCTCAGGGAAAGGGTAAACCTGATCAAGGCCTACTTACTCCCTTTGCTTATCTATTTGGGTAGCGTGTGTATCTTGCCAGAGCCTCTCTGGACTCGGGTTTATAGTCTGTTCTTCCAGCTCTTATGGGGGAATAGACTGAACCTGATCAAGAGAGAAGTGACTTACCGCACGAGGAGACTAGGGGGGTTATCTATGGTCAACCCCGTGTTGTTTCTTGTAAACACCTTTGTTAAAGCGAATCTGGCAAACCTCTGGATGGAGAGGGATTCTCCGTGGGTAGTCTCCTGCCGGGGGTGGTTTCGGCCTTTCTTCCAGGAATGGGAGACAGGAGGGCAAGTGAAGGACTTACGTACGCCTCACGGATATCTTCCGACTTACGTCACCCCGATTCTGAAGGTGATCCGCCGGTGGGGTTTGGAGGTGAGGGAGATCAGGACTCTGTCAAGGAGGTCCCTTGACGATAGGGTCTTGTTGTCCCACTTCCAGAAGCCCCTGGCCCTCAGGGATTGCCCAAGCCGGGATCTAGACAAGGGGTTACAGTTGCTAAATTCTGCAAGGATCCCCTTGAAGTTTTGGGACTTGGCTTGGCGCTGCTTTCACGGGAGGCTGTATGTGAGGGACAACTTGAAGTACAGGAACTCTGATGAAAGGGGTTGTCCCCGGGAGGAGTGTGGCTCCATACTGGAAAGTATGGATCACTTCCTGCTTCAGTGTCCCTTTAATACAGAGGTATACCAACGGGTGGGAGCTTCCATTGGCTGGCCTAGGCTAGCCAGCCTCTCCTACGCGGAGTGGGCTTATGGAGTGCTCAGAGACATTGGTAGAAGGGACCTGTGCACATGTTTTTTAGTCAGTATAGTGGTTAGGTTCTACACGTGGAATGCACGGTGCTTAGTTTCAACGCAGCAGAAAGTCCTCCCAGTGAACGAGGTATGTAGGAACATTCTGGGTGACCTGGTGAAGGTGCGTTCTTTGGAGTATGAGAGACTGGGCACCAGTAGGGCCTCTCTCCTCTGGAGAGGCTTTGCTTTTAGCGTGCCCTAGCCTAGTCATACGTTTCCTGGTGGTGGGCTGATGCTTTCACCGTAGACTTTTGTTTTGTGGGATGTTGAGCTTTGAAGAAAGGCTTACAGAGACCGAGCTTGGGCCTTCGGGTAGTTCTGTATATTAGAATATTTTGCAGTGTGTGTTAAATAGTTATGTTGTTTATGTTGTTTTTTAGGATAGAATGAGTTGGGGCTAGTTAGGTTGGGTGGGTGAGGGAAGGGGTCTTTTATTTGCTTTTAAGTGTTTTATGTGTGTATTGAAGTGGGAGGCCTGCATCTAGCCCTGGACTATGCGGACATGGGTGGACATGGGGCGAGGGGCTAGATGTGGGTGGTGGAGGTAGGGCTGGCCTCGGACTATGCGGACACGAGAGAGACGTGAGGCGGAGGTCAGCCTTGGGTGATGGGTGAAGGGTGATGGAGTAGGTAGTGGGGGTTAGGGCTAGATTAGGGGGGTGAAGTTTGTTTTGCCTTATGTGTTATATTAGTAAAAAGGTAATATAAATAAAAAATAAATAAAAAGAATTGGTGATGGGAAAAAAATTAATGAAAAACATAAATAAATAATAAATAAATAAATATATATATATATTTTTTGTTTGTTTTCTATTATTATTATTATTATTATTATTATTATTATTGTTATTATTATTATTGTTAGTCTTATTTGCGTTTTTGTTTTATTGACGAGTAGTCAAGTTTTTCCTTTTGGGTTTTACAGCTGAACCGGCTGTGTTTCATTTCATTTTTAGCATTTGTATATAGTTTGTATATAGTTTTTTATAGGGTATTGGTATGAATGTGAGTGTGAGTGAGGCTGGGCCAGCTGAGAAGCCGTTCTGTTTTGTTTTTCTTGTCTGTAAAGTTTTGTATTTTTCTAATAAAAAAAGAGTTCCCGTAACAGAGAATCTGGCCTTATGTCAGCACAGAATCAGTCTTCATGTCATAGCAGAGAATCAGGCTTCACGTCACCCACCACTGGAACAGGCCACTGTCACACATTTAGGCCCCGGCACCCAGACAGAGGAGAGAGGTCCCGTAACAGAGAATCTGGCCTTATGTCAGCACAGAATCAGTCTTCATGTCATAGCAGAGAATCAGGCTTCACGTCACCCACCACTGGAACAGGCCACTGTCACATATTTAGGCCCAGGCACCCAGGCAGAGGAGAGAGGTCCCGTAACAGAGAATCTGGCCTTATGTCAGCACAGAATCAGTCTTCATGTCATAGCAGAGAATCAGGCTTCACGTCACCCACCACTGGAAAAGGCCACTGTCACATATTTAGGCCCCAGCACCCAGACAGAGGAGAGAGGTCCCGTAACAGAGAATCTGGCCTTATGTCAGCACAGACTCAGTCTTCATGTCATAGCAGAGAATCAGACTTCACGTCACCCACCACTGGAACAGGCCACTGTCACATATTTAGGCCCAGGCACCCAGGCAGAGGAGAGAGGTCCCGTAACAGAGAATCTGGCCTTATGTCAGCACAGAATCAGTCTTCATGTCATAGCAGAGAATCAGGCTTCACGTCACCCACCACTGGAACAGGCCACTGTCACACATTTAGGCCCCGGCACCCAGACAGAGGAGAGAGGTCCCGTAACAGAGAATCTGGCCTTATGTCAGCACAGAATCAGTCTTCATGTCATAGCAGAGAATCAGGCTTCAAGTCACCCACCACTGGAACAGGCCACTGTCACACATTTAGGCCCCGGCACCCAGACAGAGGAGAGAGGTCCCGTAACAGAGAATCTGGCCTTATGTCAGCACAGAATCAGTCTTCATGTCATAGCAGAGAATCAGGCTTCACGTCACCCACCACTGGAACAGGCCACTGTCACATATTTAGGCCCAGGCACCCAGGCAGAGGAGAGAGGTCCCGTAACAGAGAATCTGGCCTTATGTCAGCACAGAATCAGTCTTCATGTCATAGCAGAGAATCAGGCTTCACGTCACCCACCACTGGAACAGGCCACTGTCACATATTTAGGCCCAGGCACCCAGGCAAAGGAGAGAGGTCCCGTAACAGAGAATCTGGCCTTATGTCAGCACAGAATCAGTCTTCATGTCATAGCAGAGAATCAGGCTTCACGTCACCCACCACTGGAACAGGCCACTGTCACACATTTAGGCCCCGGCACCCAGACAGAGGAGAGGTTCATTCAACTTTGGGTTGCCCCGCAATATAATGGTAAAATGAAAATAAAAATAGCATTGAATGAGGAAGTGCCCTGGAGTAGAATAATGTATTGTTAAGGGGAGGTAGTTAATATCTAATCTGCACAAGGGATGGACAGGTCCCGTGGGATCCATGCCTGGTTCATTTTTATAAATGTCAGCTTGTCCACATTGGCTGTAGACAGGCGGCTGCGTTTGTCTGTAATGACGCCCCCTGCCGTGCTGAATACACGTTCAGACAAAACGCTGGCCTCCGGGCAGGCCAGCACCTCCAAGGCATAAATGGCTAGCTCTGGCCACGTGGACAATTTGGAGACCCAGAAGTTGAATGGGGCCGAACCATCAGTCAGTACGTGGAGGGGTGTGCACAGGTACTGTTCCACCATGTTAGTGAAATGTTGCCTCCTGCTAACACGTTCCGTATCAGGTGGTGGTGCAGTTAGCTGTGGCGTGGTGACAAAACTTTTCCACATCTCTGCCATGCTAACCCTGCCCTCAGAGGAGCTGGCCGTGACACAGCTGCGTTGGCGACCTCTTGCTCCTCCTCTGCCTTCGCCTTGGGCTTCCACTGGTTCCCCTGTGACATTTGGGAATGCTCTCAGTAGCGCGTCTACCAACGTGCGCTTGTACTCGCGCATCTTCCTATCACGCTCCAGTGTAGGAAGTAAGGTGGGCACATTGTCTTTGTACCGGGGATCCAGCAGGGTGGCAACCCAGTAGTCCGCACACGTTAAAATGTGGGCAACTCTGCTGTCGTTGCGCAGGCACTGCAGCATGTAGTCGCTCATGTGTGCCAGGCTGCCCAGAGGTAAGGACAAGCTGTCCTCTCTGGGAGGCGTATCGTCATCGTCCTGTGTTTCCCCCCAGCCACGCACCAGTGATGGGCCCGAGCTGCTTTGGGTGCCACCCCGCTGTGAACATGCTTCATCCTCATCCTCCTCCACCTCCTCCTCATCCTCGTCCTCCTCGTCCTCCAGTAGTGGACCCTGTCTGGCCACATTTGTACCTGGACTCTGCTGTTGCAAAAAACCTCCCTCTGAGTCACTTCGAAGAGACTGGCCTGAAAGTGCTAAAAATGACCCCTCTTCCTCCTCTTCCTCCTGGGCCACCTCCTCTTCCATCATCGCCCTAAGTGTTTTCTCAAGGAGACATAGAAGTGGTATTGTAACGCTGATAACGGCGTCATCGCCACTGGCCATGTTGGTGGAGTACTCGAAACAGCGCAACAGGGCACACAGGTCTCGCATGGAGGCCCAGTCATTGGTGGTGAAGTGTGTCTGATCCGCAGTGCGACTGACCCGTGCGTGCTGCAGCTGAAACTCCACTATGGCCTGCTGCTGCTCGCACAGTCTGTCCAGCATATGCAAGGTGGAGTTCCACCTGGTGGGCACGTCGCATATGAGGCGGTGAGCGGGAAGGCCGAAGTTACGCTGTAGCGCAGACAGAGTGAACGCCGGAAGCGCGAACAGACGGCCCGCACTTTATGCAGCAGCTCTGACATGTCGGGGTAGTTGCGAATGAACTTCTGCACCACCAAATTCAGCACATGCGCCAGGCAAGGGATGTGCGTCAAACCGGCTAGTCCCAGAGCTGCAACGAGATTTCGCCAATTATCGCACACCACCAGGCCGGGCTTGAGGCTCACCGGCAGCAACCACTCGTCGGTCTGTTGTTCTATACCCCGCCACAACTCCTGTGCGGTGTGGGGCCTGTCCCCCAAACATATGAGTTTCAGAACGGCCTGCTGACGTTTACCCCGGGCTGTGCTGAAGTTGGTGGTGAAGGTGTGTGGCTGACTGGATGAGCAGGTGGAAGAAGAGGAGGAGGAAACTGAGTAGGAGGAGGAGGAGACAGGAGGCAAAGAATGTTGCCCTGTGATCCTTGGCGGCGGAAGGACGTGCGCCAAACAGCTCTCAACCTGGGGCCCAGCCGCCACTACATTTACCCAGTGTGCAGTTAGGGAGATATAGCGTCCCTGGCCGTGCTTACTGGTCCACGTATCTGTGGTAGGTGGACCTTGCCACAGATGGCGTTGCGCAGTGCACACTTGATTTTATCAGACACTTGGTTGTGCAGGGAAGGCACGGCTCTCTTGGAGAAGTAGTGGCGGCTGGGAACAACATACTGTGGGACAGCAAGCGACATGAGCTGTTTGAAGCTGTCTGTGTCCACCAGCCTAAATGACAGCATTTCATAGGCCAGTAGTTTAGAAATGCTGGCATTCAGGGCCAGGGATCGAGGGTGGCTAGGTGGGAATTTACGCTTTCTCTCAAATGTTTGTGAGATGGAGAGCTGAACGCTGCCGTGTGACATGGTTGAGATGCTTGGTGACGCAGGTGGTGGTGTTGGTGGTACATCCCATGTTTGCTGGGCGGCAGGTGCCAACGTTCCTCCAGAGGCGGAGGAAGAGGCCGAGGCGGCGGCAGCAGCAGAAGAGGCCGAGGCGGCAGCAGCAGAAGAGGTAGCAGGGGGAGCCTGAGTGACTTCCTTGTTTTTAAGGTGTTTACTCCACTGCAGTTCATGCTTTGCATGCAGGTGCCTGGTCATGCAGGTTGTGCTAAGGTTCAGAACGTTAATGCCTCGCTTCAGGCTCTGATGGCACAGCGTGCAAACCACTCGGGTCTTGTCGTCAGCACATTGTTTGAAGAAGTGCCATGCCAGGGAACTCCTTGAAGCTGCCTTTGGGGTGCTCGGTCCCAGATGGCGGCGGTCAGTAGCAGGCGGAGTCTCTTGGCGGCGGGTGTTCTGATTTTGCCCACTGCTCCCTCTTTTGCTACGCTGTTGGCTCGGTCTCACCACTGCCTCTTCCTCCGAACTGTCAAAGTCAGTGGCACGACCTTCATTCCATGTGGGGTCTAGGACCTCATTGTCCCCTGCATCGTCTTCCACCCAGTCTTGCCCTTGGTAAACCCTGGCAGCAGAGTCTTCAAACAGCATAAGAGACTGCTGCATAACTTGAGGCTCAGACAGTTTCCCTGATATGCATGGGGGTGATGTGACAGACTGATGGGCTTGGTTTTAATGCGCCATCTGTGCGCTTTCTGCAGAAGACTGGGTGGGAGATAATGTGAACGTGCTGGATGCACTGTCGGCCACCCAATTGACTAATGCCTGTACCTGCTCAGGCCTTACCATCCTTAGAACGGCATTGGGCCCCACCAAATATCGCTGTAAATTCTGCTAGCTACTGGGACCTGAGGTAGTTGGTTCACTAGGACGTGTGGCTGTGGCAGAACGGCCACGTCCTCTCCCAGCACCAGAGGGTCCACTAACACCACCACGACAATGTCCACGTCTGCGTCCGCATCCCTTATTAGATGTTTTCCTCATTGTTCCCGTTCACCACAATTTTGAAAATGGCAAATTTCAACCCAGAACAAAAACTGTGCTTTTACGATCACTACAAATAATTTGACCAGCTAAAACAGTACAGATTTGGTTGAATAGAAATGTGAGGCCTATTTTTTTTCGCTGTGTGACAGGTATACGTTTAATCACAGAATTAGACTTGTATCTGCACGGTAGCGTGTGCGTTAAGTTTTTCTGAATGACACTATCAGCACCTTGAATCTAAGATATCCTTTTTGGGATAGATTTAAAGTAGGCCTGATATAGCATAAACTACTTATTTTGAGAATGGCAAATTTGGGAATAGTTTTTCAACCCAGAACAAAAACTGTGCTTTTACGGTCACTACAAATAACTTGACCAGCTAACAGTACTGATTTGGAGGAATATAAATGTCAGGTCTATTTTTTAGGCGCTGGGTGACAGGCTCAACTTGCCCCTGATGTTGTATATGGCCAAAAAATAACCACACTATTGATGGTTAAATGCACTTGGGTGACACAGGCTCAGCCTGCACCTGATGTAGTATATGGCCAAAAATTAACCACACTGTTGATGGTTAAATGCACTTGGGTGACACAGGCTCAGCCTGCACCTGAAGTAGTATATGGCCAAAAATTAACCACACTGTTGATGGTTAAATGCACTTGGGTGACACAGGCTCAGCCTGCACCTGATGTAGTATATGGCCAAAAAATAACCACACTGTTGATGGTTAAATGTACTTGGGTGACACAGGCTCAGCCTGCACCTGATGTAGTATATGGCCAAAAAATAACCACACTGTTGATGGTTAAATAAATGCACTTCGGTGACACAGGCTCAGCCTCAGCAAAAAATAACCACACTATTGATGGTTAAAAGCACTTTGTGGTAGCTTGTGCTGGTGCACCACAAGCCACAAAATGGCCGCCGATCACCCCAGAAAAAAGTGGGCAGCCTAAAAAAAGTGAGCAATTCGATATTAGCACTTCAATGATCCACAGCTGGAGATCGATCACAGAATGAAGTCTTTTGGAGGAGTTAATCTGCCTAATCTCGCCATAACGTCGCAGCAGCAACCTCTCCCTATGCTTGAATCAGCAGAGTGACGTGCAGCGCTACGTGACCCAAGCTTATATAGAGGCTGGGTCACATGCTGCACTGGCCAATCACAGCCATGCCAATAGTAGGCAAGGCTGTGAAGGCCTCTTGGGGCAAGTAGTACGACGCTTGTTGATTGGCTGCTTTGCAGCCTTTCAAAAAGCGCCAAGAAAGCGCCGAACACCGAACCCGGACTTTTACGAAAATGTTCGGGTTCGGGTCCGTGTCACGGACACCCGAAAATTCGGTACGAACCCGAACTATACAGTTCGGGTTCGCTCATCCCTAATTCTCGCATAGCCTTTCTTTCGGGTTCCGAAAGATTATACAACTGAGATTTGGGCAATTTAGCTCCAGGAATAAGATTGACGTGACAGTCATACTCCCGGTGTGGAGGCAACTCCTGATTACCACTCTCAGAGAAAACATCAGAGAATTCTCAAATGAACGAGGGTACAGTTTTAGTGGTAACCATAGAGAACGATGCATTAAGACAGTTGTTCATGCAAAAATCACTCCAATCGAGAATCTGTCTCGCTGTCACAGATGAAGTTAGCAGATAGCTGGAACATATAAATAAACAAGCGACTGGCTTGATCCCAAACTAAGGAGCTTATAGGTGAGCCCTATAAAACCCTAAGAGCTCTCCCTGACTGCTATGCACATGCAAGGGTCTGTATGGTAGACGATTGCATGCCTGCGTACCTAATCCTGTGTGACACCTGAAAACCCTATAATAGTGAGGGGACACGACCACTGGCTCCCTGCACTTAATACGGACGGAGTCAGGGTCACCTAGAATCAAGCCAGCAAGGAAACACAATAAAGTAAAGGACTTATATGAACAAACAGCAGAAGCAGCCTCCAGCAGTAAACACCTCATCCAGGAAGTAGTATAAACCGCAAAGTGAGGCAGTATGGGAGGGAGTATAAAGGAAGACGATTAGTCAAAATAAGTGACACCTGGCAGAAGGAAAGGAGATGAGAAGGTGAAACCAAAACAAAGAACATCATACAAGAGGTAGAGAAGAACGTCTGCCAGATCTTCTCACAGAACTTGCGGTGAGACTCGCTTGCCAATCGATGTTAGGGTTATGTTTGCTTAACCATGGTAAGCTCAACACCAATGGAGCACGCAGACCCTCCAACACATAACAGGAGATAGATTCCTGATGCAAATAACCCACTCTTAAATGAATGTCATTCACTACCTGCGACAGGCATTTATGGGCTAGAGGTGCTGAGTCAATTGCAAAGACAGAAATACTATTCTCTAATGCATTAGTACAAACTGTCCATCAATCAGGTTAACTCCTGCCCCACTGTCGATAAATGCTTCGATTTTCACAGTTTTGGACTCTAGTGCCACCTCGGCAGACAGGAGAAAACGGGTAGTAAAAGACAAAAGTAGGTTTTCTTGCTCCTACCAATAGTAATTTGGGGATTAAATGTTTTTTTATTTTTGTTTACACCTTGATGATGCAAGTATGGACAGATATTCACCAAATGTCCCTTCTTGCCACAACAAAAGCAGACTCCTTTCTCATGACCCAAGCTTTTGCCAATAGTTCCAGGAGTAGCTCCTTCTAACTGCATAGGCTCATCACAAGGCACAACCACCCGTGTCTCTCCACCATAAGTGTCAACGGAAGCAGTACCCTTATTGGACAGTACGTCCTGAAGGTGAGGACCCCTAGATCTCTCCCTCACGCGTCTATCAAGACGTACAGCAAGAGACATAGCTGCTTCCAATGACTCAGGATTTTCATGAAAAGCCAATGCGTCCTGCAGTCTCTCAGAGAGACCCTGGCAGAATTGGCTACGGAGAGCAGAATCGTTCCACTCTGTATCCGTAGCCCATCTCCTAAATTCTGAGCAATAGGTTTCCGCAGAACGTTCTCCCTGCCGCAAACCCCGTAACTTGGTCTCGGCCTGAGAGATCCGATCCGAGTCATCATAGATAAGACCCAAGGCTCTAAAGAATTCATCTACCGACCGGATGGACGGTGATCCGGTCGGCAGAGAAAAAGCCCAAGATTGGGCGTCCTCTTTTAGCAATGAAATAATCATACCCACACGCTGACACTCATCCCCAGAAGAGTATGGACGCAGCCTAAAGTATAATTTACATGACTCCCTGAACTGGATAAAATTGTCACTACCCCCGGAAAACCTGTCAGGGAGAGCTACCTTCGGTTCAGGGCAGGCCTGGAACTCACCACCGGAACCAGCAGCCTGTGGACTCTGAATCTGCAAAACCATCGCACGGAGGTCTGCTACCTCCAAAGTCAAATTTTGCAGCTGTTTGACGAGTGCAGTCATAGCATCCATAGCTGCACAGATCAGAACAAAAAAATGGCGGTATTGGCTCTGGATAATGTCACGGATGTTGTAGGGGAGAACACCAAAAGACAACAAGAAGGAAGAGAAAAGACACTAGGCCTCACCGCTAGGGAAGGAAAAGGGTCACCACCTATAAAACCCTGCTCCTGGCCCTAACTCCTATCCGTATGGGCGCCTCTCGATGGTAGAGATGCCCATACACAGGAACCTAGAAAACCCTGGTGGTCCTAAGATGCCCTAATAGTAATGACAGGGCAGAAACAACCCGCTCCTTCCCTGGTGAAGGAACCAGCATCTCGCTGAGGCCTAGTAAACAACAAAGGTAGGGGGGAATACAAAACACAACAAGCGGAACACTTAACTTCTGAGGCTGATGGATGATGGACGAACAGGACTCCACCACAAACCACACTCCAGCTCTTCCAAAAACCAAATGAAGCTATCCAAAGCAAGGAGTGATGGGTAAAGTCAGACTAAATAGGGGGAGGTCACATGATCCACACCTGAACAGGGGGTGTGGACATACCAGCAACACACAGACAAAGTGAAACCAAAAGAGGCTGTCAGATAACTAATGTGCAGATAATTTTTCAGACCTTCTTAAACCTGTCACCGGCGTGACAGATATAGGATAGTGTAGGGTTCAGCTGTCTGTTTCGTCCATCTGTGTAAAAAAAAAAAGGCTTCTAGTCCTAGTGTTTTAGGCTTTAGTCTGTGTTTGGATTTGTGTTTGCATCTTTAGTCAGTGAAAAAAATATATATTTATTTAGTCCTAGTGTTTTAGACTTTATTTTTTTGTGATTAGCGTATGCGTCTTTTGTGTGTGAAAAAAAATGTAAAACAGTCTTTAACCACCTCCGGACCGCCTAACGCAGGATCGCGTTCCGGAGGTGGCAGCCCTGCGCAGAGTCACGCATATATGCGTCATCTCGCGATGGGCGAGATTTCCTGTGAACGCGCGCACACAGGCGCGCGCGCTCACAGGAACGGAAGGTAAGAGAGTTGATCTCCAGCCTGCCAGCGGCGATCGTTCGCTGGCAGGCTGGAGATGTGTTTTTTTTAACCCCTAACAGGTATATTAGACGCTGTTTTGATAACAGCGTCTAATATACCTGCTACCTGGTCCTCTGGTGGTCCCCTTTGTTTGGATCGACCACCAGAGGACACAGGTAGCTCAGTAAAGTCCCACCAAGCACCACTACACTACACTACACCCCCCCCCCGTCACTTATTAACCCCTTATTAGCCCCTGATCACCCCTGATCACCCCATATAGACTCCCTGATCACCCCCCTGTCATTGATCACCCCCCTGTCATTGATTACCCCCCTGTAAAGCTCCATTCAGATGTCCGCATGATTTTTACGGATCCACTGATAGATGGATCAGATCCGCAAAACGCATCCGGACGTCTGAATGAAGCCTTACAGGGGCGTGATCAATGACTGTGGTTATCACCCCATATAGACTCCCTGATCACCCCCCCTGTCATTGATTACACCCCTGTCATTGATCAACCCCCTGTAAAGCTCCATTCAGACGTCCGCATGATTTTTACGGATGCACTGATAGATGGATCCGATCCTCAAAACGCATCCGGACGTCTGAATGAAGCCTTACAGGGGCATGATCAATGACTGTGGTGATCACCCCATATAGACTCCCTGATCACCCCCCTGTAAAGCTCCATTCAGATGTCCGCATGATTTTTACGGATGCACTGATAGATGGATCCGATCCTCAAAACGCATCCGGACGTCTGAATGAAGCCTTACAGGGGCATGATCAATGACTGTGGTGATCACCCCATATAGACTCCCTGATCACCCCCCTGTAAAGCTCCATTCAGATGTCCGCATGATTTTTACGGATGCACTGATAGATGGATCCGATCCGCAAAACGCATCCGGACGTCTGAATGAAGCCTTACAGGGGCATGATCAATGACTGTGGTGATCACCCCATATAGACTCCCTGATCACCCCCCTGTAAAGCTCCATTCAGATGTCCGCATGATTTTTACGGATGCACTGATAGATGGATCCGATCCTCAAAACGCATCCGGACGTCTGAATGAAGCCTTACAGGGGCATGATCAATGACTGTGGTGATCACCCCATATAGACTCCCTGATCACCCCCCTGTAAAGCTCCATTCAGATGTCCGCATGATTTTTACGGATGCACTGATAGATGGATCCGATCCGCAAAACGCATCCGGACGTCTGAATGAAGCCTTACAGGGGCATGATCAATGACTGTGGTGATCACCCCATATAGACTCCCTGATCACCCCCCTGTCATTGATCACCCCCCTGTAAAGCTCCATTCAGATGTCCGCATGATTTTTACGGATGCACTGATAGATGGATCCGATCCGCAAAACGCATCCGGACGTCTGAATGAAGCCTTACAGGGGCATGATCAATGACTGTGGTGATCACCCCATATAGACTCCCTGATCACCCCCCTGTCATTGATCACCCCCCTGTAAAGCTCCATTCAGATGTCCGCATGATTTTTACGGATGCACTGATAGATGGATCCGATCCGCAAAACGCATCCGGACGTCTGAATGAAGCCTTACAGGGGCATGATCAATGACTGTGGTGATCACCCCATATAGACTCCCTGATCACCCCCCTGTCATTGATTACCCCCCTGTAAAGCTCCATTCAGATGTCCGCATGATTTTTACGGATGCACTGATAGATGGATCGGATCCGCAAAACGCATCCGGACGTCTGAATGAAGCCTTACAGGGGCATGATCAATGACTGTGGTGATCACCCCATATAGACTCCCTGATCACCCCCCTGTCATTGATCAACCCCCCTGTCATTGATCAACCCCCCTGTCATTGATCACCCCCCCTGTCATTGATCACCCCCCTGTCATTGATCCCCCCCTCTGTAAGGCTCCATTCAGATATTTTTTTGGCCCAAGTTAGCAGAATTTTTTTTTTTTTTTCTTACAAAGTCTCATATTCCACTAACTTGTGTCAAAAAATAAAATCTCACATGAACTCACCATACCCCTCACGGAATCCAAATGCGTAAAATTTTTTAGACATTTATATTTCAGACTTCTTCTCACGCTTTAGGGCCCCTAGAATGCCAGGGCAGTATAAATACCCCACATGTGACCCCATTTCGGAAAGAAGACACCCCCAGGTATTCCGTGAGGGGCATATTGAGTCCATGAAAGATTGAATTTTTTGTCCCAAGTTAGCGGAACGGGAGACTTTGTGAGAAAAAAATTAAAAATATCAATTTCCGCTAACTTGTGCCAAAAAAAAAAAATTTCTATGAACTCGCCATGCCCCTCATTGAATACCTTGGGGTGTCTTCTTTCCAAAATGGGGTCACATGTGGGGTATTTATACTGCTCTGGCATTCTAGGGGCCCCAAAGCGTGAGAAGAAGTCTGGTATCCAAATGTCTAAAAATGCCCTCCTAAAAGGAATTTGGGCACCTTTGCGCATCTAGGCTGCAAAAAAGTGTCACACATCTGGTATCGCCGTACTCAGGAGAAGTTGGGGAATGTGTTTTGGGGTGTCATTTTACATATACCCATGCTGGGTGAGAGAAATATCTTGGTCAAATGCCAACTTTGTATAAAAAAATGGGAAAAGTTGTCTTTTGCCAAGATATTTCTCTCACCCAGCATGGGTATATGTAAAATGACACCCCAAAACACATTCCCCAACTTCTCCTGAATACGGCGATACCACATGTGTGACACTTTTTTGCAGCCTAGGTGGGCAAAGGGGCCCATATTCCAAAGAGCACCTTTAGGATTTCACAGGTCATTTACCTACTTACCACACATTAGGGCCCCTGGAAAATGCCAGGGCAGTATAACTACCCCACAAGTGACCCCATTTTGGAAAGAAGACACCCCAAGGTATTCCGTGAGGGGCATGGCGAGTTCCTAGAATTTTTTATTTTTTGTCACAAGTTAGTGGAAAATGCTTATTTTTTTTTTTATTTTTTTTTTCATACAAAGTCTCATATTCCACTAACTTGTGACAAAAAATAAAAAGTTCCATGAACTCACTATGCCCATCAGCGAATACCTTGGGGTCTCTTCTTTCCAAAATGGGGTCACTTGTGGGGTAGTTATACTGCCCTGGCATTCTAGGGGCCCAAATGTGTGGTAAGGAGTTTGAAATCAAATTCTGTAAAAAATGACCTGTGAAATCCGAAAGGTGCTCTTTTGAATATGGGCCCCTTTGCCCACCTAGGCTGCAAAAAAGTGTCACACATCTGGTATCTCCGTAATCGGGAGAAGTTGGGGAATGTGTTTTGGGGTGTCATTTTACATATACCCATGCTGGGTGAGAGAAATATCTTGGCAAAAGACAACTTTTCCCATTTTTTTTATACAAAGTTGGCATTTGACCAAGATATTTATCTCACCCAGCATGGGTATATGTAAAAAGACACCCCAAAACACATTCCTCAACTTCTCCTGAATACAGAGATACCAGATGTGTGACACTTTTTTGCAGCCTAGGTGGGCAAAGGGGCCCACATTCCAAAGAGCACCTTTCGGATTTCACAGGTCATTTACCTACTTACCATACATTTGGGCCCCTAGAATGCCAGGGCAGTATAACTACCCCACAAGTGACCCCATTTTGGAAAGAAGAGACCCCAAGGTATTCGCTGATGGGCATAGTGAGTTCATGGAAGTTTTTATTTTTTGTCACAAGTTTGTGGAATATGAGACTTTGTATGAAAAAAAAAATTAAAAAACAAATCATCATTTTCCACTAACTTGTGACAAAAAATAAAAAATTCTAGGAACTCGCCATGCCCCTCACGGAATACCTTGGGGTGTCTTCTTTCCAAAATGGGGTCACTTGTGGGGTAGTTATACTGCCCTGGTATTCTAGGGGCCCAAATGTGTGGTAAGGAGTTTGAAATCAAATTCAGGAAAAAATGAGGAGTGAAATCCGAAAGGTGCTCTTTGGAATATGGGCCCCTTTGCCCACCTAGGCTGCAAAAAAGTGTCACACATCTGGTATCCCCGTACTCAGGAGAAGTTGAGGAATGTGTTTTGGGGTGTCTTTTTACATATACCCATGCTGGGTGAGATAAATATCTTGGTCAAATGACAACTTTGTATAAAAAAATGGGAAAAGTTGTCTTTTGCCAAGATATTTCTCTCACCCAGCATGGGTATATATAAAATGACACCCCAAAACACATTCCCCACCTTCTCCTGAGTACGGAGATACCAGATGTGTGACACTTTTTTGCAGCCTAGGTGGGCAAAGGGGCCCATATTCCAAAGAGCACCTTTCGGATTTCACAGGTCATTTTTTACAGAATTTGATTTCAAACTCCTTACCACACATTTGGGCCCCTAGAATGCCAGGGCAGTATAACTACCCCACAAGTGACCCCATTTTGGAAAGAAGAGACCCCAAGGTATTCGCTGATGGGCATAGTGAGTTCATAAAACTTTTTATTTTTTGTCACAAGTTAGTGGAATATGAGACTTTGTAAGAAAAAAAAAAAAAAAAAAAAAATCATAATTTTCCGCTAACTTGTGACAAAAAATAAAAAGTTCTATGAACTCACTATGCCCATCAGCGAATACCTTAGGGTGTGTACTTTCAGAAATGGGGTCATTTGTGGGGTGTTTGTACTGTCTGGGCATTGTAGAACCTCAGGAAACATGACAGGTGCTCAGAAAGTCAGAGCTGCTTCAAAAAGCGGAAATTCACATTTTTGTACCATAGTTTGTAAACGCTATAACTTTTACCCAAACCATTTTTTTTTTACCCAAACATTTTTTTTTTATCAAAGACATGTAGAACTATAAATTTAGAGCAAAATTTCTATATGGATGTCGTTTTTTTTTGCAAAATTTTACTACTGAAAGTGAAAAATGTCATTTTTTTGCAAAAAAATCGTTAAATTTCGATTAATAACAAAAAAAGTAAAAATGTCAGCAGCAATGAAATACCACCAAATGAAAGCTCTATTAGTGAGAAGAAAAGGAGGTAAAATTCATTTGGGTGGTAAGTTGCATGACCGAGCAATAAACGGTGAAAGTAGTGTAGGTCAGAAGTGTAAAAAGTGGCCTGGTCTTTCAGGGTGTTTAAGCACTGGGGGCTGAGGTGGTTAAGTCCTAGAGTTTTAGGCTTTATTAGTTTTTTGTGATTAGTGGCTGCGTCTTTTGTGTTTAAAAAAAAAAAAGTCTTTTAGTCCTAGTGTTTTAGGCTTTAGTTTGTGAAGTGATTTGTGTTTGCGTCTTTTATCAGTGAAAAAGAAATAACAAAAAAAGTCTTTTAGTCCTAGTGTTTTAGGCTTTATTAGTTTTTTTGTGATTAGTGGCTGCGTCTTTTATGTGTGAAAAAAAAAAGTCTTTTAGTCCTAGTGTTTTAGGCTTTATTTTTTTGGTGATTAGTGTTTGCATCTTTTGTGTGTGAAAAAAAAAAAAGAAAAGTATTTTAGTCCTAGTGTTTGAGGCTTTATTTTTTTGAGATTAGTGTCTGTGTTTTTTGTGTGTGAATTTTTTATAATTTTTTTCGTTTTACTGTTTTTGGGTTTATTGTATATTTTATTTCATTATTGTCCCATTGTCCCCACCCCAATAAAGTTTGCCCAAATTCCCTCTTTATTTTTTATTTTTTTGGGATCTATATATAAACCCACATCATGAGTGGACGTGGTCGTGCAGGCAGCCGTGTTAGTGGAAGGGGAGTGGGTTCTAGTGCTGGACCGCTGCCAGCATGGGACCGCTCCTCTACCCACAGAGGGGCGGGCGCAGATGTTCGGGCATCCACCTCATCCGTGATTTCTTCGGGCGCGGCAGCCGCCCCATTTCATTGCAAAACACTGAGGCAGTGGTGTCATTCGTGACCCAAACCAGTGGCACGGAGTCCTCTGCCCCGGATCTCAGCAGCAGCAGCTCTCCACCTCCTGCAGGCCCAGCACCCAAGAATCGACCCTGATGCTGTTTGACAGCAAAAGTGAGAGGGACATCTTGGGGGAGGTAATGCAGGAGAGTGGGCTAGAGCTTTATCCGGATGGTCAGGACCGTTTGGAAGGGATGGAGGAGGAGGGGGTACCCCCTGTAGCTGGCCAGCTAAGACCTGTCCTAGGTTGCTAGTATAGCTTATATGTGTATACAGCTAAACCTGCCAATAACCTTAATACAGTTCCTATGTTTATGTGTTAAAGACAAAAGCAGAGTTATTTACTGTGACATCATGTTTTGGATGTCATATTACTGTTATATTTTGTGTTCACAGAAGCAGAAAAAGATAATATGCCTTTAAGATTCATTTTGTAATGTAAGGTAAACTCAATGACACAGCAGAAACAACAGAAAGCATAGTATTAATCTGTTGCTACTGGGCAGAAGTCTAGACCAATCACAGCCAGCTTCTCATACAGCAAGAGTTTTCACCAATCACAGCCAGCCTCACACACAGCCTGTCTGGGAATTCCCCCAGCTCCTGCTGCTAGAATCATTATTCACCAGAGACAGGAGCTGAAGAGACATTCACTCCACTGAGAGCTGAGTTTTATGGCAACAAGAGGCCAATATAGGTATTTAAAACAAGTTATATAATATTCATATTGTTAGTATTGTGTTTAGAACTGTATACTGAACTAGATATATATGTGTTTACTTACAGTTCCACGAATTGAATACAAATTCAATTGCAAAGTACAAATACAAATTGCAAATTGCAAGCTACAGTTACAAACTGTGAACTACCACAAATACCATACAAACATATTGCAATCCAAATTGCATACAACCATACCAGATCATACTCAACCAATCTGCAAATAGTCACTGCTAACTGCATACTGCAAGTGAACTATTAGGTAGACCTCAGATATACCTCTCAGAGAGATCATAAAATGCTTAAATAACTTAAAGTGAGAGTACAGATGCTCAAGAGAGAAATATATCCACCATTTTATGTTGAATGACAAGATTGAACAGTTGAACCGCCATCTTATGCATACCGCCATTTTGTGATATCTTTTCAACACGTGTTATGTACATGAACTATCTGCTGAGGAGGCGGCAGTGTTATATATGAAGAGAAGTTGTAGCTAATAAAGAAGTTATTTGAAGCATTTGCTGTGCCTTTTAAACCTACTGTTTCCATAGAACGGCGCTAGAGGAATTACAGAGTAATAGAGAATCTGGTTAGACTAAAAGTCAGAGATATCAAAATTCTTCTAATGCCACAGCGCAAAAGGCACTTCATGCCTGCTGCGCCTGCCACACCCCCATCAGTACCCCAGTGACATCCCTTCCAACTGGTGCGGGTGGTTTCAGCCACAGAACCCCCGTTCCTAGTCAGACCCAGGCGTCAACGAGGGGACATCGGAGCCAGTTCAGGGGCTCCATGTCTGCTGTTCCCCTCAGTCAACCACTGGTCGACCTTGGGTCTGACATTACAGGCGATGAAGAGGAGGGTGATTTAGAATGGGTGCCACCTCCCTTGTCAGGTGACAGTAGCACTGATAAGGAAGTAAGGCACCCGAGGCAAACGGTGCGCCAGGTCAACAGTGAGCCCAGTATCAGGGGCTCCACTGGTAATGGCAGCAGGAGGAGGCAGCAGCAGCAGCCAGCTCCACCTGTGTGCACCGAGCCCGAACAGGCGCAAGTCAGCACCACCCACCCCATCTGACAAGAGGTCGGTGCGTAAGTCGCATGTTTGGGCTTACTTCACCCTGGCAGCAGACAATGTAACAATTGCCATCTGTCAGCTGTGCCATGCCAGGGTGAGGAGAGGGAGGTCTGTTTCTCGGCTGGGTACCACTGCCCTTACCCAGCACATGAGAGCAAACCACTGGCGGGAGTGGGAACAGATGCAGGGTGGTCGTAGCAGTGCACTGCAGCCACCCCAACACCTTCCAACAATGCAGACCCACTCCCCCGCTCCCTCTCCTATAGTTACTGTTACCGGCAGCCAGACCTCTTCCTCCACTTCCATCCGGCGCCAGCCGTTGGTTGCCAATACATTTGAACGCACCGCGCTCTATGCCCCCAGGGACCGACGCGTGCGTTCACTCAATGGGCTCCTGGCAAAGGTTATCGCCCAACATCTGCTGTCCTTCAATATTGTGGACAGCAATCGATTCCGGCAGATGTTGGAGCAGGCCTAACCCAGATGGCGTGTCGCCAGCCGCCATTTCTTTGCCAGGACTGGCGTCCCTGCCCTACACCAGCACATTGTGCAGAATGTATCCCTGTCGCTGGATCATGCTGTCAGCGACAGGGTGCATCTGATAATGGATGCATGGACCAGCAGACATGGGCAGGGATGATACATTAGCTTTCCTGGCCATTGGGTGTCCCTCCAAGTCGCCGGGGAGGGATCATCACATGTGGCGGCATCTGAGTTTGTGGTGCCACCCCGGCATGTCCAGGGGAGAACTGCTGCTCTCACTCATGGGGTATATAGTGTGGGGTATATAGTGTGTGTATACAATGAGGCAAAAAAGTATTTAGTCAGCCACCAATTGTGCAAGTTCTCCCACTTAAAAAGGCCTGTAATTTTCATCATAGGTACACTTCAACTATGACAGACAGAATGGGGGGAAAGAATACAGGAAATCACATTGTAGGATTTCTAAAGAATTAATTGGTAAATTCCTCGGTAAAATAAGTATTTGGTCACCGACAAACAAGCAAGATTTCTGTCTCTCACAGACCTGTAACTTATTTCTTTAAGAGTCTCCTCTGTCCTCCACTCGTTACCTGTATTAATGGCACCTGTTTGAACTTGTTATCAGTATAAAAGACACCTGTCCACAACCTCAAACAGTCACACTCCAAACTCCACTATGGCCAAGACCAAAGAGCTATCAAAGAAATCTCTCTCACATGCACATAAAAAAAATCTCTCTCACATGCACATAAAAAAAATGGTAGACCTGCACCAGGCTGGGAAGACTGAATCTGCAATAGGCAAGCAGCTTGGTGTGAAGAAATCAACTATCGGAGCAATTATTAGAAAATGGAAGGCATACAAGACCACTGATAATCTCCCTCAATCTGGGGCTCCATGCAAAATCTCACCCCGTGGGGTCAAAATGATCACAAGAACGGTGAGCAAAAATCCCAGAACCACACGGGGGGACCTAGTGAATGACCTGCAGAGAGCTGGGACCAAAGTAACAAAGGCTACCATCAGCAACACACTACAACGCCAGGGACTCAAATCCTGCAGTGCCAGAAGTGTCCCCCAGCTTAAGCCAGTACATGTCCGGGCCTGTCTGAAGTTTGCTAGAGAGCATTTGGATGATCCAGAAGAGGATTGGGAGAATGTCATATGGTCAGATGAAACCAAAGTAGAACTTTTTTGTAAAAACTCAACTTGTCGTGTTTGGAGGAGAAAGAATGCTGAGTTGCATCCAAAGAACACCATACCTACTGTGAAGCATGGGGTAGAAACATCATGCTTTGGGGCTGTTTTTCTGCAAAGGGACTAGGACGACTGATCCGTGTAAAGGAAAGAATGAATGGGGCCATATATTGTGAGATTTTGAGTGAAAAACTCGTTCCATCTGCAAGGGCATTGAAGATCAAACGTGGCTGGGTCTTTCAGCATGACAATAATCTCAAAAACACCGCCCAGGCAATGAAGTAGTGGCTTCGTAAGAAGCATTACAAGGTCCTGGAGTGGCCTAGCCAGTCTCCAGATCTCAATCCCATAGAAAACCTTTGGAGGTAGTTGAAAGTCTGTGTTGCCTAGCGACAGCCCCAAAACATCACTGCTCTAGAGGAGATCTGCATGGAGGAATGGGCCAAAATACCAGCAACAGTGTGTGAAAACCTTGTGAAGACTTACAGAAAACGTTTGACCTCTGTCATTGCCAACAAAGGGTATATAACAAAGTATTGAGATGAACCTTTGTTATTGACCAAATATTTATTTTCCACCATAATTTTCAAATAAATTCTTTAAAAATCAGACAATGTGATTTTCTTGATTTATTTTTTTCTCATTATGTCTCTCATAGTTGAGGTATACCTATGATGAAAATTACAGGCCTCTCTCATCTTTTTAAGTGGGAGAACTTGCACAATTGGTGGCTGACTAAATACTTTTTTGCCCCACTGTATATATAGTGTGTGGCAGAAAAATAAATGTGCAATGTGCATGTGAGAGAGATTTCTCTTCTGTACATACATACATGCTACACAAATAGTGCTGTGATGTCCCAACTAGAGTTGTTGCGATTTTTTGGATTCAGTTTCGATACCATAAAAAAGTATTGCGATACTCGATACCATTCGATACCACGTGAAAAAATAAACCAAAAAAGCCACGTGCATTCCGCATTTTAAAAAATGGCGAATCGCGCATTTTTTTTAATTTTTTTTTTCTGTTCCGCCGTTCACCGCATAGATTTTTTTTATATTTTAATAGTTTGTACTTTTTCCCCCTTAGGGGCTAGAACCTGGGATTTTCATCCCTTGTCCTCTATCAGGGATGTTACTATGGCAGTCAGGGCTGCAGTAGCGTCCTGGCTGCCATGGTAACCGATCGGAGCCCCAAGCTTACACTGCTGGGGCTCCGATCAGAAGCTGCCACTGCACCACCAATGAGGGGGAGGGGAGAGGACCCTGTGGCCACTGCCATCAATGATTTTAATACTGGGGGGTGGGGGGGGAGGGGGCACTGTGACACCAATGATTTTAATGGGGTGGGCGGTTAAGGGGGGGTGCACTGCGCCACCAATGATAATTACCCCCTAATACAGGAGGCGGGAACTGGCAGATCAGCGGCAGTTAACCCCTCAGGTGCCGCACCTGAGGGGTTAACTGCCACTGATCCCAGCTCCCTGTCAGAGGCAGGGTGCCGTCAATGCAATTCTGCTGCCGGTACCCGCCTCCTGTATTATGTGTTAAAGTCTGGACCCATATAAAGTAGTCTTTAAGTATTAGGCTACACAGATAGTAATTAGCTCCAATAGTAATTAGCATTTGGAGCAGGAGAGCAGACAGTAATGGGGCACAGCGGGCGAATGGAGCGGCGCCCAGGAATAATAGTACAGTCGTGGCCAAAAATTTCGAGAATTACATAAATATTGGAAATTGGAAAAGATGCTGCTTAAGTTTTTATAATAGCAATTTGCATATACTCCAGAATGTTATGAAGAGTGATCAGATGAATTGCATAGTCCTTCTTTGCCATGAAAATTAACTTAATCCCAAAAAAACCTTTCCACTGCATTTCATTGCTGTCATTAAAGGACCTGCTGAGATCATTTCAGTAATCGTCTTGTTAACTCAGGTGAGAATATTGACGAGCACAAGGCTGGAGATCATTATGTCAGGCTGATTGGGTTAAAATGGCAGACTTGACATGTTAAAAGGAGGGTGATGCTTGAAATCATTGTTCTTCCATTGTTAACCATGGTGACCTGCAAAGAAACGCGTGCAGCCATCATTGCATTGCATAAAAATGGCTTCACAGGCAAGGATATTGTGGCTACTAAGATTGCACCTCAATCAACAATTTATAGGATCATCAAGAACTTCAAGGAAAGAGGTTCAATTCTTGTTAAGAAGGCTTCAGGGCGTGCAAGAAAGTCCAGCAAGCGCCAGGATCGTCTCCTAAAGAGGATTCAGCTGCGGGATCAGAGTGCCACCAGTGCTGAGCTTGCTCAGGAATGGCAGCAGGCAGGTGTGAGCGCATCTGCACGCACAGTGAGGCGAAGACTTTTGGAAGATGGCCTGGTGTCAAGAATGGCAGCAAAGAAGCCACTTCTCTCCAAAAAAAAACATCAGGGACAGATTGATCTTCTGAGGAAAGTTTGGTGAATGGACTGCTGAGGACTGGGGCAAAGTCATATTCTCCGATGAAGCCTCTTTCCGATTGTTTGGGGCATCTGGAAAAAGGCTTGTCCAGAAAAGAACAGGTGAGCGCTACCATCAGTCCTGTGTCATGCCAACAGTAAAGCATCCTGAGACCATTCATGTGTGGGGTTGCTTCTCATCCAAGGGAGTGGGCTCACTCACAATTTTGCCCAAAATCACAGCCATGAATAAAGAATGGTACCAAAACACCCTCCAACAGCAACTTCTTCCAACAATCCAACAACAGTTTGGTAAAGAACAATGCATTTTCCAGCATGATGGAGCACCGTGCCATAAGGCAAAAGTGATAACTAAGTGGCTCGGGGACCAAAACGTTGACATTTTGGGTCCATGGCCTGGAAACTCCCCAGATCTTAATCCCATTGAGAACTTGTGGTCAATTCTCAAGAGGCGGGTGGACAAACAAAAACCCACTAATTCTGACAAACTCCAAGAAGTGATTATGAAAGAATGGGTTGCTATCAGTCAGGAAATAGCCCAGAAGTTGATTGAGAGCATGCCCAGTCAAGTTGCAGAGGTCCTGAAAAAGAAGGGCCAACACTGCAAATACTGACTCTTTGCATAAATGTCATGTAATTGTCGATAAAAGCCTTTGAAACGTATGAAGTGCGTGTAATTATATTTCACTACATCACAGAAACAACTGAAACAAAGATCTAAAAGCAGTTTAGCAGCAAACTTTGTGAAAACTAATATTTGTGTCATTCTCAAAACTTTTGGCCTCGACTGTAAGTGCTGGGACATCTCTGGGCGCTGCTCTGTGTAGGAAAAGTCCTATCATTGGTGGTGCAGTGCGTCCGCCACTCCTCCGCCCCTCTCTCCACCCCTCTCTCCTCCTCCGCCCCTCTCTCCTCATTGGTGGCAGCAGCAGCACAAGGGGAAGGCAGAGACTGCTTCCTTCTCCCCTGTGCTGCTGAGGGAACATGAGCACGCTGACAGCAGCGCTCTTATGTCCAGAGATACTAGACTGCGCAGCACAGTATCAAAAAAATGGAAATCCCGGTATCGTATCGATACCGGAACAAAAGTATCGATTGGGTATCGAAATTTCGATACCCACAACAACCCAAGTCCCAATAATACTAAGTTCAACAATCAGTATTATGTTGACAGACATGATTAAAGGTGAAGTTGTATGAATTGCGCTAAAATATTCAAATCAATAGTGGCGATTTGCACGATCTCTAATACTTTGAAAAACACTATCTGTATTGTTATGACATGCATCGAATTTAAATCTAAAACAGTGCTGTAATGTACAATTACCTACCGTGATCAGGAGTTCTTCCTCACCATCTCGAAAGTTGCTGCCAACCATTTTCATCACTTATGTGATCATCACTTCATCACTTTCATCACTTAGCTAATAGTGCGTGCATACGTGCGCACACATAATAGAGCAATCGAAAAGAATTTCACGAATATCATGAAACCACGAATATTTGGCGAATATTCGCCTAAATATTTGTGATATATTGCGAATTCGAATATTGCCCCAGCCGCTCATCACTATTCCAAAGCTGATTTGAAGGATTGCCCCTTATTGCCTACTCATTATGTTAGGTAGGATATGCTTATATACAGGGAGTGCAGAATTATTAGGCAAGTTGTATTTTTGAGGATTAATTTTATTATTGAACAACAACCATGTTCTCAATGAACCCAAAAAACTCATTAATATCAAAGCTGAATATTTTTGGAAGTAGTTTTTAGTTTGTTTTTAGTTTTAGCTATTTTAGGGGGATATCTGTGTGTGCAGGTGACTATTACTGTGCATAATTATTAGGCAACTTAACAAAAAACAAATATATACCCATTTCAATTATTTATTTTTACCAGTGAAACCAATATAACATCTCAACATTCACAAATATACATTTCTGACATTCAAAAACAAAACAAAAACAAATCAGTGACCAATATAGCCACCTTTCTTTGCAAGGACACTCAAAAGCCTGCCATCCATGGATTCTGTCAGTGTTTTGATCTGTTCACCATCAACATTGCGTGCAGCAGCAACCACAGCCTCCCAGACACTGTTCAGAGAGGTGTACTGTTTTCCCTCCTTGAAAATCTCACATTTGATGATGGACCACAGGTTCTCAATGGGGTTCAGATCAGGTGAACAAGGAGGCCATGTCATTAGATTTTCTTCTTTTATACCCTTTCTTGCCAGCCACGCTGTGGAGTACTTGGACGCGTGTGATGGAGCATTGTCCTGCATGAAAATCATGTTTTTCGTGAAGGATGCAGACTTCTTCCTGTACCACTGCTTGAAGAAGGTGTCTTCCAGAAACTGGCAGTAGGACTGGGAGTTGAGCTTGACTCCATCCTCAACCCGAAAAGGTCCCACAAGCTCATCTTTGATGATACCAGCCCAAACCAGTACTCCACCTCCACCTTGCTGGCGTCTGAGTCGGACTGGAGCTCTCTGCCCTTTACCAATCCAGCCACGGGATGATCACGCTTCAGAAGCTTTGCAATTTTAAGAGTGCTGCATCCCTCTGCAAGATATCTCACTATTTTTGACTTTTCTGAGCCTGTCAAGTCCTTCTTTTGACCCATTTTGCCAAAGGAAAGGAAGTTGCCTAATAATTATGCACACCTAATATAGGGTGTTGATGTCATTAGACCACACCCCTTCTTATTACAGAGATGCACATCACCTAGAATGCTTAATTGGTAGTAGGCTTTCGAGCCTATACAGCTTGGAGTAAGACAACATGCATAAAGAGGATGATGTGGTCAAAATACTCATTTGCCTAATAATTCTGCACTCCCTGTACAGTGCCATGCAAAAGTATTCACCCTCCTTGACTTTTTTCGTATTTTGTTACATTACAGCCTTAAATTCAATGTTTTGTTAATCTGAATTTTATGTGATGGATCAGATCACAATAGTCTAAGTTGGTGAAGTGAAATGAGAAAAATATATAAATAAAACTATTGTTTTGAAATAGAAAACAGAAAATTGGCATGTGCGTATGTATTCACCTTCTTTGTTAGGAAGCCCATAAAAAGCTCTGGTGCAACCAATTACCTTCAGAAGTCACATAATTAGTGAAATGATGTCCACCTGTGTGCAATCTAAGTGTCACATCATCTGTCATTACATATACACACCTTTTTTGAAAGGCACCAGAGGCTGCAACACCTAAGCAAGAGACATCACTAACCAAACACTGCCATGAAGACCAAGGAACTCTCCAAACAAGTAAGGGACAATGTTGTTGAGAAGTACAAGTCAGGGTTAGGTTATAAAAAAAAATCCAAATGTTTGGTGATTGCCGGGAGCACCATCAAATCTATCATAACCAAATGGAAAGAACATGGCACAACAGCAAACCTGCCAAGAGACGGCCGCCCACCAAAACTCAGACCGGGCAAGGAGGGCATTAACCAGAGAGGCAGCACAGAGACCTAAGGTAACCCTGGATGAGCTGCAGAGTTCCACAGCAGAGACCAGAGTATCTGTACATAGGACGACAATAAGCCGTACGCTCCATAGAGTTAGGCTTTATGGCAGAGTGGCCAGAAGAAAGCCAATACTTTCAGCAAAAAAAAGGTACGTTATGAGTTTGCGAAAAGGCATGTGGGAGACTCCCAAAATGTATGGAGGAAGGTGCACCGGTCTAATGATACTAAAATTGAACTTTTCGGCCATCAAAGAAAACGCTATGTTTTCGGCCCATCCCCACAGCATCATGCTGTGGGGATGGGACTGGGAAACTTGTCAGAGTTGAGGGAAAGATGGATGGTGCTAAATATAGGGATATTCTTGAGCAAAACCTGTACCATTCTGTGTGTGATTTGAGGCTAGGACGGAGGTTCACCTTCCAGCAGGACAATGACCCCAAACACACTGCTAAAGCAGCACTTGAGTGGTTTAAGGGGGAACATGTAAATGTGTTGGAAAGGCCGAGTCACAGCCCAGATCTCAATCCGATAGAAAATCTATGAACAGACTTAAAGATTGCTGTTCACAAGCGCAAACCATCCAACTTGAAGGAGCTGGAGCAGTTTTGCAAGGAGTAATGGGCAAAAACCCAGTGGTAAGATGTGGCAACTGCTCATAGAGACTTATCCAAAGAGACTTGGAGCTGTGATTGCCGCAAAAGGTGGCTCTACAAAGTATTGACTTTAGGGGGGTGAATAGTTATTTAAATCAAACAATCCATGTTAATTCCAGGTTGTGAGTCACCAAAATATGAAAAAAGTCAAGGGGGTGAATACTTTTGAAAGGCACTGTAGGTCAAATGCGTATGGCAATACACATTAGACTTACGTTAGCATAAAATACCGATTTTGACAGTACTGCCCAACCATCTGTGTCTGAAATGTTTAGCAAATGTTGGGGGTAAAAGGGTTGGCATGTTGAATTTCAAGATGCCCAATTCTTTGCATTCAAGGAACATAAGCCATTACCAGAGGTGTGTGGCAGCAGCAAGTAAGAGGGCTGAAACCAAGCACACTTGCTCTCAAAAGAAAATGTGTATCCTTTGCATCAAGCAGTGTTTCTATGGTTTACTGATAACCCTGTTATGTTGGCCACTCCACCTACGTAGCTGACTAGGTAAATGTCAGCAGCAGTACAACAAGGGAAGCTACAGATGTAGCAGGGTTAGGCTACTTTCACACTGGCATTTCACGGATCCATTTGAAACGCATTTGAAACGGATCCGTCAATAAAATGACTAAACGGAGAAGGACGGAAGCCATTCAGATAGATCTGTACAAACGGATCCGTCTGTAATGCGGATCAATTAGTCACGTTCGGTTCCATTTTTGCATCCGTTTAGCAGATCCGTTTTGTATTGAGTAGCATCTCAAAGTGTCCTCCCACTTTATGTATTCAGATCCCCAGGGTTCTCATTAGCTTTGAAGCATTTAAATGCTCCGTTTCTAATCTCTTGGGGGCCGTCTGGTTAAAATTCCAAGTCGGTCCGGTTTCAGCTCTGATCATGGACCACACCCTTCGACTATATGCACTAAAAGATGTATAATGTTCGTTAGCGGGCCATATGTCCTGAAGCGCCATTGATCGTGCGTACGGGAGTACATAGCATCATGATGCTGTCCATGTTGAGCCGCACACTGGGCTATTGTCCCGCACTCACATGATCTATTAGTGCTAGACAATAGCGCCGCGCGCAGCCCAACTTGCACAACATCATTGTAAACTATGATGCTGTGTACTCCCGTGCGCACGATCAATGCCACTACGGGACATATGGCCCACTCACGGACCGTATGTCTCGGAGGGCATACATTCGTGTGCAAGAGATCTTAACAGCTTTTGCTGATGGACCGCGACTCCCACAAGGGCTCACATGAAAGGGCACAAGATTGAACAATGAACAAGCATTTTCTTGTTCATGTGCCAATCAGAGGGTATACGATCAATAAAGAGACAAAAGATAGCTCATTATTGATGGTCATGCCAAACGCTCCGTTGTCTCAGACAGCCTCTTACACTCAGACAGAGAGAACAGTTGTCCCTCTGACTGTAGGGGGCTGGCCAAAACAGTGGAACCAAACGCTCCGCTGTTTCAGACAGCCCCTTACACTCAGACGGAGAGAACAGTTGTCCCTCTGATCCACAGATCACCCCCCATAACAGTGCCATCCACAGATCACCCCCCCCCCCCAAAAAAAAAAACCAGTGCCATCCACAGATCTCTCCTCCCCATAACAGTGCCATCCACAGATCTATCCCCCCATAACAGTGCCATCCACAGATCTCCCCCATAACAGTGCTATCCACAGATCACCCCCCATAACAGTGCCATCCACAGATCACCCCCCCATAACAGTGCCATCCACAGATCCCCCCATAACAGTGCCATCCACAGATCCCCCTCCATAACAGTGCAATCCACAGATCACCCCCCATAACAGTGCCATCCACAGATCACCCCCCCCATAAGAGTGCCATCCACAGATCTCTCCCTCCCATAACAGTGCTATCCACAGATCACCCCCATAACAGTGCCATCCACAGATCACCCCCATAACAGTGCCATCCACAGATCACCCCCCATAACAGTGCCATCCACAGATCCCCCCCCCATAACAGTGCCCCCCTCAGATCCCCCATAACAGTGCCATCCACAGATCCCCCATAACAGTGCCATCCACAGATCCCCCATAACAGTGCTATCCACAGATCCCCCCATAACAGTGCCATCCACAGATCCCCCATAACAGTGCCACCCACAGATCCACCCTATAACAGTGCCATCCACAGATCCCCATAGTAGTGTCATGCACAGACCACCATTAGTTCAAAACCCACCAAAGGCATACCTTTTGGTTAAAAATATTTTTGTTTCTTATTTTCCTCCTCAAAAACCTAGGTGCGTCTTATTGGCCGGTGCGTCTTATATGGCGAAAAATACGGTAGCAGTGCTTTGCAGACCTCATCGCAGCAGCAGGCAAGACACTGAAGAGTGACCTGGGATCCTGCTGCTCCTGGAAACAAAGCCAGCAATATTCCTGTATGGAGCTTCCTACCAGTGAAGGTGATTAGTACTAGTCATAAGGGCCCAACACCTCAGGATATAGATAGGGCCACAAAGCAGCTGAGCATGGCAGAGGATTTGAGTCCAGAGCTGAGGGATAGAAAAAAGCCGCCTACTCCTTGCATCCTGGAAAAAAGGTCTGTATAAGTTTAAAGAATTCCTATTACAGAACAGCTGCACCCCTGCTGATCACATAGTGATGGCTTATCCTGAGGATAGGCCAGTGGTCGGCAAAGTGCGGCTCGTGAGCCACAAGCGGCTCTTTTGATCCTTGAATGCGGCTCTTTGGTTCGGGCTGGCGGGTGGGTGGCCGCGCAGCCATATCGCGCCGCTCAAGCTGCTTGCAAAATGTCTGTCATGTGCCTCCTGCCCCGTCTGTCTGCTCCTTCCACTTTATGAATGAAGCAGGCAGGCGGGGCAGGAGGCGCATGACGGAGGGTGAGATGTCACGCTGCGCACAGCAGCAGAAGGGCGGGCAGCGGCGGACTTTCGGCAGAACACCGGCCATGTGAGGAGTGGTGAAGAGGCCGCCGCTCAGAAGATGGAGCGAAATGTCCTGCAGCAGAAAGGTAGGAGTTGCCCCCGGTGTGTGCACAGTGCCGGGCACTGCACCGGCCCCTCAGCAAGTGTCCCTGCCTCCTCCCTTCCCCCCACTAATACATTACTTTACTTACTGGGGGATATCTGTGGAGGGCACTTATGGGGGATATCTGTGGAGGGCACTTATGGGGGATATCTGTGGAGGGCACTTATGGGGGATATCTGTGGAGGGCACATATATAGCATCTTATGCTATATATGTGTCATCCATAGATATCCCCCATAAGTGCGTCATCCACAGATATCCCCCATAAGTGTGTCATCCACAGATATCCCCCATAAGTGCGTCATCCACAGATATCCCCCATAAGTGCGTCATCCACAGATATCCGCCATAAGTGCGTCATCCACAGATATCCCCCATAAGTGCGTCATCCACAGATATCCCCCATAAGTGCATCATCCACAGATATCCCCCATAAGTGCGTCATCCACAGATATCCCCCATAAGTGCATCATCCACAGATATCCCCCATAAGTGCGTCATCCACAGATATCCGCCATAAGTGTATCATCCACAGATATCCCCCATAAGTGCGTCATCCACAGATATCCCCCATAAGTGCGTCATCCACATTACATCCACATCTGCAGACAAGTTTAATAAAAGTAAAAAATGATAAAGATAAAATGAAATAATAATCAAGATCCAAATAAAAGAAAGTACATATAAAAGTATTCAAAAACACACTCTGGGCTCATGCCCACGAATGTAAGGGCGCCATGCCTGTGCTGCGGACCGCAAATAGCGGTCCGCAATGCACGGACACAGACCATGGGGCAGCTGCATGAGGATCGCGGACCCATTCACTTGAATGGGGTTCGCGATCCACATCCGACTGCCCGCACCGCAAAAAAGTAGCGCATGCTGAAGTGAATGGGTCCAGGATCCGGGATATGAGTGCTACAGTGTGCTTCCGTGGTGCTTAGGTCTGTCCCTCCGCACCGCAAAAAAGTAGTGCATGCGCTACCTTTTGCGGTGCGGAGGCACAGCCAGAAGCACCACGGAAGCACACTGTAGCACTCATATCCCGGATCCTGGATCCATTGAAGTGAATGGGTTCATGATGCGGGCTGCACACGGCCAATGCCCGTGTATTGCGGACCCGCCGCATGCGGCCTGCAATATGGCAACGGCGGGCACACGAGCAATATTTTAGGTTTTAAAAATGTGGCTCTCGAAAGAAATTTCAATCGTGGTTTTGGCGATATTTGGCACAGTTGACAAAAAAGTTTGCCCACCACTGTGATAGGCCATCACCTGTAAAGGGTTGGACAACCCCTGTAACGTGTTAAAGGTGTTTTCCACTTTTAGTTATTATTGGTTCATGGCCTCATTCAAGATGTCCATCTAAAAGGACATACATATATGTGCATACAAGGAAAGGAATGTAGAAAATTATAGTACTATATTTAAACTAAAGAAGAGTGAAAGTAAAATTATTTACCATACACGTAACACACATTCTTTGTGAATGTCCTCACAGAGGATAAATAAAACAGCTGCTCTTCATGGGCTACACTCATAAGGGTCATTATCCTTTCTATCCTTCCTTTCACAAAATTCCTGACATGCCAGATGTTTTGATCAGGTGGTGTCTGGGTGCTAAGAAGCTGTCATTTGAACGCTGTGCCCCTTGGGTTTTTGGGTTAGGGTACTTTCTAGCGTTTTTCTTTTCCGGCATAGAGTTCCGTCCTAGGGGCTCTATACCGAAAAAGAACTGATCAGGTATATCCCCATGCATTCTGAATGGAGAGCAATCCCTTCAGGATGCATCAGGATGTCTTCAGTTCAGTCTTTTTGACTGATCAGGACAGAGATAAAACTGCAGCATGCTACGGTTTTATCTCCGGCCAAAATAACTGAACACTTGCCTGAATGCCAGATCCGGCATTTTTTTCCATAGGAATGTATTAGTGCCGGAATGCCGAATCCGTTTTTCCGGATGACGCCGGAAAGACGGATCCGGCATTTTAATGCAATTGTAAGACGGATCAGGATCCTGATCAGTCTTACAAATGTCATCAGTTGGCATACGGTTTGACGGATCCGGCAGGCAGTTCCGGCGACGGAACTGCTTGCCGGATCACTCTGCCGCAAGTGTGAAAGTACCCTTAGTGGTATATGCACCATACACTTTCTATGGGCCCACCCACAGCTTTGACCTCTAGAGCCAATGGATGCCCAAGAGGCATATCCCTCATCTGAATACTTTTCTGACCCATCTGAGTTTGTGATCTCAACACCCAGACTGCCAATCAGAACTTATTATGTAAATGGCACATATGCTGTGTATGGAAAGAAAACCCAACATCAATATTTAGAAAAAGTGTTAGGGTACTTTCACACTAGCGTTATTCTTTTCCGGTATTGAAATCCGGTAAAGGGTCTCAATACCGGGAAAAAACACATCAGTTTTGTCCCAATGCATTCTGAATCGAAAGCAATCCGTTGAGTATGCATCAGGATGTCTTCCGTTCCGTCCGCATGCTAGTAGCATAGTAACATAGTAACATAGTACATAAGGCTGAAAAAAGATATTTGTCCATCCAGTTCGGCCTGTTATCCTGCAAGTTGATTCAGAGGAAGGCAAAAAAAAACTGTGAGGTAGAAGCCAATTTTCCTCACTTTAGGGCAGTGCTTCTCAATTATTTTCTGTCATGCCCCCCCTAGGAAGAAGAAAACATTTCGCGCCCCCCCCCCCCCCCCCCGCGCGACTGTAAATAGTATCATTTGTCTATAAAATTGTTATAAGTACACCTCTGCATAACACTGTATCCTTATTAACGTATAAGAGAATAAAAAAAGAAAGAAATGTGGATCGGACACACACTTATGGGGGATCTGTGGATGACGGACACTTATGGGGGGATCTGTGGATGACGGACACTTATGGTGGGATCTGTGGATGATGGACACTTATGGGGGGGATCTGTGGCTGGCACTGTTACAGGGGGATCTGTGGCTGGCACTGTTATATATGTGCCATCCACAGACCCCCCCACCCCATAACAGTGCCATCCACAGTGCCCCCCCCCAGCCCATAACAGTGCCATCCACAGACCCCCACACAAGTTGATGAGGCCAATACAAGTTAATAGTAATACCATAGTGCAGCACAGAATACCTCCGCAGAAGCTATCCCTCTGTGATGGCCATCAATAGCCGCCACGTTCTGTCCTCCTCCAAATGTCTCAAATTAAGATATGGAACAGGGGGCTTAGGTGAGATGTGGGCAACAATGCTAAACCAGCACCACCTTCAGCCAACGGCAGTGAGGAGGGCTCAGGTAGTTTTTTTTTTTTCTTCCCTCCACCTAAAAGATTTCAGTTTGTTTTTCAATCGAGTGGTACAGTTTATAGGTCACATTAAAGGTGGAAAAAGTTCTGAAATGATTTATCTTTGTCTCATTTTTTTACATCACATAAACCTGACATTTTAACAAGAGTGTGTATGCTTTTTATATCCACTGTATGTGCAAAGAGCTTATCATTTTTAATATAGTAAGTATAGCAGCAATGCAATTCAGATTTATCCATGTTTCCAGTGTTTGCATGTGTGCGCATGGAGCATTGTGCTGCTGCATATAGTGTTTGTTTGCTTTTCCACTGCAGCCCTGGTAGCATGCACCAGCATGCTCTTTATTTCATATTGTTTGTAGGTGCTGATCTAACTTTGTTTCTATCTATCTATCTATCTATCTATCTATCTATCTATCTATCTAAATAAAGGTATAATTTAGAACTGTATAGACACAAAGAGAAGAAAGACAGGAAGATATCTTGTTGTTTTTTGTTAAAGCACTCATTTCTTTTTGCACTGTGTACATCTAGTGGCAATGTATGTGCAATACACAGTTAACACTGGCAAATTTGGTTGGGTTACCAGGCTTATGGAGTTTGACAGCCCTCTAATTAGTTAAGTAGTGGAGTCTTAGTTGAGCAGAGCTACAGACAAGACCTACATGTGCAAACTCCTGCAAACTAGGCCAGAGACCAGAGAACCTTTTTCTCTGAGGCTACAACTGAGACTTTATCATAAGAGTACTCTTAAAAGAAAGAGATCAGCCATCTTAGAAGGTCCAGAGCCATTAAGCCCTTGCAAGATAACGTCAGTAAGGTACCATTTGTTTATGGCAGGAGACTTTAGGGCTGTGGAAAGGTTTCATTTCTTCTGGCACCTGCCACACTATGAGATGGAACGGCCATCTGGCTCTAAAACTGCAGCCCTAAGCTCAGGAATTGCAGAAAGAGTTAACAAGAACAGAATAGCATGCTGGGGTTATTGGGAGAGACAGCAATGTATCCTTAGAAGGAGAGTCAAGAAGCACTACTATTACCATTATTGTTGCTGCCCATATGCAATTATTGGGAGGAGACTATATTATGATATACCTTGGGACTGTGCCTTTGCTGCTATATGTACAGTCGTGGCCAAAAGTTTTGAGAATGACACAAATATTAGTTTTCACAAAGTTTGCTGCTAAACTGCTTTTAGATCTTTGTTTCAGTTATTTCTGTGATGTAGCGAAATATAATTACACGCACTTCATACGTTTCAAAGGCTTTTATTGACAATTACATGACATTTATGCAAAGAGTCAGTATTTGCAGTGTTGGCCCTTCTTTTTCAGGACCTCTGCAATTCGACTGGGCATGCTCTCAATCAACTTCTGGGCCAATTCCTGACTGATAGCAACCCATTCTTTCATAATCACTTCTTGGAGTTTGTCAGAATTAGTGGGTTTTTGTTTGTCCACCCGCCTCTTGAGGATTGACCACAAGTTCTCAATGGGATTAAGATCTGGGGAGTTTCCAGGCCATGGACCCAAAATTTCAACGTTTTGGTTCCCGAGCCACTTAGTTATCACTTTTGCCTTATTGCACGGTGCTCCATCGTGCTGGAAAATGCATTGTTCTTCACCAAACTGTTGTTGGATTGTTGGAAGAAGTTGCTGTTGGAGGGTGTTTTGGTACCATTCTTTATTCATGGCTGTGTTTTTGGGCAAAATTGTGAGTGAGCCCACTACCTTGGATGAGAAGCAACCCCACACATGAATGGTCTCAGGATGCTTTACTGTTGGCATGACACAGGACTGATGGTAGCGCTCACCTTTTCTTCTCCGGACAAGCCTTTTTCCAGATGCCCCAAACAATCGGAAAGAATATTCATCGGAGAATATGACTTTGCCCCAGTCCTCAGCAGTCCATTCACCATACTTTCTGCAGAAGACCAATCTGTCCCTGATGTTTTTTTTGGAGAGAAGTGGCTTCTTTGCTGCCCTTCTTGACACCAGGCCATCTTCCAAAAGTCTTCGCCTCACTGTGCGTGCAGATGCGCTCACACCTGCCTGCTGCCATTCCTGAGCAAGCTCTGCACTGGTGGCACTCTGATCCCGCAGCTGAATCCTCTTTAGGAGACGATCTTGGCGCTTGCTGGACTTTCTTGGACGCCCTGAAGCCTTCTTAACACGAATTGAACCTCTTTCCTTGAAGTTCTTGATGATCCTATAAATTGTTGATTGAGGTGCAATCTTAGTAGCCACAATATCCTTGCCTGTGAAGCCATTTTTATGCAACGCAATGATGGCTGCACGCGTTTCTTTGCAGGTCACCATGGTTAACAATGGAAGAACAATGATTTCAAGCATCACTCTCCTTTTAACATGTCAAGTCTGCCATTTTTACCCAATCAGCCTGACATAATGATCTCCAGTCTTGTGCTTGTCAACATTCTCACCTGAGTTAACCAGACGATTACTGAAATGATCTCAGCAGGTCTTTTAATGACAGCAATGAAATGCAGTGGAAAGTTTTTTTTTTGGGATTAAGTTAATTTTCATGGCAGAGAAGGACTATGCAATCCATCTGATCACTCTTCATAACATTCTGGAGTATATGCAAATTGCTATTATAAAAACTTAAGCAGCAACTTTTCCAATTTCCAATATTTATGTAATTCTCAAAACTTTTGGCCACGACTGTACTACTACCATCATCGATTCAGTAAATAAAGGCGTTATTTATTGCAACCAAAGTGCCTTATTGACTTCTTCATCTATCCGCCAGCCCCTTATCTGTGCTCCTGTCTTAGCACCCTGCCAACCATGTTACATCAAGGGCACCCCAACTGCCATCAGAAAGATGCCCCAAGGGAAGAAAGGGTGCCCCCTCCAGTCACTGTGCACAGCCTGAGAAGCTTCAAAGTGAGAACTGCCACTGTGAACTGTGAGTACTACTACCCATCTCAGGACCACAACCACCACTCCCATCCTCTCCGCCCTGTGGATCACTACACAAGGCCTGGATGGTCGCCTGGGAGTCCTCTTTTTCTATGGCACAGTGCACTCAGACAACGGCATGGTTCTATCTATTAACTCGCGGCCATCACAGCAGTGACTGAGGCTATCCTGTTCAGTCAGACACTTGACTAGAGCGTTACCCCACTCTGTAAATAGCTGAATGTCATGATACAAGCTATTCTCTCTGAGCCAAGCTAACCATTCATCGCACTAATGAGTGTGAGAGAAATGAAGTTGTGGCATATACACTGCCTTGAAAAGTATGATTTTTTTTGTGTTTTGGTGAATCACAACCTGGAATTAACATGGATTGTTTGAGGATTTGCATAATTTAATTTACAGAACATGCCCACAACTTTGAAGATTTTTTTTATTGTGAAGCAAACAACAAATAGGACAAAATAACAGAAAAAGTCAATGTGCATAACTATTCACCCCCCTAAAGTCAACTTTTTCACCCCCCTAAAGTCAACTATTCACCCCCGTTTTCTTTGATGGCCGAAAAGTTCAATTTTAGTCTCATCAGACCAGAGCACCTTCCTCCATACATTTTGGAAGTCTCCCACGTGCCTTTTCACAAACTCACAATGTGCCTTTTTGTTTTTAGCTGAAAGTAATGGCTTTATTCTGACCACTCTGCCATAAAGCCCAACTCTATGGAGCGTACGGCTTATTGTCGTCCTATGTACAGATACTCCAGTCTTTGCTGTGGACCTCTGTAGCTCCTCCAGGGTTACCTTAGGTCTCTGTGCTGCCTCTCTGTAACGCCTTCCTTGCCCGGTCCGTGAGTTTTGGTGGGCGGCCGTCTCTTGGCAGGTTTGCTGTTGTGCCATGTTCTTTCCATTTGGTTATGATAGATTTGATGGTGTTCCTGGGCATCATCAAAGATTTGGATATTTTTTTATAACCTAACCCTGACTTGTACTTCTCAACAACATTGTCCCTTACTTGTTTGGAGAGTTCTTTGGTCTTCATGGCAGTGTTTGGTCAGTGATGCCTCTTGCTTAGGTGTTGCAGCCTCTGGGACCTTTCAAAAAGGGTATGTATATGTAATGACATCATGTGACACTTAGATTGCACACAGGTGGACATCATTTCACTAATTATGTGACTTCTGAAGGTAATTGGTTGCACCAGAGCTTTTTATGGGCTTCCTAACAAAGGGGGTGAATACATTCGCACATGCCAATTTTCTGTTTTCTATTTTTAAACAATAGTTTTATTTATATATTTTTCTCATTTCTCTTTACCAACTTAGACTATAGTGTTCTGGTCCATTACATAAAATTCAGATTAACAAAACATTGAATTTAAGGCTGTAATGTAACAAAAAGGAAAAATTCAGATTAACAAAACATTGAACTTAAGGTTGTAATGTAACAAAAAGGAAAAAGGTCAAGGGGGGTGAATACTTTTGCAAGGTACTGGAGATAGTTCCTGCAAGCAAGACATTATAAAGCAAGTGAAGAGGTTTGGAGAAAGAGGGGGCAGACTGGTAGTACATGGGGGGTCAAAGTGATGGCACAAGGGGGAGCAGTTTAGTGGGATTTAGAGGGGCATAGTGGTAGCACATGGACAAAATGGAGGCATATGAAGGAGCAAAGTGGCGGAATATAGAGGGGCAGAGTGGTGGCACATTAAGGGGCAGATTAGTGGCATTTACAAGGACAGAATGAAAGCATTTGAGTGGTGGGTTTTAGATGGGCAGGGTGGTGGTATGTGGGGCAGAGTAGCATTTGAAGCAGAGAGAGTTTGGTGCCACATTGGGTCAGAGTGGTGGCATACTAGGGACAAAGTACAGAAATGTATAACAAATTCCTGGCTAATAGCAAACTTTTAGAGACAGCAAGGAAAGGAGTTAAATATCGCAAGTAGGCAAGTTTGGTAAGTAAAACAATACAGAGTCCCTCAACTTACAATGGCCCCAGGATACAAGATTCTTAACATACAATGGTCTTCTCTGGGCCATCATAACTTGAAACCAGACTCAACATACAATGCCTCAAACACTGCTGATGTGTGGTTCATGTGGTTGACTGGAAGAGCCAACAAATCAACATAGTTATTTCCCTGGTAAAACACCTGTATTGGCTGTCTAGTAGCGCCTCCCTATAGTACAGTGGTGGTACTACATGTCCTGTACTGCTCTTTACCTGTGTCAGGATGAGCTGTAATTTATATGGTACACTGTGTGTCCTGTAGAGGACCCTGAATAAGCTCATTTCCTCTTCATAGAAAGTGATTTACAGCCTCCAGAAGCTCTTTCTGACTGCTATATGTAAGGACTGGCTTTATCTATAGTAGTTAGCTGCTTAATGCCCTTTAATCTTCATTTTCTCTTACTTTGGGATGACATTTTGGGTCTTTGGAACTAATTACCAACTTTCCATAGAATTATGGTCTCGAGTTACAATGATTTCAACTTGCATTGGTCGCCCCAGAACCATTTAATAATGTAACCCAAGGGACCACTGTAATTTATTTTATAGATTTCTTGTTTAATCTGGTTTCCATTCTTCGTGTTGTAGCATTGTGACCTCTTGTCCTGAATATGATGTCCTCCTTTTGGGGGTAGTGAATGTGGCCATCCTAGACAGGATTGAGCTGCCTGCTCTGTCTCTGCAGCCTGCTTCCTTTTGCCTATCCTGACTGCCTGCTGGTATAGAAGAGTAAAGACAGGAAAGAAAGGAGGGGTGTAAAAGATTTGCTGTTTTTTCAAACAATTTTTTTGAGTTATACAAATATGAACAAGATAGAAAAAAGAGGGAGTGAGGATAGTGGATAGTATCATCTAATACGTACAGTTTGCAGTTGTTATGAACGGAGCATAAGGATAAATTATGTAAGTTGGCTATGGTTGTCTACTTAACAGCAACATGAAAATGATCAATAATAGTAGGCAGAACACAACTCGTGTTCTGGTTTATGGGAATGAAGAGAAAGAAAAAATGGTATATGAACAGTGGTGTGGGAAATAGAGGAGAAAGAAAAAAGGGGGGTTGTGCTTGGACCATTCCTTGCCGACCAAAGGTCATAATAAAATGTCACTGGGTAGGAAGAGCGAGAAAAAATGGAAATTCTCTATCTCCTTTTTTCCTCTCCTCTGTTTGTCAGTGTCATAAAATTGGTGTTTTGCCTCCCACCCTTTGTGTCAAGTACTAGTTAGTAAGGACACATTTATGGAGCTTTTGTTTGACTCTGGGTGGCAATATTTTTATATTTCTATAAAAGGTTCTCATAAGGTGGAAAACTTTTTGGAAGAGATTTATCAAAACTGGTAAAAAGTAGAACTGGCTTAGTTGCCCATAGCAACCAATCAGATTCCACTTTTCTTTTTTCAGAGCTCCTTTGGAAAAGTCAGTTTTCCTTCCCACCAGTTTTGAAAAATCTCCCCCTTTGGTCTTTTGCTTTTTTTTGTTGAAGAGTCTCCTCCCCGTCCTTTTGAAATGGTTTTGAAAGTTTCTGCAAGAAAAATCAAAAGGGTGGTGGCTGCGGGGAGAGCCATTCATGCAAAATGGTTTGCAGGCCACACTGGAAATAATTAAAAACAACTTTTTCTCCTTTGGAGTACAAGAATAAACACTGGAATCCAGATAATCAAATATGCAAGAAGGTGTTAATGGGGCAAGATGGGAGAGAGTGAAAAATTCCACCCTTCTCCAGAATTGTTGGACTAGGAATCACCCCCAAAAGCAATGAAAGAGGTCTGCATCTGCTTCCGCACATTTCAAAGGGAATGTGTCATCAGAAAATGACCTATTGCTTAATGTTTTATGTAAACATATATTTTTTAGAATTTTTTATTTACATTTTTAATTTTTTCCATCTATGTCTCTAACTACACTCACCTAAAGAATTATTAGGAACACCTGTTCTATTTCTCATTAATGCAATTATCTAGTCAACCAATCACATGGCAGTTGCTTCAATGCATTTAGGGGTGTGGTCCTGGTCAAGACAATCTCCTGAACTCCAAACTGAATGTCAGAATGGGAAAGAAAGGTGATTTAAGCAATTTTGAGCGTGGCATGGTTGTTGGTGCCAGACGGGCTGGTCTGAGTATTTCACAATCTGCTCAGTTACTGGGATTTTCACGCACAACCATTTCTAGGGTTTACAAAGAATGGTGTGAAAAGGGAAAAACATCCAGTATGCGGCAGTCCTGTGGGCAAAAATGCCTTGTGGATGCTAGAGGTCAGTGGAGAATGGGCCGACTGATTCAAGCTGATAGAAGAGCAACGTTGACTGAAATAACCACTCGTTACAACCAAGGTATGCAGCAAAGCATTTGTGAATGTCATGGCCTATGGTGTGCTTAGTGACATTTTCCTTCACTTGGTTGCCCGTGACTACGTTTGGTGTTGAGTGCATGTGGTGGCAGTGTCTCGGCCTTCTGGCTGATCCCCAGGACATGGTTGCCACGCATGCCGTTGCCCGCGGCGACAGGTGAAGTGTGTGTTTATGTGTGTACTTTCCCTTTAAGTGGCTGTTTTCCCTTGCCTTGTGTTGGAAGGGTTAACTTCCTTCCTAGTATGTGTGCACTGGGTGTGTCTGTGTGTGGGTGTGGCTACATGGGCTATAAAGCCTCAGTGAAGATCAGTAGTCTGAGGGGTACTTTAGCCATGGCTAGCTGGAGTCATCCTCCTGTGATATACCATCTGCCAGTGGGGGCCACCCTTGTGGTCATAGCTTATGTTACATGGTGTTATGAAGGTGTGTGTTTGGTCTCTTTATTTATTGCAGCTTATGGTTTCCTGGGTTCCCGTGTGATGAATGGTGTGTGCTGTGTCCCTTGTGTTGTTGTGGACAGCAGCACTTGCACATGGGTTCCAGGCTGTGTGTCTGTGGCAGGTAGGTGTGGTTCTTGTTTCACTTACCTGCCATTGCCATATGTCTGTTTATGTTTCCCCTTTCTTTATAGCTTGGTCAGTGAGACTCCTGTTCGTCCGTATCCTGGAGGAACAGGTAGTCTTACCCTTCTCCTAGTCCAGGGCCACCCTGAGGGCAAGTAGGAATATTAGGTTCCGGAGTATGAGCCCTCCCACCATCAGGGTCGGCTCATACGGCTAGGAGACAGGGTCAGAATTAGGGATTGATAGGAGGTGACCTGCTCCCTGATTCCTGTCCTGGCCTTGCATCGACCATCCATCCATCCTCATAAGTGACAGTGAAGCCACAACACGCACAACCTTGAGGCAGATGGGCAACAACAGCAGAAGACCTCACCGGGTACCACTCATCTCCACTACAAATAGGAAAAAGAGGCTACAATTTGCACGAGCTCACCAAAATTGGACTGTTGAAGACTGGAAAAATATTGCCTGGTCTGATGAGTCTCAATTTCTGTTGAGACATTCAAATGGTAGAGTCCGAATTTGGCGTAAACAGAATGAGAACATGTATCCATCCTTTGATGGCTACTTCCAGCAGGATGATGCACCATGTCACAAAGCTCTAATCATTTCAAATTGGTTTCTTGAACATGACAATGAGTTCACTGTACTAAAATGGCCCCCACAGTCACCAGATCTCAACCTAATAGAGCATCTTTGGGATGTGGTGGAACGGGAGCTTCGTGCCCTGGATGTGCATCCCTCAAATCTCCATCAACTGCAAGATGCTAACCTATCAATATGGGCCAACATTCTAAAGAATGCTATCAGTACCTTGTTGAATCAATGCCACATAGAATTAATCGCTTTACGTCCGCCCATAGGATATAAACGTCCTATGGGTGGACGTCTATTTCTGAAAGCACGTTTTAGAACGTCCTTTCAGAAATAGCAGCTGCACGCTAATCGTGCAGCTGCTGATCGGGTTGCCCGCTGTCAGTGACAGCAGGGCAACCCTAAGACAAGGCAGGGACAGTGCCCAGGTGTCCCTGCCTTCTAGATCGCTGCAGACACAGCGCTCACCGAGCGCTGTGTCTGCAGAGAAGGAAGCGCTGTGCGCTTCCTGTCCCGGCCCGACGGTCATGTGACCGCCGTGACCGGAGTGTGCAGGAGCTGTGTGAGGTCTCTCAAAGACCTCGATCAGCCCTGCTCTGAGGCTGTACAGCGCTGGATTGCTGCTGTACAGCCTCTCTAGGGGTGTATTTGTCCTGTAACTGGGGCTACTATGTCAGCCCCAGTTACAGGAGAAATCAACAGTGAAAAAAAAAAAAGAAAAAGTGAAGCAAATGTCCCCCAGAGGTCTTGTATGACCTTATGGGGGACGAAAAGTGTAAAATAAAATAAAAAAAATAAAGGGTTGAAAAAATAAAATAAAAAAAAGTTTCACATGTAAAAAAAAAAAAAAAAAGTTCCCAAGTAAGGAATAAAAAAAAAATTAAAAATAGAAAAAATAAAATAAAATAGACATATTTGGTATTGCCGCGTCCGTAAAAACCAGCTCTATAAAAATATCACATGACCTAACCCCTCGGGTGAACACCGTAAAAAAAAAAAAAAAAAAAACTGTGTCAAAACAAGCATTTTTTGGCACCTTGCATCACAAAAGGTGCAACACCAAGTGATCAAAAACACGTATGTCCCACAAAAAAATTCCAATAAAACCGTCACCTCATCCCGCAAAAAATGAGCCCATACATAAGAAAATCTCTCAAAAAATAAAAAACTATAGCTCTCAGAACATGGACACATTAAAACATAATTTTTTTGTTTCAAAAATGCTATTATTGTGTAAAACTTTAATAAATGAGAAAAAGTATACATATTAGGTATCGCCACGTCCGTAACAATCTGCTCTATAAAAATGTCACTTGACTGAACCCCTCAGGTGAACGCTGTAAAAATAAATAAATAGAAACTGTGCTAAAACAACCAATTTTTTGGTCACCTTGCCCCATAAAGTGTTATAATGAATGATCAAAAAATCATATGTACCCAGAAATAATACTAATAAAACTGGCACCTTATCCCCTAGTTTCCAAAATGGGGTCACTTCTTGGGAGTTTCTACTGTAAGGGTGCATCAGGGGGCTTCAAATGGGACATGGCATCTAAAAACCATGTGGAGTTCCTGTTCTTCTGCGCCCTGCCGTGTGCCCATACAGCAGTTTATGACCACATGTGGGGTGTTTCTGTAAACCGCAGAATCTGGGTATAAATATTGAGTTTTGTTTGGCTGTTAACCATCGATGTGTTAAAGAAAAAATTGATTAAAATGGAAAATCTGCCAAAAAAGTGAAATTTAAAAATTTGATCTCCATTTTCCTTTAATTCTTGTGGAACGCCTAAAGGGTTACAAAGTTTGTAAAATCGGTTTTGAATACCTTGAGGGGTGTAGTTTCTACAATGGGGTCATTTATGGGGGGTATCCACTATGTAGGCCCCACAAAGTGACTTCATACCTGAACTGGTCCTTAAAAAGTGGGTTTTGGCAATTTCTTAAAAATTTGAAGAATTGCTTCTAAACTTCTAAGCCTTCTAACGTCCTAAAAAAATAAAATGACATTTCCAAAATGATGCCAACATAAAGTAGACATATGGGGAATGTTAAATAATAAATATTTTATGAGGTATCACTTTCTGTTTTAAAAGCAGAGAAATTGAAATTTAGAAAATTGCGAATTTTTAAAATTTTTGGGTAATTTGGGATTTTTTTCATAAATAAAGGTGAAATATTTTTACTCAAATTTATGACTATCATGAAGTACAATGTGTCACGAGAAAACAATCTCTGAATGACTTGGATAAATAAAGGCGTTCCAAAGTTATTACCACATAAAGTGAGATATGTCAGTTTTGCAAAATTTGGCCTGGTCAGGAAGGGGGCAAATGGCCCAGATGGCAAGTGGTTAAGGCAGTTCTGAAGGCAAAAGGGGGTCCAACACCATATTAGTATGGTGTTCCTAATAATTCTTTAGGTGAGTGTATATTTTTTAACAAAATGATATAATATTGCATTTTTCACACTGGCCACTAAGCCCAAAATATGTTAAGACAGGACGGGGCCCAATTGATTTACATTGGAGAGTTTTCTAGGCATGTTCTATGACCTGTGGAGAGGTCAGGAGGGAGCTGATAAGCTATGATATCACCTATTGTGAATGGTTGATCCTGTGTTATCTTATAGAGCTGTTACTGGTAATTGTAATAATTCCTGTAGTGATAATGAGATAGCTACTAAAAAGTTACCTGTACAGAACAGAAAAACATGTTGTATTATTAGGCCTAGTGGCCAGTGTGAAAATTGCAGGATATATACTGAAATGGAAAAATTTTAAAAATCACTGAAAATTCTAAAATAAAAAAATTTATGTTTAACATTTAAACTTAATTTAAACAATAGCCTATTTTCTGATGACACATTCCTGGTCCTGTATGTGATGGCAAATGGCAAACTTAAATGCTGACTCCACTGTGCCTCCCCTTGTTATACTGTTCCCACAATGCCATACTGTCGGTTCCACAGAGCTCCGGCGACAGACTGTTGGCTTCTTTGACTCAGAGTACAGGAGGAAGGAATAACTGTGAGAGAGTAGCACTCACATAGAGGTCTGCTGCTCAGACTAAGGGGGGGGGGGGGGGGTAGGCTGACATATTGCCACCCCAATTCTGAACAAATCCTTCAAGAAGTGATCAGTATTAAGACTGAATGGAAAACCAGACAGAGAGATAAAATATCATACTGTAAAACAAGTATACATTTTATTAGGGCTTGTCTAATGCAGAAATACTTTCATGAATGACACAGACTGGCTACATATTATATAATCATCTAATATAAAAATATTCCATACATATTAATAATTCAAAACATAAATTACATCTTTAGAGCAATAGACAGCATACAAGAAATACTACAAGCAATAAATCTAGAGGTATTCCAGTTTTAATCATTACATTTATTCATTTAGAGAATAGGATGTTGAACAATTTTCTAATATGCGTGTATTCAAACATTTTCTTGCAGACCTTGATTATTTCCATGCTGTAACCCCTCTCTAAAGAAATAAAAATGGTATGGTCCATTTTACTTCTTCAAAATGCATCGATGGGAGAGGTAAATAGGACTAAACATGGTGTCAGTCTTGTGACCTCTGGTGTCTAACAGGCAAGTTCTTCATCATGTCTCAGGGTCTGTGCAGAAGCAGATCCCTGTAAAGTGTGTTGTGTTTGCTTGTTTTTTGCAATAAACTTTATTAACAACATGACAACATCACCTAGAGACAGTCATCCATGTAAATACACACAATAACCATTATAATAATTAATTTCCACCATTTGTGTATTCAGCAAGCACATGTATTTCATGTAACACTGTAACTTATCGAATGTCAGGGATTACATGATGTAAAGAGTGTGACCTGACTGATGCCATGTTTCAGTTTGGCCATGAATACATAGATAGGACTGATACATGGGCTATACCAGGGATGGCCAACCTGCATCCCTCCAGCTGTTGCAAAACTACAACTCACAGCACTATAGCTATCAGCCTACAGGAGGGCATGGTGGGAGTTGTAGTTTTACAACAGCTGGAGAGCTTCAGGTTGGCCATCCCTCCGCTATACCATTAAGCTGCCTATAGGGGTCAACTGCCTGATATATATGCAGAATTTTTTATACATGTTTATTAGAAAATTGTATGACTTACTATTCTATAAACAAATAAATAAAAACCAAAATACCCCCTTTACAAAAGTAGAAAAGTGATTCATTTAGTTTACACTACGTAAAATACTAGCATCTCTCATTACAACATTAGGATTGGACTAGCGACATAAGCTTCTATACTGTGAACTGTTAAAATTGTGTTTATAACATTGGGGTATCCTCCCAATGTGACACTGTGAAAAACTACCAGTGTCCTATTTACATCATATTATATAATATTTATACCCCCGAAAAAATTAAAAATTCTTAAAAGGAACCTCATTTTGTAACAGAATGCTATTGTAGGTCTAAAATTATCTGTTGGTTAAATCCTTAACATATTTATAGCAGAAAAAGTTCAATTCTTCTGAAGCAGAGCTCCAAATCCACTCCATAGTTATGGCGTTGAAGATTGTGACTTCCACTCCATAGTTATAGAGTTGAAGATTGTGACTACCAGTAGACATCACTAGAGGGAGCTTAGATGCATTCTTGTGCTGTATTGTTGCCTGACTTCAACATAGATACAGTATGCAGTATTTTCCCAAGCCCCCTCTAGTGGTGGCTGCAGGAAGAATGTTACCATTTAAGAGGGGTTATGATAAAATATTGATGACCTATCCTCAGGATTGGTTATCAAAATCAAATTGGTGGAGGTACGACTCCTGGCACCCCTGCCAGTTAGCTGTTTGAAGAGGCAGTTGAGTAATGTGGCTTTTTTCTAGGCCAGTGACATCACAATCCTCAGTCAATCAGTCACATGGCCTATGTGGTCATGTAAATGGGCCTTGCCTGCAATAACAAGCACAGCCAGTATACAATGGATGGCGCCATGTGCAGTGGCAGACTGGTAACTTAAAGTGTCCCTGAATTTTTTTTTTTATGTGGCCCCATGTTTTAGCCAGGTCCAAATTGACAGAAGGCGGGGCAACACAAGTAGGCAGACCTAACACAAGTAGAGGGGGCCAACACAAGTCAGCACAAAATACCACCCCAGCAGAACAAAACACCATGTGCAGCACCATAAAACCTCCCCAGAAGCTGTCACTCTGTGGTGGTCATTAATAGCTGCCACATTCTGTTCTCCTTCTCCTCCAATTGCCTCTAATAAAGCTATGGTGCAGGAAACTTGAGATGTGGGCCACAGCAACAAGGCAGTCCCACCTTTAGCATGCTGCCTGGACTTCGCCTAATAATGACCCCAATAGAGCCCCAGGTAGTATGCTCCCCAAGGGGCCAAGGAAAGAAGACCAATTTAAATACCTGGGTGTTGTTGGAAGTTGCCATTTCCTGTGTAGGCCACAGGCCTTTTTCAGCCTGTGGTCTGAGATGCCTGTGTGTCCCTGCACCATTTGTACACTGCCTCATACAGTAAGGGTGAACGGCAGGCAGGCTCCCATGGCCCGCAGCAGTATTCAATGGAATCACTGCCCTAAGAAAAGTGATACAATTGAATTCAGGAGGCCACCTGCGGCTGCCAATGAGGTACATAATAACCTAATGAACCCAGCATTAATTACCGCTGAGAGCATCAGATCATTATGTACCCAGCCAGAGGCAGTGAGGAGGGCTTGGGTGACCCTATGGAAAATGAAAAATTTTCCTGTAAGGTCTATGGCCAGTCCACCTGTGTGTGCTTGCCATGCTGTGAGGAAGCTGCAGCGCCCTTTCAAACAGCAGATTGAAAGATCATCAATATTGAATTCTTGGAAAAGCCCTTTAACTCTATGGAGAGAATTACTCAGGGGTTTAGCTATAGTGGAAGCAGGGGAAGCGGCTAACTTCAATGGTAGCAGTGCTGTAGTAGAAAGCTAATACCGCTACAGTGCTGCTGGTACTATGTAGCTCCAGCACTGATTTCCATTGACAGAGCTACACAGAGTAGCTGATCGGTGAGGGTGTGGGGTGTGAGGGTGTGGGGTGTTGGAGCCCCGCTGATCAGCTAGTGATGACCTATCCCAAATATAGGACATCACTTAAAAAGCGTTGGACAACTCCTTTAATACAAGGTCAAAGGACAACACAGTACAAGTTCTCCCAAACCTCCTAACAATAATGAAATTAGACCTCATTGTATACAATTTATTTACAAGTGGCATGATGGCATTGACCCATACAGACAATAGGCCTGCAAATGTAACGTACGCTAGTGTTAATTTTGCCACAAAAATTATTTGGAAGTAAGAAGATACAATAAAAAAATATTCAAGAGAACAACATATAAATAAAATATATGTACTGTATATTCATTTCCCCATTAGGGCCCCCATATATTTACACCTTGTTTAGCTTTTCTTTCCTTCTTCAGATCTCATAACTGCTGTAGTAATATACATACAGTATTGTGCCTGCTCTGGGGTTGCTATGGTGGCATCAACAGATATCAGTTCATGGACTTCCTGTCATGTGACCTCCACTAAGAGTTGAGGTCACATGATGGGAAATCTACCATAAGTCCTTTATATGTACATTCCTGCAGCAGGTGAAAGTGAGAAAAATCTAAATTATAGCAGGCATAGACTTGATTTGTGGGAGTACGGACACACCCCAGATGCCCCAAATTTATTAAGAGACTTGTACCTCTTAATAAACTTGTCACAACAATTAGTTCTCCCTAAAGTGTTCTGAATACCACAAAGGTATATCTTCAAGTGGTTTGTTAAAGGGTTATAGTCAAATACTCATATTAGTATCTATTATGTGGAGGACGCACTTAGACAGATCATAAAATTATGGTAGGTAGAGGCATGACCTCTGGGATGCCCACTATTACCAAGGGCCCCATTCCTAGCCAGTGACGTGTAAGCAAATCGACCGGTAGCAGAAGAAGCAATTACAGTAATAACCTTATATTGTAAAGTTGTGATATAAGCAATTTAGAATTTATGTCATGCATAGAGAGAAAGTTAAATTGTAATATTCTGTATGGTATCAGTCACCACTAGAGGGATATTAGGAACTTAAAGGGAACCTGTCATGTGGATATTTGATTATAATCTAACTAATTATATACAATTATTAACTACTAAAAAGTGATTTAGATGTATTCACTTACTGGTGTGACAGATGGTTATCTCATAATATACACACAAAGATGCCGCATGCCGCATGCTAATGAGCTGATTTGAGTCCAGCGTGATGTCATTGAGTCCAGCGTATATTAATTCAGAGCTATAGCCACTCCCCTGCCCACCTGCTGCTGATTCATATGGAAAATAACTGTCGTTCAGCGGCAGGTGGGTGGGAAGAGTCAGGAGCTCATGAATATTCAGGACTCATCATTATGAGATGGAGCTTTTCAATACAAGATGTTGGCAGATTTACTGGGTCAATTAAAGAAAGTGACCCAGCATTGTGCTAAGAGAATCAGTCACTTATTTATGTTGCCCTTAGTTAGGACACCATAAAACTGGTGACAGGTTCCCTTTAAAGTTACTGGCTTCAGTAATGACATATCCCCATGTGACACGTCACCACTGAAGCCAGTCATTGGCTGTAGTGGCACAGTTGGCCATATCCATGCCCCGGGTGGAAGAAAACAAGCTGCAACAAGAAGACATAGGAACAGGTGCCAGCACGCAAGAATGGAGTGGTTGAGAGCAGGTATCTTTAGGACGGTGATGTAGGCTAGTGTCTTCCCTCGAAAGTTAAAGTGGACCTGTCACTGATAAATACTGTGCAATCTGACAGCAACATGTTATAGAGCAGGAGAAGCCGAGCAGATTGATATATATACTTGTGGGAAAAGAGTCCGTAAAACCTGTAATTTATAGATTTATCTCTCTGCTTTTTCTCCCTTCTGTGAAGAGCTATCGGTACAGGGAGGAGGGGTTATCAGTGACTGACAGTACTATGTATATAAGTGTCTATACAGAGATAGCTGTCAATCACTGATAACCCCTCCCTCCTGTACCGATAGCTCTTAACAGGGATGCCGAAAGAAATGGAAAAACTACAGGTTTTACAGCATCTTTTCCCACAAAAATATATATCAATCCGTTTAGCTTCTCCTGCTTTGTAACATGGTGCCTGCAGATTGCATTGCATTTTTTGGTGACAGATCCTCTTTAATATTCTCAGAAAACCCTTCTAATGAAGCAGGATTTATTATTATATCTGTATGCAGTGAGTTCCCCCTAGTGGTGGTTGCGGATAGGCAGAATATTGTTATATAACTTTATAGAGTTCTGACCCCCTTAAATATATATTGTGACATTAATCAGCACAGAAGTTTGGACCTACTTGATGTCATAGTTGGAAGAACACTTTATCTTTACAGAGCATACTGTTCTTCAGAGTAAAGCCCTAAATAATATGTCACTGAAAACAATATAGCTGTACAACAAATATATACTATACACATGGACCATAAGGAACACCTTTTAACATAAAAAGTAGAAATCCACTCCAGTAAAGAGTGAGGTAAGAATGCCATCTCCAGATCAGGTTCATCAATCTGTATATATTTACTTCACACCACAAAGTCACGGAAAGAGAATATGTGGGGGCCAATGGCATCGCTATCAATATATTAACCTTTGCCTTTCCTCTCATAATGAGCATCTTTTTCCTTACAATGACACTCTTGTCCTGTCCACTGTGACACATTGATTAGGAAGGAAAAAAGAGAATTTGAAGGCCCAACATCATAATCCACTAGGGCTGAAGACTTCTGCATGAAGTTATCTGCAGGAACAGCTCTCCACTGACATATTGGGGTAGACTTTCAGCACTACATTCCGACTTTCATCCAGGAAAAGGACACTTAGGGAGCTCATTCTTTCTGGCGTACAGCAAGGTTCTGGGACACCTGGAATTATGCCGACAGCCTTGACTATGCTCTGTATTGTTGCATGGTTCGAAGGGCGCACCACCTGTCGAGAGAGAAGCAATGGAAAGACATGTAAAATATAAATATAAAGTGGTTTAAATTGTATTATTTTCCAAACCCTTCTAAAAAACATAAGGGCAAGTCAAGGATTAGTCAAAGGGATCTGCTTTTTTTCAGAAACAGCACCACTTTTGCCCATGGGTTGCTTCCAGTGTTGCAGCCAGTAATTTACTTTAGTCGAGATGATCCGCAATATCATACGGTCCATATGCAAAATTGTCACTGTTTCTAGAAAAAGCAGCCCCACTGCTCCTATGGGGCCCACTCAGGTCTATGCTGAAGATGGCTGTAGGGGGAACCCCCAGTGTTACTGAACAGTCATATGGCTATGTACATATATACAGTCAGTGCTATTAACATGAAGAGGGTATCCCCAAGCATTATCAGTATGCTTGGGGACACCCATGTATTAAAGTCTAATTTAGCCTCTATTTCTGAAATGTTTCTGCCAGGATTTAAACTCACAACCTTCTACATTAGAGACAATAACCTTAACCACTGAGCTATTAAGCTCAATGCTACACAGTGCCAGAAAAACCTCAGAGTAGTTTCTCATGTATGAGCTATTTCTATACAGCAGAAGTATAATTTTATATATTTTTTTAATAATTGTAAAAAAAATGTATGGCACAAAATAAATGTGTAATTACAATATATATATATATATATATATATATATATTCATATTTCTGATATATATGAATGCATAATATGTGGGAAATTACTACTAAGGTTTTTAGCCATAATATATGAACCGCGGGTTACCATGAAGCTCTATAGCCCAGTAGTTAAGGTTCTTGACTTTAATGTAGAAGGCTATAAGTTTGAATCCCAGCATAATCATTTCAAAAATAGAGGCTAAATAAAACTTAAATAGACACACCAACCTTTTTAATTTGTGTAACTATTATTTTTTGTTGGGAAAGGTGGCAACTCAAACAGAACCCCTGCTCCCTGGTGACCCCCATAACTTTTTTTTATAGTTATGTCTACAGAGATGTGTGGGGGCTCATTTGAGGGAAATCTTCCTTTTTTTACAAAACCATTTTGGGGGGTGTATGACTTGATCACTTTTTATTCAATTTTCTTGGGAGATAAAGTGATAAAAAAAACGGCAAATCAGATTGCAACTTATACAGAATAATGGAAATTGCTCCATTATTCTCTATAGAAATCGCTATATCAAAGTTTAGTGCTGCCACCTAGTGGACTGAACTGGGATATACTAACAATGAGCCCGGAAGCCTATTACAGGCTGCAGCTCATTTTTAGAAAGGGTGCTTTCCCTGATCTCCGCTGGGGGAAGGCACGTCTGAGCAGGAAGCCCGCGCTTCAGTTTTTTAACACACAGATGCCATGGTGACATTTGACAAATGCCACAAGGGGTCCCACTGAGATTTATCGCCCAAGGGCCCACATGAACCTGGACCTGGCCCTGATCAGAAACCATTTCTTCCTACTCCCTCTTAGCATTCTAGGTTGCACTGTTACTTCAGTCCTACTTTTTACCCTTTCAGGGTACGGATGTAGGATCATTTGCTTGGGGAAATTAGGAGATCTTCTGCTTAGTCTGACTACAGAGCAGATCCACTAGTTAGCCATATAATTCTGTATACCAATAACTACACCCAGTCAAGAAACAGGACTAAGGGGACAAAATAGGTACTGAGTATATGTTCCGCTGCCACTGCAACTGTTGTAGTGAATTCCATAGGCGGGAGAGACATGTCAGAAGACTTTGAGAGCATGAGGTGAGAAGAAGTTCATAAACAGAGTGGATATTTTGTTTCAGAAGGGGCTATGTGGCAGCTTGTGAGACTTGTGCGCGTGCTAAGGTGGCTCATAGTCGGCCTTTAGGATCTCTACTTCCCTTGTCTATCCCATCCCGACCCTGGACTCATTTGTCCATGGACTTTATCACAGATTTGCCTAATTCTTCTGGGCAAACTGTGATTCTGGTGGTTGTTGACCGCTTCAGCAAGATGGCGCATTTTATACAATTTTTAGGTTTACCTAATGCCAAAACTCTCGCTCAAGTGTTTGTCGATAACATTGTGAAACTACACGGCATTCCCTCTGATGTGGTGTAATAGAGGGACTCAATTTGTTTCCAGATTCTGGAAGGCGTTCTGTACTCGTCTGGGGTTCCGATTGTCCTTCTCTTCGGCCTTTCATCCTTAGTCGAACGGACAGACTGAGCACACTAACCAGAATCTGGAGACTTATTTCAGATGTTTTGTCTCTGAGAATCAAGAGAAGTGGTCTTCAATTTTGTTGTTGGCCGAGTTTGCCATAAATAACCGTAGACAGGAGTCTACTGATAAGTCACAGTTTTTTGGTGCATATGGGTTCCAGCCGCAGTTTGGCACATTTTCTGGTACTGAGATGTCTGGTATACCTGAAGAGGAAAGTTTCTTCTCTTCGTTGTCATCTATTTGGCGGAAGATTCAAAAGAATTTAAATAAAATGGGCAAAAAGTATAACGGATGGCTGGCAAGAGACGTGTGAGTAGTCCGGACCTGAGAGTGGGTGATTCTGTGTGGCTGTCCACAAGAAACATTAAGTTGAAGGTACACTCTTGGAAGTTGGGGCCAAGGTTTATTGGAACATACAAGATCTCTGCCATTATTAATCCGGTTGCTTTTCGTCCTGAGCTTCCACAGGCTTTGAAGATTCATAATGTGTTTCACAAGTCATTGCTGAAAAGATAGGTTGAACCTGCTTAACCGTCCTCCCTGCCACCACCTCCTGTCATGGTGGATGGTAATCTTGAGTTTCAGAGTGCCAGGATAGTGAACTCACATATTCTTTGTGGATCTCTTCGGTACCTCGTGCACTGGAAGGGTTACGGTCCAGAGGAAAGAATGTGGGTTCCTGCGGCTGACGTGAATTCCAGCTGCCTTGTGAGGGCCATTCACAGGGCGCATCCTGATAAAGTCGGTCCTGGGTGTCCGAAGGCCACCCGTAGAAGGGGGTGTACTGTCACGGTCCCTCCTGTGAGAGAGGTGAGAAGATCGGATAGACTTGCTGAACATGAGGCTATCTGACAGGTCTCTCTGTTTTCCTCTATGTATGTTGTTGTTTGGCAGGATCTCACCTCTCCTCTGGTGCAGCTCATTATCAGTGATGAGGCTCTATTCAGATCCGCCTCACACTGCTGACCATGCGGTTGATCGTTTCTGCTTGGAGTTGCTAGTGCTGGTTTGTCTTGGATCTCCTGCTTCTCCATACTTCTGTAAGCTAAGTACTTCTTGCCTTCGCTGTTTCTTATTATCTGGAGTGTGTTGTTTCTAGGCCTCAGGGAGATGCAAGTTCCTTCATTCTGGAAGGAACCAGCTGTCTCATCCCTTGCTACCTTTCCTAGGGCTCGTCAGTTTTAGCATGGCTTTAGGTATCCGGTGTATGAGTATTTCCACCATCAGGATCTGCTCATACTGGCAGGAGTTAGGGAAAGGCCTAGGGATTACTAGGAGGTCACCATCCCTCTTCCTTAGCTTTTGAGGCCTAGATTGTTGTCTATTCATTGTGGTGTGTATTTGGTGTTTTCCCTTCCCCTTAACCTGTGACAACTTGCTAGCCAACTGGAGATAGAAACTGTGGTTACTGATAAGGGGGAAGAACATTTTGTCTGCGCTGCATCAGGGAGGGCTGACCTATGCGCCCTGTATGGCACACGTCTTTAATCTCATTGTCACCCAGTTCCTCAAGTCTTTCACTTGACTGCAAGAGCTATTAAAAATGTACAGGAAACTGTGCATGTACTTCAGTCACTCTTACCATGCAAAACACACCCTCCTTGAGCTGCAAAGGCAAAATGCTTTTCCCCAACATCGCCTGATATGCGACATTTCCACCTGTTGGAACTCCACATTCCATATGTTAGACTGCCTGTACGAGCAGGGGAAGGCGGTCAACGATTTATTTATGTGGCAGACGGACAGGTTTACTCCCCTGTGTAATTTCCATCTTAGCCAGTGGCAGCTCATCCATGACACATGCCGTTTGAGGAGGCCACTTTATTTGTCAGTTGGCAGAACTATGGGATGAATTATGTCATTCCACTCCTTCACATCCTGTAGGGGATGCTGAGAAATATGATTGGCGAGGGAACAGAAAAAATGGCACCTACATCTCACGGCCACGTATATTCTGCCCAAGGGACAGGAGAGGAGAAGGAGGAGAAGGAGGAGAATGAGGAGCTAAAGAACAACGACAAAGACGACACAGATGACCCTGACAGACTGTGGCAGTATGCAGTGGAGATGGAGGCAGGGAGACTCTCTGAGTCCTTTGCGCAAATGGCCACATGCATGCTGTTATGTTTGCGCAGTGATAGCCGCATTTTCAGAATTCGTCAGAGGGATGACTACTGGCTAGCCACATTGTTAGACCCTCGCTACAGGTCAACTATGAGTGGATTTTTTAGACCTTCCGAGGGATGCAAAAATGGACTGCTATAGATACATGCTCTGTAGTCGGTTGGTCTCTGCCTACGAGCGCCACCTGCAGTCCTCAGGGAGGTCTGACCAGGGGGACTCTCTGCACTCATACTCCTCTGCCATGACTGATGGGGAAGGAGCAGCACCTGTTCCATAAGCAGCAAGTTAAGTCTGGAGCGTGGTAGAAGATAGAAGGTTCTTCTATCTTCATTCAGCAGGACCTGCGCTGATGTCACCGTGCTCACCACGTGGTGAGCGCGATGTTTTCAGCGCAGGTCCTTTTGCAGGTCCTGCAAGAAGAAGAAAGAAGACGATAAAGGCTGCGCGATCAAGTGGATGAGGTGAGTAATTTTTTTATTATTTTTTAACCCTCAATGGACATTTTACTTAGCATTCTGTATTAAAGAATGCTATTATTTTCCATTATAACCATGTTATAATGGAAAATAATAAAATCTATAGAACACTGAACCCAAACCCGAACTTCAGTGAAGAAGTCCAGGTTCGGGTCTGGGTACCAACATTCAGTTTTTTATCACATGCGGAAAAAACTGAACAACGCAACGCAATCGCAGACAAATTGCGTGTGGACTCGCGCGGGTTTACCTGCCCGCAACGCATCTGGACTGAATCCGACACGCTCATCTGCAAGGGGCCTAAGGGTTACAGACCAGTAACATTTTCCCCCCTCTAGTTTTCCCCCTCTTGTTCGCGCAGCCCCGCTCGTCTTCTTTCTTCTTCTTTGAGAAACTGGGAGGAAAAGGACCTTTGGTGATGTCACTGCGCTCATCACATTTTCCATCACCATGGTGATGGACCATGTGATGGACCATGTGATGAGCGCAGTGACATCACCAAAGGTCCTTTTCCTCCCAGGTCCTCAAAGAAGAAGAAAGAAGACGAGCGGGGATGCGCGAACAAGTGGATGAGGTGAGTTAAATATTTTTTTTTTTATTGTTTAACCCCTCCATCCCTAATTTACTTATGTTATAAGAGAAAATAATAAAGATCGGGTCCCCATCCCGATCGTCACCTAGCAACCACTTGCTTGCGGATGCTTGCGATTTTCACGCAGCCCCATTCACTTCTATGGGGCCTGTGTCACGTGAAAAACACACAATATAGAGCATGCTGTGATTTTCACGCAACGCACAAGTGATGCGTGAAAATCACAGCTCATGTGCACAGCCCCATTAGAGTGAATGGACCCGGATTCACCTCACGCATTGCACCCACACGGAATTCTCGCCCTTGTGAAAGTATGCTCTCTGATTAATGGAGGAGAGGGAGATAAGTAGCATGCACAGATATACAGTACAGACCAAAAGTTTGGACACACCTTCTCATTCAAAGAGTTTTCTTAAATTTCATGACTATGAAAATTGTAGATTCACACTGAAGGCATCAAAACTATGAATTAACACATGTGGAATTATATACATAACAAAATATGTCATATTCTAGGTTCTTCAAAGTAGCCACCTTTTGCTTTGATTACTGCTTTGCACACTCTTGGCATTCTCTTGATGAGCTTCAAGAGGTAGTCCCCTGAAATGGTTTTCACTTCACAGGTGTGCCCTGTCAGGTTTAATAAGTGGGATTTCTTGCCTTATAAATGGGGTTGGGACCATCAGTGGCGTTGAAGAGAAGTCAGGTGGATACACAGCTGATAGTCCTACTGAATAGACTGTTAGAATTTGTATTATGGCAAGAAAAAAGCAGCTAAGTAAAGAAAAACGAGTGGCCATCATTACTTTAAGAAATGAAGGTCAGTCAGTCAGCTGAAAAACTGGGAAAACTTTGAAAGTAAGGGCTATTTGACCATGAAGGAGAGTGATGGGTTGCTGCGCCAGATGACCTGGCCTCCACAGTCACCGGACCTGAACCCAATCGAGATAGTTTGGGGTGAGCTGGACCGCAGAGTGAAGGCAAAAGGGCCAACAAGTGCTAAGCATCTCTGGGAACTCCTTCAAGACTGTTGGAAGACCATTTCAGGGGACTACCTCTTGAAGCTCATCAAGAGACTGCCAAGAGTGTGCAAAGCAGTAATCAAAGCAAAAGGTGGCTAGTTTGAAGAACCTAGAATATGACATATTTTCAGTTGTTTCACACTTGTTTGTTATGTATATAATTCCACATGTGTTAATTCATAGTTTTGATGCCTTCATAGTCATAAAAATAAAGAAATCTCTTTGAATGAGAAGGTGTGTCCAAACTTTTGGTCTGTACTGTACATCTTGCCTCTCTCCTCCCTGCAACATGTCAGCCCCCTTTCCCCCACAGGCTGGATGACATCAAATCCAGCTGCAGTGGGGGGGGCAGCTTTAACCCTTCATATCTTGTAGCAGGTAGATATACACTCACCTAAAGAATTATTAGGAACACCTGTTCTATTTCTCATTAATGCAATTATCTAGTCAACCAATCACATGGCAGTTGCTTCAATGCATTTAGGGGTGTGGTCCTGGTCAAGACAATCTCCTGAACTCCAAACTGAATGTCAGAATGGGAAAGAAAGGTGATTTAAGCAATTTTGAGCGTGGTATGGTTGTTGGTGCCAGACGGGCCGGTCTGAGTATTTCACAATCTGCTCAGTTACTGGGATTTTCATGCACAACCATTTCTAGGGTTTACAAAGAATGGTGTGAAAAGGGAAAAACATCCAGAATGCGGCAGTCCTGTGGGCAAAAATGCCTTGTGGATGCTAGAGGTCAGAGGAGAATGGGCCAACTGATTCAAGCTGATAGAAGAGCAACGTTGACTGAAATAACCACTCGTTACAACCGAGGTATGCAGCAAAGTATTTGTGAAGCCACAACACGCACAACCTTGAGGCGGATGGGCTACAACAGCAGAAGACCCCACCGGGTACCACTCATCTCCACTACAAATAGGAAAAAGAGGCTACAATTTGCATGAGCTCACCAAAATTGGACTGTTGAAGACTGGAAAAATGTTGCCTGGTCTGATGAGTCTCGATTTCTGTTGAGACATTCAAATGGTAGAGTCCGAGTTTGGCGTAAACAGAATGAGAACATGTATCCATCCTCTGATGGCTACTTCCAGCAGGATAATGCACCATGTCACAAAGCTCAAATCATTTCAAATTGGTTTCTTGAACATGACAATGAGTTCACTGTACTAAAATGGCCCCCACAGTCACCAGATCTCAACCCAATAGAGCATCTTTGGGATGTGGTGGAACGGGAGCTTCGTGCCCTGAATGTGCATCCCTCAAATCTCCATCAACTACAAGATGCTATCCTATCAATATGGGACGACATTTCTAAAGATTGCTATCAGCACCTTGTTGAATCAATGCCACGTAGAATTAAGGCAGTTCTGAAGGCAAAAGGGGGTCCAACACAGTATTAGTATGGTGTTCCTAATAATTCTTTAGGTGACTGTATGTGTCTTGCTTGAAAGCTGTCAGTCTAAGCTTTAAAACAAGACCAGGATTACCGCGTTATCTCCACAGGAGATATAGCCTTCAGAAACTGAGTTGGGATTTAAGCAGCTGAAACCTGTATTCACTTTCAGCTGCTATCGCTACCCACTCGATTTTTAAAGGATATATCTCCTGAGCGCTGGGGTCCAAGGTTCAAATCTGACCAAGGACAACATCTGCATGGAGTTTGTATGTTCTACCCTTGTTTGCGTGGGTTTCCTCCGGGTACTCCGGTTTCCTCCCACACTCCAAAGACATACTGATAGGGATTCCTCCCACACCGTCTAAAGACATACTGATAGGGAACTTAGATTGTGAGCCCCATTGGGGACAGTTGGTTGCTAATGTCTGTAAAGCACTGCGGAATATAGTAGCGCTATATAAGTGCATAAAATAAATAAATAAATATATAGGAGTTAATGCTGGTCTTGTTTTAAAGCTTAGATTGACAGCGTTTAAACAATTTCAGGCACATACCTCTAGCTGCTATACAGCATGATATGTAAAGGGTTAAAGCACCACTCCTCCTGCTGCCTGAGTTCTGCTCAGGCTGAACTGGTAGGTGCTTTTCCTGAAGCCTGAGCAGAGCTCGAGAAAAAAAGTTAGGGGGTAAAAGCTCCATTTCAACAGAGCAATCTTTTTTGATCTTTGATAGACAAGTTATAATTAAAAAAATCTGAAAAAATAGACGTCAATAAAAGTTTATTAAGAAAAAGTAAAAAAATATATATATTTCAGACCAAGATTGAAAGTCCTAGCCCTAGCCCGTGAACAATTTCCTAAACTAGGCCATGTTACTGTATATACTACATAGATGGTAGACAATATTAAGCACAAATCTAAATTTTATTTCAGGGTTGTGTTTTAATATTTGGCACACAGTCTCAGGACAGACATTGATGGCATATTGCTGGGTTATGTGTTATGGGTAGGGCTCAATGAACCCCCACCAATCACTAGATGAAGTTCCACTGTTGCTAGGAAAGAGCTGTACTACTTGGTCTCTTGGATATAAAGAGAAAACCATTCAGCTTCAGAATAAAAGTCAAACAAAGCCAACAGGAGACCAAGGTGCATGGTTCATTCCTAGCACTACCACCAGTCACAGTGGTTGGACTTCTGCCAATTACACATATGCCACTTATGTTTTTGATAAGACAAAGACAACCCCTTTTCAAGTCCCCAAATGCCCCCAGTATTAGGCTGAGGCTACACACAAAGCTATAGCTGTTGTCCAAAGGAACACATTAAGTTGTGGTGGCATCACAAAAATGTCTATATTTTGCTTTTGGCTTAAAGGTTTTGTCCCATCTGGATATGCCATAAATGTCTGATAGGTTCAGGTCTCACCTCTGGCACCTGTTCCTATCCAAGAAAGAGGTCCATCAGGAAGGATGCCACTCATGTCATCCATGGCTTCTTCATTCACTGCCATGGGATTTCTGAAAATAGCCAAGTAAGTGCACGCAGCTATTTTCAGAAGTCTCAAAGAAGTGAAGAGAGAAAGTCGCACATGCATGATGTCCTCTCCATTCCTGACATGGCTCCTTTCTTGAGATCAGACATTGGATATGCCATAAATATCCAGATGGAACAATCCCTTTAGGGTCCATTCACAAGTCCGTAGTGTATTGCGGATTAATGTAGTGTATTGCAGACAAGAATAGGACATGTTCTATTTTTTTCCGGAGCCGCGGACCGGAAGTTCGGGGTCTCTCACCGAAAATGCTGATGTGGACAGCACACTGTGTGCTGTCCGCATCCATTCCTGCCCTATAGAGAATCAATGGGTCCACACCCGTTCCGGGTGCGGACACATTCTACGGACGTCTGAATGGAGCCTTTAACCAGCAAATATTGTATGAGACTTCTATGCAAAATCAATAACAGGGCCCCACCCATCATATGCCATTCACACTACCGTGGCAGACCAGGTATAACTACTATCTCGGGACCCCCTATGCTATACAACTACATATATAAGTATGTACATGTGAAGGCTTTTTATCAGTGTGCGAGCATAACAGATCTAAGAATACCATATTACAGTAGAATTACCGGCCCATCCTCCACACTGGAGGAATTTGCCTCATAGTGACAACCTGTAAAGCACAATCTTTATAGCCCTGAAAAGGGAAATAATTACTGCTGCCCTAATATACTACCCCTTTAAATTCCACAGTGTATACAAGCCCCTGAAGCATAGGCTTCACTTAAAGCTCAAATATATGAGTACCCCCTTGGGAGAAGATGAATCTACAAACAAGAACAAAACCCATGTTGTGTCACACAGCCGCGTAAGAATTGTAAAACACTCTGGGCAGGCTACTCGCTCGTAACTTGTAAGGATCCGCTTGGCTCATGACTTATACACACAAATTTACCAGCTCTGTAAACTGACACTATATCCTGTGGGAGTAAAGCGCCGTATTACCGAGTTATTCTCCCCTAGATGCAATGCTTCAGTGCCATGATTTACAATCAGAACCATATGGAGGTTCAGTAGGGTCCAAAAGAAGTCTATGGGTGCAGTATTATGGCTGCCTATAACTCATAGGTTGTGCAGGGCTGTAATACATAGGTGTGTATATACATTATATTTCATAGTATTCATGTACTCATTCATCCACTAGGTGGTGCTGTTCTATATTGTAAGTGCATGGATGTTTCCATATTATATTTTGCCCAGTGTTTAAGTAAAGGCGCAATTATAGATGATCCATCATGCACAGTGACGTTTACTTATGTATCTTCTTAACTCCTTAATATCCCAACATTGTTTCTAAGTGAGAATACTCCTGTAATGCAGTCCTGTACAGTGGCATCATATGGTAGCTCATACATATCTATCCATAATACTAGATCTGGAATACTACATGTTCTACTTTTAAAAAAGAGAAACATAATGATCTACTGGCACACTGCCTGCTACCAATGGTGATGCAAGAATATACCATCTTTGGATAGATATGTGCATATTTATACCCTATAGGTCCTGCTCCCAAAAAGAGCTGAGACATGAGTTGCTTCTAGGATCGAGCTGATTTCAGTGGGATAATGAAGACATCTCTATTCTGTCTGCCAGACCTTCAGCCAAACGTTGCAGTAGGTGCAAACAAGGAATCAACAGGATGGATGTTTCCTATTGTGTCCCTTAGTTTACCCCAAGGATAAGCAACAGGTGTCTGATATCTGTATTTCTTCCCCTGCTTAATAAATGTATCACAACAGATTTATCCCATAAAAAATATTAATTTTTCAAACCAGCATGTAGATCTGAATACTTTGGTAATTACATGTTATTAAAAATTTAGCATACCCACTGAGTTATTCAATGAAATGCATTTTTATAGCGCCACCTGCTGTTGATTCTTTTCCTTAATTCTCTGTCCACCTCAGTAACATCATTGAGGTGGTCGCACATGCTCAGTTCCATCCAACTGTCTCCCGCCATAACTACTGTTATAAGCTATGAGATTTAAAAGGAGAGAGCTGCACCAAAAAGGACACACACCCTGAGAACAAACACATCACATGAGCTGTGATAGGGAGAGAGCTGCAGCAGAAAGGACACACACCCTGAGTTCCCAGCTTGAAAAAATCTAGCGGAGCAATAGGAGCAATGAATGGGTGGAGATGTGGATCTGTGTGAGGTCCAGGGCTGGTTCTAGCTTTTTCAGAAAGAGATTTGTATGTGCTATATGATGTCTGGTTTTAATGTTTTGCATTAGGGTACCTTCACACGACTGTTTGCATTTTCTACAATCCTCTATATCTGCAAAATATGGATGTGGTTCATTTGGCATCCGCATTTTATATGAACTCGTTAACGTCAACGGGTTCATAGTCTGCATTTTGTGGCAAAGTATAGTAGATGTTCTATCTTGTGGGAAATGGACAAAAGGACAAAAAAAAAATTCTATATTACCACCCCTAATCAACCTATAAAAAGTATGAAAGAAAAACGTAGGAGTGTTGGGTAAATCACTAAAAAGTTTTTGGTTATTGAGGACCAAAACACCAAAAAGTGGTCACTGAAGGGTTAAATTAAGTAAACTATATCAAGGAAATTCCAGGCACAGATACAGTTGTTTAACAAAAGTCAGTTATATATGCGCCTATACCCTGATTTGACACAAGCTGAATGCAATATGCAGTGATGCATGGGGATAAGGACCACATTTGAGGCCGTGAAATTTATCAGGTTGATCTCCAGTGTTACAAAGAATAATTAGCTGCTAATTTCTGGAAACAGCACCACCCTTGTACGCCATGTCTCGTGTTGCAGCTCAGTCCCTTTCACAACCCTTTTATAGGATTGTTCCCATCTTAGAGATTTCTGGTATATCCACGGAATAATAAGGATATGGCATAAATGACCGATAAGTGCAAGCCCCACCTGAGACCCTTGTCTTGTAGCTGTGAATGAAGAGGTGGATGCAAAAACCCCTTTAAATATATAGGGGTCATTTATTAAGACCAGCGTTTAACCCCTGTGCTGGCGGCGGATCCACCGAAGTTATGTAGAGGTGCTGGCCTCTACATAACTTTGGCGCATCCACCGCCAGTCTAAATCTATGCCAGTTTCCTTGCTGGCATAGATTTAAAACATTTTCTATGCCTAAAACAGGCATAGAAAATGATAAAAGAGACGGTCCTGCTGGCTTGCACACATCACACCTGGAGTGAGCGGGGAAAAGTCACAGATTGTGGCACAAATAACCTTTGCACGGCAATCTGCGACAGATATATGCCAGAAAACTGTCGTATATCAGTTGGTAAATGACCATTGTAGTCTTTACATATGTCAGATCTTACCTAGTTGTGAATGGGATGTTTAAAAGTCATTAGTCTTGAAATGCTTTTTTTTTTAAACGGTATCTGCTTAAAATCGGATTTTACAGCAATCCAACATTCACCCTGCTGGGAAAACATAGTACTGAATGGCCTCCATCAGCCGAGCCTGCTATAGTGATTGGCCATGCTTGCTAAGGCTCATATTTGAGAGCGGGGTTAATATTTGAGAGTGCCCTAATAGGTCTTATTTACAGAAGTTGTTTTGAAGGGAATATCTAAAGCCAGCAGAATTGTAAATGCAGCTCTGGAGTTTAATGCAGCCCACAACTTAGTATCAGTACACGATAAGTAACATAATGTATTCACTAGGGGTACGTGCACAGTGCGTTTCTAAATCCTGCGGGCTCTTCTGGTAGCCTGTTGTGGCATAAATTCCAGTTCAGTCCAAAGCCCACCATTTATGCTGGAAAGCAGCCCAATCGCCGCCAGATCCCATTATAGTCAATGAAGTCACTGAATGGTTGAATCCGGCAATGCCAGATTCGGTATACTGCCGGATCAGGTTACCTGAGATGTGAACGAGCCCTAAGTGACTTGACTTTTATTGTAGTTAATATTCTTTTCATGACACAAGGCAGGAAATTCTGCAATCGCCCTGAAAATCTGTTAGCAGCACAATAATGTAGCAGTGAGATATACTTAAGGGCTTATATTCTGTGGTGAATCTATGAGATACAGGAACCTGTTTCATTTAAGGTTTATGAATTTTAGTATTTTATCTATTTATATGACCGCTATTGATTTCTTGGAAACTCCATCACTAGGTAAAGGGGCATGTTAGCTGCCACATGTAGCGCTTATGAATCACTGGTAATTGCCATGGAATTTAGGTCCAATGTTTCTGGTTGCAAGTCCAGTTGCAGCCCAGCAATTAGCCGTAAATCCTGAATGCTATCTGTGCCTGATAACAGCCATGTAATAGCTCTGTAATTTACCCTTATTAACAACCACTCACCAAAAATTATAAATGTAAACCTAACCCTCTGCTCCTGCAATAAACTGCAAGGTGCCATCTGTATGATAGAGACACTGGGCCATCGAAGATACAGTATGGCTTCAGAAAAGGTTGTGTGTCAAGTCAAAATGGGCTTGTTTTGTACATATCTCCCTTTTCCGTTAGCCACTGATAAGAGACTGAATTCCAGGGATCCTCTTACCCGCTGTGAATGGTCATACTGTCGGCCAAATGCTGTCAGGCAAATGCTCATTTGGCAACAGCTATTCCTCCCAATTTTGCCATAAATATGCATGCTTGAGGCAAAGCTTGGAAAGAAAAAGAAACCTTTGCTAGACCCTTCTCGACGTAGCTTAGCTCCCACAGGGATAAATCATGTGGAACATTTCCATTGGGAGAAAGTCGATATAAGATAGTTGACCAATTTCACCAGAAATTTTATATATAAATGGCCAGCCTAAGGCCTGGAGAGTGAGGATCTAACATTCGCTGTAGGGCTATGAACTCTTGTTATGCTACTGGATCTGACAACTAAGTGAGTAGTGACTAGATCTCATTGAGTTTGGTATTAGTGTACACTAATCCTACAATTTGTGGTTTAGAAAGGCAACATTAGAATTTCATGTTTGGCTACCAGAAGCTTACGTAGACATCTACAGTAGGAATCTCTACCTACTGCATCGCTTTCGTGAATTTGTCACTAGACAGCAGTGATGATCTTCGATCAACCAGGAGTGATCTGATGAAGATGACCATCAAATCCCAGTTACATGACTTTTCAAACACTGATCATTCTGGCATTTTATTCCCCTCTCCCAATTGAAATAAATATGTGTGTTTATGGTAGAGTTGGGAGATATAGCCGTCTACTGAATGAATGCTCTGCTAAGAACTATGTCATGTGTATATAGGCAAATGTTTGGGCCAGTTATCTGGAAAAGAACAGTGCAGATATGCCAGTGATCAGTCAATAAACCAGCAAAACAATCACTTGTCACTGGATCTAATCAGCACAAAAAGATCATTGTTTGTTGGCAGTACATCTCCCTGTGTAAAGAGGACGTGTTTCCGACAAAAGATGAACCTCTATGCGAAGGAACTATCGTAGTAACAATCGATCATGCTCATATAGAAGCGATGGTTGCTGCATGTAAAGGCAGGCAACCTGCGGGAAAAGACCAGGAATAAATATTTTTATGAACGTGCATTCCCGATCATTGCCCATTGGTATTGGTCCATGTAAATGGGTCCTTAGTAAAGAATCCTGATTACAATGTAGAATTATCAAAGAATGCCAACGTCATGCTGTAATGAACTCATCTTACATTAGATCTTTAAAATTCTAAGTGCGTCTAGACCCTGGCTGTGTGTTCTTGATTTCCTGAGTGGGCCTCACACAAAAAAAGGAACCATGTGGAGTAAATTGAAAGTTTAGGTTTAGATGTGTTTGGTGTTTGGAATTGACTTGCATTGATCAGATCAACGTCACATTAGAAAGGTTACATGCACAGTGTTACAAAATATTCTGCAGTTTTTCTGGTAATGCTTCAAAAAGTTCTTTGAGCCAAAGCCAGGAGTAGTTTCAGAAGGTAAGGGAAATATAAAGAAAGGAATTGCACTTCTCCTTCCTGCTGGATCCATGTGTAAAAAAATTACTAAAGCGTCTGTACATACAAACCTGTATAAAAAGTCCCAAACCGCAGTATCACTTGGAGCGCAGCAGGTCTATAGTGAAGTAGGTTCCAATTCACACTCAGTCCTCTATCCAAAAAAAAGATTGCGCAGCTCAAACTTGTTCCATAGGGATCCATGTGTGGCTTAATCAAAACTGCAGTGGCTATTACATATGTACCTGAACTCTTCTCCAATGTGTTTTAGAATTCTGGCAACAGAGGAATTATCAGGCATGTATAGTTATCCCCCTGGGGCTTCTTGGGAAAATCAATATAAACACACACATGGCCAAAAGGGACATAAATTCCCACTTTAGACCAACCAATAATCTTAATAAAATATAACTTTCATTCTCCTAACAATTAAATGGTTTTAATTGTTAAGAGAATCCAAGTTATATTTTGTTAGGGTTATCAGTCAAAAGAGTGTTGCTTCAGGGAGGCACAAAATACCAAACTTCAAAAAAGCTAAATTTGACCAGCTAAGAGAGGCCACAGGCCAAGCTAATTAGGACAAGGTCCTCAAAAATAGAAATGCAGCCACAAAATGGGATATTTTTAAAACCATCCTAAACTCTAATGAATTGTCAGCCCTTTGCAGAGAGCAACGAGAAGAAAGCAAAGCTATTAAATGTTTTTTTTCTGCCATTGTATTCACTGAGGAAAATAAACTGCCAGATGAAATGCAGAGGATAAAAGTAAATTCCCCATTTAAAGTGCCCTGTCTGACCCAAAGAAGTGCAGCAGCGTCTTAAAAAGATTAAAATAGACAAATTGCTGGGACCAAATAGCATACACCCCCGTATCCTAAGAGAATTAAGCAATGTCATAGCCAGACCCTTATTACTGATATTTAAGAACTCTATATTGACAGGGAGCGTTCCTCAGGATTGGCGCATAGCAAATGTGGTGCCAGTATTCAAAAAGGGTCCAAAAACAGAGTCCGGAAACTATAGGCCGCTAAGTTTAACATCTGTTGTGGGTAAACTGTTTGAAGGTTTTCTAAGAGATGCTATCTTGGAGTACCTCAATGAAAATAAGCAAATAACGCCAAATCAGCATGGCCTCGTGAGGGATCGGTCATGTCAAACTTATTTAATCAGTTTCTATGAGGAGGTAAGTTCTAGACTAGACCGGGGTGAGTCAATGGATGTTGTATATCTTGACTTGACTTATAAAATGAGAATGCTTGGACTGGGAGGAAAAGTCTGTATGTGGGTAAGTAACTGGCTCAGTAATAGAAAACAGAGTGTGGTTATTAACTTTACACACTCAGATTGGGTCACTGTCACTAGTGGAGTATCATGGGGGTCAGTATCGGGCCCTATTCTCTTCAATATATTTATTAATGACTTTGTAGAAGACTTCAACAGTAAAATTTTTATTTTTTTCAGATGACACTAAATTGTGGAAAGTAATTAACAAGAAAGAGCACAGTATACTGCTACAGATGGATCTGGATAGATTGGAGGCTTCGGCATAGAAGTGGCAGATGAGGTTTAACACTGACAGATGTAAAGTTAGGCACATGGGAAGGAGTAATGCAAGTCACCCGTACATACTAAATGGTAAAACACTGGGTAACACTGACATGAA